>NW_027361689.1:29848500-30493000 GCF_039654945.1 Dendrobates tinctorius
TTTAAGGAGGGCTGTAGAGTCTGTAAGCCAAACCTCGTACTCGGACTCCTCAATTTCCCAGACTCCAACTCCATAGTATTGAATTCATCAGAGCAGCTAAGCTCTCCAAACAAGAGCTTAGACGAAAAGCGAACTAAAACATAAGGCATATAGAAAGAACATAAACATGACTATTAATGCATAGTTTATTGAAAGTTTAAATATGCTTTAAGAAGTTCTTGTCTTTATCCTGTTTTTGTGTTCACTCTAGCAGTTCTGAGATGAGTGCAGGCATTCCTTCCCAGTGCCTTTTTGCTCTGATCTGTATAGAATGAGCTTCACTACTGAGCATGTACATAAAGTGCAGCACAGTTTCATCTCATCTACGACCCCACAGCACTGGTTGCTACTGAGCATGTACATAAAGTGCAGTACAGATTCATCTCATCTATGACCCCACAACACTGGTCACTACTGAGCATGTGCATAAAGTGCAGCATAGATTCATCTCATCTACGACCCCACAGCACTGGTTACTACTGAGCATGTACATAAAGTGCAGTACAGATTCATCTCATCTACGACCCCACAGCACTGGTCACTACTGAGCATGTGCATAAAGTGCAACACAGATTCATCTCATCTACGACTCCCCAGCACTGGTCACTACTGAGCATGTACATAAAGTGCAGCACAGATTCATCTCATCTATGACTCCACAGCACTGGTCAGTACTGAGCATGTACATAAAGTGCAGCACAGATTCATCTCATCTATGACTCCACAGCACTGGTCACTACTGAGCATGTGCATAAAGTGCAGCACAGATTCATCTCATCTACGACCCCACAGCACTGGTCACTACTGAGCATGTGCATAAAGTGCAGCACAGATTCATCTCATCTACGACTCCCCAGCACTGGTCACTACTGAGCATGTACATAAAGTACAGCACAGATTCATCTCATCTACGACTCCCCAGCACTGGTCACTACTGAGCATGTGCATAAAGTGCAGCACAGATTCATCTCATCTACGACCCCACAACACTGGTCACTACTGAGCATGTGCATAAAGTGCAGCACAGATTCATCTCATCTACGACTCCCCAGCACTGGACACTACTGAGCATGTACATAAAGTGCAGCACAGATTCATCTCATCTACGACCCCACAGCACTGGTCACTACTGAGCATGGACATAAAGTGCAGCATCGATTCATCTCATCTATGACCCCATAGCACTGGTCACTACTGAGCATGTGCATAAAGTGCAGCATAGATTCATCTCATCTACGACCCCACAGCACTGGTTACTACTGAGCATGTACATAAAGTGCAGTACAGATTCATCTCATCTATGACCCCACAACACTGGTCACTACTGAGCATGTGCATAAAGTGCAGCACAGATTCATCTCATCTACGACCCCACAGCACTGGTCACTACTGAGCATGTGCATAAAGTGCAGCACAGATTCATCTCATCTATGACTCCACAGCACTGGTCATTACTGAGCATGTGCATAAAGTGCAGCGCAGATTCATCTCATCTACAACTCCACAGCACTGGTCACTACTGAGCATGTGCATAAAGTGCAGCGCAGATTCATCTCATCTATGACGCCACAGCACTGGTCACTACTGAGCATGGACATAAAGTGCAGCACTCATTCATCGCATCTATGACCCCACAGCACTGGTCACTACTGAGCATGTGCATAAAGTGCAGCACAGATTCATCTCATCTACGACCCCACAGCACTGGTTGCTACTGAGCATGTACATAAAGTGCAGCACAGATTCATCTCATCTACGACCCCACAGCACTGGTCACTACTGAGCATGTGCATAAAGTGCAGCATAGATTCATCTCATCTACGCCTCCACTGCACTGGTCACTACTGAGCATGTGCATAAAGTGCAGCACAGATTCATCTCATCTACGACCCCACAGCACTGGTCACTACTGAGCATGTGCATAAAGTGCAGCACAGATTCATCTCATCTACGACCCCACAGCACTGGTCACTACTGAGCATGTACATAAAGTGCAGCACAGATTCATCTCATCTACGACCCCACAGCACTGGTCACTACTGAGCATGTGCATAAAGTGCAGCACAGATTCATCCCAACTAAAAGCCGAGATCCTTTGATCAAGAACAGAACATTTATAGGACATCTCATAACGTTCCCAAATTCTTATGAAAAAAAATTGAAAAATTTGAGCACATCCTGCACTAAAGTACTGAACCCAATTTATTATATACTAGCTGAAGAGCCCGGCGCTCTGTAGTTAGTTATAGCAAATTATAATTATCCTCCATCCCATAGTCCCGTGCCCATATACCCATCATACATATCCACGATTCCATAGGCCCGTGCCCATATACCCATCATACATATCCTCCATCCCATAGTCCCATGCCCATATATCCATCATACATCCTTCATCTCATAGTCCCGTGCCCATATACCCATCATACATATCCTCCATCCCATAGTCCTGTGCCCATATACCCATCATACATATCCACCATCCCATAGTCCCGTGCCCATATACCCGTCATACATATCCTCCATCCCATAGTCCAGTGCCCATACACCCATCACACATCCTCCATCCCATAGTCCCATGACCATATACATATCCGCCATCCCAAAGTCCCGTGATCATATACCCATCAAACATATCCTCCATCCCATAGTCCAATGCCCATATACCAATCACACATCCTCCATCCCATAGTCCCGTGCCCATAAACATATCCGCCATCCCATAGTCCCGTGCCCATATACCTGTCATACATATCCTCCATCCCATAGTCCAGTGCAAAAATATACCCATCACATCCTCCATCCCATAGTCCCGTTCCCATATACCCATCATACATATCCTCCATCCCATAGTCCCGTTCCCATATACCCATCATACATATCCTCCATCCCATAGTCCGGTGCCCATATACTCACACACATCCTCCAATCCATAGTCAACCATTATGACATCATAATGAGCGGCGGCGGGGCTTGCAACCTTTGATGACATCAGCGTCGCCATGACAACCATTGTGACATCATAATGAGGGGCGGGGCTTGACACGCACACACTGCTTCCCCAGTATGCAAATAGGGGCATTGTGACATCATAATGAGGGGCGGGGCTTGACACGCACACACTTTTCCCCCCAGTATGTAGATAGGGGCAAAATTGTTTGGTGAATTGGAACGTGCGGGGTTAAAATTTCACCTCACAACATAGCTTAGGACGCTCTCGGGGTCCAGACGTGTGACTGTGCCAAATTTTGTGGCTGTAGCTGCGACGGTGCGGATGCCTATCCCGGACATACACACACACATACATACACACTTTGAGCTTTATATATTAGATTTTCGGAGTTGTTCTGTTTTATACTTTACCAAAATGGACTCTGACTCCACAGCACTGCTTCTCGGCATCCTGCTCACAATTTGGGCAGCATGAATCTCCTTTGATTGTACATAGATTATCTCAATACAATGACGTCTGCTTTTTAGTGCGGATCCGCTGCAAAAAAACACTTTAAAAAATCTTTGACATTCTTTCCTCTTTATTTATATGTAAAATCCACTTTGCTATTTCCTGACGCTGATTCTGTTATAAGGGTGTTTCCTCACACTGAGTTTTTTTGTTGAGTTTTTGGAGCGGAAGCACTCCAAGATCCTCCTCAAATCTAAAAGCTTCCTTAAAAAAAAAACTGTGTTCAGCTCATTTTCTGCTCCCAAAATTCAGTGTGAACATACCCTTAGGCTGCATTTACAGGCAGTGGTCATGCTGCGACTTAATTGCAACAGTCTTCTGCCACTGCAGTCTTTTTAATATTTCCTTGCACAACCAATTAATCTTGCAGTGGAACGACTGTGTCATGTGAAAAGCCGTGCAGCCTACAGCACAGATTTTGTGACTGGAAGTGCTGGGAAATAGTAGAAAGACTGCAGTAGCGCAGAGCTATTGTGATTAAAAGCTGCAGCATGACCACTGCATTTGAACGCACCCTAAAAATTCTTTGAATTTGTCTGCCTCAAAAAATTCTATGCACACATTGCTTGTTTGTGTTGGAAGCTGGAAACACAGCCATAAGTAAGAATATGAGCTAAATGAGTCAAAATTGTGATGTTTTAGAAAGTTGTCAGAAAAGCGTCATAATTTGTGTATGGGGAAGTGTAGCCACAGACTGGCCTCAGTGCCCATGCTGTACTTTGCAAAAGCGCCAAAAATGGGTCCGTGAGGATCAGAACTTAAGTAATGGAATAACATGTCCCAGTCTGATCAACTACGTCTCCTACATCACGTCGACAGCTGGGTTTGTGAGCTTCATGTACCAGAGGTAGAGATGGCACAAGGATGGACAATGAGAAGAAGAAATCCAGTGGAGTGGTGTGATGCCTGTGTGATGGAGCAACGTTCTTCTGGGAAACCTTGGGTCCTGACATTCATGTGTATATGACGCGTACCACCAAAATCTTGTACCTCCCTTCATGGCAACAGAATTCCCCAGCAGCAGTGCTGTTTTCAGTAGGATAATGTCCCTGCCACACTATAAAAATTGGTTTAAGGAACATGACAACAAATTCAAGGAGATGACTTGTCTCCAACTTCCCCAGATCTCAATCTGAATGATCATCTGTGAAATGTGCTCGAAAAAACATGTCTAGTCCATGGAGGTCACAGCGAGCAACACACAGGATTTCGAGGATCTGCTGCTAACGTCTTAGTGCCAAAAACCAAACGGACCTTCAGAGGTCTTATGGAGACCGTACCTCAGTGGGTCAGAGCTGAGCTGGTTGTACAAGGTTGCTCCACACTATATTTGGTGAAAAATCTCCCGCTATGGATTTTTACGATGAGGTCAATAACATCTATTGTTGGGAGGAGAAAATGGAAGGCCACTGGTAGGCTGCCATGGTATGTGTCTACACAACTACTAAGCTGTAAAGTGGCACCATCATACTTCATTGGAACGCCATTGTCCAAATCATGTCATGTGAAGGCAAATAGATTCCACAGGTAAGAAACCAATAATTTCTGACAAAATGACAATGAACAGAGGATCGACCTTTTGCCAAACCAGTGCCACACTTATCTATTGGCTGTGTCTCTTGGTATTGCAGTACCTCAGTGGGACTGAGCAGTAATATTGCGAGAACCATGCATCTGAGGGACACCGTTTCTGGAGAAAAAGAAAAATCCATTTTGCTAATCCCAGACAATCCTTTTAACAAAGGCAACAATTTCTACCGCAAAATGGGAGCTGCTAATTCCAACTCTGATTAGTTGTGTTTAATATTGGTTTATTACGTCAATTTCCATTGTGGATAATTCCTAGTGCAGATAGTCACTGCATGATGCACCCATTCATCCTGGGATCGGTGCAGGGATACGTGGTCTCTTACAGCCGTCATTACCAATAAATTATGGTATACAAGATGTGAATTGGTTATTTTTAGAATTTTCTGTCAGCAGATCCCAGGATAATATTGTTATTGTGAAAAATGATGGGTCCTGCCACCCCGGTGCTGATCCCACAGACGTCCCAGTCCAATCGCTATTCCTTCCTGTGGTTATTGCATCCTTAGGCACTTTGTAATACACAGTGATTTATCATTGTAGACGTCCAGCCTCTTTATTCATAGACGTAAACTTCTATATTAGTGATGCTAATGGTGGATACACAGAGGAGAGTGGATGAAGCTAATCGACGAGAATTATTCATGTCCTCTGGATCAACATGTTAGGGCAAGTAAGGATTATTATTTATTATTATAGCGCCATTTATTCCATGGCGCTTTACATGTGAGGAGGGGTATACAGAATACATACAAGTACAGTAATCTTAAACAATACAAGTCATGACTGGTGCAGGATGAGAGAGGACCCTGCCCACGAGGGCTCACAATCTACAAGGGATGGGTGAGGATACAGTAAGCGAGGGTAGAGCTGGTCGTGCAGCGGTTTGGTGGATTGGTGGTTACCGCAGGTTGTACGCTTGTTGGAAGAGGTAGGTCTTCAGGTTATTTTTGAAGGTTTCCATGGTAGGCGAGAGCCTGATATCTTGTGTTTAGAGAGTTCAGAGTAGGGGAGATGCGCGGGAGAAGTCTTGTATGCGATTGTAGGAAGAGGAGATAAGAGGGGAGTACAGAAGGAGATCTTGTGAGGATCAGAGGTTTTGGGCAGGTAAGTACCTGGAGACGAGGTCACAGATGTATGGAGGACTCAGGTTGTGGATGGCTTTGTATGTCATGGTTAGGGTTTTGAACTGGAGTCTTTGGGTAATGGGGAGCCAGTGCAGGGATTGACAGAGGGGAGAGACCGGGGAATAGCGGGGGGGGGACAGGTGGATTAGTCGGGCAGCAGAGTTTAGAATAGATTGGAGGGGTGCGAGAGTGTTAGAGGGGAGGCCACAGAGCAGGAGGTTGCAGTAGTCAAGGCGATGATGAGGGCATGGACTAGGGTTTTTGCAGATTCTTGGTTGAGGAATGTACGGATCCGTGAAATATTTTTGAGTTGAAGTTGGCAGGAAGTGGAAAGGGCTTGGATATGTGGTTTGAAAGAGAGATCAGTGTCAAGGATAACCCCGAGACAGCGAGCTTGTGGGACTGGAGAGAGTGGGCAGCCGTTTACTTTAATGGATAGGTCCGTTGAGAGGGTCACATGAGATGGGCGAAAGATGATTAATTCTGTTTTGTCCATATTAAGTTTTAGAAATCTAGAGGAGAAGAAGGATAAAATAGCAGACAGACATTGAGGGATTCTGTTTAGTAGGGAGGTAATATCTGGTCCAGAGATGTAGAGTGTCATCAGCATAGAGGTGATACTGAAAGCCGTGAGATTGTATGAGCTGTCAAAGGCCAAAGGTGTAAATGGAGAAGAGCAGGGGCCCTACAACTGAACCTTGCGGGACTCCGACGCATAGGGGGCGCAGTAAGGAGGTGGCGTGCGAATGGGAAACGCTGAATGTCCGGTCTGTTAGGTATGACGCAATCCAAGATAGGGCCAAGTCTGTGATACCAAGAGATGAGAGGGTTTGTAGTAATAGGGAATGGTCCACTGTGTCAAAGGCAGAGGACAGGTCCAGGAGGAGGAGGACAGAGTAGTGTCACTTGGTCTTGGTGGCTAGTAGGTCATTGGTGACCTTAGTTAGGCCAGTTTCAGTGGAGTGGTGTGGCTGGAAGCCAGATTGTAATCGGTCAAGGAGGGAGCAGGAAGAGAGGTGGGAGGACAGTTCAAGATGGACGTGTTGTTCCAGTAGTTTTGAGGCATAGGGGAGAAGTGATATAGGGCGATAGCTAGATACAGGGGATGGGTCAAGAGAGGGCTTTTTGAGGATAGGTGTGATTGAGGCATGTTTAAAGCTTGAGGGGAAAACACCAGTTGTTAGTGATAGGTTGAAGAGGTGGGTTAGGGTTGGGATGAAGACTGTGGTGAGGTTTGGGATAAAGTGGGATGGGATTGAGTCAAGTGCACAGGTAGTGAGATGTGATCTTGAGAGTAGAGTGGAGGATATGGATATGGGTTGAACTAGATGGACTTAAAGTCTTCCTTCAACCTTAATCACTATGTTACTATGTCAAGCAACTGGAGATGCCACCCGATCATTATTTGATGGTGTTTTTGGGAAAGCGGCGAGGGCTCAAACATAGTATTCGAGCACGCCAAAATCGCTCTGCACCTGAGCACGTTCGCTCATCACTATTCTCTATAAATGTTGCTCTAATTTTAAAGTTATCTTTCTTTTTGAAGTCTTTAATTTTCCTTGACAACTTTGCTTATCTAGATTTTTTAGGCAGATTAATGAAATGCGACTGTTAACAAATGTCACATTTTTTGGTACATCTTACTCTAGTCTCCTCCTGGAGTAAAATTTCTGGAGGAGTTTTCCACTTGGTACATTTTTGCGACTTTTTTTTTTACAGGATTTGCGACTTTTTTTGGTGATAAAATGTCACAAAAACTGTACAAAGACAAAAATGCCAAATTTGATGGAATTTGGTGCAAAAATACATCAGTGAATACATAAAAAAGAAAAGTGTACTTTTTAATAAACCGCAAATGATTAATTGGGCTCCATTTGGTCTATCTTTAAAGAAAAAATGGATAGAAGCTGGGCCTTCAGCAACAAACATTGGACCGTTTACATTCTTAAAAGAATCAGTCACTATTAGTAGTGTAAGTCCACAAAGGTTAGAGGCGGCGGTCACCTAGTATTATGTGAGGCTTGGATAGAGTGCCTGTCACACAGATGTACACCATGTTCATCATACAGCCTATTACTCATGCCCATATTATTAGATCAGGTGGTGAGGAAAGCTGCCTTTTTTCTTAAGGTTTGGACAAGCTGTGACTTTTCAACAGTGAAGAATTAGTAGAAAAATCTGCTGCAGCTGCTGCAGAATTGCTGCAGCTTTATCGCACATTCTACCTTCTGCATTGAAGAGATTTGTGATGGTCAATTTTCACTATAGACTAGTTTTGTATATTCCATAAAATCTAGCGCACAATGCTGACACTGTAATAAGTTTTTTTCTGAATGCAATTCCATGGTAGAAAACCCACAGTGTATTCATCCCAATGGCACTTACCCCAAAGGTCACAAACCAAATTACAGCATTGGGCAAGATCGTGCTGGACAAAGACAAACTTGCCTTCGGAGACGCAGAGATTTTACAGCACTGAGAAAAATAAAATGGAAATGCTTTACACTAATTCAACTGCAAGTGCACAGAGGGTGGTGCAATCGGCTAAGTTCATCACTCCTTTACATTATTTTCTGCCTACCGCCACTCATATGTGCTTGATTTACATCTTGTCAGCAAAACTATGCCACAATTCTAAAAAAGTGCTCAACCGGTGCTAATGACGCACACAGGGCAGGCACTCGGTGGGGAATAATCAAGAAGAGTGATAATCCTCAGAATTAGTTTGGGCTTTTACATTGAAACCGCTTTTGAACAGGTACAAGATAGATGTGGGTGAATCGATTCATAGACTGACTCCAGTCTATTGGTCAGCACCATAGTCTCTGGAGGCTCTTGAATCTCTTGAACTCCCAGGATCTCCAGTGAGGCTTTTGATTAGCCAGGACTGGCACAACCTCATCTGAACACCATGTCACTATGATGATGTCGCGCCAACCCTGGTTAAAAAAATTACTAGAGATCCCGAAGGTAAGAGATTTGCATGCCTCCAGGCCAGCCACCAGGAACTACTGACCTGACAGGTGAAAAATACTGGGGATTCTGGAAGGTTAAGAGATTCCTGAGCCTCCTGCCCAGCCACCAGAAACTACTGACCAGACAGGTGGAAAATACTGGGGATCCAGAAAGGTTAAGAGATTCCTGAGCCTCCTGCCCAGCCTCCAGAAATTACTGACGTGACAGATAAAAAATACTGGGGATCCCGGAAGGTTAAGAGATTCTTGAGCCTCCTGCCCAACCACCAGATACTATTGACCTCACAGATGAAAAATACTGGTGATCCCGGAAGGTTAAGAGATTCCTTAGCCTCCTGCCCAGCCACCAGAAACTACTGACCTGACAGGTGGAAAATACTGGGGATCCCGGAAGGTTAAGAGATTCCTGAGCCTCCTGCCCAGCCACCAGAAACTACTGACCTGACAGATGAAAAATACTGGGGATCCCGGAAGGTTAAGAGATTCCTTAGCCTCCTGCCCAGCCACCAGAAACTACTGACCAGACAGGTGGAAAATACTGGGGATCCAGGAAGGTTAAGAGATTCCTGAGCCTCCTGCCCAGCCTCCAGAAATTACTGACCTGACAGGTTGAAAATACTGGGGATCCAGGAAGGTTAAGAGATTCCTGAGCCTCCTGCCCAGCCACCAGAAATTACTGACCTGACAGGTTGAAAATACTGGGGATCCAGGAAGGTTAAGAGATTCCTGAGCCTCCTGCCCAGCCTCCAGAAATTACTGACCTGACAGGTTGAAAATACTGGGGATCCAGGAAAGTTAAGAGATTCCTGAGCCTCCTGCCAGGCCACCAGAAACTACTGACCTGACAGGTGAAAAATACTGGGGATCCCGGAAGGTTAAGAGATTCCTTAGCCTCCTGCCCAGCCTCCAGAAATTACTGACCTGACAGGTTGAAAATACTGGGAATCCCGGAAGGTTAAGAGGTTCACGAGCCTCCTGCCTAGCCACTAGAAACTACTGACCTGACAGATGAAAAATACTGGGGGTCCCAGAAGGTTAAGAGATTCACGAGCCTCTTGTCCAGCCACCAGAAATTACTGACCTGACAGATGGACTAGTCACTAGAGTCCCGCAAATCGATTTGACCATCTTCACCACTGGAGCAATATTACAGTAGTTATAATGTCTTGTGCCTGTTATCTAAATTTTCTTCAACTTAAATTTGATTTCTCCAAACTACAGACAATATTAAACAGATCTCTTAATGGAGGCTGTTGTACTTATTTTAAAAATCCATGTTAGAATTCAGTCTTGTTATTCATTTCTTGGAAGTCTCAGTGGTTCTGAATTTCTTCTATTAGAAAAGGGAAGACGACCGACGTTCCCCCTGAGACCTTTAATGCCGCAACACATTTTTACTTCAAATCGTCATTAACTAAGTTGTAGAAATATCATTAAAAAATTCATGTAAACTGGATACCCCAGAAGCTCAGCTTAAATCCTTGTAAACAAGTTGAGCAAAAAGATTTGTATGACCATGATCCAGTAGACACGTTGGTAGATTGTGGCCACTTGATCAGAGATTGGTGAAACTCCTACTACCTGTGGTATCCTTGATGCCTTCTCTGATTAGTAGAACCACTAACTGATGCACACATCATGCCACAACAGTGATACAATGCCAGGCCTCCTGATCAAAAGAGGTGCTAGGGATGCCAGCAGGTAGCAGGAGGTTCAGAGCACTCTAGTCCAGCTGTTATGGATTAATTGCATGTCCAATGAATCAGGGTCCTGTAAATATTTTTTCCCAACTCTAAGTTTGAAACCTTATGTAGGTGTGATATAATGTCTCCAGAACTATTTCTGATATATTTAGCCCCATGCGTTATGAGAAGGAATATATATGTTTTTTAAAATAAGGGCACTGCCCAAACCATGCCAGTCCTCCTTCCGTCTTATCTTTTGGAGAACAAAAGGATCAGCCATCGGAAATTCAACGTGATCAATTCTTCTCTCTCTGAACATCATGTGTCATCAGGGAAGTGTCAGGAGGCTCCCATACACATTAGACTGTTGGCCAATCCTCCAAGATCTGTGTGTGGCCGGCCTTAGACTGTGTATGAGGGGCTTTAGGTTCTCAAGTTCTTCAACTTGCACAACCAAGCACCGCCACCTTGTATTATTCAGATTTTTCTTTAAATATATTTAGGATTAGAACCGTTTTAATTTATAGTAAATTTTCTTGATGTTTCTAGAACTTTTTCTAAGACCTTAGAATAAAGTGTTCGCTTTAAGAACTGGAGACAGGCAGAAGGATCTGTCTGCATTGCACCACGAGCTGCATGGAATCTGCACGTACATGCTGGGACTTACTCCTTGACTCATTAACATCGTGCACGGTACATTGAGCTCTGCTGCAGCAGTCAGAATCCTCTGACACAATATGTGAAGACTCAAGTAAAATGAAATGCTACAGACTCAAGTCGCCTAGATTGTTTATTCTTAACCCTGTCAACAGACATGACAAAAGCTAAGCCTCAATGTGACCCTGCCCAAAAAAGGCAGGAGCTGAATGACCAAGTCCATGGATAGAGAGGTATTTGCTCCCACTAGCACAGAGAGCGTAGAGCAGGGACATGTCAATCAGACGAGATCAATACATCAGTATAGGAAATTTCTTGGCCTTCATGGTTCAAAAAAAGGTTAATGGAACTGTTACGTTGATGGAATGTAGAAAAATCACACATATGAGCGTCACAAGGCATGAAATGCAAAACATGACTGAAAAGGACCTCCACCACTTTTTATAAGTAAAAAAAATGTGTCGGCATTGTGTAAAAATAGCAAATTATATATACTCGTCTATCAATCAGCCACTATTGATCTCATACTACTGGCGTTAAAAAAATGTGCACCTCATCGCGGTCAGTATTACAGGACTGTAGAGCACCAGATGACCACATTACCCCGTTACTGTGCTGTGTATGAGTGTGAGAACTTAAGCATTGAGGATCTAGCATGTGAATATTCCACTTCTACCAGTAACGTTGTGTAGACCACTTTGGTAGAATGGACATAACTTCACCATAAGTGAAAAAACAAAGATCTACAAACGTATTTACAAAGTTTTAAATCAAATTTCACTGTGCAATAAGTAATTGATGAGACAACCACTTTATAAAAAGACAGTGACCCAGCTATCGACTGATCATATTGAATTCGGCTTCTTTTAATTGGTTTTCCTGTAAAATGTATTTTTCAGGTCTACCAGCCGGCATACCTTGAATATAACAAACTCAGCAGCGTCTCACCCATCTCTGCCCAAGATTGAGCCTCCGAGTCCTATGGTTATCCACATAGACGTGCGCCATCTTCCCTTTTAGAAGGTCCAATATACCCTAAACGAGTACGGAGGCTGTACTGATGGGACAACCAATTTTACATTTTTCACGTGACGTGTACATGACAAGCAATTTAACTGCAATTGTTGTGAATGGAACTGTAGTTATATATTGGACTTAACCCAAGAGAATATTTGCACAGATATCCTTAAAGGGAGTCTATCATCAAAAATGACCTATTGTTTAAATCAGGTTTTGTATTACATGTATTTTTTTATTTTTTAATTGCTATATATATACACTCACTGGCCACTTTATTAGGTACACCTGTCCAACTGTGTGTTAAGACTTAATTTCTAATCAGCCAATCACATGGCGGCAACTCAGTGCATTTAGGCATGTAGACATGGTCAAGACAATCTCCTGCAGTTCAAACCGAGCATCAGTATGGGGAAGAAAGGTGATTTGAGTGCCTTTGAACGTGGCATGATTGTTGGTGCCAGAAGGGCTGGTCTGAGAATTTCAGAAACTGCTGATCTACTGGGATTTTCACGCACAACCATCTCTAGGGTTTACAGAGAATGGTCCGAAAAAGAAAAAAAATCCAGTGAGCGGCAGTTCTGTGTCCGGAAATGCCATGTTGATGCCAGAGGTCAGAGGAGAATGGGCAGACTGGTTCGAGCTGATAGAAAGGCAACAGTGACTCAAATTGCCACCCGTTACAACCAAGGTAGGCAGAAGAGCATCTCTGAACGCACAGTGCGTCGAACTTTGAGGCAGATGGGCTACAGCAGCAGAAGACCACACTGGGTACCACTCCTCTCAGCTAAGAACAGGAAACTGAGGCTACAATTTGCACAAGCTCATCGAAATTGGACAGTAGAAGATTGGAAAAACGTTGCCTGGTCTGATGAGTCTCGATTTCTGCTGCGACATTCGGATGGTAGGGTCAGAATTTGGCGTAAACAACATGAAAGCATGGATCCATCCTGCCTTGTATCAACGGTTCAGGCTGGTGGTGGTGGTGTCATGGTGTGGGGAATTTTTTCTGGGCACTCTTTGGGCCCCTTGGTACCAATTGAGCATCGTTGCAACGCCACAGCCTACCTGAGTATTGTTGCTGACCATGTCCATCCCTTTATGACCACAATGTACCCAACATCTGATGGCTACTTTCAGCAGGATAATGCGCCATGTCATAAAGCTCGAATCATCTCAGATTGGTTTCTTGAACATGACAATGAGTTTACTGTACTCAAATGGCCTCCTCAGTCACCAGATCTCAATCCAATAGAGCATCTTTGGGATGTGGTGGAACGGGAGATTCGCATCAGGGATGTGCAGCCGACAAATCTGCGCCAACTGTGTGATGCCATCATGTCAATATGGTCCAAAATCTCTGAGGAATGCTTCCAGCACCTTGTTGAATCTCTGCCACGAAGAATTGAGGCAGTTCTGAAGGCAAAAGGGGGTCCAACCCCTTACTAGCATGCTGTACCTAATAAAGTGGCCAGTGAGTGTATATATATATCATGATTGTTATTTAAAAAAAATAATAATCCAGCAATTTTCACAACGGCCACTGGGACTTTCCTCATACTAATACTTCCTCTTCTTTCTGGACGAGTTTTCAACAGGTTCATTATCATCACAGGCAGGATTACGACAGGTAACACATCTAAATACAGCTGATACCCCAGGATCCACGAATCACAAGGGAAGATGTCATAGCTTCACCTGCTCCGCCTCTCTTCATCATGACATTTGCACATGCTCATTAGACACTTCAATACACATGACTGGAATACAAGGCTAGAAGGACACAACTTATTTGCAAGAAACAGACTTGATAAACGAGGAGGTGGTGTCACATGGTATGTTAGAAACGCGTATGTCTGCACAGAGATTGAAGCTTCAGAGACTGGGAGTTCTGTGGAAACTGTTTGGGTAAGAACAAGGACAGAACAATGGAAAGGACACCATTGTAGGCATTTACTACAGGCCGCCTGTGCAAGCTGAAGATATGGATGAACTCTTTATGCATCAAATGGCCAAGTTCTCCAAAAAATATGACATAGTTGTCATGGGAGATTTCAACTATCCAGACATTTGTTGGGAATCTCTCTCAGGCAAAACTAACAGGTCAAGGAAATTCTTATCCTCTCTTGCTGACAACTTTATCTTCCAAAAGGTAAGGGAGA
Organism: Dendrobates tinctorius; assembly: GCF_039654945.1. Lineage (NCBI taxonomy): Eukaryota > Metazoa > Chordata > Amphibia > Anura > Dendrobatidae > Dendrobates > Dendrobates tinctorius. The sequence goes on from NW_027361689.1 coordinate 29,863,213, forward strand.
AAACAAGGGGAACTGCTACCTTGGATCTAATCCTTATAAACAGGGAGGAAATGGTTGAGGAGGTAAAAGTGGCTGGGACCTTAGGAGGTAGCGACCATGCTATTTTAGAATTTTGGATAACTAGAGGAGGAAGACCTGTGAAGACTCAGACGTCAAGGTTAGATTTCAGAAAGGCAGATTTTAAGGGATTCAGAAAGAGAATTGAAGGGAACCAATGGCTGGATATCCTTAAGGACAAAAATGTCCAGGAAGGATCAGAAATCTTGAAAAATAAAATTCTCAAAGCACAATTGTTAACAATTCCGAAAAGAGGGACGAATAGGAAGAATTTAAGGAAACCAGGATGGATGAACACAGAACTTAAGCACATGCTAAAAAGGAAGAAAGAAATGTTTATAAAATGGAAAGAGGGAGGCATATCTAAAGAAGAATGTAATGCTGTCTGCAGAATCTGCAGGGCATAAATCAGATTATCTAAAGCTGTCAATGAATTGAGGCTTTCAAGAGACGTTAAAAGCAATAGTAAAGGATTTTGGGGATAGGTCAAAAGTAAAAGAAAAGTCAAAGATACTATAGGATTTTTACAGGTTGAAAATGATGAAATGGTAAGCCAGGATGTTGAGAAGGCCGAACTTTTAAATTCCTATTTTGCATGTTTTCTCTCAGAAAGGAAATGTAACATCAACTATTCTTCACTGTCCTATTAAGGGAATAGAAGAATCCAGGATTTCTATAAACAGAAAGATAGTGAGGAAACACTTAGCTTACCTAACTAAATTCAAGTCTCCAGGTCCAGATGAATTGCACCCCAGAGTACTGAAGGAGATAGCAGAAGTAATTTTTGAACCCCTCTCCATAATCTTTGAAAATTCTTGGAGAACAGGAGAAGTCCCAGAAGACTGGAGAAGAGCAAATGTTGTTCCTATCTTCAAAAAGGGGAAGAAGGTGGACCCAGGCAACTATAGGCCGGTGAGTCTGACTTCTATACCAGGAAAGATCTTTGAACAAATTATTAAACAACATGTATGTACGTACCTAGATAAGAATGAAGTGATTAAACAGAGTCAGCATGGGTTTGTAACTAATAAGTCATGTCAGACTAACTTAATTTCCTTCAATGACAGAATCACTGATTGGGTGGATCAGGGAAATGCTGTAGATATAGTATATCTTGACTTCAGCAAAGCCCTGTCCTATGTCTTGCCTTCTCTGAAGGCTCTTATTGCATATTCCTGTATCTTGGTACCTTGCCTAGTACTTCACTGTCCGCCTGCCAGGAGGCTGAATATCCTGGCCTTTGAGTCTTGGTCCCAGTACCTTGTCTGTACTCTGTCCTACCTTAGTCTCCCTTTCTCCTTGTCTGTGGCTTCCTTCCCTGCTGTGTCTTTCCTTATGTCCTCTCTGTCTGTGCATCTGCACCCTCGCAGCTCTGACTGTGCATCTGCACCTTCGCAGCTCTGCCTGCTCGGCTCCCTAGCCGCTCTGCCTGCTCGGCTCCCTAGCTGCTCTGCCTGCACGGCTCCCTAGCCGCTCTGCCTGCACGGCTCCCTAGCCGCTCTGCCTGCACGGCTCCCTTGCAGCCCAGCCTGCTCCGCACCCCTGCGGCTCTGCCTACTCCACACTCCAGCCTATATCCATACCTGCACCTCCTGTGTGAACAGGTCCAAATCCTGTTCCAACATACACCACTCCTTCCTGCCTACACCTGCTGTGTGAACAGGTCCTTACCTGTCCCTTCTCATACCACGCTCACCTGCCCTGTGTCTCAAGTCGTGCCCGCCTGCCCTGTCTTCAAGCCGTGTCTTCAAGCCGTGCCCGCCTGTCCAGTGTCTTCAAGCCGTGCCCGCCTGTCCAATGTCTCCAAACCGTGCCCGCCTGCCCTGTGTCTTCAAGCTGTGCCCGCCTGCCCTGTGTCTTCAAGCCGTGCCTGCCTGCCAGTGTACCAAGCCGTGCCTGCTTGCCCTGTATCTCAGCCGTGTCCGCTTGCCCTGTGTCTCAGCCTGCTTGTCACTCACACCTGTCCAGGTGTCCTGTTCCCGAGTGGGATCAGCAGCCACAGCCAGACACCACCCTGGAGTGGCACCCGGCAGCTACCTGCGCACAAGCCTGACCTCACCATCAGAGGCTCCAGTGAAGACCGAGGTAGCTGCCGTAGTTACGCCCCTTCCAGGGTAGTCTGGTTTGTGGCACAGTGGGGCCACAACCCCCCGGCTCACGCCATTCAGCCAAGGCGTAAGCGTGACAGTTTGCACAGGCCATGGTCCCCGCTGAGTCCCATGTCCTTCCGCTCGCAGAGCATGATGAACTCTCTTCCTGCCAGTATGAGCCACCGGAAGAATTTGTTCCGCCTTGCGTGGTTCCAATTGTTGAGACGTCTGAACCACTCATTGTCTCCAGGGCTATGTATGAGCAACTTCTGGCCTATGAGGAGCACAACCCAGATGACCCGCCTAGGTTCTATGGGGACCCTAAAGAATGCCAAGGGTTCCTGAAAAAGTGCCTGCACTACATCCTGCAGAATGCAGCTTGTTTCCCCTCTGACCGGGTCAAGGTGGGATACCTAGCTGGTGATGCCTTGATGTTGATCTATCCTCTTTGGGAAGCAGGGGACCCTGTCGTCATGAGCCTGGGGGCCTGCCTGGTGGCCTTCCGTAAAGTGTTCGACATGCCTCGTCCAGCTGCTCCTGAAAAGTCTTCCCCTCCAAGTTTCCAGAGACAGACCAGACAAGAGGAACCTGTGGGTGAAACGTCTCAACCACCTATGACCGTCCAGCCATCACCTGTTCCACAGTCTGCCGATGCAGCCTCCCGTGCAAGATCCAAGACGTCTAAAAAGAAGAATCGGGCAAAGTTGCAGCCGGAATCTGGACTCTGTCCTGTGAAGCCTATGATTGTTTCGTTGCCTTCTGGGAGCTTTGGGGTGTTCGAGCCACCAGCCATGCAGAGTCGGTGTGTGATCTCCATTCTTCAGCTCCAGAACCCGTCGTGGGCATCGTCTAAAGGTGGCCGAGCCCTCTTTGAGAACAGTCTAGTCCTGCAAGGACAACTACAGCTCCAGTTTGGAGCTTTGTATACGAAGAAGTTTGTCTTCCATTGGCTGTCTGGTATGCCCATGGGTCATTCTGAACCAGAGATCCTGGTGCCCATTTATGTTTGGAGACCCAGCAAGGCACCACACTTGAAACAACCAAGTGACAAGAGGTGTCTGGTTCCCTTGCGTCGCATTCAGTCAGCAAGGTCGTCTTCTCCTGGTTTGCTAGTCACCGAGTCAAGGTGTGAGGATGCCTCTGAAGAGGGGGAGGCGGTCGCAGTCTCCTCACACATCCCCAGCGACTATACCAGTGTTCTGCTCCCAAGAGCACCCCTGCCTCTTGATTGTCTTCCCCAGGATAAAGGGCTGAAGATGGATCCAGAGTGTATGCCTTCAGCCCCCCTGTGGCCTAGGGGTGAAGGTCCCGAGACAGAGCTTCACTCATCCTCTAACCAGGAAGATGTAGTCCAGTTTTTTCAGGGTAACAGGCTGAAATGGCTCCCTGTATGTATGCCTCCAGCTTCCATGTGGCAGGTGGATGAAGAGGTTGGAACAGTGACCTACGTATCTCCGTTTCTCACCCTTCTGGAGGAGGTCAAATTTTCTTTGGATAATGGGCTAAAAATGGACTCTGTGCAGGTGTAATCAGTTTCTAGCTGGCCGGCTGATGTAGGGGCGAAGTCTGAAGCTGCCAGGGCCCTGCTTTTTGCCAATCTGGAGGAAGAAGTCTTTGTACGCTCTGTGTTGGAAACTGACTCCCTTGGGCACCAAGAAACCGGGCACTCTGGGATTCCTGATGGCACACATACTCCACCCTACCTGAAGGATGTCGTGTCAACCTGGACTGTGTGTGGTCCCCTACTCCTTCTTCAGGTCATTCTAGCAGGCTTGAGGAAGAAGGGCCGTAAAGGGGGGGTACTGTAACAACCCTGCTGGCATCACTGCATGGCCTCCCATCCCCCGCACATCAACTTACTCACTGCTCCGGGTCATGCTGTGAATTCTGTCTATTGCCAGCTCTGTGCCCTGTGCCTCTGCTCTTCTGTATGTTTCCTGGCTATGTGTGTATAGGGGGGCAGCGCCAGAACTCTCTGGTTCTTATGCAGTCAGGGTGCACCTGTCTAATCTGTCCCTGACCAATCACCTAGAGCCCTTGACTATTTAGTTCCGCCACACCCACTGAAACATGGCCTGTGCAATGTCTAAACTCAGTTAGCTCCTTGCTGCTGAGTTAGCCAGGCCCTGTCCTATGTCTTGCCTTCTCTGAAGGCTCTTATTGCATATTCCTGTGTCTTGGAACCTTGCCTAGTAATTCTCTGTCCGCCTGCCAGGAGGCTGAATATCCTGGCCCTTGAGTCTTGGTCCCAGTACCTTGTCTGTACTCTGCCCTACCTTAGTCTCCCTTTCTCCTTGTCTGTGGCTTCCTTCCCTGCTGTGTCTTTCCTTGTGTCCTCTCTGTCTGTGCATCTGCCCCCTCGCCGCTCTGTCTGTGCATCTGCACCCTCGCCGCTCTGTCTGTGCATCTGCACCCTCGCCGCTCTGCCTGTTTGGCTCCCTAGCCGCTCTGCCTGTTTGGCTCCCTAGCCGCTCTGCCTGTTTGGCTCCCTAGCCGCTCTACCTGCCCAGCCCCCTTGCAGCCCAGCCTGCTCCGCACCCCTGCTGCTCTGCCTACTCCACACTCCAGCCTATATCCATACCTGCACCTCCTGTGTGAACAGGTCCAAATCCAGTTCCAACATACACCACTCCTTCCTGCCTACACCTGCTATGTGAACAGGTCCTTACCTGTCCCTTCTCATACTACGCCCGCCTTTCCAGTGTCTTCAAGCTGTGCCCGCCTGTCCAGTGTCTCCCAGCCGTCCCCGCCTGTCCAGTGTCTCCCAGCCGTCCCCGCTAGAGTTGAGCGACTTTTGGTTTTTTAGGGTCGCGTTTCCAAAAGTCGGGTCGAGCAAGATCGTCCGATTATAGGGAAAAGTCGGGGTCGTCCCGAAACACGAAACCCAATGTAAGTCAATGGGGAATAAAAGTCGGCAGTGAGAGGAGGACAGGAAACACACCTACAGTGCCCATTTGAATGCCAAAAGCATCAATTCTTCTTACTTAAGCTTGTCAACCTTAATTAACTTCATAATACAAGTTACGCACTGAAAAATGGGGGTTATTTGGCTAAAGTTGTGGGGGGGGGCTGGCTCCAGGTTTTCATGTGCCCTGGGCGAAAGAGCGCCCCTTTAACACATACCAAAACTCATCATGCTCCGATACGGCAGAGAAATAGCGGTATAGTACAATGAAAAATACTTCACTTTTTACATCTCATGACAAGGCCCATCTATTTCTCCATACAGAATCATTGGTCCCATATAATGTTTGAAACAGTATATGATGAGCTCCACATAATGCTACAGTATATGTTGGTCCCCATGGATGAAGCTCCACTGTCTTATGGGCCCAAATAATGCTCCAAACATAATGGGCCCCATTTCTAATGCTCTAGTGTATAATGGGCCCTGTAAATGCTGCTCCAGTGTCTGATGTCCACATTTGGAATGTTCCAGTGTATGGTGGGCCCCATCTATCATTCTCCAGAGTAACGTGCTCCCCAAAAATTGCTGTCCCAACATTGAAAACAATCAAATAAGTCTCCTCGCTAGGGAATCCCTGTATTAGTCTGGACTCCTCGTCGTCCCCATCTTCCATCTCACTGCACAGTATTTCAACCTTGCAAGTGCTGTGATCCTGAGCAAGCAGGGGGGGCCCACTCGTTGGCGACGGCACTGGCACAGGGCCCCTGATAGTACGGTGGTGTGTCTGTTGGCGGGTGGGCCGAACCTGCACTTTCATCTGCAGCTTCCTCTTTGTCACCGTGTAAGATGGAACTGTATATGGGAAGGGTAACCTGAGTTTCATCAGGGTCAGATTCAGGCCGTGTAGCGTGCGAGGGGAATGTAGTGGTCTGGGTCAATGTACCAGCAGATTCATCGAGCAGTGGCTGGGCATCAGTGCACTTGTGTCGCCGTCGCCACAGTGGCATTACCTTCCTCCTAGGGAGTGTGATGTCATGCTTGGGAGCAACGAAGGATCTCTCTAGCAGGTTAACTGATTGGGCAGAGTTATTCCCACGAGTCATGACCCTCCAAACAGCGTTCATGAAGGCAAATTGTTTGTTTTACGTGGGCAGTATGGTTGCAAAGCTGAACCTTAAAGGAATGTCCAGAAGGGCACCACCAGGAGTGGAGCCTATGGTTAAATTCGACTCCACCTGGGAAACCTCAACCATGCCAGCTACAGAACAGATGCACACATTGCAAGCTTAATTCCGTTAACGAACGAGACTCCGTCATGCCCCGCGGTCCGAGTCCAGCTTACTAGAGGGACACGTGAGGCTCTGGAACATGAGATTGGCCAATAACTGGTGTGTCATGCCCTTACATGTCCGTGGCTGCATGTGCGCTACACTGAAAAGGCCAGCGTTTGTCGCTTACAGGTGCAGATAACCCGCTGAACAACGTTAGTGATGGGGATCACTGATCACAATTATTACCCGCGAACAATGATTTCCCAGTAAGTGCAGGTCAACTGCAGTTCCGGAATTAGGCCTAACCGTCATTCCTGAAAAAATGAAAAACTTACGTGTGCAAACCACATGTGCTGTAGCTTGCTTAACAGCTCGCCAGCCGTTCTCACGCCCAGTATGGATTACACGTGATTGCACAAAGGTTAGAAAGGGTACCGTATCCCCAGATAACATGTATGGATAGCATACACATTCAAAATATATGTCTCAGGAGGCAGGCTCAGACGGTGTTAGGCCCAGTATGGATTGCACGTGATTGCACAAAGGTTAGAAAGGGTACCGTATCCCCGGATAACATGTATGGATAGCGTACACATTCAAAATATACTGTATGTCTCAGGAGGCAGGCTCAGACGGTGTTAGGCCCAGTATGGATTGCACGTAATTGCACAAAGGTTAGAAAGGGTACCGTATCCCCGGATAACATGTATGGATAGCGTACACATTCAAAATATATGTCTCAGGAGGCAGGCTCAGACGGTGTTAGGCCCAGTATGGATTGCACGTGATTGCCAAAGGTTAGAAAGGGTACCGTATCCCCGGATAACATGTATGGATAGCGTACACATTCAAAATATATGTCTCAGGAGGCAGGCTCAGACGGTGTTAGGCCCAGTATGGATTGCACGTGATTGCACAAAGGTTAGAAAGGGTACCGTATCCCCGGATAGCATGTATGGATAGCGTACACATTCAAAATATATGTCTCAGGAGGCAGGCTCAGACGGTGTCAGGCACAGTATGGATTTGACGGCCCAGATTACACAGCAGAGGAGCAGGGAGAGGTAAAGATTGCAAATGCTGGGGCCCTGCCCAAGCAAGGGGGGCCCACTCGTGGGCGTCGGTACTGGCACTGGGCCCCTCATAGTACAGCGGTGTGTCTGACGGCGGGTGTGCACCACCACCGTCAGAGACACTTGATTGCACTATGAGGGACCCTGTGCCAGTGCCCGCGCCCAAGAGTCGGCCTACCCACCTGTCCAGGGCAACGGCACTCGCACGGTGTCGTGCGCTAGGTGGTGACCCCGGCCATGGGGGGGGAGGCAGCACAGTTAGGGAGTTTTAGAAAGTGGCATATGTTGATGTTGGACATTCAGCTGATGCAAAAGGCGAAATAGGTCATGTCCCAGGAAGAGGTGGACCAAAGCAAGCCATTTTTCTGTCACCCTATGTGTCATCAGGGGAAGGTGGGACAAAATCCTTGGAAACCCATGCATGGTTCATTTTAATGAAGGTTAGATCATCCACATTTTGGGTTGACAGACGGGTCCTTTTTTCTGTCAGGATTGATCCAGCTGCACTGAAGACTTTCCGATAGCACACTTGCAGCTGGGCAAGCGAGCTCCTGTAAGGCATATTGGGCCAATTCAGGCCAGGTGTCCAGTTTAGCGGCCCAATAGTCAAAGGGGAATGGCCTGTGTGGGAGAACATCGATATGGGAGGAAAAGTAGTTTGTAACCATGGTTGACAACTGCTGTCTCCTGACACTTTCCATCGATGCAGTATTACCAGTTGTGTGAGCGGTATTTGAAAAATCAGTCCACAACATTGTCATGAAACCCCTGTCTCCAACGCCACTTCTGCTGTGTGCACCACAAACACCTCTGCCAAGCTGCCCCCGGCCCGTACGGCTCGTGTGAGAACCATCACCGCTGCTGTGTGCGGGGAATGCCTCAAGCAACCGATTTACCAGAGTTGCTTGTTTATTAGCCAATATTAGGTCAAGGTTCTCCTGTGGCATGATGTTTTGTAATTTGCCTTTATAGCGTGGATCCAGGATGCTGGCCAACCAGTAGTCGTCATCGTTCATCATTTTGGCAATGCGTGGGTCCCTTTTTAGGATCCGCAAGGCATAATCTGACATGTGGGCCAATGTTCCCGGTGTCAATGATGCACTGCGAGTGCTGGTTGGAGGAGCACTTTCTGGCAAATCCACATCCCTCCAGTCACGCACAAACCCTGTACCAGACCTTGCCACGCCAACATTTTCACTTGCCCCACGAGATGCATCCTCCTCCCCTAAGTAATCATCCCCATCATCATCCTCCTCTTCTTCCTCCACCTCGTCCAGGAGAGGTCCCTGAGCAGACAATATAAAATAAATTTTTGGCACTCAACTTGAAATGATTGGTAGAATTTTATTCGCAGTCATAATATTAATATATTATTATGACTGCGAATAAAATTCTACCAATCATTTCAAGTTGAGTGCCAAAAATGTATTTTATATATTCTCTGGTGTGGGAACCTTTTTTGTGCACCATTTCAGCTGTGCCACGGTATACATACCTGAGCAGACAATGGCTGAATGTCATCAAGGATTCCCTCCTCCTCTTCCTCCTCATCAACATTGGCTGCAGACGCCTGCTCCTTAAGGTGCGTCAAAGTTTGCATGAGCAGACGCATAAGTGGGATGCTCATGCTTAGGATGGCGTCGTCTGCGCTTACCAGCCGTGTGCATTCCTCAAAACACTGAAGGACTTTACAGAGGTCTTTCAGCTTCGACCACTGCACACCTGTCAACTCCATGTCTGCTCTCAAAGTGCCTGGCCGTGTATCCTCCCACAAATGCATTATGGCCTGCCTCTGCTCGCACAGCCGCTCCACCATGTGCAGGGTGGAGTTCCACCTTGTTGCAATGTCGATAATGAGGCGGTGGTTGGGAAGGTGGAGCAATCGTTGCAGCTTCTGCATACGAACGGAGTGTACAGGCGACCGGCGGATGTGCGCGCACAGTCTTCGCACCTTCTGGAGCAGGGCTGTTAACTCCGGATAATTTTTGAGGAAGCACTGCACCACCAGGTTCAAGGTGTGAGCCAAGCAAGGTATGTGGCTGAGTTTTGAAAGGGCTATGGCTGCCACAAAATTACGGCCGTTATCACTAACTACCTTGCCTGCCTCAAGATGTACACTGCCCAGCCATGACTCAGTTTGTCGCTTCAAGTACTCGGCCAGCACCTCTGCGGTATGTCTGTCGCCCAAACACATCATCTGCAACACAGCCTGCTGACGCTTTCCACTAGCTGCTCGATAGGGGGACACATCGTGTGCAACAGTGGCAGCTGCAGATGGAGTGCTCGTACGACTGCGCTCTGTGGACGAGCTTTCGCTTCTGGAGGAGGAGGAGGAGGAGGGTGGAACGCCTACAGCCAACTGTTTCCTATACCGTGGGCAAGGCAGCACTGTCCCACCACCGCTGTTCCCTGTGGACCCTGCATCCACCACATTAACCCAGTGCGCAGTGATGGACACGTAACGGCCCTGGCCATGCCGACTGGATCATGCATCAGTAGTGAGGTGCACCTTTCCGCTCACTGACTGCTTGAGTGCATGGACAATGCGGTCTTTCACATGATGGTGGAGGGCTGGGATGGCTTTGCGAGAGAAGAAGTGGCGACTGGGTAGGTCATAGCGTGGTACTGCATAGGCCATGAGTTCGCGGAAAGCTGTGCTTTCCACCAACCGAAAGGGCATCATCTCAAACGAGATTAGTTTGGCAATGTGGGCGTTCAAACCCAGTGTACGCGGATGAGAGACTGAGTACTTTCTTGACCTACTCATAGTGTCTGGGAGGGTGAGCTGGACTTGAGAGCTGCATATGGTGGAAGTAGCGGTGGACTGGGCGGACTGAGAGAGGGTTGATGATGGTGATGGAGTTGGTGTTCTTTCTGATGGCCTAGAATCAGTCTTTCGTTGATATAACAGTGGGATTCCCTGACTGCTGTGGCCTTGCAACGACACCTCAACATTTGCTGCTGTGCTAACCGGTGGGCTTACAGTGGGGGAAACAATGTAGCGTTGCTGACTACCTTCGTTGTGATCAGTTGCACATGTGGCACTTGAGGTTTGGTGTTGTGTCCACGCTTGCAAGTGCATGCTGGTTAAATGTCTAAGCATGCAACTGGTATTCAAATTTTTCAGATTTTTCCCTCGGCTAAAGGTCTTTGCGCACTTCTTACAGATAACCTTGGCCTGATCATGAGGATTTTGTTCAAAAAAGTGCCACACTGCACTCTTCCTACTTTGGCAGACATTTTGCGGCCTAGCACGCTGTGATCTTTTGACCCTCTGGACAAGCTGTCCAGCAACTCTTTTGATGTTTGGAACCTGTCTTTGGAGTGCTCCGGGCCTGCCAGATAACAGCTGTTGCGATGTCGATGTCTGCTGTGGATGCTCCTCATCTGAGCTATTGGAAGCAGCACCCTCTTCCCCCAATGGATGCCAATCTGGGTCAACAACTGGGTCATCCATCACCTCCTCTTCTATGTCATGTGCACCTTCCTCTGTGTCACCGTGTATGGTGGTATAGTGTGCGGGAAGGGGCACCTGAGTCTCATCAGGGTCAGAATCTGGCTCTGTACACTGCGAGGACAATGTAGTGCTCTGAGTGAATGTACCAGCAGAATCATCCATCAGCGGCTGTGCATCAGTGCACTCCATGTCAGATTCATCTTGGCCTGGGTAATTCACCATTTCACTTGATAATCCAGGCATGGTATGTGAAAACAGCTCCATGGAGTAATCAGTAGTATGGCCTGCGTCATCCTTCAATCTTGGTTGGGGTGAAGGACACAAGGAAAGGTGTGGTTCATGAACATGAGCCTCCAATGACGACTCAGTGCTTTTACATTTTACAACTGAAGAAGAGGAGGCGATAGAGCTGGAGGCTGAGTCAGCAATGTAAGACAAAACTTTTTCCTGATGCTCTGGCTTTAAAAGCGGTTTGCCAACTCCTAGAAAACTAAGCGTTCGAGGCCTTATGTAGCCAGACGATGACGCAGGCTCAACACCTCCTGCATTCGGTCCTATTTTGCTCTTGCCACTACCCTCAGATCCACCACCAACACCATCATTACCAGCTGCCAACCCCCGCCCAATTCCACGGCCTCTTCCACCAGCCTTCCTCATTTTTGGTAGAAATGTAGACAAAATCCAACAAACTATATAGTATGTAAAACAAGGTACAAGGTGTCTATAGGACAGGGGAGATTTTGAATTTCTGCACACACTTTTGGACACTGGACACTTTTGGATTGTGTGAGGCCCAATGAATATCTGAGCGCTATGTGACAGGCTCGATGGCACAGCTGTGACCTAAGTGACTAGAGGATAAGGGAGATTTTGAATCTCTGCACACACTTTTGGACACTGGACACTTTTGGATTGTGTGAGGCCCAATGAATATCTGAGCGCTATGTGACAGGCTTGATGGCACAGCTGTGACCAAAGTGACTAGAGGATAAGGGAGATTGGATTGCTTTTAAAAAAGCAGTTTGCGGAGCAGTGGGTAAACAGCAATGCCAGCCTGTCAGGAAGCCTTAAAAGGCAGCCCAACAACCAACACTACTGATACACCATAATATAGCCTCCCCTTGCACTGCACACACAGTGACTGGTGTGTTGTGCAGGCCAAATTGCTATCAGCAGCAGAAGCAGTTTTTTTTTCTTCTCAGCAGGACAAAAAAAAAAATTGGGCTTGCTTTTAAAAAAGCAGTTTGAGGCCCAATGAATATCTGAGCGCTATGTGACAGGCTCGATGGCGCAGCTGTGACCAAAGTGACTAGAGGATAAGGGAGATTGGATTGCTTTTAAAAAAGCAGTTTGCGGAGCAGTGGGTAAACAGCAATGCCAGCCTGTCAGGAAGCCTTAGAAGGCAGCCCAACAACCAACACCACTGATACACCACTATATAGCCTCCCCTTGCACTGCACACACAGTGACTGGTGTGTTGTGCAGGCCAAATCGCTAGCAGCAGAAGCAGTTTTTCTGTCTTCTTCCCTGCCTAACGCTCTCCCTACAGAATCAGCAGCAACCTCTCCCTATGCTAAGATCGGCAGAAGTAAGATGGCAGTCGGCGTGCACTCCCTTTTATACCCCCTGTGACGCCCACCAAAGCAAGCCAATCACTTGCATGCCCTTCTGAAAGATGGTGGTGACCCGTACCTATGTCATCACGTTGCCCACAGTGTCTGTGGATCCTGATTGGCTGACCTGCCGCACAAGCCTGACCTCACCATCAGAGGCTCCAGTGAAGACCGAGGTAGCTGCCGTAGTTACGCTCCTTCCAGGGTAGTCTGGTTTGTGGCACAGTGGGGCCACAACCCCCCGGCTCACGCCATTCAGCCAAGGCGTGAGCGTGACAACAGGGTTAACGACATGATTGGCGTGTCGACGGACACGCCTGGTTCGGGTTCACAGGACGAGGCCTGCGCATGCCAAGGGGCACTCCAGGGAGAGACAGAAGGACGGTGGCCTGCGCGTGCAAGGGCACGCCAAGGACAGGTACAATGGCAAACCGAGGTACTGTCATCGACCGACAGGGTCCAGGTATCTGGCTACGGACATCAGCTCCGGACATGAGGCCGCAGTCATCTAGGTCAGGACCTCTGGCAGTGCTCGGCAGGTTATGGAATCCGGCAGGCAAACTAGGGTTAAGAGCAGAGCAAAAGAGGCAAAAGGCTTTGTGCAAGAGTAGCACGAAAAAGCTCAGTGCGAGAACCAGCATGCGTGCAAGAGAGCACGGAGACCACGGCGGGGGCACTGGCAGGTGGTACCGACGATGGCAGCTGCAGGCGGGCACGACTAGTGGCGACACCGCTGCGGGGCCACACAGCCGGGAACCACTTTAGCACTCGACGGGGGCACGGCTGAGGCACACAGGCGAGCACGACTAGAGGTGTCATGGCTGAGGCACACTAGGCAGGCACAGGCGACCAGGCACGTGCACGGAGGCACGGAGCCACAAGGCAGGGCTAGGCAAAGGTACAGGACAGAGACGCATGCGATACCGCACGGCAAAGCCTAGTATGAAAAGTGCAAGAGCGCACGAAACATCAGGGAAAAGACAAAGAACGAGGCAGAGACCTGCGCATGCAGAGAGCATGCCAGGGACAGGGACAGTCTAGCAGCGGAGCGTAGGTCGAAGCCCAGAGCCGGGCCAAGGCAGGGCCTTGGGACTAGACAGGGTACAGAGCGAGGCCTGCACGTGTAGAGACACGCCAGGGAGAGGTTCAGAGCGGAGGCCTGCACGTGTAGAGACACGCCAGGGACAGAGCAGAGGGCTGCACATGTAGAGACATGCCAGGGAGAGGGTACAGAGATGGGGGCCTGCACGTGTAAGGAGACACGTCAGGGACAGGGTACAGAGACAGGGTACCTGAAGCCACAAAGCAAAGCAAGACAGGAAACATGGAAAGAAACACAGAACAGAATCAGAGCAAACAAGGACTACAAGACAAAGCAGGGCAAAGACAAAACATGGCACGAAGGACAAACACTAGACAAGGCACGAGACAAGAGACGGAATACGAGCACGGAGCGTGTGCAGAGACGCACTACAGAGCTAGGTGCAAGGGCACAGAACACAGAATAGAGGGAGCGCCCCACAGACCAAGCAGCCATGCAGGGACACAACACAATACTCAGGCCCTGAGCATAGGAAGGGAAGGTCTGATATAGGGGACAGCACCTTCTCTTCCGGGTCAGGACCAGGGGAGAACTTCCTAGTTCAGATGTTCCAGGATCACAGAGGGCAGTCACATGATCAGGGTTTCAGACATGACGAGATGATTGCAGAACCAGACAGTGCAGGATCCTAGGAAAGGTCACATGATCAGAGTTTCAGACATGACGAGATGATTGCAGAATCAGACAGTGCAGGATCTTAGGTAACGTCACATGATCAAGGTTTCAGACATGACGAGATCATTGCAGAACCAGACAGTGCAGGATCCTAGGAAGGACACATGAACAGGGATTCTAGGCATGACGAGATCACAGAAGGCAAAGCAGAAACACAGGCATCTTGCAGCTCAGCAGACATGAGGTGAGTGCACACTGCTCTAGGGAACAAGCAGAATAGCAGACAAGATATGCGCATGCACATCGCTCCAGGAGTTCTTGAGACAAAACAGACAAGGCAGACATGACAGACATGGCGGACATGACACTTATTGAAAAAATGACTAAGTATGGAATGGACAAGGCAACTGTTAGGTGGATTCATAACTGGCTTAGTGATCGGACCCAAAGAGTGGTCGTAAATGGCTGCACATCCAGTTGGAAGAATGTCTCAAGTGGGGTACCACAGGGCTCTGTCCTGGGCCCTGTATTGTTCAACATCTTTATCAACGATTTAGATGAAGGAATTGAAGGTAAACTGATTAAATTTGCTGATGACACAAAGCTAGGAGGGATAGCTAATACTAGAGAAGAGAGAGAGAGGATTCAAAAAGAAATACATAAACTGGAGCAGTGGGCAGCAACTAACAGAATGGTTTTTAACAGGGAAAAATGCAAAGTACTACATCTGGGCAATAAAAAAGAAAAAAGCATATACAGAATGGGAGGAATAGGGCTAAGCAACAGCACATGTGAAAAAGACTTGGGCATGCTAATAGATCACAGACTGAATATGAGTCAACAGTGTGATGCAGCAGCGAAAAAGGCAAATGCAGTTCTAGGATGTATTAACAGAAGCATACAGTCTAGATCACGTGACGTCATTATTGCCCTCTACTCCTCTTTGGTCAGACCTCATCTGGAATATTGTGTCCAGTTTTGGGCGTCACATTTTAAAAAAGACATCAACAAACTGGAGCAAATTCAGAAAAGAGCGACCAGAATGGTGACCGGTCTGCAAACCCTGTCTTATGAGGAAAGGTTGCAGGATTTGGGAATGTTTAGCTTGCAAAAGAGAAGACTGAGAGGAGACTTAATAGCTGTCTACAAATATCTCAAGGGCTGTCACATTGTAGAAGGATCATCTTTATTTTCATTTGCACAAGGAAAGACTAGAAGCAATGGGATGAAACTGAATGGGAGGAGACACAGATTAGATATTAGAAAAAACTTTTGACAGTTAGAGTGATCAATGAGTGGAAGAGGCTGCCACGAGAGGTGGTGAGTTCTCCTTCAATAGAAGTCTTCAAACAGAGGCTGGACAGACATCTGTCTGGATGATTTAGCGAATCCTGCTTTGAGCAGGGGGTTGGACCAGATGGCCCAGGAGGTCCCTTCCAACTCTACGATATGATTCTATGATTCTAATACAAAAGATCGTTGCAGGATCCGACCATTGTGGCTATGTACGTTTGTTGTTTCTTAAAATAATGGGAAGTTAAAGTCTAAAGAAGCCCCAGTGGCCGGGGTGAAAATTGCAACATTTCTTTTTAATTTTAATAAAGATTTTGCCATGTTAAAAAAAATGCCAAAAATGGTTAAAACATAAATTTAACATAAAAATCTGATTTAAATGATAGGTCAGTTTCCGATGTCATATTCCCTTTAAAGGCTACTTTTACATGGAACAGATGATTTTTATTGTACATATGATAATGGTTACCATTACTTAAAGGGGCTACCTGGGACTTTAGAATTGATGGCCTCTCCTTAGGATGGGGGTGCGACTCGAAGCACCGTGGCAGATCAGCTGGTTGCCCCTAAATGTTCAGTTACGGAGATGCACAGGACAACTCCATAATTTGAATAGTAGCCACAGCCAGGTACTGTACATGCACCACCTATTCAAATCAATAGCGGATGGATGTGCACATTGTGCAGTACCCGGTTGCAGCCATTATTCTGTGCTGTGAAGCTCCGTAACTGAGCAGTTCTGGCCGCCACAAATGGAACGGCAGTTCGGTGCGAGTGCCAGGTGTCAAACCCCATGGTCAGACATTGATGACCGACTCCAAGGATAGCCCATCAATGTTAAAGTCTAGGACCACCCCCTGCAGTATTCATTACTTCATTCATTTGCAGACCCCGTGATATGCAGTTTGAAGCCTGTTTGGTGCAGATTTGCTGCATGAACATACCCTAAAGGGGCATCTAAAGACCCTACTGGCACGTATAATGACACCAGTAATATAAATGTTATACGGCAAGTCGGGGGTCCAGGTACAGGTTTTAGTAGACGCACAATCAGTGCCATGCAGACTGCAGATTGCTTGCCCGCAGCAGCCAATATGGCATTTTCTGGAGTGACATTACATAAGATAAGCCGCCGATACATCCCAAACAACAAAGCAATTACTGTACACAACACAAGATGAAAAGAAGAAAAAGATATTTCCATACGGAGGCAGAAATACTGCATCTATCCGAAACCGACTGCGGCAGAAAAATGGGTCATATGAAGAATAATTAAGAAACTACACAAAGAATTAGGAGAAGTACATCCCTGGAGAAGGACTCTGAGTTACTTACCTAAGAATGTTCATTAATATTCTGATTCATTATGTTCCTGTCTGCTGGACTAGGTTTGTCTATAAAATGTACAGAAGAGAGAGAGATACATGACCTTGTGTGGCAGAGAAGATCTGCTATTACTACTAACTTAAACCAGGAAATGCTTCCCCCTTTTGCTTGACCTTGCCCCCTCCCATGCTGGACTGGTCCCAAACATTTAACTGTTTCCTATACTGTACACTAATAAAGCCCGCCACTGCCTATATGCCCTAATGTTACTCTCTGTCACTAACTAAAGATGAAACATGTTCTATACTGTTCCTACCCCTTAGCTGAGTGTACCAGGTTACCTTAGGCATTGCCAATACAGTACCACACAGTATCATCAGTGCCTAGAACACTATGCTTTCTACATTATACCATCAAATCACAATACAACCGCATGTTAATGATCCCACTACAATTGTTGTCTTCAGGAGCAGGTATCTCACACTCTCTATCACACCCTTACAGTGGAAAAAATCCTCCACAATTTTCACCGTTTTTTTTCTGAGTTTTGTTTTTGCAGAGCTCACTATATGGTATAAGGCCTCATTCACACATCAGTTTTTTTTTCACACATGAGAAAAACTAAATTTTGGTCAGAGTTTCATCGTTTTTCTTCATACATGAAAAGCAAAAAAAAAAAAAAATTTGCACTATTTTCATATGTATCAGTCAATTGGACAGCATTTGAATGTCACCCGAGTGCGGTCCAATTTTTTCATAGACCCATAGACCTGTATTGCCGATTCTGGTCCGTTCAAAATCGGACATGTCTCCATGATTCTGCACTCGGTCCACAGAAAGTCACGGCCATGTGGATGGCCCCATTCACAATTGTAGGTGCAAATGTTATCTGTGAAAAACACGGATATCACTGTACACGGAAAAACGGACGACGGAATGAGGTCTTCATGGATTGCACTTGTGCCTTTGAAAGAGGGCCATTCACATGTCTGATATTGTCCGTGAACCAAGTGATCCGAAGAAAATCGTGGAGACGTGTCTTTTTTTAATTTCGGCAGTGCAAATCTACGGGTCCGTGACAATTTCTCAAAGCACTCGGATGACATTCAAACACGATCCAATTTCTATGGACACATAGGAGAAGGCTGAAAAAGTTTTTCTACCCACGTATGAAAAAAACTGATGACACTCGGACCACACTGTGATCAGAATAACTGGTCCATTTTCACATAAATGAGAAAAATGGACGTCTGAATGAGGCCTATCAGACCAGATAAGTCTTCAGGTCAGTGGGATTACAGCGATACCATACTTGTTTCACTACATATATATATATGATATTAAAAAAATACGGGGACCTGGATCTATTTGAGGGCTTGCTTTAGCGTGGCTACCTGACATTTTTATTAATACCATTTGGAAGTATTTTGCAAAGTTTTGATTGCTTTTTGGGGGAAGTATGAAGATCCAAAAAATTGACTTTGACTATTTATTGTATATTTAATAGCAATAATACTTTTACTTATATAGCGCCAACATATTCCGCAGCACTTTACACTGAAGCGGGGGACATGTGCAGACAATAAAAAAAAAATATGTATCACAATATGTGAAGAATTTTGAAGATATAGTATCATGTCAATCATTTGTATCTTATTTGGCCTGGGATTATATAACCCCTTCCTTTGTCCAGCACTGACAGAAAACCAGGCTTAGCAGGAAACTCACATTCTCAATGCCTCAAGGAGTAAGGTGGCACCTAGCTCAGCAGGGGGGTAAAGCCTCAAAGGCTGTGAGTGACAGATCTCACATCTTGACCAGCTCAGAACAGGACAAAGGCTTAATATAGAGTCTTGCTGAAGTTGTAAACACCTTCTACAACATTCCAAAAACATAATTCCATGAGAAGTTATGGATATACTACACGTCCTAGCTGTACATTGTGTATATTTCTGAGATCTCCGGAACATGGTGAACAACCGCCAGGGTCTCAACCTGTTCTAGCACCTAAAATTTCCCACGGCGCTCGTGGTGACGTTAAAAAGGTGAAGTGAGTTAATTGACTGCGAACTTGCAGGACCTGTCTGATGGCACCACGAGCAGGAGCACTTTCTCACGCTCGCTGTGCCCTCAGACAGGGAATAGGAGTTCACAGGGAGACACTGAGCACATGGTGCTGTGTCTACTGAATAACAAGCTGCATGATGCAATCTAGATGTAGCAGAGTTAGACCTGTCATCGGACAAATAGATTAGCAGCATCTCTGTGGAAAGGTGAGGAATATTGTTCTTTCTTTTTTTAAGCTCTTTTGTTGAAGACGATGGCATCGGGGGAATGGGCAAGATCGTAAGTATGGTTTAATTAAGATTATTAAAGGAGTCTGTGTCATTCTTAAAATTAAAGGACTTTTTTCTGGGTGTCTGTGTTTTCATACAATGTTTCTATGGGGTTTGTAATGGGGGCATCTTATTGACACCTCTCCATTACTAACCTCAGGGCTTGATGTCACCTGACAATACAAAGGTGACATCAACTCCTCCAACCATCACCCCACTTGCCACCACTACAGGGCAAGTGGAAAGAGCGAGGCTAAGTGCCAGAATTGGTGCATCTTAGACATGCACCTTTTCTGGGGCGGCTGAGAGCTGATGTTTGTATCCTGGGGGGGCAGTATCCATGGCAGCTGTCTGCATAGTTTTTGCTGTTTATTAAACATAAGGGGACCCTATGTCATTTTTTTTAGAGTCCCCCAATTTAATAGTCAGTAAAGACCAAGTATACAGTGGTGAACAGATATTATTTGCCTGGGAAGCTCTTTGAGTATTACCCCCTTCCCAGGAAATAAACATCAGCAACCAACCATCGGCTTTCCCTCTGCTGGTTATGAAAATTGTGCTGGAGCCCATGCCATTTTTTAAACAAAAATAATCTTTTATTTAATTACATATACAGTAAGCTGCACACACACTGCACAAATAGTATTTGCCACTGACATCTGTATATCTACCTATTCTATTTGTATTTACTGTATGTAATATAACTCTTCTATCCTGTCGGCTCCTGCAGTGATTTTACATTACACGGCTGCTGAATTGCCGGTTTTTCTTCTATCTACAGTTGTGGCCAAAAGTATTGACACCCCTGCAATTCTGTCAGATAATACTCAGTTTCTTCCTGAAAATGATTGCAAACACAAATTCTTTGGTATTATTATCTTCACTTAATTTGTCTTAAATGAAAAAACACAAAAGAGAATGAAGCAAAAAGCAAAACATTGATCATTTCACACAAAACTCCAAAAATGGGCCAGACAAAAGTATTCGCACCCTCAGCCTAATACTTGTTTGCACAACCTTTAGCCAAAATAACTGTGACCAACCGCTTCCAGTAACCATCAATGAGTTTCTTACAATGCTCTGCTGGAATTTTAGACCATTCTTCTTTGGCAAACTGCTCCAGGTCCCTGATATTTGAAGGGCGCCTTCTCCAAACTGCCATTTTAGATCTCTCCACAGGTGTTCTATGGGATTCAGGCCTGGACTCATTGCTGACCACCTTAGAAGTCTCCAGTGCTTTCTCTCAAACCTTTTTCTAGTGCTTTTTGAAGTGTCTTTTGGGTCATTGTCCTGCTGGAAGACCCATGACCTCTGAGGGAGACCCAGCTTTCTCACACTGGGCCCTACATTATGCTGCAAAATTTGTTGGTAGTCTTCAGACTTCATAATGCCATGCACACGGTCAAGCAGTCCAGTGCCAGAGGCAGCAAACCAACCCCAAAACATCAGGGAACCTCCACCATGTTTGACTGTAGGGACCATGTTCTTTTCTTTGAATGCCTCTTTTTTTCTCCTGTAAACTCTATGTTGATGCCTTTGCCCAAAAAGCTCTACTTTTGTCTCATCTGACCAGAGAACATTCTTCCAAAACGGTTTAGGCTTTTTCAGGTAAGTTTTGGCAAACTCTAGCCTGGCTTTTCTATGTCTCGGGGTAAGAAGTGGGGTCTTCCTGGGTCTCCTACCATACAGTCCCTTTTCATTCAGACGCCGACGGATAGTACGGGTTGACACTGTTGTACCCTCGAACTGCAGGGCAGCTTGAACTTGTTTGGATGTTAGTCGAGGTTCTTTATCAAACATCCGCACAATCTTGCGTTGAAATCTCTTGTCAATTTTTCTTTTCCGTCCACATCTAGGGAGGTTAGCCACAGTGCCATGGACTTTAAACTTCTTGATGACACTGCACGGTAGACACAGGCACATTCAGGTCTTTGGAGATGGACTTGTAGCCTTGAGATTGCTCATGCTTCCTCACAATTTGGTTTCTCAAGTCCTCAGATAGTTCTTTGGTCTTCTTTCTTTTCTCCATGCTCAATGTGGTACACACAAGGACACAGGACAGAGGTTGAGTCAACTTTAATCCATGTCAACTGGCTGCAAGTGTGATTTAGTTATTGCCAACACCTGTTAGGTGCCACAGGTAAGTTACAGGTGCTGTTAATTACACAAATTAGAGAAGCATCACATGATGATTCGAACAGTGCCAATACTTTTGTCCACCCTCTTTTTTATGTTTGGTGTGGAATTATATCCAATTTGACTTTAGGACAATTCTTTTTGTGTTTTTTCATTTAAGACAAATTAAATGAAGATAATAATACCAAAGAATTTGTGTTTGCAATCATTTCCAGGAAGAAACTGAGTACTATCTGACAGAATTGCAGGGGTGTCAATACTTTTGGCCACAACTGTATATAAATGTGTGCGTCACTGACATCTCTATATATATGTATTCTATGTGTATATATTGTATTTATTCTATCTATTCTAACCTGTCAGTGTGATATTACTGTACGCGGCACATGAATTGCCAGCTTTTCAAAGGACACTGATGTGGAAAAATCGGGCAGCACTTGCATGACTCGAGTGCTGTGCGATTTTTTTCTCGCACCCATAGGCTTGCATTGGTGAGTCTCGGACGATACACGCGTACAGTCGCCGCATGCTGAGATTTTACATGCACTCTGAATACGCTGATGTGAGCTGCCCATAGATTAACACTGGGCCGAGTGCTGCCATGTTTTGTCGCATAGCACTTGCCATTTTCTACTGTAGTGTGACGTCTGAATAAAGAGGAGGCTCGGCTTCTGAGCCCGCTGCATGAATCTGCACCAGATGTATGATTTCTCTGGAAACCGTCCCTCCACCATATAGCATATGGTCATGCAGTATATATAAATGAAAGTACCTACTTACAAACAACACACAATATGGCAAACAAATAATATCGCCGAAATAAGCACTAAAAAAAATAACAGATTGCATAAAAACAAGTATCACCATATCGTGCAGAAATAATAGCGCTATACATGATGTAATAGAAAAAAATGCTACATGTCTACAAAACACCGCAATACATGGTGGTCACAAGCCTCAGGTGGTAGGCCAACGGTGTCGCTCCCTTGGGCATCTCGTGTGTCCTGTGACCCCAAAGGCCAGGAAAGCAACCAAAACTAATGTCAACTAAAAAAGTGCAAGCGTCTGAAAATATACTCAATAAGCAGGACATGAAGGGTTAGCTGCGCTGCGTGTATGGAGCCCACTGTAGGTGAATCCGGGAGTTTATTTGACCTCCTGTCTTGCATAAGTCGCTGCTGACAGTGGCTGCTCCTGTTGCCTCTGATGCCAGTTATTGCTTGTGGCATAAAGCATCACATGAGCCGGTTCAGATAGCAGGAGAGGCGGCAGATTTCCACCAAGCTGACAAAGGCTTTCTTAAAGAAGACTGCCGGAGGGGATCTGGCTGTAAGGAGCTGCCAATTGTTATTTTCATAGTTTTCTTCTAAGCTTTTTGCAGTAGGAAATAGAAAATGATCTAAAAAATACCTTAAAAAAGTCGCCTGAAACTAACAATAAGGTATGAATTAATGTGCAAAAGCAGCGCCACTCTTGTTGCTAGGCTGTATCTGGAACTGCAGCTCTATCTTGTGCTGCAATACCTGGAACAGGCTATGGATAAAAGTGGCGCTGTTCTTGAAATATAGCTGATATCTTAAATATACTATTGTCATATACAATCATCATACATATACAATTTTATACATAACACACCATTATGTACTGTACATAGAAATAATAGCACCACATTTAGCTAACATAAATATCACAATCATGCATTGTTAACTATGCAAATTGTCTCTTCAGAGAGGAAGAGGACTAGAACTCTAGTGCCACCTATTGGAGGTAGCAATCCTAAAAGTCAATGTTGACCCTTTAACCCCTTCACCCCCAAGGGTGGTTTGCACGTTCATGACCGGGCCAATTTTTACAATTCTGACCACTGTCCCTTTATGAGGTCATAACTCTGGAACGCTTCCATGGATCCCAGTGATTCTGACATTGTTTTCTCTTGACATATTGTACTTCATGTTAGTGGTAAAATTTCATTCAAATAGCTTGCGTTTATTTGTGAAAAAAACAGAAATTTGGCGAAAATTTTGAAAATTTTGCAATTTTCCAACTTTGAATTTTTATGCCCTTAAGTCACAGAGATACGGCACACAAAAAACTTGATAAGTAACATTTCCCACATGTTTACTTTACATCAGCACAATTTTGAAACCAAAATTTTTTTTTGTTAGGAAGTTATAAGGGTTAAAAATTGACCAGCGATTTCTCATTTTTGCAACACCATTTTATTTTTACGGACCACATCACATTTGAAGCCACTTTGAGGGGTCTATATGATAGAAAATACCCAAAAGTGACACCATTCTAAAAACTGCACCCCTTAAGGTGCTCAAAACCACATTCAAGAAGTTTATTAACCCTTTAGGTGCGTCACAGGAATTTTTTGAATATTTAAAAAAAAAACCTAACATTTAACTTTTTTTCACAAAAAAAATACTTCATGTTCAATTTTTTTTATTTTACCAAGGGTAACAGGAGAAATTGGACTGCAAAAGTTATTGTGCAATTTGTCCTGAGTACGCCGATACCTGATATGTGGGGGGAACCACTGTTTCGGCGCATGGCAGACCTCAGCAGGGAAGGAGCGCCGTTTGACTTTTTCAATGCAAAATTGGCTGGAATTCAGATCGGACGCCATGTCGCGTTAGGAGAGCCCCATATGTACCTAAACAGTGGAAACCCCCCCAAGTGACCCCATTTTGGAAACTAGACCCCCCAAGGAACTTATCTAGATATGTGGTGAGAACTTTGAACCCACAAGGGCTTCACAGAAGTTTATAACGTACAGCGGTACAATTAAAAAATCATATTTTTTCCACAAAAATGATCTTTTCACCCCCAATTTTTATTTTTCCAAGGGTAACAGGACCCCAAATGTTATTGTGCAATTTGTCCTGAGTACGCTGATACTCCATATGTGGGTGTAAATGACTATTTTGGCGCATGGCAGAGCTCGGAAGGGAAGCAGCGCCATTTGACGTTTTTGGCTGGAATTGAGATCGGACACCATGTTGCGATTGGAAAACCACTGATGTACCAAAACAGTGGAAACCCCCCACAAATGACACCATTTTGGAAACTAGACCCCCCAAGGAACTTATCTAGATGTGTGGTGAGAATTTTGAACCCCCAAGGGCTTCACAGAAGTTTATAACATACAGCCGTACAATTAAAAAATCATATTTTTTCCACAAAAATGATCTTTTCACCCTCAATTCTTATTTTTCCAAGGGTAACAGGACCCTAAAAGATATTGTGCAATTTGTCCTGAGTGCGCTGATACCCCACATGTGGTGGTAAACCACTATTTGGGCGCATGGCAGAGCTCGGAAGGGAAGCAGCGCCATTTGACGTTTTTGGCTGGAATTGAGATCGGACACCATGTCGCGTTTGGAAAGCCCCTGATGTACCAAAACAGTAGAAACCCCCCACAAATGACACCATTTTGGAAACTAGACCCCCTAAGGAACTTATCTAGATGTGTGGTGAGCACTTTGAACCCCCAAGGGCTTCACAGAAGTTTATAATGCCCAGGCATGAAAATAAAAAAATCGTATTTTTTTCCACAAACATGATCAATTAGTCTCCAATTTTTTTATTTTCCCAAGGGTAACAGGAGAAATTGGACCCCAAAAGTTGTTGTCCAATTTGTCCTGAGTACGCTGATACCTCATATGTGGGAGAAAACTACTGTATGGGCACACGTCGGGGCTCGGAAGGGAAGTAGTGACGTTTTGGAATGCAGACTTTGATGGATTGGTCTGCGGGTGTCATGTGCGTTTGGAGAGCCCCTGATGTACCTAAACTATTGAAACTCACCACAAGTGACCCCATTTTGGAAACTAGACCCCCCCACGGAACTTATCTAGATGTGTGGTGAGCACTTTGAACCCCCAAGGGCTTCACAGAAGTTTATAACGCCTGGGCGTGAAAATAAAAAAATCATTTTTTTCCACAAAAATTATATTTTTGCCCCCAATTTTTTATTTTTCTAAGGGTAACAGGAGAAATTGGACCAAAAAAGTTGTTTTGCAATTTGTCCTGAGTATGCTGATACCCTATATGTGGGGGTAAAACACTGTTTGGGCGCATGGCAGAGCTTGGAAGGGAAGGAGCACCATATGACTTTTTCAACGCAGAATTGGCTGGAATTGAGATCAGACGCCATGTTGCATTTGGAGAGCACCTGATGTGCCCAAACAGTGGAAACCCCCCAATTATAACTCCAGCTCTAACCCTAACCCTAGCCCTAACCCTAGCCCTAACCCTAATGGGAAAATAGAAATAAATACTTTTTTTTAATTTTATTATTTTTCCCTAACTAAGGGGGTGATAATGGGGGGTTTGATTTACTATTTATGGCAGTTTTTATGTTTGGCGGCTGTCGCACGCTAAAAGACGCTTTTTATTGTAAAAATAGTTTTTGCATCACCACATATTGAGAGCAATAATTTTTCCGTATTTTGACCCACCGAGTCATGTGAGGTCTTATTCTTTGCGGGACGAGTTGACGTTTTTATCGGTACCATTTTCGGGCACATGACATTTTTTGATCGCTTTTTATTCCGATTTTTGGGACGCAGAATGAACAAAAACCAGCGTTTCATGAATTTCTTTTGGGGGGGTGCGTTTACACCGTTCCGCGTGCGGTAAAATTGATAAAGCGGTTTTATTCTTCGGGTCGGTACGGTTACAACGATACCTCATTTAGGTCGTTTTTTTATGTTTTGTCGGTTTTTTGCAATGAAAACAATTTTATATAAAAAATAATTATTTTTGCATCGCTTTATTCTGCGAGCTATAACTTTCTTATTTTTTTGCGGATGATGCTGTGTGGTGGCTCGTTTTTTGCGGGACAAGCTGACATTTTCAGAGGTACCATTGATATTTATATGCGTCTTTTTGATCGCGCGTTATTGCACTTTTTGTTCGGTGGTATGATTATAAATCATTATTTTTTGCTTCATTTTTTATTTTTATTTTTTAAGGGGTTCGCTAAAGGGGTTAACTAATGGGACAGTTTTATAGGGCGGGTTGCTACGGACGCGGCGATACCAAATATGTGTACTTTTATTGTTTTTGGGGTTTTTTTATTTTCAAAAAATGAATTTATTGGGGAATATTTTTTTTTTTTTTTACTAATTTATTTAGAGATTTTTTTTAAATTATTTTTACACTTTTTTTTTTTTTACTTTATTACATAGTCCCAGGTGGGCATCACTGTCCTGTGACAAATCGCTGATCTGTCACATCACAGATCACTGTGACAGATCAGCAATCTGTCACAGGCAGTTCTGCAGACTTCCTCATGCCTGCGCTTTGCAGGCAGTGAGGAAGTCAGCTCCCCACAGGCCCCCGAAGGCCCCCGTCGCCATCTTGGATCCGGGGGCCTGTAGGGAAGGAGTCCCCCCCAGCAGCGCTGCACATTGCGCTGCCGTGGGGGGCTCAGGGAAGCACGGAGGGAGCCCCCTCCCTGCCGATGCTTCCCTTTAACCCCCGGTACACAGCGATCGTGTTTGATCGCGGTGTACAAGGGGTTAACGTGTCGGGGGCGGTCCGTGACCGCCCCTGACACATTGTGCCGGGTGTCAGCTGTGATAATCAGCTGACACCCAGCCGCGATCAGCGGCGCTCACCACGTGGGCGCCGCTGATCGCGCTAGACGTACTATCCCGTCCATGGGCATAGGGGCCCGGGTCCCATGGACGGGATAGTACGTCTGATGTCAGGAAGGGGTTAACGAGCCTAGTTACATGACTTAGGATAAAAGCCAAGCCAGAATCTCCATTTGCAGACACTGTGTAATCATGCATTGTACATAGAAATAATATAATATCGCTATATGCAGCACACAAATTACACTATCATATACTGTACGCATACATAACACTATGTACACGGAAATATCGCTATATACTGTACACATAACACTATCATACTGTATATAAAAATAATACCGTTATGTTATGTACACAATAACTGCATCATATATACCATATGTAGAAAATGCCAACATTTATTGCACACAAAACTAAAACCAAATACTGTACAAAAAAATAATACTGCTATATAATGTACATAGAAATAACACTGCTATTTAATGCACACAAACACCATCATACACTGTACACTGCTGTATAAAGTACACATTAATAATATCATCATAAACTCTACATAGAAATAATGCTGCTATATACAGTCTATAGCAATTATATCACTTTATAATGCACACAATATATACTGTGCAATTAATAATAATAATAATAACAAAAATACCGCTATAAAATATGCACATAATAGTAGTAATGTACACATAAATAAAACTATTATATACCATGCAAAGATAATACTGCTATTTAATGCACACATAAATAACATCATTAAATGTACATAGAAATAATACAACTATAAATGTACAGATACATAACAATATACTGTACATATAATACTGCTCTACACAAAGAGCACAAGCAAAAACTGTACATAGAAATAATACAGCTACATAATGTACAAATAATATAATATACTGTACACAGAAATAATACTGTTTTATAATGTGCATACAATGACATATACATAGAAATAATACTGCTATATATTGTAAATATATTGACATATATTGTACATAGAAATAATGTATAATGTACACAAACCACATACTGTATACAGAAATACCATAATAATAATAACTATAAATAAATATACTGTATATAATACTGCTGTATATTTTACATATACATAACATTCTGTACAGAAATAATACTGTTATATATTGTACACATAAATAACATACTGTATATAGAAATAATACCGCTATATAATGTACAGTTAAATAACATACTGTATATATAGAAATAATACTGCTATATAAGGTGCACATAATGAACTGTATATGGAAATAATACTGTTGTATATTGAACATATGACAACATTCTGTACAGAAATAATACTGCTATATATAATACACATAAATAACACTGTATAGAAATAATAACACTATATAAAGTACACATAATTATCTTACTGTATGTAGAAATAATGCTGCTCTATATTGTACATATGACATAACATACTATACATAATACCGCTATATTTTGTACAAATTAATTTACTGTATATAGAAATAATACCGCTATATATTGTACACATGACATAGCATACTACATGTAATCCCGTTATATAATGTACACATAAATAACATACTGTATAAAGAAATAATACTGTACTATGTTATACATATGACATAACATACTGTAGATAATACAGCTATATAATGTACACATAAACATATAGAAATAATACCACTATACATTGTACATATTACATAACTTACTGTAGATAATAATACAGCTATATACAGTAATGCACACATAAATACCATATATAGAAATAATACCGCTATGTATTGTACATAACTTACTGTACATAATACCGCTATATAATGCAAATAATATCATATACTCTAAATAAAAGTAATACAATAATTTTGCAGCAAGGTGGGACGATCTAACACAGATGTTAGTATTTTTGGGCATTGCATCTGCTGATCTAAACATAAGCGGCAGTATAAGGCTGAGTTCACACGTGGCGTTTTTTTCGCGTTTCCGCGGCGGTTTTAACTGCGCGATTTTGCCGCGAAAAATAAGCATCCCATGCATTCCTATGGGATTCCGCAATGCTGTGCTAATGCTGCGGTTTTTACCGCGGCGGAATCGCTTTGCGGTAAAAAAACGCAGCATGCTCATTAATTTCGCGGAATCGCGGCGATCCCGCACCCATAGGAATGCATTGTTCTGCTTACTTTCCGGATGTGGCGGAACAGTGGAGTAACACAGGAGGGGTAATTTGGAATAATCTGGAGACGATGTCAGATTATACCAGCAAATTAAAGGTTATTGTACTCTTCATATGTCACGTACGGACGGACCAACCCCGGAAAATTATGCATTTCCTTGGCAGTATTCCACTTTAGCATCAAAAAAATGAAAATGGAATAAACGCCGTCCAGCACCCTGAACATGAGAAATGACAGGCACTCGCTGAAAAACATTACTCGATACCCAGGAAATGCAATTACAGCAACGCTTAGTGAAATTTGGACGGGCAAGTGATTAACATACATGTAATGAACAAATCACAGTTCCTATGATTTATTTCAAACAAAAAAGGAGAAGCAATTGAATCTGGGACTAATCAACAAATGTTGTGATAGCCTCAAATCCCAGCGATCATAACACAGATTAGCTGCCAGCCATACGCGTACTAGCTCCTCCACACCAGCGCAGCAAAGGCAAAAAGCTGTGACATCTGTTCCACCATTCTTGAGCTGTGAGGACCTCCGGTGGCCAAGTCCACCGAGATGCAGACTCCCACCAAATGTTCAGCTGCTTGCACAAATCGGATAAAACGGATTTCAGTTTCCTGACACTAGGTTATAAAGAAAGACTTTGCAGACTCAGCCTGGGAGAGGAATGTCTGATACAAAAAAATTAGACTCTCAAACAAGGAAAGGTCGCCTTGTTGTGGCTGGTGGGCACACACAAATTGGCCAATTTGTGCACAAAGTACCTCAATATTAGGGATGAGCGAACCCAAACTGGAAACCCATTATGCTCTCATTAGTGTAGGGATAAGACACAACTGGAGTGAAGGACAGGCAGGGCTGGTTTTAGGCAAAGTGGGGCCCTAGGCAAAAGTTTAAAAGGGAGCCCCAAATTCTCACATATTGCACCGTCACACAGAAGCATTTTGGTTGTAGTTTCATGAACTGAGTTCAGGCTGCTAAACGACAGTGAGCGACAATATTGAGGTCATGCAACGCTTATTTTCCGGCCTCTTTACACTAGCTGAGGAGGAATGATGGGCACAGAACAATCACTAATAGATCAATCTGTCCCCATACAGCAGCACATCTGCAGTCTTCACCAGACTATGTGCTGCAGAGAACAATTTCTGTTCCGGCATACACAATCCAATCACTCGATGAATAGGCAGCATTTTGCTTGCTTAGTACATAGTCCGCCACATAGCATAATGCACCACATAGTCCTTCATTTAGTATAATACACTCCCCATAGTCCTCCACATAGCATAATGAACCCTATAGTCCTCTACATAGTATAATGCACACCCCTGTCCTCAATATACAGTGCTGTGCAAATTAATTGGGACAAAGCATTTTTTTAAGTAAAATCATAAGTTGGTTACCAGTCCGTGATTCAAACCAGTTTTAACTGCTTTGAATAGGTGTGAGTGCCTATTCAAAGCAGTTAAAACTGGTTTGAATCACTGACTGGTAACCAACTTACAAATTTACTAATTTGCACAGCACTGTAGTATAATGTGCACCACAGTCCTCCATATTGTATAATGCACACCCCATAGTCCTCCATATAATATAATGTGACCCATAGTCCTCCATATAGTATAATACACTCTCCATAGCCCTCCATATAGTATAATACACTCCCCATAGCTCTCCATATAGTATAATACACTCCCCATAGCCCTCCATATAGTATAATACACTCCCCATAGTCCTCCATATAGTATAATACACTCACCATAGTCCTCCATACAGTATAATACACTCCCTATAGTCTTCCATATAGTATAATACACTCCCCATAGTCCTCCATACAGTATAATACACTCCCCATAGTCTTCCATATAGTATAATACACTCCCCATAGTCCTCTATACAGTATAATACACTCCCCATAGTCTTCCATATAGTATAATACACACCCTAGTCCTCCACATAGTATAATGTAGCCCCCCTCATATAGTATAATGCAGCCCCCCTAGAGTATAATGTAGCCCCCTCAAAGAGTATAATACAGACTCCTATAGAATATAATATCCCCCTTAGAATAAAAAAAAAACCAAAACTCACCTCTCCTTCTTGTTCCCCCTCTGCTCCAGGCTCAGCTGCACTGCCCGGCACACAGCATGGAGAGTAATGAAGTGATGTCATCGTGCACCCGCTGTGTCAGAGGCAGAGGGGAATGATGGGGGAGGGAGCGTTATCTGATGGAGGGAGGTGCATGGTCTGGGTATTCTGTATCCCTCCAGCCACACTCGTGATGCCTGTGACACCTTGTTGCCTCTGGGCAGCCTGCCACACGAGCCAATACATGCTGCAGTGCCTGCAGAATGACCGCCAAGTTGCCCATATTATTACCAGTGCAGATTACTGGGTGGCCACTTGATGGACAATGTACAGCCATTACTTCTGTCACTAGAGAGGGAATGCAAAATGTGTGAATAAAAGCACACACTGGTAAAACAAACTACTAATGGCTTTGCCACCTAACAGCGGGGGTTTAGTGGAAAAACAAGACAGAGACGGAGGAGGAGGTCACAGTTGGGGTAACACCAGTACCTTGCAAGGCAGGGTTAGCTTGGCTGAAATGTGTCAAAAGTTTTTGAGCACACCACAACATCCGTACCATGATCAGATAAGGTCCGTATTAGTAGGAGGCAGCGTTACAACAACATGGTGGAAGAGTACGTGTCCACACACTAACAGATGGATCTGCCCCATTTAATTTTTGGGTCTCCAAATTGGACACTTGCCAATTGAGCTTGCCCTTTATACCTTGGAGGTGCTGGCCTGCCCTGCAGCAAGTGTACTGACAGAATGTGTGTTTAGCATGGTGTGATCATGTGATCACAAAGAAGCGCATCCGCCTGTCTACAGCTGTATCTGTGGGGTTACTGTGCCAAAAGCTATGGTGTGTATTCTTTAACCTATATGTGTGAGAGCAATGCGCCTTTAACCCCTTCACGACCCATGACGCCTACGTAGGCGTCATGAAAAGCCGTGCCCAAACGACCTATGACGCCTACGTAGGCGTCATGCTATAAATAGCCCCGCTGCGGGTCAGGTGACCGGGGTCACTGAAAGGTCACCCGACCCGCACACAGAGGACATGCTACAGTTAATCCCTGGGGGAGTGGCTTAGCCCCACGTGCCTACAATCGCTCTGATTGGCTGTTAAAAGTGAAACAGCCAATCAGAGCGATTTGTAATATTTCACCAATGAAATTTGGTGAAATATTACAATCCAGCCATGGCCGATGCTGCAATAGCATCGGACATGGCTGGACACCGACACCCGACCCCCCCACACACCGACTGGCGGGGCCGATCGGCCCCCGCCACCGATGGACGGCGGCGATCGGTCGCCGCCGTCATCATCTGCTCCCCCTCCCCTTCCTATCGCTCCCTCCCACCTTCCGATCCCCCCGGGACCTCCGATCGTGCTCCCGGTGTCCCGCCGTTGCTCCCGGCGTCCAGATCATGGGCGCCGCCATCTTGCAAAATGGCGGGCGCATGCGCAGTGCGCCTGCCATTGTCCAAGATGGCGGCGCCCATGAATTTGCCGGTTGCCTGTTCATTTTTCATTTTGATCACTGTGATACACTCTCACAGTGATCAAAATGAAAAAAAAAAGTAAATACACCCCCCTTTTATCACCCCCATAGCCAGGCGCAAATAATAAAATAAAAAAAATATTTTTTTTTCCATTTAGGGTTCGAACTAGGGTTAGGGTTGGAATTAGGGTTACAGATAGGGTTAGGGTTAGAAATAGGGTTAGGGTTGGAATTAGGGTTAAAATTAGGGTTAGGGTTAAAATTAGGGTTAGGGTTAAAATTAGGGTTAGGGTTGGAATTAGGGTTAGGGTTGGAATTAGGGTTAGGGCTAGAATTAGGGTTAGGGCTGGAATTAGGGTGAGGGCTGGAATTAGGGTGAGGGGTGGGTTGGGATTAGGGTTAGAGTTGGGATTAGGGTTAGGGGTGTGTTGGCGTTAGGGTTGTGGTTAGGGTTATTATTAGGGTTGGGTTAGGGGTGTGTTGGGGTTAGAGTTGGAGTTAGAATTGAGGGGTTTCCACTGTTTAGGCACATCACGGGGTCTCCGAACGCGACATGGCGCCACGATTTATTCCAGCCAATTTTGCGCTCAAAATGTCAAACAGCACTCTCTCCATTCCGAGCCCCGACGTGTGCCCAAACAGTGGTTTACCCCCACATATGGGGTATCAGCGTACTCAAGAAAAATTGCACAACAACTTTGGGAGTCTAATTTCTCCTGTTACCCTTGGGAAAATAAAAAATTGGGGGCTAAAAAAATGATTTTTGTGAAAAAAAATGATTTTTTTTGTTTTCACGGCTCTGAGTTATAAACTTCGGTGAAGCACTTGGGGGTTCAAAGTGCTCATCAAACATCTAGATAAGTTCCTTGGGGGGTCTAGTTTCCAAAATGGGGTCACTTGTAGGGGGTTTCCACTGTTTAGGCACATCAGGGGCTCTGCAAACGTAACATGATGCCCGCAGACCATTCCATCAAGTCGCTATTTCAAAACGTCACTACTTCCCTTCCGAGCCCCGATGTGTGCCCAAACAGTGGTCCCCCCCCACATATGGGGTATCAGCGTACTCAGGACAAACTGGACAACAACGTTTGGGGTCGAATTTATCCTGTAAACCTTGTGAAAATAAAAAATTGCGGGCTAAAAAATCATTTTGTTGAGGAAAAAAATAGATTTATTTTCACGGCTCTGCGTTATAAACTTCTGTGAAGCACTTGGGGGTTCAAAGTGCTCACCACACATCTAGATAAGTTCCTTGGGTGGTCTAGTTTCCAAAATGGGATCACTTGTGGGGGGGTTTCCACTGTTTAGCCACATCAGGGGCTCTGCAAACGTAACATGACGCCCGCAGACCATTCCATTAAGTCGGTATTTCAAAACGTCACTACTTCCCTTCCGAGCCCCGATGTGTGCCCAAACAGTGGTCCCTCCCCACATATTGTGTACCAGCGTACTCAGGACAAACTGGACAACAACTTTTGGGGTCAAATTTCTCCTGTTACTATTGTGAAAATAAAAAATAGCGGGCTAAAAAAATCATTTTTTGAGGAAAAAAAAATATTTTTATTTTCACAGCTCTGCGTTATACACTTCTGTAAAGCACCTGGGGGATCAAAGTGCTCACTATGCATCTAGATAACTTCCTTAGGGGGTCTAGTTTCCAAAATGGGGTGATATGTGGGGGAGCTACAAAGTGTAGGCAGACAGGGGCTCTCCAAACACGACATGGTGTCCGCTAACGATTGCAGCTAATTTTCCATTCAAAAAGTCAAATGGCGCTCCTTCCCTTCTGAGCCCTGCCGTGCGCCCAAACAGTGGTTCCCCCCCACATATGGGGTGCCAGCGTACTCAGGACAAACTGAACATCAACTTTAGGGGTCCAATTTATCCTGTTACCCTTGTGAAAATAAAAAATAGCGGGCTAAAAAATAATTTTTGAGGAAAAAAAAATTATTTTTTATTTTCATGGCTCTGCGTTTATAAACTTCTGTGAAGCACTTGGGGGTTCAAAGTGCTCACTACACATCTAGATAAGCTCCTTGGGGGGTCTAGTTTCCAAAATGGGGTCACTTGTGGGGGGTTTCTACTGTTTAGGCACATCAGGGGCTCTGCAAACGCAACATGATGCCCGCAGAACATCCCATCAGTCTGCATTCCAAAATCACGCTCCTTCCCTTCTGAGCTCTCCCATGCTCCCAAACAGTGGTTTCCACTGACATATGGGGTATCGATGTACTCAGGTCAAATTACACAACAACTTTTGTGGTCCAATTTCTCCTATTAGCCTTGTGAAAATAAAAAATAGCGGGCTAAAAAATCATTTTGGAGGAGAAAAAATTATTTTTTTATTTTCACTGCTCTGTGTCATAAACTTCTGTGAAGCACTTGGGGGTTCAAAGTCCTCACCACACATCTAGATAAGTTCCTTGGGTGGTCTAGTTTCCAAAATGGGGTCACTTGTGGGGGAGCTCCAATGTTTAGGCACACAGGGGCTCTCCAAACACGACATGGTGTCCACTAACGATTGGAGCTAATTTTCCATTCAAAAAGTCAAATGGTGCTCCTTCCCTTCAGGACCCTGCCGTGTGCCCAAACAGTGGTTCATGACCACATATGAGGTATCTGTGCACTCAGGAGAAATTGCCCAACAAATTTTAGGATCCATTTTATCCCATTGCCCATGTGAAAATGAAAAAACTGAGGCTAAAATAAAATTTTTGTGAAAAAAAAAGTCCTTTTTTTTTTTTTACGGATCAATTTGTGAAACACCTGGCAGTTCAAAGTGCTCACTATGCATCTAAATAAGTTCCTTGGAGGGTCTAGTTTCCAAAATGGGGTCACTTGTGGGGGAGCTCCAATGTTTAGGCGCACAGGGACTCTCCAAACGCGACATGGCAACCGCTAAATATTCCAGCATATTTTCCATTCAAAAAGTCAAATGGCGCTCCTTCCCTTCTGAGCCCTGCCGTGCACCCAAACAGTGGTTTATGACCACATATGAGGTATCGGTGTACTCAGGAGCAATTGCCCAACAAATTTTAGGATCCATTTTATCCTGTTGCCCATGTGAAAAATGAAAAAATTGATGCTAAAAGAAAATTTTTAATGGAAAAATTAAAATGTTCATTTTTTCCTTCCACATTGCTTTAGTTGCTGTGAAGCACCTGAAGGGTTAATAATCTTCTTGAATGTAGTTTTGAGTAGCTTGAGGGGTGCAGTTTTTAGAATGGTGTCACTTTTGGGTATTTTCTGCCATATAGACCCCTCAAAGTGACTTCAAATGTGAGGTGGTCCCTAAAAAAAATGGTTTTGTAAATTTTGTTGTAAAAATGAGAAATCGCTGGTCAACTTTTAACCCTTATAACTTCCCAACAAAAAAAATTTTTGTTTCCAAAATTGTGATGATGTAAAGGAAATGTTATTTATTAACTATTTTGTGTCGCATAACTCTCTGGTTTAACGGATTAAAAATTCAAAATGTGAAAATTGCGAAATTTTCAAAATTTTCTGTTTTTTTCACAAATAAATGCAAACATTATTGACCTAAGTTTACCACTAACATGAAGCCAAATATGTCACGAAAAAACAATCTCAGAATCGCTAGGATCCGTAGAAGCGTTCCTGAGTTATTACCTCATAAAGGGACACTGGTCAATATTGCCAAAAATGGCCAGGTCATTAAGGTCAAAATAGGCTGGGTCATGAAGGGGTTAAGCCTCTGTGTGTACTCTGCATCCCTGCCTGTGGGAGTAGTGAAGGCCATTGCCTGAGTGTGAAATTTGTTATCAACTTCTGTGAGATAAATGTGGAAACATGTTCTGTGGGTGTATAATGCCCAAAAGCCTCTGAGTACTCTCCAGCCGTGTCTGTAAGAGTAGTGGGCCTAAAATATAATTTTACTCTACCTTTGTGGCCGGGCCTAAAGCTTATTAAGCTTCTGTTTAGAAGCTTTTCTGGGCTCTTTTGTATTCGTATTATCCGTCTCTTTGATCTGTCATCAATTTTCCTCCTGTGGCAACATCCAGGGAGGTTGGCTACAGTCCCATGGAGCTTACATTTTTGAATATATCTGCAACTGTAGTCACAGGAACATCAAGCTGCTTGGAGATGGTCTTATAACTTTTATTTGTCTAGAATTTTCTTTCTAATCTCCTGGAAGAACTCCTTCGCTTCCTCTGGTCCATGTGGAGTGTGATACACACCATGTCACCAAACAGCACAGTGAGTATCTGTAGCCTCTATACTAGCCACTCATTGATTCTAAGATTGCAGACACCTGTGATGCTAATTAGTGGACACACCACGATTTAACATGTCCCTTATGTCACATTATTTTCAGGGGTACCATCATTTCCGTCTAGGCCTATTTCAGGAGTTTTATTTTTTTTTAAATTCTTTGGAAGCATGGCTGAAGAGCAATGTCTGACTTTCATTTGTTCATTATCATAGATTTTTGATTTATTATTACTTTTGTCAGATTCAAGTTATTTCTGTCACCATTGTGGGTATTTCGGTCATTAAACGAGGGGCACCAACAATTTTGACCACGTGTGTCACAGTAAAGCAGTCAAAAATTCCTATAATCAATCTTTGCATCTATCTCGGTGGCTGCTGCACTCTTTGGTTTGCATATAACAGTCACAACGGCTTGCACCTGTTCATATTTGCTTCATTCTGTTAGGAGATGGCTGTTTCCAAGTTTTTGCACTTTCTCACTGTGGTGAGTAAAAAGCTGCAAAACTGCTGAAAGAATTGACATGCT
This sequence comes from Dendrobates tinctorius, assembly GCF_039654945.1. Classification (NCBI taxonomy): domain Eukaryota; kingdom Metazoa; phylum Chordata; class Amphibia; order Anura; family Dendrobatidae; genus Dendrobates; species Dendrobates tinctorius. Next base: position 29,900,622 of record NW_027361689.1, read on the forward strand.
GCAGATTTAAAGCGACCCGGTCTGCATGGAATGACTGTCCAAACCAAGTAGAGGCGCTCAGTGCACCCTTGATGTGGCCGAACATTTATATACACGTTCCCACATGCTTGGCTTCCATCTATGTTCAACCTTTTCTGGCTCTGTGAAGCCAGAACGGTCAATCAAAGAATGGGGGGAGGAGAGAGAAAACAAGCAGGTGGGAAGGTGCACTTAAATGATTGGCCCCACCATGATGCACCGAGCATCTGGATTCGGTAATTTTGATCTTCTGATCCATAACTTTGATCAAAAACAGACACACGGTCTACAAAAACCACTGGCCTGTGAATAGCACCAGAATCTTTAACGGGTGCATATTGAATCCGGACATCTGAACTAGGCCTTAAAGTGAATTCACATTACAATGGAGCGATCTGAGCAACTTTGAATAAGTTTGAATACGCCTCTCAATATATCAGAAGCGTCTGACAAGTGGACACCTTCGTGTAAACCTCACCACAAATCTTACTCCCATCACTGCTGGAGTAACATTTGTAGAGAAAGGAAATCTGATGAGCGCCGGTCGCCACACCCCTCTTCTTAACTAGCTCTGCCCACTTTTTCAGGGCTGGAGAATGCCAAAAGTCGCAACAATTTTAGTGCAGCCTCGCGTTGCGCCAACATTTTGAGTCTTTTCAAAGCTTTTTACACCAGAATGCTTACAAGATTTGATGAATCAGGCCCCAAGACTGTCTAAAAGACTCTCAACTTTACAGCCAGCTATGACATCCATACTGAACTACTGAACCCTTGCAAACAATTAAAATAAACCCAAAATTTTGTAATAATAATGGGATGGGCATGTGGGTAACATCTTTTTTCCCATGGGTAAAAGATCACCATGACCTAACCCTTCCCCTTAAATACTCCATTAAAAAACCTCCCCTCTCTCTTTTCTCACAGACAATAGGGTGCGGGTCTTTTTTCTTGCCAGTCCAATTTTTCATGGTAGTTGGCCTTCATTTCTTAGCCTGGGATCCTCAGTCTCGTGTGGCTCATTGACTGGTGGACAACTTTCACCTGGCTAAATTTCCATACAGAAAAGCTTTAAATGTTAAAGGACAAGTGTCTCTAATAAAGTGGCCGTTCGATGAGTATGTTTATCTCTTTCCATGTAAAAATCAATCGAATAATTGGTTTCATGCATTACTACAAGTTACTTTTTGTACTGGGTACGGAGGAGTGACTCCATGCTGGGCATTCACCATCTCTATCTCATGAGAATACAACATGCCGGCAGCAGGTAACAAAGGCAAAGGGAGTAGCAAAAGCTTGTCTTAAGTTTTCATTAACATCACTTTTGGGTTATTAGCTGCTTTGATGACCGTTTACTCTCTTTTTGAGGGGGGCAACCAAAAAAACAGCACTTCAGGAATTTCGACTTTTCGTTTTCCCTGCAGCATTCACCGTTGGGGTTACATTTTATATACGTTGACTTAACTTTTGCAAATGTTGTAATTTCAATTCTTTCTTTAACGCTTCAGCTTTTTATTTTTTGCTCATCTGATTTCATGAGTATATAGATTTTAACTCCATCCTTTCTATGAAGTCATCACACAGCAAAGATGGCAGCAACAGAAGCCTTCAGTAGGTTTTTGCAACCCTTGCTTTCCTGCAATCATCAAGATTGATGGGCAATCACATTAGCCACCACTGCGGGATTATGCTATTTACAAGCGGCTGTCAGAGCTTAAACAGTAGCAAATGGTGAGGCAGGTGCAGCCGGCAACCACCGAGAATGGAGCAGGCTCAGCTCCCGAGTCTGCTCTGAACAACCAGGATTTGACTTGCTCGTTACATATGCACCAGATCTCATCAATTGTTAAAGGTTGCAACTGGTAAAAAAAAAAAAAAAAAAAAAAAGGAAACAATAGCTACTCTCATCGATCCCTTGCAGTTCCTGTTCTGACGCTTTTGTGGACCTGGTCTCGAAATACGATAAATGGCTGAGCGGACACTTAGTTGTATCAGGACAGGACCTGGCTGCGTCCTTCACCCCTCACTTAGTGAAGTCCTAAGCAACCACCAATCCCATGATCCAATGAGTGAAGTGTATCAGGACAGGACCTGGCTGCGTCCTTCACCCCTCACTTAGTGAAGTCCTAAGCAACCACCAATCCCATGATCCAATGAGTGAAGTGTTCAGCCTTTAAAAAAAAAAGTCAAAACTACAGCTTCCTCCTGCCTCTCTTCACTCTTAAATTGCTAGCGCCTTCATTGTTCCAACACGAGGACAAAAGTGCAAGAGGCCCCGAGATAAATCCAAGGTTAAGTGATCATAACTGAAGTCCTCTCTGCGGAAACGGTTATCAATCATATCAATTTAAAGAATATTGTGCCATGACTGAGGAAATGTCATCGGAAGAGTGTAACAATAGTATGTGCATACAGATGAAGCCGCCACATTGCGGATATTAATTTTGCCAGTGACAAGATGACATTGCGCACTTTACTACAGAACGGATCATTTGTGGGTGACCAGAGGCGAATACAAAACTGGAGACCGTCATATAACACAGACGGGTCATCAAGGATCCCGACAAGAGACAAGACCTTTCATTCTTCCCCAGTGAACGGTATGAAGAAGACATTGCTTTCCTCTGATGGTGATGCTGCCACCTTGTGGAAAGATGAAGATTACGTTTCACAAAAACAATGGGACATAAAATATCATCCTTTATGGATAGACTTTTTTTTCCAGTTATGTGCTTTTTTTTGTTTCATCCTCTTCTTAAAAGAGCAATACCTGTATTTTGTGGTGAGCTGTAATTTTTATTGGTACCTTTAGGGTACACACAATGTTTTGAATGCTTTTTGTCGTCTTTGAAAAAGTGCAAAAACTAAAAATTGTAATTCTGGCATTTTCTCTTCTTTATGGAGTTTATAGAGGCAGCAACACAGAGTAAGTTTTTTTTCTTTATTTTCAGACTGGACAACAAAGGGTGTACATGGGGAAATAAACTTGTTTTTAATATTTAGCTGACTTTGACATTTTAATCCTTGATCCGGCAATTGTTTGTACGATACATTGCAATAGCGCAGTATTGCAGCGTATAGTAAAAATCATAGCCCCTTCTATGAAGACCTCCCATGTCTACCACAGTAACCCATCAGTAACCTATAATTGTGTAGGGAGGAAGGTCCCTCTCCACAGCCCCTATGAAGACCTTCAACAGGTCCATGTCTACCATAGTAACCCATCGAAAACCTATAATTTTGTCACAGGGAAGGTCCAACTTCACAGCCCCTTCTACAAAGGCCTTCAGCAGGCCCATGTCTACCATAGCAACCCATCAACAACCTATAATTGTGTTCCAAGGAAGGTTCCTCTTCATAACCCCTTCTATGCAGACCTTCAGCAGGTTCATGTCTACCATAATAACCCATCGAAAACCTATAATTTAGTCATAAGGAAGGTCCCACTTCACAGCACCTTCTATGAAGACCTTCAGCAGGTCCATGTCTACCATAAAAACTGATTGAAAACCTATAATTTTTTCACAGGGAAGGTCCCACTTCGCAGCACCTTCTATGAAGACCTTCAGCAGGTCCATGTCTACCATAATAACCCATCAACAACCTATAATTGTGTCGCAAGGAAGGCCCCTCTTCACAGCCCCTTCTATGCAGACCTTCAGCAGGTCCATGTCTACCATAATAACCCATCGACAACCTATAATCGTGTAGAGGGGAAGTTCCTTCTTCACAGCCCCTTCTATGAAGACTTTCAACAGGTCCATGTCTACCATAGTAACCAATCGGTTACCTAAAGGTGGGATGGGAACCAGAATGCGCAATTTCATGGCTGTGGTCAGAGATGTACAGCAGTGACTGGCAACAACTACGGTCACTGCTGTTAGAGGCAGCAACACACAGTTAGCACCCACCGCGTACAATATAGAGGGGGTTAATATATATTTAAGACGTTATATTAAATACACTTATAGTAACACAAAGATAGAAAGGTGATAGAACTGTGGAAATCACAGGCTGGATAAACATATTACTGATCTGCAAATTATGGAAAAAAGGAAACAAAGGGGACGATTTATTAAGGCGCTCATACCATAAATTTGGCAAAAAGACCTTAAGTTGCAATGTCTTGTCAGTTGCGTAAAAAAATTATGACTTTTGGTGTTTTTCACGCTTGTCTCGGACTAGCCGAGTATCAGATGTGCCTGAATGATTATGCGTTGAAGGCCGCTTAATGAATCAGGTCAGTGTACTCCAGCGAGCGTTTCATTTTGACTAGCATGCGCAACTTCATTCTTAATAAATCACTCCCCAAATTTTCAAAGCATCTAGATTTATTCAGTACGGAGTATGAGTGCCACATGCAGAAATCCTCGCACTTACAGCCGAGGCTGCTATCCTTGAGTTTATTAATCGTCATCTGAGGAATATTCTGCTGCGCTGAATGCACTTGGGCAAATCATCAAAATCCACTGCTGGCAGCTCCTATGTAATTGCTGACCTATGATGTCCTAGCTCTGCAAGATGGGAATCAAGTCTGGAGATGCTGAAAGCCATTGTAGCATATGGTAACAATTCAGACAGGTATTTCTAGGAGGCACAACAGAGGAATGGCACAGCTCAGAGAATCAGAATCGTTATTTTATGGAGAATATAAGTATTCAATAAGGAATTAAATGTTTCTCCTTCACCATAGGATCCTACTGCTGTTTTGACCAATGGGACACTTAGCAATAAAGAGAACAGGGCTCTGCAGTGGATGAAACGGAGGGGATGTGCATGTATATAAAGTGGGGAAAATAAGTATTTGGTACACTGCCGTATCAATTTATTATATAATTTGCATTTTATTGCATGAAATAAGTGGGACGGTGTTCTAGGAGTTGTACTCATTCTTCCTTCAAACACGGCTAGTGGCGTTGATATCAAATAATTCTATTTTGGTCTAATCTGACCACATGACCTTCTCCCATGCCTCCTAATGATTGAGACTGTGGTCCCAGCTCTCTTCAAGTCCTTGACCTGGTCCTTCCGTGCAGTTCTGGGATTATTCCTGACCTTTCTCAGAATCATCCTTATCCCACGAGATGAGATCTTGCATAGAGCCCTATTCTGAAGAAAATTGGCAGTCTCCTTCTATTTCTTCCACTTCCTAATAATTGTGCTAACAATTGTTGCCTTCTCACCAAGCTGCTTCACTATTGTCCTGTAGCCCATCCCAGCCTTGTGCAGGTCTACAATTTTTGTCCCTGGTGTCCTTAGACAGCTCTTTGGCCTTGGACATGGTGGAGAGGTTGGAATGAGGTTGATTGAGTGCGTGTGGACAGGTGTCTTTTATACAGGTAACCAGGTCAAACAGGTGCAATTATACGTAATGAGTGCAGAGTAGGAGGTCTTGTTAAAGAAGGTCTGTGAGAGCCAGAATTCTTACCTGTCTGTAGATTATCAAATACTTATTTCATGCAATAAAATGCAATTTAATTATTTAAAAGTCATACAATGTGATTTTCTAGTTCTTATATTTTTAGATTCTGTCTCTCACAGGTGAAGTGTACCTACGATAAAAATTACAGACATCTTCATTCTTTGTTGGTGGGAAAACTCGCAAAATCGGCTATGTATCAAATACTTATTTCTCCCCACTGTATGACTGATGGGGAAAACAGAGAACAGTGCTCTGTCATATCTGGCAGTCCCACACACAACGAATGGAGCAGACTTTGAGCATGTCAACCTCCATTCGTTGCAGTCCTATTTTCTGGATTCTGAGTTATTGCAGAAAATAAATTATATATAAAACCCTGCATACAGATGCTTCTCACAAAATTAGAATATCATCAAAAAGTTAATATCAGTTCTTCAGTACAAAAAGTGAAACTCATTATATAATCATTACACACAGAGCGATCTATTTCAAGTGTTTATTTCTGTTAATGTTGATGATTATGGCTTACAGCCAATGAAAACCCAAAAGTCATTATCTCAGTAAATTAGAATACTTTATAACACCAGCTTGAAAAATGATTATAAAATCCGAAATGTTGGCCTACTGAAATGTATGTTCAGTAAATGCCCTCAATACTTGGTTGGAGTTCCTTTGCATCAATTACTGCATCGATGCAGCGTGGCATGGAGGTTATCAGCCTGTGGCACTGCTGAGGGGTTATGGAAGCCCAGGTCGCTTTGATAGCAGCCTTCAGCTCATCTGCATTGTTGGGTGTGGTGTCTCTCATCTTCCTCTTGACAATACCCCATAGATTCTCTATGGGGTTAAGGTCAGGCAAGTTTGCTGGCCAATCAAGCACAGTGATACTGTTGGTTGTAAAGGTATTGGTACTTTTGGCAGTGTGGACAGGGGCCAAGTCCTGCTGGAGAATGACATTTCTATCTCCTAAAAGCTTGTCAACAAAGGGAAGCATGAAGTGCTCTAAACTTTCCAGGAAGACTGCAGCACTGACTTTGGTCTTGACAAAACACAGTGGACCTACACCAGCAGATGACATGGCTCCCCAAACCACCACTGATTGTGGAAACTTCACACTAGACCTCAAGCAGCTTGGATTGTGGCCTCTCCACTCTTCCTCCAGACTCTGGGACCTTGATTTTTAAATGAAATGCAAAATTTACTTTAATCTGCAAACACCTTGGACACTGAACAACAGTCCAGTCCTTTTTCTCCTTGGCCCAGATAAGACACTTCTGGCATTTCCTATTGGTCACGAGTGGCTTGGCACAAGCGACACTTGTAGCCCATGTCCTGGATACGTGTGTGTGGTGGCTCTTGAAGCAATGACTCCAGCAGCAGTCCACTCCTTGTGAATCTCTCCAAATTTTTGAATAGCCTTTTCTTAACCCCAATCCGACCTGTGACGCCTATGTAACGTCATGGAGAGATCGCGTTCCTGCGGGTCAGGTGACCGGAGTCCCTAAAAGGTATGTGGGGGGTGGCTTGCCCCCCTCCCCCGTGGCTATGATCGCTGATTGGCTGTTGAAAGTGAAACAGCCAATCAGAGCAATTGTAATATTTCACCAATGAATCTTTGTGAAATATTACAATCCAGCCATGGCCGATGCTGCAATATCATCGGCCGTGGCTGAGGACCGCGATCTGCCCCCACCGACTGACAGGGCCAGCAGATCGCCGTCGCCAGTATTTGCTCCCCTCCGCCGTCCAATTCCACCCATCCGGTGTCCCTCTGTGTTTTGGTCTTCCCCCATAGGTGCCGCCATGTTCTAAAATGGCAGGCGAATGCGCAGTGTGCCCGTCGAGATCTGCCGGCCGGAACTTGGCAGATTCATTCATTCCAGGTACATTTTGATCACTGTGGCAGACCCTATTACAGTGATAAAAATAAAAAAAATAGTACATAACCCCCCTTTATCACCCCCATAGGTAGGGAAAAATAATGAAATAAAGAAAAACCAGGGGAAAAGTCTTGAGAAGATCATTTGCATATTCCCAGTGCCTTCTGGGATAAGTGAAGAGTCTCCGCGAGCTCAACGATCACTGGGTTTTGGCCTTTGCAGCTGAAAAGAGGAAATCGGAAAACCAGGGGAAGAGTCTTGAGGAGATCATTTGCATATTTCCCAGTGCCTTCTGGGATAAGTGAAGAGTCTCCGCGAGCTCAACGATCACTGGGTTTTGGCCGTTGCAGCTGAAAAGAGGAAATCGGAAAACCAGGGGAAGAGTCTTGAGAAGATCATTTGCATATTCCCAGTGCCTTCTGGGATAAGTGAAGAGTCTCCGCGAGCTCAACGATCACTGGGTTTTGGCCTTTGCAGCTGAAAAGAGGAAATCGGAAAACCAGGGGAAGAGTCTTGAGAAGATCATTTGCATATTCCCAGTGCCTTCTGGGATAAGTGAAGAGTCTCCGCGAGCTCAACGATCACTGGGTTTTGGCCGTTGCAGCTGAAAAGAGGAAATCGGAAAAACTGCGCGCCGACAATTTTGGCTCATCTTTCATCGTTTTTAAGAAATCTCAAGATGGAAGAGGCCAGGAGCCATTTGGTGAGCTGCATTTCTTGCTACATGTTCACAGATTTACCAGTGGAAAAGCCAAGCTTCACATGCCACAAATGCAAGCTTGTGTCCCTGTTGGAGGAAAAGTTGCAAAATCTCGAAGAGAGGTTAGCTACGTTGAAGATCATTAAGGAAGGTGAAGAGTTCTTAGACAGAGCAGAATTCTCCATGTTACAGAAAGAGAAGAAATTCAAAGTGCACCTGAAGAAACAGAGGAATGGAGACATGTGACCCAGAGAAGCAGGAGGATCAGAAGGCAGTCAGCACCCATACTGCTCAGGAACCAGTACCAGGCTCTCACGCAGGAAAACAATGAAGAAATACATCAGGATAAGACTTTGCCAACAAACAACAACCTTGTACGCCTTCAGAGTCCTCCCGGATGGAGAAAGAAAAATGTTGTGAAGAAGAAACGGAGAGTGGCGGTCATGGGGGATTCCCTGTTGAGAGGAACAGAGGCCGCTATCTGCAGACCGGATATAACTTCAAGAGAAATGTGCTGTCTTCCAGGTGCAAAAATTAAAGATGTGTCTGACAGGCTATCAGGACTCTTCAGACCTACAGATGACTACCCATTCCTGCTACTACATGTGGGGACAAATGACACCGCAAGAAACGACCTGGAAACCATCTGCAGAGACTTTGAAGACTTAGGCAAGAAAGTGAAAGAACTGGGAGCGAAGGTGGTCTTCTCTTCCATCCTCCCAGTGGATGGCCATGGAACAAGGAGGTGGAATAAGATTCTGCAGGTGAACAACTGGCTACGTCGATGGTGCCGTCAGCAACGATTTGGATTTCTGGATCACGGAGTGAACTACTTATACGATGGACTACTTGCTAGAGATGGGGTGCACCTTACGAAGACTGGAAAGCATGTATTTGGAAGTCGCCTTGCTACACTTGTAAGGAGAGCTTTAAACTAGAACAACATGGGAAGGGAAGCAAAAGACCAGAAAAAGCCATACACCTGACAAATGCTATTGAAAACTCTGCTAATAGAAGTGGAAAGGAAGAACAAAGACGAAAGAATCTAATAAAAATATTGGAGAAAGAGAAACCAATCACAAACTAAAATGTTTCTATTCTAATGCACAAAGCATGGGCAACAAACAAGGAGAATTGGAACTACTAATGCAGGAAAAGAAATATGATGTCATTGGAATCACTGAAACTTGGTGGGACGATACACATGATTGGAATACAAGACTAGAAGGATACAACTTATTTGCAAGAAACAGACTTGATAAACGAGGAGGAGGTGTCGCATTATATGTTAGAAACGCGTATATCTGCACAGAGATTGAAGCTTCAGAGACTGGGAGTTCTGTGGAAACTGTTTGGGTAAGAATACAAGGACAGAACAATGGAAAGGACACCATTGTAGGCATTTACTACAGGCCGCCTGTGCAAGCTGAAGATATGGATGAACTCTTTATGCATCAAATGGCCAAGTTCTCCAAAAAATATTACATAGTTGTCATGGGAGATTTCAACTATCCAGACATTTTTTGGGAATCTCTCTCAGGCAAAACTAACAGGTAAAGGAAATTCTTATCCTCTCTTGCTGACAACTTTATCTTCCAAAAGGTAAGGGAGAAAACAAGGGGAACTGCTACCTTGGATCTAATCCTTATAAACAGGGAGGAAATGGTTGAGGAGGTAAAAGTGGCTGGGACCCTAGGAGGTAGCGACCATGCTATTTTAGAATTTTGGATAACTAGAGGCGGAAGACCTGTGAAGACTCAGACGTCAAGGTTAGATTTCAGAAAGGCAGATTTTAAGGGATTTAGAAAGAGAATTGGAGGGATCCAATGGCTGGATATCCTAAAAGACAAAAATGTCCAGGAGGGATGGGAAATCTTGAAAAATGAAATTCTCAAAGCACAGTTGTTAACAATTCCGAAAAGAGGGAAGAATAGGAAGCATTTAAGGAAACCAGGATGGATGAACACAGAACTTAAGCACATGCTAAAAAGGAAGAAAAAAATGTTTATAAAATGGAAAGAGGGAGGCATATCTAAAGAAGAATATAATGCTGTCTGCAGAACCTGCAGGGCACAAATCAGATTAACTAAAGCTGAAAATGAATTGAGGCTTGCAAGAGATGTCAAAAGCAATAATAAAGGATTTTGGGGATATGTCAAAAGTAAAAGAAAAGTCAAAGATGCTATAGGATTTTTACAGGATGAAAATGATGAAATGGTAAGACAGGATGTTGAGAAGGCTGAACTTTTAAATTCCTATTTTGCATCTGTTTTCTCTCAGAAAGGAAATGTAACATCAACTGTTATTCACTGTCCTATTAAGGGAATAGAAGAATCCAGGATATCTATAAACAGAAAGATAGTGAGGAAACACTTAGCTAACCTAAATGAATTCAAGTCTCCAGGTCCAGATGAATTACACCCCAGAGTACTGAAGGAGATGGCAGAAGAAATTTTTGAACCCCTCTCCATAATCTTTGAAAATTCTTGGAGAACAGGAGAAGTGCCAGAAGACTGGAGAAGAGCAAATGTTGTTCCTATCTTCAAAAAGGGGAAGAAGGTGGACCCAGGCAACTATAGGCCGGTGAGTCTGACTTCTATACCAGGAAAGATCTTTGAACAAATTATTAAACAACATGTATGTCAATACCTGGATAAGAATGAAGTGATTAAACAGTCAGCATGGGTTTGTAACTAATAAGTCATGTCAGACTAACTTAATTTCCTTCTATGACGGTATCACTGATTGGGTGGATCAAGGAAATGCTGTAGATATAGTATATCTTGACTTCAGCAAAGCATTTGACAAAGTCTCTCATACAATCCTTATTGAAAAAATGACTAAGTATGGAATGGACAAGGCAACTGTTAGGTGGATTCATAACTGGCTTAGTGATCGGACCCAAAGAGTGGTCGTAAATGGCTGCACATCCAGTTGGAAGAATGTCTCAAGTGGGGTACCACAGGGCTCTGTCATGGGCCCTGTATTAGGTAATACAGATGGTTAGCACTCGGCCAGAGGGTTCGAGTTCGCGGTGCCAGTGAGAAGGAACGGATAGTCCCAGAATCGCATAGACAATGTATAGTCACTGCACACGCTGATTGTACTTAATGTGAAGTAAATTTATTGCTTGACAGTGAGGAAGCGACATCAAACGACGTTTCGGCCACATCGGCCTTTATCACAAAGTCGCTGTAATAAAATACATACATAAAAATATCAAAAAATTGTAAACTTTATACAAAATATATACACATAGTATCCAGAGAGCATGGAATATAAGCACTAGAATTATTTAGAAAGATGTGGAGACATCAAACACGTGAAACTGAGAGATAACGCGGTAGATAAGAAACATGAAGGAGCGTGGTCATACCCTTTTCAATTGAATGTAGGGTCTGTTTTCACCAAATCGATAGTGTCACTGCTAGGCATAAATGAGTTGACAGCATATTCTGTAAGTAGGGATAGATGAACATATCGTTAGGGTGACATAAATAAAGAAAAAAAATAAAAAATAAAGAGTAAAAAATCAAGTACTGAACTGGGTGTCTGGAGGACAGATGGATAAAACAGATTAACCAGCATAAGTGGCGTAGCTAGTTGTATACAAAAAAGACAGTGAGGGACTGTAAAAATATGCCCAGGTATCTAGCTAGATAAAGGCCGATGTGGCCGAAACGTCATTTGATGTCGCTTCCTCACTGTCAAGCAATAAATTTACTTCACATTAAGTACAATCAGCGTGTGCAGTGACTATACATTGTCTATGGGCCCTGTATTGTTCAACATCTTTATCAACGATTTAGATGAAGGAATTGAGGGTAAACTGATTAAATTTGCTGATGACACAAAGCTAGGAGGGATAGCTAATACTAGAGAAGAGAGAGAGAGGATTCAAAAAGATTTAAATAAACTGGAGAAGTGGGCAGTAACTAACAGAATGGTTTTTAACAGGGAGAAATGCAAAGTACTACATCTGGGCAATAAAAATGAAAAAAGCATATATAGAATGGGAGGAATAGGGCTAAGTGACAGCACATGTGAAAAAGACTTGGGTATACTAATAGATCACAGACTGAATATGAGTCAACAGTGTGATGCAGCAGCAAAAAAGGCAAATGCAATTCTAGGATGTATTAATAGAAGCATACAGTCTAGATCACGTGAAGTCATTATTTCCCTCTACTCCTCTTTGGTCAGACCTCATCTGGAATATTGTGTCCAGTTTTGGGCACCACATTTTAAAAAAGACATCAACAAACTGGAGCAAGTTCAGAAAAGAGCGACCAGAATGGTGAACGGTCTGCAAACCCTGTCTTATGAGGAAAGGTTGCAGGATTTGGGAATGTTTAGTTTGCAAAAGAGAAGACTGAGAGGAGACTTAATAGCTGTCTACAAATATCTAAAGGGCTGTCACATTGTAGAAGGATCAACTTTATTTTCATTTGCACAAGAAAAGACTAGAAGCAATGGGATGAAACTGAATGGGAGGAGACACAGATTAGATATTAGAAAAAACTTTTTGACAGTTAGAGTGATCAAGGAGTGGAACAGGCTGCCACGAGAAGTGGTGAGTTCTCCTTCAATGGAAGTCTTCAAACAGAGGCTGGACAGACATCTGACTGGGATGATTTGGCGAATCCTGCTTTGAGCAGGGGGTTGGACCAGATGGCCCAGGCGGTCCCTTCCAACTCTACGATTCTATGATTCTATAAAATATATTTATTTTTCCATTAGGGTTAGGGTTGGAATTAGGGGTGTGTTGGGATTAGGGTTAGGCTTGTGGTTAGGAGTGTGTTGGGGTTAGGGTTGGAGTTAGAATTGAGGGGTTTCCACTGTTTAGGCACATCAGGGGCTCTTCAAACGCGACATGGCGCCACCATTGATTCCAGCCAATTTTGCGTTGAAAAAGTCAAACGGTGCTCCCTCCCTTTCAAATCCCGATGGGGTAAACCACTGTTTGGGCACACAACATATGGGGCATCAGCATACTTAGGAAAAATTGCACAACCTCTTTGGGGGTCTAATTTCTCCTGTTACCCTTGGGAAAATAAAAAAATTGGCTAAAAATAATTTTTTGAGGAAAAAAATGATTTTTTATTTTCACTGCTCTGCGTTATAAACTTCTGTGAAGCACTTGGGGGTTCAAAGTGCTCACCACACATCTAGATAAGTTCCTTGGGGGAGGGTCTAGTTTCCAAAATGGTGTCACTTGTGGGGGAGCTCTAATGTTTAGGCACACAGGGGGGCTCAACATACGCGAAATGTTGTCCGCTAACGATTGGAGCTAATTTTCCATTCAAAAAGTCAAATGGCGCTCCTTCTATTCCAAGCCCTGGCGTGTGCCCAAACAGTGGTTTATGACCACATATGAGGTATCTGTGTACTCAGTAGAAATTGCCCAACAAATTTTAGGATTCATCATCATGGAGGCTCAATAAAGGATACTAAATTTACTGGGATTAAAGTGGTTAACAAAAGTTGGCGGAAAGGCAATTTCAAACACCAGATGTCCAGAGAAGAGAGCAGATGGATATTTGAACTGGACACTTTGATCCCGAACGGTCTGAACAGTGAGATCGAACTATTTGCTTTTAATGTTTAAAGTTGTTGTTTTTTTTTCCAAGGTGATGCAGGATATACAAGAAGGATCTGTGCTGCATGGGGCTATCCCTGAGGAAGGAATCCGAGATTCTGAAACGCGTAGGATTAGCAATCTAGCCCCCTGGAGCGCTCCCTAGCCTGTCACGTGATTAATCACGTGTCTGTGACGTCATGCAAGGTCCTGCAGCGTCTCTGCACCTTGCAGGCTTTCCTAACGCGGCGTCTGTACTCTGTGCAGACGGCTGTTACAGATCCACAGATAGACGATAGTCACCAGCCAGGACTATGTCTTCTTTCAACACCTTGCTCACCTTTGATCCAAGATTGTTAATTTTATCTCACTGTGGAATTTTCATGAGAAGGACCTTCTGACTCCCTGTCTGCTAAACACCGTTATTGGAATTCCAGGGCCATTATGCCAGTGTCTGCCTGAAAGGTAACACATCCTTTATCTCAGTCTAGTTTGAGACATTAGTCTTGGCATATGAAAACTGGTTTGGTGGAATTTAACCCTTAGTTATACACTACAGCGCGAGTTTTTATAGCTTTGTTTTTTAAATTTTAGGATCCATTTTATCCTGTTGCCCATGTGAAAATGAAAAGATTGGAGGCCAAAATAAAATTTGTGTGAAAAAAAAAAGTACTTTTTCATTTTACGGATCAATTTGTGAAGCACTTGGGGGTTCAAAGTGCTCACTATGCATCTAGATAAGTTCCTTGGGGGTCTAGTTTCCAAAATGGGGTCACTTGTGGGGGAGCTCGAAAGTTTAGGCACACAGGGGCTCTCCAAACGCGACATGGTGTCCGCTAACGATTGGAGCTAATCTTCCTTTCAAAAAGTCAAATGACGCTCCTCTTCCGAGCCCTGCCATGCTCCCAAACAGTGGTTCCCCCCCACATATGGGGTTTCAGCCTACTCAGGACAAATTGGACAACTATTGGGGTCCACTTTCTCCTGTTACCCTTGGCAAAATAAAAATTGTTGCTGAAAGATCATTTTTGTGACTAAAAAGTTAAATGTTCATTTTTTCCTTCCATGTTGCTTCTGCTGCTGTGAAACATCTGAAGGGTTAATAAACTTCTTGAATGAGGTTTTGATCAGTCTGAGGGGTGCAGTTTTTAGAATGGTGTCACTTTTGGGTATTTTCAGCCATATAGACCTCTCAAACTGACTTCAAATGTGAGGTAGTCCCTAAAAAAATGGTTTTGTAAATTTTGTTGTAAAAATGAGAAATCGCTGGTCAACTTTTAACCCTTATAACTTTCTAAAAAAAAAAAAAAAGTGTTTTCAAAATTGTGCTGATGTAAAGTAGACATGTGGAAAATTTTATTTATTAACTATTTTGTGTCACATAACTCTGGTTTAACAGAAAAATTCAAAATTTGAAAATTGTTAAATTTCCGCCAAATTTCTGATTTTTTCGCAAATAAACGCAAAAATTATTGACTTAAATTTACCACTAACATGAAGCCCAATATGTCATGAATAAACAATCTCAGAAGCGCTAGGATCCGTTGAAGCGTTCCTGAGTTATTACCTCATAAAGGGACACTGTTCAGAATTGCAAAAAATGGCCAGGTCATTAAGGTCAAAATAGGCTGAGTCATGAAGGGGTTAACAATTCTTTTTCAAGGCTGTGGTTATCCCGGTTGATTGTGCACCTTTTTCTACCACACTTTTTCCTGCCACTCAACTTTCCATTATTATGCTTGGATACAGCACTCTGTGAACAGCCAGCTTCTTTAGCAATGACCTTTTGTGGCTTACCCTCCTTGTGGAGTGTCAGTGACTACCTTCTGGACATCTGTCAGGCCAGCAGTCTTCCCCACGATTGTGGAGCTACTGAAACAGACTAAAGGTCCTTTTTAAATAAGCCTTTGCAGGTGTTTTTTTGTTAATTATTCTAATTTACTGAGATAATGACTTTTGGGTTTTCATTGGCTGTAAGCTATAATCATCAACATTAACAGAAATAAACACATGAAATAAATTACTATATAATATATAAGTTTCACTATTTGTATTGAAGAACTCAAATAAATTAACTTTTTGATGATATTCTAATTTTGTGCAAAGCACCTGCATGTGTAGCAGAGCCGTTTCTGGTAATGATTTCATATGTTTCTATTCAATCACAGCACAATTCTAGAGGATTTGATGCATAAAGTATATTAAAAAGTTGTATAAGTTTAAAAAAAAAAAAAAATACAATAAATAGCCTTTATTTCCTGAAACAGGAATACCCCCCTGTAGATATAATAGTAATAATAGCCTTCTACTTTATAAAAGTAGGCTTCATTCTCACTTACCGACTCTGGTAAAACATGTAATTCTACAAATAAATTTGCAGGGACAAGGATTTAAAACAAAAAATTTTTTTTACTAAAAAAATAATTAGCAATTTAAATTTCTAGACCGAGTTTTTACCTTTTTTAAAAAGAAACCCATCCAGGTGACCAACACTCAAGGATAAACATATAAAATTATTGCACGTTTACAAAAATATTGGAAATATATAGAAAAAGAATATTAGAAAGATTTGTTTGTAGACATCTGAAAATAAATCACATCTCAATATGGTGGATACAGCAACATAAAATATATAATGCTTATATATAAAGCGGCAACCAAATGGTCCACTAATCCTCAACACAAAGGGAAGGAAATTCTAAATTATAACAGGGGGTCAAATCAATCGTTTTCCTGCTCCTCTTGGTTCACCGCCTTGAAGGGCAAAGTGGTTTGTCCTCTCTCGGGATCTTGCATTCGGAGAATTCGGATAATATTACTAAGAGGAAGCGAGCTGCAAAAGAGAACAAAAAATACACAATATTACATTAACGTATTAAAATACAAAAACATCCTCATCAAATGGAGTTAACGCCTTCAACTGTCCTCAATTTTCATTTTTGCTCTTTTTCCCATAAACATTGCCATATGAAGTTTCTCCATGTCAGTGCGATTGCGCCATGCCAAACGACTGCCCTCGGCCATATGACCAGACACATTTACTGTATTTTTTTTTTTTTTTAATCTCATGGCTCCATGCAGATTTAATAAATGTATTGTTTTACCTCATGTTTTGTGGCGTTAATAAAATAAACTGTCGAAACCTCTGGGAATCCGCCATAGTAAGCATCATATCCATGGATATCCTCCTATTCACCATATCCTACAAGACAGAGCAGAGGATGCATCAGAAGTGAGATGTAGAGACATCAAGGAGAAAGACGTCCACAAGGAGAATCAGCATCTTCCATCATGGCACCTCAGACTACCAACAAGAAACCTGCCCTGTACTGATGGCAGGCACAAGGGAGAGTTTTCTTTCTTCTTGGAGAGGGCTATTCGCATACTTTTACCAGGGTTCAGAGCCCCCTGACCAGTTAGAACTCCTTAATCAATACTGACAAAGAACAGAATATCTGATGTAAAGACGTTGCATCAGCACTCATCGGAATGTAGTGTGGGGTCATCAAATTAATGAATACATAAGGGAATGATATGTGAATCCCAGGGCTTTCTGATCAAAGCCATGAGGTCAGGTGTAGAATATACACCTACACAAAAAAATATAAAAACATACACATATCCAACATGGAAGTGAGTGGCATCGGAGCAACTCTACACATATACATGGCGGTAGAGGAATGCGGGTGGCCTTCCGGTTTCTTGACTCTCTGCAACCTCAGCTCTCCCTTCTCAAAGCATCAAGAGTTGTTCCGACACCGCTTACTTCCATACTTGGTGGTGAGCAGTGCTGCTGACATCCAGTAGACATATCATTAAGGACGAGTGCATGGCCGGCAGGTATCGTGCATCTGTCTTAACTGGACTGGTACATGGAGACATTTGTAGTCCTCAGTCATTATTGCTAGGACGTCATTGGTGCCCCTCACCTCCCAATGATGAAGTGAGTTGTCCCAGACCACAAAGGCAGAGGTCTGGAAAAGACCGGCTGCTAAGAATGGAAGCAATAAATAATAGTGCTGCCTGCAGATGATTGCTGTCGGACAAATATTTCTATGGCAGGCATCCATCTCTCCTGACATCCCCATACACATGAGAGAGGGGCGAAAAACACCCGAAAACAAAAGGATACAGCATAGAAATTCTAACTGCTGTCTAACGTCCTCTCTCACCTGTCAGGCGAGAATCGGGAGACCCCTATACTACACATCAGTTGAAAAGTGATTATCGATTTTCTTCTGATGTGTATGGCGGCCTTTACATTCCTGCAATATATTGTTGGGGTTTAGAGATCTGTATTCACTAGTTACGTGCCGCAAAAGGCAGCCATTCGGAGAATATACGGGCCTGGATGTGGCCTACAGCTACACTACTATAGACCAGAATATACATTACCATATAGACATCAAATTCATCCAGACATCTGAAGGGAGATTCTGCAATTGACCAGAGAGCGAGCACAAAGCAGACGGTAGAAAACGATCTCTCTCCCCCGGACAGAGACCTCATGTCAGACAGTGCTGCCTTGTTTCCTTCTCCGGGCTGGACCTGTGGAGGAATATCACAGGGTGACTAGAAGAATGACATCTCACCTCGTATGAATGCTTTACCTAAGGAAAGGGATGACAATTATCTTTTCCAGGAGGAAGAATTTTTTTAAAATAATTTTTAAGATCAACTTACAGTTATGGCGAGAGTTTCATTCTTGTGGTCAAAGGCGATTTTTCCAGAATAAGCTCTCTGAGACAACAAGGAATCAAAGTAAAACTTGCATCGTAAAGTAAGGTACCTGCAAGGGAAGGAGCAGAGGGGGAATGAATATTTCTAGTGATCGAACAATGGCCGCTATTCTGTGCTGCAGATCACACTTTGCATAATGAACGGCTGATGAAATTTGAGAATAAAGCCCCCCCCATATACAGTCATGGCAGAGCGTGTTGGCACCCTTGAAATTGATCCAGAAAATTAAGTATTTCTCACAGAAAATTATTGCAGTTCCACGTTTATTTCCTTTGCATATATTGGAACACAAAAAAAAAAAAAAAAAAAAACAACACAGGAAAAAAGGCAAACTAGACAATTTCACAGGAAACCACAAAAGGTTGGCACCTTTCCAAAACTGTGGTCAACAACCTTGTTTTAAAGCATGTGATGCTCGTTTAAACTCACCTGTGGCAGGAAACAGGTGTGGACAATATGAAAATCACACCTGAAACCAGATAAAAAGGGGAGAAGGTGACTCAATCACTGCAGTGTGTGTCTGTGTGTGCCTCACTAAGCATGGAGAACAGAAAGAGAAGAGAACTGTCTGAGGACTTGAGAACCAAAACTGTTGAACAATATCAACAATCTCAATGTTACAAGTCCATCTCCAGAGATGTTGATGTTCCTTTGTCCACGGTGAGCAACATGATCAAGAAATGTATAACCCATGACACTGTAGCCAATCGATGTGGACGGTAGAGAAAATTTGATGAAAGGTTGCAACGCAGGATATGCCGGATGGTGTATAAACAGCCCCAATCAAGTTCCAGAGAAATTCAAAATGTCCTGCAGGCTCAGGGTGCATCAGCGTCAGGGCAAACTATCCGTCGACATTTGAATGAAATGAAAACGCTATGACAGGAGACCCAGGAGGGCCCCACTGCTGACAAAGGCATAACGCTAGACTGAAGTTTGCTAAAATATATGCGGGAAAGCCAAAATCCTTCTGGGAAAGCGACTTGTGGAGAGAAGAGAACAAGACAGAGCTTTTGTTAAAGCACATCATTCTACTGTTTACCAAAAACGGAAAGAGACCTACAAAGAAAAGAACACAGTACCTACAGTCAAATATGGTGGAGGTTCAAAGATATTAGGGTTGTTTTGCTGTTTCTGGAACTGGGTGCCTTAACTGTGTGCAAGGCATCATTAAATCTGAAGATAACCAACGGATTTTGGATCACAATGTAGTGCCCAGTGTCAGAAAGATGGATTTGCATCCTAGGTCATGGGTCTTGCAGCAGGGCAATGATCCCAATCATACTTCAAGAATCTCCCAAAAGTGGATGGAAACAAAGTGGTGGAAAGTTCTGAAGTGGCCAGTAATGAGTCTGGATCTAAATCTCATTGACCAGATGTAGAGAGATCTTAAAACTGCTGTTGGGAGAAGGTGCCTTCAAATATGAGAGATCTGCAGCTGTTTGCAAAAGACGAGTGGTCCAAGATTCCAGTAGAGAGGTGTAAGAAGCTTGTTTATGGTTATAGTAAGCAAAGAATTGCAGTTATTTATTCCAAGGAATGTGCAACTAAATATTAAGTTGAGGGTGCAAACAATTTTATCCGGCCCATTTTTGGCATTCTATGTGAGATTATGTCCAATTTGCCTTTTTTTTCCTGTTTTTTTTGCGTTGTTCCATTATACGCAAGTAAATAAACATGTGTACAGCAAAATGTGTAGCTCCAATAATTTTCTGTAAGAAATACTTCATTCTCTGGATCAATTTGAAGGATGCCCACACTTTTGTCAATGACTGTACATCAGATAGCTGTCAGCTGAATGGTAGATCGTAAGTCATTTACCTCGCCCCACTCCCTGCTGGAGCAGGACTCTCCGACTCTGTACAGGAGTGCTTGCACTGCCAAGAGCTTCTGTGCTCTCTATGATAGAGCAGATGACAGACATCTCTGGCGGCGGTATGTACAGAAAAAAAAAAATAAAAAAATAAAAAATCAGCGGTCCGAACCCAGACCTTTCCAATCCATAACTCACCCGATAATCATCTGTCAAGGGGAGACTTTTGAATGAACCAGTCCATACAGAAAAGGCCCCAAGATACAGAGATTGCCATCACCAATATATGTCCCTGACCCTGAGAGTCTCACGACTAGGGAGCATGTTCGGGTGATGATAGAGTGATTTCGACATGCTTGAACAATATATTTGAGTCCCATGCCTGGAGGACTTGCGGCTGTTAGGCAATCTCTGCATGTGTTGCAGCTGTCTATCAAACTGGTAATCCCTACATGTGTGGCTGCTGTGGAATATTTTTTGAGCACGCCGAAGACAATCGGTTATCACCCGAACATGCTCAGATAACACCCTATCCGAGCATGTCTGCCAATCACTACTCATAACCTAACTTGCCCATCACACACACTGATTTCCAGGAAGAAAATTTAAGGAGGTTGTAAGCACTGCTGAAAAATCCAGTGTATCATTACTAAAACTCTGTGCTACGCATTCCTCTGATATTCCTACTGGAAACGTGTGAATGAATTGACAACTTGGTCATCATTTCCCTTTTAAATATGGTGTGTCCCCATAATCAGTAGTATGTGGTGACAATCCCAACTTTTGGAGAATGGTAACAATCAGTTGTCAAGTTATACAATGTTCTATGAAAAGATGCTTAAAGTGGGGTTGTTTATTGTTGGACAACCCCTTTAAACTCACCTGACAGCTGGAGCTAATCTGCGGCTGCAGCTGTCAAGTGACATTGTTTGTGACATGCGACCGCCAGGTGGGACGCAGCAGTCACATCGGAGGGATGTTGCTGGTCTGGGTTGAACATGTGCGTTTTATTTTATGTTGCCGCCTGGGGAGCTTAAAAAGGTGGCCACACCAGGCGGACGCTGGGGCTCCTGCCGGAACATTTAATCTGTTCTGTCCGACTTGTTGCAAAGTTTCCTCTTACTCTGCTTTGCAGCAGAGACCCCCACAAACACAGCGAGAATATATTCCTCTAGTATAATTCATTTCGAAGAGCTTTACAGACCTCATCATCACTGTCTCCATAGGGGCTCATAATCTGAATTATCAGTATTTTTTTTTTTTTGGAGTTTGGGAGGAAAATCAGTGATCTCAGACAAAACCCCAGTAAATACGGCAAGAACATACAAACTACTTGCTGATGTTGTTTGGGGTGGGATTGCATCCTGGGACCCCCAAAAAATTATAACCACAGAGCTGACCTACATCTAAGGACATGTCCAATCACATGATCGATAGGTCTCACTTGCCACTTGTCCTGGGAGCCGATCAGACCAAAGTTTAACCAAAGTATATAGCATTTACATGTTTAAATTGGTTTTCCCATGAACAAAGTTAATTTTAAACAATAGATCTTGGAATATTAATAATTTCCACAATTGGAAGTGTTAAAAAAATGTTCCTGTGCTGGGATAATCTTATAAAATTGCCCCTGCTGTGCACGGTGTAATGGCGGTGTCTGACCGTACAGAAATATGGTCTGATCATACCACAGCTCCTGGGCAGGGGGGAGGGGGGGTAAAAGAGTATACAGACAGGACAGCACAGGACCACAGCAAAATCTTTCTTTGAAGTAAAACATTGTTTAAAAACAGGCAGGGAAATGCTTTACCTCACACAGAAAAAAAAAAAAAAATCAGGCTTCATGTTTGTATACTCTTTTCCTCCCCCTCCCCAGGATCTGTGGTATGATCAGACCATGTTCCAGCACGGTCAGACCCTGTCATTACACAGTACACAGCAGGGGCCCATTTATAGGATTATCTCAGTACAGGGACATTTTTTTTAAAAACATTCAATTGTGGAAATTGCTATTATTCCAAGATATATTGTTTAAAAACAACTTTAAAATTAACTTTGTTCATGAGAAAATCCCTTTAATGTCTCTGCTTTAAGTCATTGAATGGAAACGTTTACTGTTTACTTCTAAATGACAACCAGTCCTGGTTATGTGTTTATCACACAGGAGGAGGACTCAGTACAGTGCACCCCCACTGTGTGTCAGAAATGAAGAGGCCATGAAAACCTACAGTAACACATGAAAATGTAAAAAAAAAAAAAAAAAAAAAAAATGTTATAACTTCTCATTACACACAGGCTTTATTTGCCAAAATGGGAACGCCCCCCACCCCCGCCCCTGAACCTGAAATTGACTTTATTGTACTGGCAAAGAGAACTGGTTATTAATAATGACAGAGATAAATCCAAGGTTAAGAGATGATATCCAAAGTTCTCTTGGTGGATTCGTTATCAGTCACATCAATTAAATGAATATTATACCGTGACTGAGGAAATGTCATCGGAAGACAGGAACAATAGTATGTGCATACAGATGAAGCAGTCACCACGCGGATATTAACTGTGCCAGGGACAAGCCGAAATTGTGCACTTTACTACAGAACGATTCATTTCCTGGGTTCATGATCATGGACTGTAAGCTTGCAACCTCTACACAAGTCAGACAGCAAAAAACACAACGATTGAGCTTGGTTTGAGTTGGTACACATGCAGCACATAAATGTGTGGCCTCCCTCTTCTGAGCTGGAAATTGTATTTAAAGGCTTCCCTGACTGGTGTCCATTGATTGGGACCCGGTCCTTTTGACTGCCCTTATTCACACATGGACGTCAACTTTGACACATAATAATAATAATAATTTTATTTCTATAGCGCCGACATATTCCACAGCACTTTACATTTCAGAGGGGACTTGTACAGAAGATAGACATTACAGCATAACAATAATCACATAGATTATAACAGATACCAAGAGGAATGGGGTCCCTGCTCGCAAGCTTACAATCTATGAGGAAAACATGGATTTTTGTGATAACTCACAGTAAAATCCTTTTCTCCAAGACGCTCATTGGGGGACACAGGTACTGTGGGTGTATGCTACTGCCGCCTGGAGGCTGACACCAAGTGAAAAAAAGAGGTTAGCTCCTCCTCCGCCGTATAAACCCTCGCCCCGATTGCGGGCGGAAACCAGTTTGGAGCAAAAGCAGTAAGAGAACAAACAAAAATCAGACATCAACCTTAATGCAGGTAACAACATGTCTAGAAAATAACCACCCTAATCTCAGAGAGCATATTAACTAAAAAAACAGAAGCCAACTTGGCTAACATGGTGCTGTGTCCCCCAACGAGCGTCTCGGAGAAAAGGATTTTACGGTGAGTTATTACAAAAATCCATGTTTCTCCTTCGCCTCATTGGGGGACACAGGTACTGTGGGACGTCCTAAAGCAGTCCCTGGGTGGGAAGTTGACTCACCGATCCAAGCTACATGCACCTCCTGTCTTAAGGTGCGCCACCGCTGCTTGGAGAACCCTTATATCCAGGTCCGCATCCGCCAAAGCCCGAGTATAGATATTGTAATGTTTAGTAAACGTATGCAGGCTGGACCAGGTCGCTGCCTTGCAAACCTGTTCCATCGAAGCCTGGTGCCGAAGCGCCCAAGAGGCGCCCACTGCCCGAGTAGAGTGTGCTCTGATCCCTGCTGGAATCGGCGTGCCTCTGATACGGTAGGACTCCTGAATAACCAAACAAATCCATCTGGCTATGGTCGATTTTGAGGCAGCGAGTCCCTTCCTGCGACCTTCAGGGAGCACGAACAGCGTGTCTGACTGATGAAAGGGTGCTGTCCGCGACACGTACCTCCTGAGTGCTCTCGCCAGGTCTAACGTATGCAGGGCCTTTTCCACACGGTGTACCGGTGCTGGACAAAAAAAAAAAAGAAGAGGGCAAGACAATATCCTCATTAATATGAAGCGCGGAAATGACTTTTGGCAAAAAAGGAGCAGCTGGTCTAAGAACCACCTTGTCTTTGTAAAAGGACAGAAACTGGGATCGGCAAGATAACGCTGCCAGCTCCGAGATCCGCCTGATTGATGTTATAGCTACCAAAAACACCACCTTCCAGGAAAGGTATGACAAAGATATCCTGTAGTGGCTCGAATGGAGCT
Organism: Dendrobates tinctorius; assembly: GCF_039654945.1. Classification (NCBI taxonomy): domain Eukaryota; kingdom Metazoa; phylum Chordata; class Amphibia; order Anura; family Dendrobatidae; genus Dendrobates; species Dendrobates tinctorius. Next base: position 29,924,931 of record NW_027361689.1, read on the forward strand.
TCCTGCAGAACACTTAGGACCAGGTTAAGGTCCCAGGCGTCCATAGGTGCCTTATAGGGAGGTACCAAGTGGGCGACCCCCTGGATGAAAGTCTTTACCTGCAAGTTGGTAGCAATCTTGCGCTGAAAAAGGACGGATAAAGCCGATATCTGTCTCCTGAGAGAACTGGGGGCCAAGTCTGAGTCTAGGCCAGACTGGAGAAAAGCCAAGATATTAGGGATGGAGAACCTCAGAGGCGAACAACCGTTGCCCCGACACCATGCAAAGAACACCTTCCAGGTGTGGTGGTAAATTCGTGCTGAGGGAGGCTTCTGGGCGCTAACCATCGTAGCAACCACTTTGCTCCCAAACCCTGCCTGCGTCAGAATCCAAGATTCAACGGCCAAGCCGTCAAACACAGGGCCCCTGAGTTCGGGTGGCAGATCGGCCACTGAGAAAGTAGATCTGGGCGGTCTGGCAGTCGCCATGGCACGTCGACGAGCAGCTGCACCAGATCTGCGTACCACGACTGATGAGGCCAGTCTGGGGCCAGCAGAATCACTGGCACCCCTTCTGCCTTGATCTTCTTGATGATCCTCGGAAGTAGTGGCAGTGGGGGGAATAGGTATGGGAGGCGAAACTGATTCCATGGCAGAACCAGCACATCCACAGGGATTGCCTGCGGGTCCCGGTATCGCGCGACAAATACGGACACCTTGGCGTTTACCCTGGAGGCCATCAGATCCACATGCGGTGTTCCCCACCGTTGGCAAATCTGCTGAAAGACCTCTGGGTGTAGTGACCATTCCCCGGACGCAAGCCCCTGCTGGCTGAGGAATTCTGCCGCCCAGTTCTCTACCCCCGGGATGTGGACCGCCGATAGCAGCGAGCGGTTCCTCTCGGCCCAGCGAAGCATGTGCCCTACCTCGCGCATGGTTGCCCTGCTTCGGGTGCCCCCTTGGTGATTTATGTAAGCCACCGCCGTGGCGTTGTCCGACTGAACCCGGACGGGGCGGCCTGCTAGGTGATGAAACTGTAGCAGAGTCAACCGGATCGCCCGTATCTCCAACAAGTTGATCAGGAGGCGTGCCTCCTGCGGCTGCCACCGTCAGTGGGTCATGTGGTGGCGAAAAACCGCTCCCCAGCCGAGAAGGCTGGCGTCGGTTGTGACCACCATCCACTGCTCCGGGGGAAAGGGTTTCCCCTGAAGGGAGGAACTGATTGTCCACCACTCTAGTGACTGTCTGACCTGAGAGGACAACCGGCACCGATGATCGAGAGTGAATGGGTTCTTGTCCCAGGCTGACAAGAGGGCGTGCAGCAGGGGACGAAGATGGAACTGGGCGAATGAGATCGCTTCCATCACTGCCACCATTTTCCTTAGAATCCTCAAGCAGAAACGGATGGTGTGAGGGACTGGTTGGCGCAGTACCCACGCTCCCTGCCGAAGGGCTAGGGCCTTGTCTCTAGGGAGAATTACCAACCCTCGGCAAGTGTAGAAGGTCATCCCTGAAAAGGAAATTCTCTGAGCTGGCACAAGGGATGACTTCTTTACATTGACCAACTACCCTAAGCGGGGAAGAGTATCTAGCGTAATGCTGACACTTTCCTCGCATTCCCTCCTTGAAGGGCCCTTGACCAAGAGGTCGTCTAAGTAGGGGAACACGACTATGCCCCGGGAGAGCTGGATGGCCATGGGGACAGCCATGACCTTTGTGAACACTCTGGGGGCAGTGGCTAGCCCGAAGGGCAGCACTGCAAACTGAAAACGTAGACCATTGATGACGAAGTGCAGAAACCTTTGAAGGAGGGAAAATGGGGATATGTAGATAGGCGACCTGGATATCGATAGAGGCCAAGTACTCTCCCTGCCCCATTGACGATATGACTGAATGGAGAGACTCCATCCGGAAATGTCTAATCCGGATAAATTTGGTCAGGCGCTTTAGATCCAAAACGGGCCTGACAGTCCCGTCTTTTTTGGGGACTGGAAACAGATTGGAATAGAAGCCCTGGGTCTTCTCATTTTCCGGTACCGGAATGATAACTTCGTTGTGGCTGAGCAAATCGATGGCTCCTAGGCATCCACTTTGGGAAGAAGGGAAAGAAAAAAATCGACTTGGGGGGTACCTGACAAATTCTATCTTGTACCCTGTGGACACCAGCTCTCTCACCCATGTGTCGTGTGCGATACTGAGCCAGGCGTGGTGAAACCGGAGTAGGCGGCCGCCTACCTTGCAGGTGTCGCCTGACAAATGCCCCGAGTCATTTGGCTGAAGATCTTTGGGACCTGGATCCCCTCGACCTGGACTGGTTAGCATGCATCCTCCCCAATCGGTTGGTTCTATATAAGACCTGTCAGTCCCTATTCTGGTTGGGGCGCCCTGATGCGGCGGAATTAGCCGCTGTCGTCCACCCGGGGTTTCGAAAGGCCCGAAAACGCACCTGAAACTGGTGACGAACAGCGGTTTGACCTTTTATTGAGGAAGAAAACCGCTCTTGCTGCTTGTGGAGTCGGAGATGAGCTGATCGAACTTCGCTCCGAACAGGCGGCCACACTTGTATGGTAGCCCTATCAAGGACTTTTTTGAGGCTGAATCGGCCCGCCATGTCCTTAACCATAGCGCTCTCCTAATGTAGATTGCATTTGCGGCTGCAAGTGCCACGCAGTTGGCCGCATCTAAAGATGCATTAATCAAGTAGTCCCCCGCCATGGCTATCTGATTTGTGATTTCTGATACTTCCACTGGTAGGTCTATGTCCTGCAAGGCTCTATTCAAAGTTTCTGACCAATAAATCATGGCCTTGGCTACCCACGTTGCTGCGAACGAGAGAGAGAGTGCTGATTCTGATGCCTCAAACACTAAGCAAGCCAAGTTCTCTATGAGACGACCAGTGGGATCCTTAACAGAAGAACCACTAGGCACGGATAGCAGAATTTTTGTAGCCAAGCGCGACACAGGTGGATCCACCGTTGGGGATTCCGTCCACATTTTACGGAGATCTGGGGCAAAAGGATACTTCGCCTCGAGTGCCTTCTGGCCCGAGAACCGCCTGTTCGGCCGTTCTCTGTGTCTTTGCATTATGTCCTCAAATTCAGGGTGAGTGCAAAATACTCTATGGGAACGCTTGACCAGCTTAAATGACACCTTATGGCCCGCAGCCAGAGTGGAATCATCCTCAATCCCCAGAGTCTGGTTGACGGCTTCTATGAGACTGTCAACTGTTTCCTGACCACCTGGCGTATCTAGGTCAAGGGGTTCGTCCGAGTCGTAGTCCAAGCCTTGCTTGCTATCGACTGCTGGTGACGGCGAGCGAGAAGCAGAGCTCACGGATGCCCAGGCACCAGATGGACCGGGAGACGCCGTGTGGGTTCGTTTTCCTCGCGTCTGCCTGGAGTGAGAGCAGCCCCTGCAGGCCAGAGGCTCCTGTGAGGTAGAGGACCCCTCTAAGACAGGCGAGCCCCTGTCCTTGCCCCTATCTGGGGCCCGAAGGGACTCGATTGCTCTCATAAGTGACGCAATAGATTGCGACAGTGATAACACCCATTCCGGGAGACTTGGTACACTGGGCTCGGTCACAGGGGAGGGCTCCTGAGCGCGTTCGGACTCGCAGTCTTTGCATACTCGCTTGGTCTGCGCCCGCGGAAAAGCAGACTGACAGGAGATGCATGCAGCATATAGGAACGTATGCGCCTTAGCTTTTCCTGACATGCTGTACCTGTCAGGGCTCCGTGCTGAAAAAAATGCCGGGGGAGGGCGTTCTTTATTCCTGCCAGCGTGGCCTCTCTGGGGGGCTGGGGGGCAGCACTTCCCCTAGTCCTGTGTCCCCAGTGTCCTCAGCGTCGCTTTAGGCTGTGGGCCCACGTAGCGTTTTAAAACGCTCACTAAAAACCGGACTCCTTCCCAGAAATCGCTCGTTTTTTCCCCACGCGATTTCACCACGATTTTACCGCGATTATGATTGCGATTTTGCCGCGATTTTCGCGTGCGATATTCAAGCACTTTCCAAGCGATTTGAAGCATCGCTTGGAAAGTGATTGACAGGTTGGTCACACTCGTCAAACATAGTGTTTGACAAGTGTGACCAGGTTTTTACTATTGAGGCCGCCTATGCGGCCTCAATAGTAAAAGATAGGATGTTAAAATGCTAAAAAAAATAAAAAATTTGGGGTATATTTACCTTCCGGCGTCCCGCGCTGCATTCCCGGGCCTCAGCGTTCCCAGTAATGCCTTGCTATAGCGATCTCGCGAGACCGCTAGAGTCACGCGAGACTACGTCATTACAGGGCCTTGCCGCAAGGCATTACTGGGAACGCTAGGCCGGGAATGCAGCGCGGGACATCGGAAGGTAAATATACCCCGATTTTTTATTTTTTTATTCTTTTTTTTTACAGGGGTATGGTACCCAGGGCCTGGAGGACAGTCTCCTCTCCTCCACACCGTGGGTACCAACCGCACATGAGACGCTTAACTTCCCGCATGGTGGGCATAGCCACATGCGGGAAGTAAGCAATTCTCATGCATTCCTATGGGTGCGGAATTGCGGCAATTCTTTGCGATTCCGCACAAAAGAATGAGCATGCTGCGATTTTTTCCGCGATGCGATTCCGCCGCGGAAAAAAGCGCAGCATTAGCACAGCATGTGTGGAATGCCATAGGAATGCATGGGGGGCGTTCTGTACACGATTTTTAAGCGTTTTTGGGCCGAAAATCGCAGCAAAAACGCTTAAAAATCGCTACGTGGGCACACAGCCTTAATCTGCGTGCCACCACTGCAGGCCGGCCCCCGGAAGAAAAAAAGGATCCTGGGGGCGGTACTTCCTACTGCGGCCTAGCTTTGGCCTGAAGCCGGGGCCTAAATTTCTTTCGGCGTCCGCCCAGGCCACGGGGGCGGGGGCGCCGTGACGCGATGCCGGGGACTTCCGACCGCGGCTTAGCGTCGGCTGAAGCCGCGGCCTCGATTTTTTCACCCATCCGCCCGGGGGGTGGGCGGTACCGCTGGACCCCAGAATCACGGCCGGAACAGGATCCGCCGCTGCCGGATGCTGCAGAAGCCCTCCCTGGCCATCCGCCTCCATTCAGCTCAGGTAGAGGGGAGGGGGGCCATGTGAAGTAAGGACGGTGCAGGCACCCTTGCTCCATCTAACCCCTTCAAGGGGTGAGGAGAGGGACTGTCTGCCACCTTGCCCCACCGCAGTCTTCAGCATTGGCGGGGCAGTGGCCGCACGGACTACACTTGTGCCTCTGTGCAGCCTAGGGTTTCAATACCCGAGGGTGGACAGGGCTAAGTCCGGCATCATGTCCCACGGTGCAGGAGAGAATACGTGGAGGGACACTCGCACGTGCTCGCCCGTTGTTGGTTTGGGGAGATCGGACCCCTTCCATAGGGTCCGTCGCCCGTATCTCACCTCCGTGGTCTGACAATATCCCACGTCGCGGGAGAAGATACGTGGAGGGACACTCGCACATGCTCGCCTGTTTTTGGTTTGGGGAAATCGGACCCTTTCAATAGGATCTGTTGTTCCTATCATCTTCATGTGAAAAAATGGAACATCCGGATAAAAAATCCCAGTTGCGGGAGAGGATACGTGGAGGGACACTCGCACATGCTCGCCCGTTGTTGGTTTGGGGAGATCGGACCCTTTCAATAGGGTCCGTCGCCCCGGTCTTATCTTCATGGGGAAAAAGAGAAAAAAAAAAAGAATCAGTCTTGAGACCGACGTGTGCCTCCAACAGACACTAAGCAAAAAAACTGGTTTCCGCCCGCAATCGGGGCAAGGGTGTATACGGCGGAGGAGCTAACCTCTTTTTTTTAACTTAGTGTCAGCCTCCAGGCGGCAGTGGCATACACCCACAGTACCTGTGTCCCCCAATGAGGCGAAGGAGAAAAAAGGTAGACACGAAAGGTGGGTGGTAACAGTTGCCTTCATTGTTTGGACCAGCCATAATGTTAAGTGTGTAACAGTACAGACACAGAGGGCTAACAGATGCATAAAGCACGTGGGAACATGATGCGAGGAACCTGGTTATGATAAAACTTTTGACTGTGCCACACATGGATAGTTAGGTTAATGTGTTGAGGCGGTAGGCCTGTCTGAATAAATGTGTTTTTAGGGCACGCTTATTTGTAGGGATTGGGGACTACTCGTATTGCCCTGGGAAATGCATTCCAAAGAATTGGCGCAGCACGTGTATAGTCTTGGAGATGGGAGTGGGAGGTTCTGATTATTGAGGATGCTAACCTCAGGTCATCAGCAGAACGGAGGGCACGGGTAGGGTGGTAGACTGAAACGAGGGAGGAGATGTAGGGTGGTGCTGAGCCATGGAGTGCTTTGTGGGTGAGGGTAATAAGTTTGCACTGGCTTCTGGAGTGGATGGGTAGCCAGTGTAATGACTGGCACATGGTAGAGGCATTGGTGTAACGATTGGTGAGGAATATGATCCTGGCTGCAGCATTCAAGACAGATTGGAGGGGGGAGATTTTGGTAAGAGGGAGATCAATTAGAAGAGAGTTACAGTAGTCCAGACGAGAATGAATAAGAGAAACAGTAAGAGTTTTTGCAGAGTCGAAAGAAAGAAAAGGTCGAATTATAGAAATGTTTTTGAGGTGCAGATAACAAGAGCGAGCCAGTGAATGATTGTGGGGCACAAAGGAAAGCTCGGAGTCAAGTATGACCCCAAAACAGCGGGCATGTTGCTAGGGAGTAATACCGGAAGCACACACAGAAATGGCAATGTCGGGTATAGGTGCACTATTGGAGGGAGGAAATACAAGGAGTTCAGTCTTTGACAGGTTCAGTTTCAGATATAGTGAGGACATGATGTTAGACACAGCGTTTAGACAATCGCTGGTGTTTTCTAAAAAGGCAGGCGTGATGTCAGAAGAAGCATATAATTGGGTGTCATCAGCATAGAGATGGTAATGGAAACCAAATCTACTAATTGTTGGACCAATAGGGGCAGTGTACAAAGAGAAGAGGAGGGGGCCTAGAACCGATCCTTGGGGAACCCCAACAGTAAGTGGAAGATGTGGGGATGAAGAGCCAGCAAAAGACATAGTAAAGGAGCGGTCAGAGAGATAGGAGGAAAACCAGGAGAGAACGGTGTCCTTTATGCCGATGGAGCGGAGCATAGTGAGGAGGAGCTGGTAATCCACAGTGTCGAATGATGCAGAGAGATCCAAGAGAATTAGCATTGAGTAATGACCATTTGATTTAGCTGTTAGTAGATCATTAGATACTTTAGTGAGGGCAGTTTCAGTAGAGTGTAAAGAGCGGAAACCGGATTGGAGAGGGTCGAGAAGAGAGTTATCTGAGAGATAGCGGATAAGACGGGAGTGGACCAAGCGTTCCAGGAGTTTAGCGATGAAGGGAAGATTAGAGACAGGTCTATAGTTAGCGGTACAGTTTTGGTCGAGGGATGGTTTTTTAAGTAGTGGATGTATGATGGCATGCTTAAATGAGGAGGGAAAGATACCAGAAGAGAGAGAGAGAGGTTAAATATTCTAGTTAGGTGAGTGGTGACAGCAGGGGAAAGGGACTGGAGGAGATGTGACGGAATTGGGTCACTGGTGCAAGTGGTTGGGCGAGAAGATGCAAGGAGCCTGATTACTTCTTCTTCTGTGACTGGTTCAAAATCAGAGAATGAGCTAGATGCAGTGGGGGAGGGAGGACAGTGCATGGTATGAGGTGATTGGGAGATAAAATTGACCATATCCAACAGGAAATTTTCTTTGAAGTAATTGGCCAGATCTTCAGCTCGAAGCTCCGTGGTTGGGGCCTGCACTCTTCGGTTGAGTAGAGAATGAAAAGTGTCAAAGAAACGTTTAGGGTTTTTGGACTTTGAGTTGATGAGGGTGTTGAAATAGGTTTGTTTGGAGAGGTGAAGGGCGGTGTTGTATGTTCTAAGCATAAACTTATAATGGATGAAATCTTCGGGTAGATTGGATTTTCTCCCCAGTCGTTCGGCGCACCTGGAGCACCGCTGCAGGAAACGTGTTTGCAGGGTCTGCCAGGGCTGTCACCGTCTGTGTCATGTTGTTCTATATATATAGGAGGTGAAATTTCATCCAGGGCACTTTGAAGTGTTTCATTGTAATGCTTCAGTGCAGAATCAGGACATGAGAGGGAGGAGATTGGGACCAATGATGACTGCAAGTTCTTCATAAGTTTCTGGGTGTTAATGGCCTGTATGTTTCTATAAGTATGGACAGTGGGGGTACCTGAACGGGATGGCAGTTCTTGATAGAGAATATGGTTTTTAATATTAAACTGTGTAGGGACCTCCCCAATCAGAGTCACCTTGTCGACGGTGGGACGGCTTTTATGCTATATTTGATCAAATACAGTATTACTTAGGCCTCTTTCACACATCAGGTTTTCGCCATCAGGCGCGATCCGGCACTTTTGACAGAAACCGGATCCGGCGAAATGCAATGCCGGATCCGGTTCCCCCCCCATTGACTTGCATTTGCGCCGGATGGCCATGCGTTTCATCCGGTTTTCGCCGGATCCGGCAATGTGTCGCGATCCGGCGTCTGGAAAAAACGGCTACTGTAACGTTTTTTGTCTCCGGCGAAAAAGCCGGACACGCCGGATCCGGCGCGTCCGGCTTTTTTACACAATGAAAGCCTATGAGCGCCGCAACGCGCCTGATCCGGCGAAAGCCGGATCCGGTTTTTTTGGTCTGAGCATGCTCAGTAGCTCTGCCCACAAGACATATATAAAAGCAAGACAGTGGGACCCACAGCCACACCCAACATGCCACCCAAGAAAGCAACCAAGCGCAGCAGGAGAAGGCAGGAGACCACTGCAGCACCATCAGCACCACCACCACCCCAAATGGAGCAGCAAATGGAACATGCTGAGGAGGGGAGGCCAGCAGCAGATGAGAGACGGTAATTATCAAATCCCCCATTCCTCCAAACTAGGGCTATTGAATATCAAGATATTCATTGGCCCTTTGTTTCTCTTTATTCAACAGCCGCCCAATAGATGCAGCAGCAGCAGCGGCAGCAGCTGGAACACCACCCACAGGCATGGAGTGTGGCCACCAGGAAGACAGCACATCATCTTCTGGGAGCCCTCCCTCGCATCGTCAGCGTTTGACGGTAAGTTTATATTTCCAAAATCCATCATCTCTGTAATATATGTCTATTCATTGCCTTTTATTTCAAAACAGGATTCACAAGATGAAGAGGAGCTCCCAGAAGAAGGAAGGGGTGGACAGACACTTGGAGTGGGCTCACAATTGGTAAGTTTTTTGCATCAAACGCAGAAACACAACATCACACTACACACAACACATAGAAAACAATGTTCTGCAGACCACACACAGCAAACAAATGCCTACATCCAAAGACATAACATTTTTTGTTTTCTTCTCTAGTCTTCCCAATCTGGTGCTCGGCCAAGAGGTCCTCGCAGTGCCTCCCAGGGTCGTCGGTGACAGCAACGCGGCGGTCACCAGCGTGTAAGTATAAATATTTTTGCTTTGTTTTTTTGCACTTTTTATTTCATTTCTTTTGTGGAGGCTAATTATGTTATTTTTGTCTTTTTCTTTAACAGCCTTCACAGCGTGCTCCCGACTCTGACGGTGAGGATGGAGGACTCGATGTGAACCACCTCATCGATCTCGTCAGAGAAAGGGAGCCACTCTGGAATATGGCTGACCGCCGCCACGCTGACCTTATCGTTACCCGACGACTCTGGGAGGAAATCTGTTCGCTCCTTGTGGGCCGCTGGGAGGACCTCGATGTTCGGGCCCAGATTAAAGAGCGTAAGTATATACAGTACCGGTTGCTTGATGTAAACCAGTGTTTCCCGAACTCCAGTCCTCGTGGTCCCCACGGATCATGTGTTCAGGATTTCTATTTACTATGGAAATCCTAAAAACATGACCCCTGGGGACCATGAGGACTGGAGTTTGTGAAACACTGATGTTGTATACTAACCACTCCTTTCTCGTTTCAGGGAACAGAATTGTGAATCGCTGGCGGTCTGTGAGGGATCGTTTCAAGAAGGAGTTCAATAAAGAGATGCGGGCCCCGAGTGGATCTGGAGGACGCAGGAGCAAGTACAAGTACGCACAAGCCCTGTCGTTCCTCCGGGAAACAATGGTCACTAGAAGGTAAATATTACACACCACATGTGAAAAAAAATGTTAGATGTAACTTTTTTTTTTTCAGCCAGGGCCATACCATGTCACTATTTTAATTGTTTTTTTTTCTCTTTATTCCACAGCACGGTGAGAAGCACTCGGGAGCCTGCACGATTGGACCCTTCTGAGGCGATCCCTGAGGAGACCGGCACCGAGGGACACTTCGACCGCCCCGGTACATCTGCACCTTCCCAGCCTTCCCACACATTCGACCCATCTGTCCCATCCACCAGCACAGGAGCATCGTGGCCGCCTACATTACATGAAGCTGCTGGTGAGGAGATCGCTTTCCCTTTACCCCACCCTTCTGCCCCTGCCACCTCTAGTACACCTGCGGGTACTGGGCGGCAGCGGCAGAGGGGTCAGGAAAAGAGTTATGCGCCAGAGTTCTTGCATCTGAATGCATCTTTCCAGAACTGTCTAAAAGTCTTGTCAGAACAAATCTCCGCAGGCTTTCAGCAGATCAACTCCAGCATTCTGGAGGTGAAGACACTTCTGCAAACCATGCATTCAGAAGCAAGATCTTCGCCAAACCACACCTTTTTCAGGTCTGTTGTGGAGCGCATGGCAACACTATCTCCTACCCAGCAGATGCATGTAATGCATTCGTGCCACGGTGCTCTACAGCAGGTTACCTCCCAACCTCCACCTCCCACCACTGTAGTTCCTCCACCTGCACCCCCTCCAGCCACTTTCCATCCTCCCCCTCCTATTACATCTGCACCCCCTCCAGCCACTTTCCATCCTCCCCCTCCTATTACATCTGCACCCCCTCCAGCCACTTTCCATCCTCCCCCTCCTATTACATACCAGCAACCTCACCAGTACCAGCAACCTTCCCAGTACCAGCAACCTCCCCAGTACCAGACATCTCCCCACTTCCAGCAACCTGCCCCGTACCAAACTCCTTCCCCGTACCAAACTCCTTCCCCATACAACTTTCCATCAACATCATCTGCTCCTACAGTCCCTGCCCAACCCTCCACTCCACCGCCCACCACCTCTTCTGCCTCCCACATGTCCACCCATTCTGTAGCTTTTTCCACACCATCACCTCTAACTGTTCCTTCCCCACCACGATCCCAGTCCTCTCTCCACACTCCCATTGTCGAAGTGTCCCGCAGCCCCTCCAGCAGTATTTCCACCCCACACTACACCGAGTTATAATGTTTTTTTTGTAATAAAAATGCCCATTTGGTTGGTTTCAAACCTTTATTAAAAAAGTTTTTTTTAACTTTAAAAACAGTTTACACAAAAAAAAATATTTTAAATAAAAGTTAAATTATTGTTTACACTGGTTGTCTGTCATTTCTTTCTGCGGCGAAATATGTTTAAAAAAAAGGTTAAATACAGGGTATTTAAAAGGTAAAAAGGTATTCAAAACCAGGTATATAACTGTGGGTAAATTTTAGCTTTTTGCCACAGTTGTGTTCCTGGTTGTGTTTGAAGCAAAGTATTTCACCTGAAAAGTTGTGTTTATTGTTGGTGATTTCCTAACAATGTACACAACTTTTGTTAAAAGGTGAAATACTTTGCATAAAACACAACCAGGTACACACCTGTGGCCTAAAGCTAAAAATAGTAAGACCATGACAAGATAGCCAACTTTGGTTGGCAAAGGTATATACTGTTGGTCCAGAAGGTACACAAGTTTGGTTAGGGCACAAATCTTTCACACTCTGTCATCCTGCCAGTGTACTCTGCCTTGAGGTGACATAAAGTATAGTGCAAAATTGTCCCTCATTACTGAAACCGTCACAGAACTTCTAGTGGTAATATTTCCAATGACAACATCCATCTTCGCCAGTAACTTGCTCTTCTCTCCAACCTGCACTTTCTCCTCTACAACCTGTCAAAGAAGGGCTGTAGGAACATGCTATATATAGTTTTCCAGTAGCCAATCCCGTTCGGAAGGCCACAAGGGTCAATTTTAAAAACCGGATCCGGCGTAATCCGTCGGAAAACGGATAGAAAAACAGATGAACCGGATGAGACGGATCCGGTTTTGTCTGTCAAGAACAAGACGGATCCGGCAGAAAACCGGATCCGGCACATCAGGTTTTACAAAACATTTGCCGGATCCGGCATTCCGGCACGACGCCGGATCGCGCCTGACGCCGAAAACCTGATGTGTGAAAGTAGCCTAAGAACTCTGAATTATTTAGATGCACTTTTGCTTTTTATTTAATTACGGCAGGGTTTTTCTCATTTTGTCTTTTGTAGGTTTTGTATACAAGTCAGACAGCACAGATTAAATATGCAAAAAAAAATGTGAGCAATATCTGCAATGCAAAAAAAAATAATCACACAAGCATTGAAAAACACCCCCAATAGAAGGGCAGACACACCAGCAGAGGCCTACGCTCGGTGTGTCCCAACGTCACAGTAATTAATTAAATGCATGATATGACCAGATAGACCTACCTGCGAAACTGCTGATAAGTCTTGTATCGCTGGGCCATGATATCGTCTAACAATCTCACAAACACTTTCAGATTCTTCACTTTGGTTTCCATATCCTGATAGTTCTCTTTTGCAGCATAGTAATCTCTGGATAGAAAAAAATGCAATAGATTAGCGTTCAGATATTACACTAACTTCTTCACACCCATCTCACAAAAATCAACAGGCTATTAACCTCTTAATAATTGGGTCAAATTTTGGAAACCTGACAGGTGTCACTTTATACAGTAATACCTCTGGAGTGTTTTAACATCACATTGATTTTGAGATTCTTTTTTTCGTGACACATCGTACTTTATGGTAATAATAAATTTATGTTGATATGTTTAGTGTTTATTTTAAAAAAAAAAAAAAAATCAGATTTTACAAAAATTTAAAAAAAATAGAATTACACTTACCGGTAATTGGGTTTCTAAGACCCTCCACGACAATACACAGGAGGTTGCCTCCCCATCCTAATTAGGGACAGGAAACAAGAGGTTAAATAGTCCTCCCCTTCCTCTAATCCCCAGTGTTTTCCAAGGACCACATAGAGTGAATGCTTGATTTATTATTTATTTACACTAATCAAATTAACATAATTGTTAGGGGGGGGGATTACCCCTGCTGTCGTGGAGGGTCTTAGAAACCCAATTACCGGTAAGTGTAATTTTATTTTCTCTAATCCCCTCCACGACAGCACAAAGGAGGTATACCAAAGAATAATGCTTTAGGGAGGGACCACAGCTTGCATGACTTTCCTTCCAAAGGCTAGATCTCGTACTGACATAAGAGCTAATTTATAATGCCTAGTGAAGGTATGGACTGAGGACCAGGTCACAGCTTTGGACGCATTTGCCTTTTCTGCCCAGGAGACGGAGACAGCTCTAGTGGAGTGGGCCTTCAAGGATTCAGGAGGAGGTAGATCCTGATTTTTGTAAGCGGCCATGATTGCTTTGTTGATCCAGTTAGCTAGGGAGCTTTCAGACGCTTTTTTCCCTTTGTTTGGTCCGCCATACTGAATAAAAAGATTCTGATCTTTCCTCCATTGTTTTGTTTCTTCCAAATAGAAAAGGACCGCTCGCCGGACGTCCAGAGAATGGAATCCTACTTCTCGCTCATCTTTCGGACTGTCACAGAAGGAGGGCAGTATTATTTCCTGGGACCTGTGGAAATCAGAAGACACTTTTGGCACAAAGGACGGGTCTAGCCAGAAAATTAATCTATCGTTCAGAATTCTTAGAAAAGGCTCTCTGATGGATAGAGCCTGAATTTCGCCCACCCTTCTTGCCGTTGTAAGGGCTACGAGAAGTGCGGTTTTCCAGGATAGTATATCTATCTGGGTCTGGTTGATAGGTTCAAATGGAGGGATCGTTAGACCCTTTAGTACTACATTCAAGTCCCAAGCTGGGACCATACTGGATTTTTTGGACGGATTTTGGAGGCTGCTGACATGAATCTCCTGATCCATCGATACTCTGCTAGGTTTTGGTCAAAGTAGGAACTCAGGGCTGATACCTGGACTTTCAAGGTACCGTATATACTCGAATATAAGCCGAGATTTTCAGCCCAAAAAATTGGGCTGAAAGTCCCCCTCTCGTCTTATATTCGAGTCATATACAAAGGGGGTCAGAGGGGGAGGGGAGGCGGGGGTGTCAGGTCATACTTACCCGTCCTGACGCTGTGTCTTGAGCCCCCAGCTTCTCCCCGTGCTCTCTCTTCCTGCCTTCAGCGGTCACGTGGTGCCGCTCATTAAAACTCATGAATATGCGCATATTCATGAGTTTTAATGAGCGGTGCCACATGACCGCTGAAGGCAGGAAGAGAGAGCGCAGAGAAGCTGGGGGCTCAAGACACAGCGTCAGGACGGGTAAGTATAGCGATACTCACCTGTCCTGCGTCCATGGCTGCTTGCTGCTGTCTGTCATCGGTCAGTGACTTCAGACAGGAGAGGGTGCGGTGACTTGGTTACTGCGCGCTGCGCCCCCTGCAGTCTGAACGTCACTGACTGATGACGTGGCAGATAGCGGTGAGCAGCCATGGACGCAGGACACGTGAGTATCTCAGGTGCCAGCAGTGACACCGGCACCTGACACCCAGCGACGGAGAGGTGAGTATGTCTTTTTTTTTATTTTTACATGCAGCAGCAGCAGCATGGGGGCAGCATATGGGGGAACAATCTATGGAGCTTCTTATGGGGGTCAGCATATGGGTGAACAATCTATGGAGCTTCTTATGGGGGGCAGCATATGGGGGAACAATCTATGGAGCTTCTTATGGGGGGCAGCATATGGGGGAACAATCTATGGAGCTTCTTATGGGGACACCATATGGGGGAATAATCTATTGAGCATTTCCCACTCTAGGCTTATACTCGAGTCAATAAGTTCTCCCAGTTTTTTGTGGCAAAATTAGGGGGGTCGGCTTATACTCGGGTCGGCTTATACTCAAGTATATACGGTACTTGGTTTTAGTCCCTTGGATAAGCCGTCCTGTAGGAAATCTAAGATCTTTGCCAAGTCTGGGTGGAAGGGATCAATGAGAGTGGATCCATACCATGCAGAGAAAGTTTTCCAGATTTTGGAGTATATGGCATTTGAGATTGGTTTCCTACTTCTTTGCAAGGTGGATATCACCGCATCTGAGAGGCCTCTGGCTTTCCGGATTGTGGTTTCAGAAACCAGGCTGCCAAGCTTAAGCTGTGGGAAGCCGGATGAAAGATGGAACCTTGATGTAGTAGGTCGTAGTCCAAAGGTAGGATCAGAGGACCCTCTGAGTTCATTAGTCTTAGGGCTCCGAACCAGCTCCTTTTTGGCCAGAGAGGGGCGATCAGGATAGTTTTGACCCCGTCTGTCCTGACCTTTTGCAGAGTCCTTGGTATTAAAAGGAATTGGTGGAAAAGCGTATGCCAGTCCGAAGTTCCACAGGTGAGCGAAAGCATCCAATCTTGAATGTTTTTTGTTTGGACCTATGGAGAAGTACTGTTTTGATTGGCATTCTCTCGGTTCGCGAATAGGACTACCTCCGGGAGACCCCATTTTTTGATTATGGTGTGGAATACTCTCATATTGAGGCTCCATCCTCCCGGATCTATGTCTGTCCTTCTTAGGAAGTCTGCCTCGACGTTGTCGGATCCTTTCAGGTGGAGAGCCGATAGGGACTGGAGATGGCGAACTGCCCAACCAAATATTCTTGCTGAAATGTGTTGCAGGCTTCCGTATTATTTGCTGCCCTGATGACGTAGATAGGCCTTCGGTGGTCATATTGTCTGAGTAAATCCGGACATGGGTTCCCTGGATTGATGGCTCTGCTGCCTTTAGGGCTTCTTCTACCGCTCTCAGTTCTCTGTAATTGGATGACTGTTTTTCCCTGAGATGATATTGCTCCCCAACCACGTTTGCTGGCGACTGTTGTGATTGACGTCATAGGATATTGTATCCAGGGTATCCCTTTTGCTAGGTTTTCCTGGTTGAGCCACCAGTTGAGAGACAGCTTTACGTGTTGGGGTAGGGAGACTCTCATATTGAGGGTCTCTGGGTCTTTGTTCTAGCGGGATAGGATAAATTTTTGACGTATTCATGAGTGAGCTTGGGCCCAGGGGACCACCTGGATGCAAGAAGTCATTGACCCTAATGTTGAAATGGCGAACCTTATAGTCACCCTTTTTTGACTTTTTAGAGTCCGAACTTTTGATCTTACTCCTACCTGCTTGGTGGGCAGAAGAAACGATATTTGGTTCTGGGAATCTAGGAGGATCCCTAGAAAGACCTTCCTGGTTGAGGGATTCAGGTCTGATTTTTCCCAATTTACAATCCAGCCAAGGGATGCCAGGATCCGCAGAACTGATTGAAGGTGCTCTCAGAGTGGTGTTGGAGGGAGTCATGACCAGCAGGTCGTCTAAGTAAGGAACGACACATATATCCTTTCCTCTGAAGAATGCTACCACTTCTGCCATTATTTTTGTAAATGTTCGGGGTGCCGATGATATGCCAAAGGGCAGAACCTTGAACTGGAAGTGGTGTACTTCTTCGTCTAGAGTGACTGCGAACCTTAGATACTGCCAATAAGACGGATGGATGGGTACATGGTAATAGGCCTATTGGAGATCTATGGTGACCATGGCAAAATCTTTCCCGATCAATGATATTGTGGTCTTTATCGATTCCATCTTGAAGTGTTGGTACCGGATATGCTGGTTCAGCTTCTTTAGATTGATGATGACCCGATATTTCCCGCTTGGAATTTATACTAGGAACAGCAGGGAGTAGTGGCCCTGACCCTGCTCCGGTTCTGGAACTAGTGATTACCGCCGATGATAGTTGGGAGTTCCGAATGCAGAATTTTTTAAAGTTTTGCTGAAGGGAGGTGTGTTACTTCCAGGTTTTGAGGGGGGCCGGAGGAGAATTCTATTTTTACGCCCCATCTGACAGAGTCTAGGATTCCTTGATCTGTAGTTATCCTCTGCCAGCTCAGGAAGTAGTTTGCAATTCTGCCCCCTACCTGCTTGGCATCATTCCCTGTCTGTCTGAATGAAAGTCGTGAAAAATATTTCTGCTTTTTCTGCCTTTTGGGTAGCTCCATCGCCCCGTTTTTCCTTTCCCCCTGTATTGAGGGGCTTGAGCCTGGGGTGGGCGAAAGGGCTTTTTCTTTGGCGGTTTCGGTTTGGGAAGATTTTTCTTCTTCTCAGTCAGCTTCTCTAGTAATTCGTCCAGTGCTGGACCAAACACATATTCATCCTTGAAGGGAATGGAGCATAATTTCAATTTTGATAGAATATCCTCATTCCACACATTCAGCCATAGAGCCCTTCGGGTGGTGTTGGAAAGTACAGATGTTCTTGCCGCAATGTGGTCCGAGGAGTCCGCTAAAAAACCTGCTGCCTTCTGTCGAAGCGGTAGAGAGGATAGAAGATCTTCCCTCGGAGTCCTACTTCTAATATGGTCCTCTAACTGCTGAAGCCAGAGGTACAGGGTTCTAGTTACACAGGCAGATGCAACATTTGTTTTTAAGGCGGCTACTGAAGCTTCCCAGGACTTTCTCAGTAGACTCTCCATTTTCAGGTCAAGCGGGTCCTTGAGCAGAGAGGAGTCCTCGAAGGGTAGCGTAGTTTTTTTTTAGCTACTCTAGCTACCTGGATATCTACTTTAGGGACCTCAGTCTAAGACTCCGCGGTTTCTTCATCCAGGGGAAACCGATCTTTCATCACGCCTGGGATACTTAACTTCTTTACCGGGAGTTCCCATTCCTCCAAGATTAGATTCTGGACATTATCATGGATAGGGAAAACTATTTTCTTAATAAGACTTCAGGCCGCCAAATAGATCATCCTAGACTGAGCGGGATGGCCTTTCTTCTTAAACTCCCATCGTATTCCTGACCGCCGAGAGTAGTTCTTCCATATCTTCTGAGTAAAAGAACCATTTCCTATCGTCCTCTGTCTAATTTGGTGTTAATTCACCCTCTTCCCTCCAATCCCCAGAAACCGATGACTCTGGTTCGGAATCTGAGATGTCCTCAGGGGCATATTTCCTCTTCATTTAGGTTGAGGGCCCCCTGTGAGTGACTGGGAAAATGTAGCCAGAGACGACTGGATCTCCTGCCGCACCATCCCTCTTACTTCATTCCATCAGGGGTGGTTGTTCCTCCCGGACGATTTTCCCTGTGCATTGCTGGCACAGGGTTTTTTTGTAATTGGAGGGGAGCTTTTTTCTACAAAATTGCAGCTTGTAGTCTTTTCTTTCGTTTTTGGAGCAGGATCCTTGTCTCCCTGAAAGAGAAAAGGAGGGGGGATCCCATAAGAATGGGTCCTGAACCAAAGATGATATACCTTTTCCAAGTGTACTCACTGGGCCCGGGTTTGCACTGGGCTCTGCAGAAGCAGCTCTCAGGGAAGACACCTCCATCATGTAGACCTTAGTCCTACCTTATGGAGTCTTCCATCAGGGTCCTTAAATAGGAACAGAGATCCAGCGTTTCTTTACCTCATCCAATCGGATGAGATCACTCCCCCTCAGTTCCTGGTGCCATCCTGATACTTTTTTTTTTTAATTTTGAAATTTCCTGCCAAGATGGCGGTGCGTTCCATCGTGGGAAGCAAGGCGAAAGTGACGTAACACCTTCAGACCCGGTGTACGTCACTTCCGGTGTATGCTGCTCGCCTGCGGCGCGCAGGGGGAGCGATTCTTGGCCTGGGGGAGCTACGGGAGACCCCAGCCCGTTTCCCACCATCCAGCATTGCCGAGGCGCCGGAGGATGGTGCGGATCCTGCCAGCGGCAGGAGCAGCGCCCGGGGAGGAAGGTCTGGGACGATCGACCCCGGCTGCCCGGCTTTCAGGTAAAGCTCCGGGATTTGCCGGCCCCATCCACGGAGCACACAGAACCTCTTCATCCCAATTAGGGACAGCAAAACACTGGGGATTAGATTAAGGGGACGGCTATTTAACCTCGTTTCCTGTCCCTAATTAGGATGGGGAGGCAACCTCCTTTGCGTTGTCGTGGAGGGGAATAGAGAAATTAGTAATTTCTTTATCGCTTCATTGGGGGACACAGGTAACCATGAGTGTATGCTGCTGTCACTAGGAGGCTGACACTATGCAAATAAAGTAAAAATGGCTCCTCTTCCGTAGCATACACTCACCGACAAGCAGGAAGTACCTCAGTTTAAGCTTAGTGTCTGTAGAAGGCGGATCTGGATCTAACACCAGATCCGCAGTGTTTTTTGTGTCACAGGCTTCTGTGTGAATTTATTAATCCTTTTTCCTTTGTTTTTCAGATACAGCTTGTCGGGTAACAGGGTGCAGATTTCTCACCCTGTTTTCCCACATTTAGCGACAGAGAGCAGTGTGGTATCATCCACATCGCCCACTCTCGGACCCGCTGGCAGGACTTTGCCCCCTGTCCCCCCTTTGGGGTGTTTCAGGGAGACTGTCAGTGGGCAAGTCCTTGCCTGTTCCCCTCCTGACCCCTCTCCTCGGAGAGGGCTGAGAGGAAGACTGTGGTCACCGGGTGGTGGCCTTCCCCCTTGTTCCTAAGGGGTTGACGCAGTCTTCTGCACCATCTGGAGACGGTGCGGGAAGGAGGATTTTCTCTCCGAGGACCCTCTCCATCCCGAGGGCTCCTGATGTGATCCTCAGCTATGAAGAGGAGCGGGATTCAAGCAAGTGGTAAGCCTGCGGGCCCCTTTTTCCCCCCCTGCAGCAGCTCCCCCGTTTACCGGTGTATGGGTCCCCGCTGTAGATAGACCACTTTCCTCCTGGCTCCACCTCTCATTCAGGTTCAATTTTCACGCCTTTTTTCTCATAGCGCACGGCCCCAGCACTTTGCAGGCTTCTTCCCTTCGGCCATTTTACGTTAGGAGCACGCCCCCCCCCCTCCCCGGCATGTCTCCTATCAGCCACCCTCATCGACCAGACACACCCCCCGCTTGGCGTGGTTAGTTTTCCCTAGCCATCTTTTATGCCGGACACGCACCTCCGACGTGCCATCTTACATCTCGCCTTTTCCACCACCAGGAACGCCCCCTATCTGCGCGTCACCGGCGCCTGGACCATTTGCAGGTCACTGAAATAGCACAGAAAGAGGACTTAAAAATCCTCCAATAATAGAAAACAGCAAAAGAACAAAAAGGTTTACCCGCCGCATACAAGTTTTTTTATTGTGCATTAACATACCAGGCAACCGCCCCCGCCATGTATTAGTAGGCTGTGAGCGGTTGTTTTATCGGTATTCTTGCACCTGTGTTGCCATCTTAATTATATGGGTCCACTGCATCCTGATAGTGCATGTGTGTCTGGAGGCCTGGACGGGTAAACCTTTTTGCTCTTTTGCTGTTTTCTATTATTGGAGGATTTTTAAGTCCTCTTTCTGTGCTATTTCAGTGTTAGGATTTAGTGTTAGGTACCTGTAAACGTGGAGACCTTTGGCGCAGGTTACGGGCTCACGTATTTTGGCCAAAATATCAGCTAATACGCCACATTTTTTAATGCGTTTTTTGCACTTTTTATTCAGGGTGCAGTTGGGCCCTTTTGGTCTTGTAAACTGCGGTGTCTGTTCACATGGCATGCATTTTGATAGCGCTGGGCCAGCCCGCCTGAGCTAATAGAAGGGTGTCACTACTAGGCTGGCCTGGATGCTGTGCATGGCCATAGTGTGAACAGCGCCGCATACAAGTTTTTTATTGTGCATTAACATACCAGGCAACCGCCCCCTCCATGTATTGGTAGGCTGTGAGCGATTGTTTTATCGGTATTCTTGCACCTGTGTTGCTATCTTAATTATATGGGTCCACTGCATCCAGATACTGCATTTGTCTGGAGGCCTGGACGGGTAAACCTTTTTGCTCTTATGCTGTTTACCATTTGCAGGTCACACACGCCTTCTCCGCTTGTCAGCCTATCAGGCCGCAGATTTCTTCTTTTGCGCTCTTTCCGGCCCGATGGGAGGCGGCGCTGGGTCATATTATCCTGGCTAGGTCCAGGTCATGCCTCCCAGTGCAGCTCCGGCTGGGTCACGCCCACCACTCCACAGTGTGACGCTGTTCCTGTCTCTCCCTGGCTTCCCCGGTCCGGTCGCTACTGGTGCCCCCCGCCGTGTCAGCCATTAGGAGGGGAACTTTGTTTTTCGCCGGCCGGCACATTAGCTGGCGCGGCTTATCTGGTTCTTTCTGCTCACTGAGCCCATGGCTTTGGGCCTTGTCTACCAGTCTCCACATAGCCACCATCAGGCCCGTCTGTGACCCTCGGCCAAACAGTGCGCGCCCTGCGCATTACCAGGCCAATTGGCGGGCGCCTTAGGTTTAGCCACGCCTTCTCCAGATGGCCGCATTTTCTTTGACTAATCAGTGAGTGTGCCTCTGTAGCCCTCTCTCCTTGTCACCCGAGATACGACCCCAGTATAGCGTCTTAATGCCTGCAAGTTTGTGATCATGCACAGATCATGTGATCTGTAGATTTGTGCATTGTCTGTCACCATCTGACTCAGGACCCAGAGGGCACAGCAGGTGTGTGTCTCTGTCTGTAATCTGCGGGCGAAGAGTCGTGCATCTACTCAGGCCCCGGAGGGCTCAGCAGATACCCATCTCTATCCGGCACCGGATCTGGGAGACACTGCAACCTGAGCAGCGACAACACCATCTCCTCTGGTTTCAGGTAGGACCAGCCCAGGCTGCTTGTTTTTTCTACCTCATAGGGGCTTATCTATGGCAGTAGTCTTCGTCTCTCCCTTTGGCCACCATCTATAGAAAAGGCAGTGACCTTCTGACCAGTCTGCATTATTTATGCCCATACTGCAGCTCTTTCACAGTGTCTGCTCTACAGCAGTCCCCTAACTCCCAGGATGAGAGCACTCCCCTCCCTCTGCAGTGGGCTGCTGCCATGTCTCAGCCGATATCCGACCTGACATAAGTTTCATAATCCACGACCCAGGTCCTGAAGCACCTTTTGCATCGGTTTACTGCCACCAATGCTCCGAACACCTTTTAGGGTGCTTCCACGCACCTGCCCACGATAGCCACAAGGACATATCTTGTACGGAACAAGGGAAGCAAGCCCAGGTCCCTTGGCATCTGCCCGGAAGGACGGCCCTGCCATCCCTCCAGGGTGGGCTGTTGCCATGTCCCAGCCGGGCAGAGGATTCAATTTCCAGGATGAAAGCACTCCCCTCCCTCTGAAGTGGGCTGTTGCCATGTCTCAGTCGTTCTGAGACCTGACTAGAAAATTCACAGTCCCTGGTACAGGTCCTGGAATGTAAGCCGCATCTGTCTGCCTCCACCAGTGCTCCGAACACCTCCCATAGTGATTCGCATGCACCCGACCACGACCTCCACAGGGACAGATCAGGAAAAGATCTAGGAAGCGGACTGTCTAGCTTCTCATCCAGTACACCAGGCCCCTCTGCAGCATCCAGAATGCCCCTCTCTTCCCATTCCCCCTTCTTGGAGGCGGACGTCGGGTCGGATGTAGCTTTTCAGTCAGAATTCTGACTCGGTTGTGGATCAGACTTTTGGGCCGCTGGACATGGTAGATAGCCGAAATAAAGCTATCGTTCAAAATCTCAAAATATAAACGGAGCAGGCGGCTGCTCAGGACGTCTCCGTTTCATTCAGACGGGTGAAATGTCCCTCCAGCATTTTTTCCTCAAAGAGTTTGAGGCTACCACCTCTAGACACTGGGAACATCCCGGCAGACACTTCCCAGGAAGAAAACGTCTGGACATTCTATACTCTTATAATATTTTTATACAGCGCTAACATATTCCACAGCGCTTTACAGTTTGCACATATTGCAGACCTTGTCAGCATATGGTCCGTTTCCCCTAAGGTGGATCCGCCTTTTTTCACGCTTAGCCTCTCAAACAGTCCCGTCCAATCCAGATGCGGCATCTCTCAAGGACGCTACGGACAGACAGATTGTGGCTTTAACTGTAACGGCCTTAGAGGCGTCATGCACTTCTCTCTGACCTAATTTCGCCTCCACTTGAGTGCTGAAAGCCATATTGGCCTGGACCAAGATACTTTGCCAGGGCATTAGGGCAGCTCCTACAGAGGAGCTAGCAGATCTAGCACTGGCCTGCTGTTCCAGGAATCCAGGCTTTTTGGGACCAACCTGGTCCAGATCACTTCCGACGCCACCAGAGGTAAAAGCATCTCTCTGCCTTTCCTCTGGCAGGACCGTTCTCCTGCACAAGGAGAAAGAAAGAAACCTTCCTTCAAGCTATTCCTCACTGGAGGCCTAGGACCAGTCTCTCTAAGTCCTCCGGATCCCCCTATCACGGATCCATCCTCTAATGACAGGTCATCCCTACCTGGGAATCCTTCCAGGGTGGAAGGCAGGTTTCTTGTTTTCACGGAGACTTGGTTGTCGGCGGTCGATGACGCCTGGGTCAGGGATATCGTTACACACGGCTACAAGATGGGTTTTTTTTCTTGCCCCCAGGAAGACGTTTCCCCCTCCCGCCAATTCAGCCCTCTCATGGGTTCCCCAACCCATCTTGTCCCTGCCTAAGCTAAGGTGTCATTGTACCCGTTCCTTGGCACGAACTTTTTTTTATGGGTTCTGCTCGAACCTCTTCATTCTCCCAAGAAAAGAAGTTTCTCCCCGCCCGATCTTAGACCTTGAGCAGTTGAATTGCCACCTTCGAATTCGCCCCTTCAGAACGGAGTCTTTGCACTCGGTGATCCCCTCCATGGAGCAGGGGCATTAAGTTTGCTCTGTGGACATTAGGGTGACCGCAAAAAATCGATGTCGGAATTTTGTCCGTCTGGACCCCACAAAACGATTCCCCTTTCCAGATATTGAGATAGCCAAAATTTGAGCTCGATCAAACGACATTAACCCGTGCCGCTCGTCGCTCAAAGTTTGAAAAAATCCAAATTGAGGTATTTTAAGATTTAGGTATTTTGCATAGTCTGTTAGACTATAAAGAATGTGACAACAACATTGCAGAAATAGCCCTGACCAAATTTTCAAACCATTTGTGGTATTTGAATGCAGAGTTGGTGGGATTATCGTTTTTTGATCCCACCATTACAGACAATGAAAAGTTGTTAATGGCTAATAAATTGCTCAGTAGCACAGATGAACCATCAGAGCACGCTAGGGTTGTAAATCCAAAAGTTAGGAAAGAAAAATTAAAAGAGGTAGGAAGTAACCGACTTTAACGACCTTCTGACAAAAGATGAAGAACAAAAGCAATATGTCCTGCAAGTTGTAAGCAAATGCCGAGCATTATATTCTGACGTTTCAAAAACTACTTTAACAAAAGCTCTAGAATAGATTAGATAACTATGTAAAATTATCAACTCATGTAGGTTAGCGTGCTCTGATGGTTCATCTGTGCTACTGAGCAATTTATTAGCCATTAACAACTTTTCATTGTCTGTAATGGTGGGATCAAAAAACGATAATCCCACCAACTCTGCATTCAAATACCACAAATGGTTCAAAAATTTGGTCAGGGCTATTTCTGCAATGTTGTTGTCACATTCTTTATAGTCTAACAGACTATGCAAAATACCTAAATCTTAAAATACCTCAATTTGGATTTTTTCAAATCGGCACGGGTTAACGTCGTTTGATCGAGCTCAAATTTTGGCTATCTCAATATCTGGAAAGGGGAATCGTTTTGTGGGGTCCAGACGAACAAGATTCTGACATTTTTTCCCCCCCATATGAGATCCGGTCACCCTAGTGGACATTCAGGATGCTTACCTGCGCGTTCCTGTTTGTGTACAGCATCGTCGGTTCCTTCAGTTTGCGATACATGAGCACCATTACCAGTTCACGGCACTCCAGTTCAGCCTGGCGTCCGATACCAGAGTCTTCAAGGAGGTCATGGCGGCGGTCATGGGAACTGTGCCTTATGCCTAGTTTCACACCTGCCCTCTTCAGTTGGCCCCCCGTCTACCTGGGACAAGAGAATTCCCTGGAACGGCCAGTGCTTTTACCGCTCAATGTGAAGCAGTTCCTTTCTTGGTGGACACTATCTGTCTCTGCCCTATGCAGGAGGCCATTTCTCCTGCTCCTTTGGCAAATCTTCAACATTGATGCCAGTCTTCAGGGTTGGGGAGCAGTCTTCCTCAATCTCACAGCGCAGGGTCACTGGAACGTTCAGGAGACCCTCCTCCCCATCAATCTCTTGGAGATCAGGGCAATTCTCCTTGCCCTCCTCTGCCAGCAGTCTCTCCTCGCAGGCAAGCCAGACCACACTCAGTCAGACTATGTCACAGCCGTGGCTTACATAAACCACCAAGGCGGGACTCACAACACACAGCTCAAGGTAGAGTTAGCAAAGATCCTGCGTTGGGCGGAAGGCCATGTCCCAGCCATATTAGCCGTCCACATTCCAGAGGTAGACTACTGGGAAGCCGATTTTTTTTGCATCGTCAGGGATTCGCGTCAGGCGAGTAGTCTCTCAACTCCGCCGTCTTCGGCAAAATTTGTTTGAGGTGGGGCATTACGGATGCCCACCTAATGACTTCTCGAACAAGCCAGAAGGTTCCCTGGTACGTTACAACAGGTCCCAGGATCCGATGGCTGTCGGTTGCGACGCACTTGTGATTCCGTGGTCCCAGATCCAGATTCCTTTTCTGTCCCCGCCTCTTCCCTTAATCACAAGAGTAAAAAAAAAAAAAAAATCACAGTCACAACGGTTTCCAGTAGTCCTGACAACTACAAGATGAGAAGTCAGACCTGGTACCCTGGAGCTGGTGTACATGCCCATGGACGCCTCCTGGGGCTTTCTAGACCGTCCGGATATTGTTCCGCAAGGCCCCTCTTCCACCACAGTTCAGTTGTTTAAGTTTAACGCCATGGCCTTTGAGGCCTACTTCTGAGAGGGACTGGGGCTTTTCCCATCAGGTCATTCTGACCATGCTTTGGGCGAGAACCTGCACCCTCAACTTTCTGCGAGTTACTGGAAGATCTGATTCAGGTGGCGTAAGTACAACTATTTGGTTCCGCTAGCCTTATTGGCTACCAAGAAGAATAATCAGGGGAGTTCTGAGTTGGCAGCATTATCCTGCCGTCCTCAGTTCCCTTTCATTCCACATTAGTGCAGACATTGTCCTTTCTTCTCTATGTCCCTCTTGCCCCTTTCGGGTCCATACTCTGGATAACTCCTGGGGCAGTTTCTCGCTAGGCCTCGGCTTTAGAGGTTGCAGAGCTGCGACCTAGTCCTCTTCGCACATTCTTGCAAAGTTTTACGAAGTTCATACTCATGTCTTGTCTGACGCAGGCCTGGGAAGGAAAGGTGCTCAGGTGGCGGTTGCACACCGGCCGGCCTCAGACCTTTTATTCTCTGCATTCTTTCTGTTACCACCCTTGGGGACTGCTTTAGGACGTCCCATGGTTACCTGTGTCCCCCAATGAAGCGATTAAGAAAGATGGATTTTTGGTACTCACCGTAAAATCTCTTTCTTGGAGCCTTCATTGGGGGACACAGCACCCTCCCTAATTGTTTGTACTGGTTTTGGGCCTACGTGCCTTGGTCGTTGAGCCGGTATATATGTGGATTTTGATGGTTGCTTCTCCTACTGCTTTAACACTTAAAGTGAATCTGTCATCCATATTTAGTGATATCATGTAAAGAGATCACCCAATTGTGCATCCCATAAAGATTCTATTATGGCTTTTGACTTCCCCGACCCCGCACCTTTGAGGCATAAATACCTTTTTTATCTTGTTGGGGATGTATGCAAATCGCCACGGTCCGGTCGGATGGGCGTGGCTTAGTCACCTTCATCTGTGAATACCACAGATAACGTTGGTTTCCGCTCTTGCGCATTGTATAGGCCTCCGGTGCCTGCGCAGTATGCTTTGCCCAACTGTGGGCGAAGCATATAATCGCCACTGCGCATGCGCCGGTATTTTCCAGCGCATCTTCATCGAGCATTCATACGAAAAATGAAAAAAATCAAAATTCTCAAACAGTTTTCAAGACAGCCGATATAGCCCACGCATTTACGCAGCTCTATGAAGCCCTCTACAACTTACCTAGACCCACTTCAATGAAAGACCCCTTGAAGGCAGAGGAAAAAATTTTGGCTTTCCTCTCTTCTATTGACTTGCCAAAAATCAACCCATCTGACAAGGATGTATTATTTGCCCTAATCACTATAAAAGAAATTCTAGACACCTTAAAATCCATACCTAAGGGCAAATAGCCAGGTCCCGACGGTTTCCCTATAATATATTACAAAAAATTGGCTGACATTCTCGCCCCACACTTATCTAACCTATTTAACAAACTTTTAAAAGACACCCCTCTACCCAAACAAGCGTTGGAAGCTTTCATATCTATTATACCTAAGGAGGGGAAAAATTCTGAGCTTTGCAGCAGCTACCGCCCAATTTCCCTGTTGAATACAGACGTCAAACTCTGGGGAAAAATCTTGGCCGCCAGGTTAAGCGGCCTTATACCCAAACTAGTCCACCCTGACCAAACTGGATTCGTAAAGGGGAGGGAAGGGAAGGACAACACAGCCAGGATTCTCCACTCCATCAACCAAGTCATCAAAACAAAAACTCCATTAATTCTTTTATCGACGGATGCCGAAAAAGCCTTCGATCATGTAAACTGGCACTTCATGGAAAAGACACTTGAAAAGTTTGGGTTTCCCAACAATTTTGTTAAAGCCATATTTTCCTTATACTCAGACCCGTCTGCTAAGATAAAAATCAATGGGATATATTCTCAGTCTTTTGATATTAGAAATGGTGCTCGACAGGGCAGCCCCCTCTCACCCACTCTTTTTATATTAGTAATTAGAAACATTAATACAAGCAATTCGTCAAAACCCAGACATCAAGGGATTGAGAGTTAAACACACTGAGCAGAAAGGCGCAGCCTTTGCTGATGACTTGCTTATACTTATTACTAACCCCAAAGTAGCTATGCAACACTTAATTGAGCTATTCAACATTTTCAGCAAATTGTCTGATTTCAGAATCAACTGGGACAAATCGGAGGGGTTAAATATATCAGCTCCGGAAGAGGATATCCTCTTCCTTAAGAGCAAGACATCGTTCAAGTGGCCGTCACATGACATTAAATATTTAGGAATTTTCCTCACCAAGAATCCCTCAGATCTATACAAAGAAAATTTTGAAAAACTGATCAATGTAATCGAGGTGCAACTAAAGTCTTTTGATCACCCATACCTCTCCTGGTTGGGTAGGATAAACATAATAAAAACATATGTCTCACCTAAGTTAATACACACAATATCCATGGTGCCTATTCCACTCCCTAAAACTTTCTTTTCATCTCTCAGGAGAGAAAAAAACAAAACAAAAAAAACATTAGGACCACACGATCAAGATCTCAGAGTGCCAATGGGGTTAAAGAGCGAGACCCAACACTCTGTTAACCATCTAGATTGATGGTGGCTGATGCAGAAAGTTGTCAGCTATACTTGTACAGCCAACAGCTGCTGGACTGTCACCTGTCGGAAGATGCTAGTTTCTTATATCGCAGGATAGTTTTAAGTCGCATTGGTGGTCACTAAGAGGAACGAAAATCCAGCGAGGCAGCAGCTGTGTACGATAAAATCCAAATTTATTAAAGAAAAATAAACTAAAAATGCATAGCAGTTCCAATGTGACTGAGACCTACACGTTTCAGCTCCGTGGAGCCATACTCATGGTTAGGAATCATAGAATCGTAGAGTTGGAAGGGATCTCCTGGGCCATCTGGTCCAACCCCCTGCTCAAAGCAGGATTCGCTAAATCATCCCAGTCAGATGTCTGTCCAGCCTCTGTTTGAAGACTTCCATTAAAGGAGAACTCACCACTTCTCGTGGCAGCCTGTTCCACTCATTGATCACTCTGTCAAAAAGTTTTTTCTAATATCTAATCTGTGTCTCCTCCCATTCAGTTTCATCCCATTGCTTCTAGTCTTTCCTTGTGCAAATGAGAATAAAGTTGATCCTTCTAAAAAGGAGTTAAGGGGTTAAAGAGATTGTCTCCCACGCCGCATTCTGAATACCGGTCGTCTGCCGCTTTAACACAGAAGCCGTCACTTGTGCATTTAGATGTAGCAAGTGAGCCCTTTAGAGACCACAACATCTGAACCTTCGCTGTACATTTGTGTATGTAAATAAATTGTGGATGGTTCATATATCATGGTTATCAATCATTTGTATATGGAGGCAGCAGAGAGAACACACATCTTGTATTTCCTGCTAATCCGTATGGTCCATAGTAAATATATATATATATATATATATATATATATATATATCTCCTCTCCAGAAAGTACACACCCTCCAAACACACACGCATGAATTTTAGAGTTAATGGGTGACTTAAGTATGTTTGCCATAGGTGTCAGGCACTAATACACACTATCAATTAACTCCAAAATTAAAATAATTACTCCTAATTTTCACCATTTCTATCTCAACCCTCGCTGCTCTGGAGTCTCTACTTTAACACTTCATGCCTGAACTTACAAGAGAGGAAAGCGGGCTTTAGTTCTGAAATCAAAATTTGGGGTGCAAGACCAGCCGCAGAGATGGACCGGACACCTTGTGAACCGAATCGCTCATGTCTACCAGATATGACCAATGTGGTGCTTACTTTATTATTTCGTCTCTGTTCCCGTGAAGATTATTTTCGGAGTTGATTTTTACTCGTAGGTGGTTAATTTCAGCATCCAAACTTCTAGCTGTGCTGGAAACTTCAATCCTCTCAGGAAAAATCTGCTTTGCTTTAGAAATTTTGTCCTGTTCAGATTTAAACGAGAAATAATAGTTTATAAAAAAAACCTACAACTTTTATATAGAACAAAATAAAGGAACGCCAGCCTCAATCAGCCACGTTTGGTGCCTCTGGTTTGGAGATGCTCCAAGCTAATATAAAACCACTGACAATATCTGCAGGTGGTTTTATGTCCTCCCCGTGTCTGCCTGGGTTTCCTCCGGGTACCCCAATTTTCTGGCGTACTGACCGGGAATTATGTTGTGAGCCCCAATGGAGCCAGTAATGATGATGAGGTCTGTAAAGTGCTGTGAAATATGATGATGCAACATACTTGAGTAAATTTAATTAACCAACTGGTACGCTTTTAGCGTATTGGCAAACAGATGGAGAACAAACAGCCTACATACCATATGTGTCTTAAAAGGAATCGGTCAGCAGGATTTTGCTGTGGAATCTGAGTGCACCATGATGTAGTGGCAGAGAGTCTGATTCCAGGGATGTGTCACTTACTGAGCTGCTTGCTCCAGTTGTTATAGAATCCCTGTTTTCTCTGCTGTAGATGCAGCAGTAGTCAGAATGCAGAGCTCTGTATAACCCCACCAGCACCCCTGACTGTCAGCTTCTTGTGCACACCTTCAGCAAGCTGCCAATCAGTGGTGGAGGTGGGGTTACACAGATTAGCCTGACTGGCCTGCACCTGAGAAGTAGTCATCTAGTGATAATCACCTGCTGATAAAACACTGATTGCATTGAAACTTTAACAGCCTATTAAGTGAAATATACATGGAATCAGGATCTCTTGCCCTATAATATGCTGTTCTCAGATTAAATCACAAAAACCTGCTGACAAATTCTCTTTAATCAGTCTTATTCAGAACACAGTGAGTGATGCTGCTGCCCCTTATGCTGAGCACTGCTGGCCCTGTGAAATTTCTGGGCTGCTTCTTTACCTCCAGGTCTTTTTCTTTAGCGTTCAGTTCACTTTTTTGCGTCTTAATGCCATTTAGATGCTCTTTCTTCTTGTCCTCATAATGCTTCTTATGGCGCTTACAGTTCTCCACTTCCTGGTCCACTTTGTGAAGATCTTCCTGAAAAAGGAGAATGAAAGGATTAGCTTTTTTTTTTAAACTTGTGGACCCCCACCACCTACACGGCTCCCATACACACTAGATTAAAGTTAGATGATTTTGGCCGACCATCTAGTGTGTATGTGGGCCTCTCCACTACCCCCAATATTGCATTACAATGCAGAATCCTTTTCTATTCCCTGGAGATAAACATTGCCCAGGCTGATGGTGAAAGGCAACTTGTCTTTGTAAGTATGCAGTGTACGGGCAAGTAGGATAGACTACTATTATAAATGATCTGACAGCAGGCTCTTGTCCAAATTATTGTTGCAACATAGCTTCATTGTGGGTTCAAAGCTAATAGATTCATTCAACAGCCACAGCTCTAGTTCTCTTCCTCTATGAGGCTATTTACATAATTCATTTCCCAGAGGAGAATTGCTTGGCCTATGAGTCTCCTTACTCTGACTTGGAACTCTCTACAAGGAGAAAGGTTTGTCCTTACACCCAAAGTCAGAAGCCTCTCACACAGCCAAGTTAGATCTCCTACTTTGCACTGCTGAGGGGCAAAAACCCTGAAACACGTATCTGCAAATGGAGTGTGTCTGGTTTAGCCTTTATCCTGGATCATGAGGCAAGGCTCGTTAAAGGGTCGATATTGATTTTAGGATTGCTTCAGTCAATAAGTGGCACTAGAGCTCACGTCCACTTTCTCTCTGAAGACGCTATTTACATTGTAGAGGTCTGACGCACCTTCACTGGTTCAGCGACCTCAGACATCGAGCTGATCTTGGCTTTAATGTCTTCATACTTGCGCTCAGACTCTGAGTAATAAGATTTATACTCCTCCATATCCAGCTTGGCCTTCTCCATTTTCTCTTTCACATGTCCAATTCTCGTTTTGTCTTCCTGCACTTCACTCTCCTGTGATTAATTGCACAAAAAAAAAAAAATTAAAATTCAGTAGAGTATATTCACACAAAAAAAGCACTTCTGGAGCAATTTTCTCTGCATTGGTCCATTCCTCTGTTACAACTCCTGAAAATGTAGCAATAACTCTGCTTTGTCAAAGGGTAAATGGGGTTTGTTTGCACAGTCAAATTATCACTGACAAAGTCAGTATGTGCAGGGACAAACCCCAAAGATGAGGAAAATGGTAAAGCGCCGGTCCCAATATTATGAAATGTTTTCAGGATAAATAATAGAGGAACAATGAAGTGATGCTGCACATTTTGTTATTTTCTGGGAAATATTCTTAAAACAAAAATCAAACAGAACAAACTTTTACGCTTACAGTGTGAACAAGCCAAAACCAAACAGCTAGGAAACTTCAGGAGGCGATCAGAATTGCAGGTCCTGCAGTCAGATCGCGCTTACTGGTGGATTCACAGTTTCCTCATTCTGCAGCCTATGTACCGTGATAAATAGCAGCTATAGAAGTCAAAACGGACCAAAATATAACCCAAAAATGCTAATTAGCCTAAAATAAATGTTTTTAAGAAAAAAAGTGGTTTTCTGAACTTTTCAGATGATGACTTCTCCTTAATAGGGCTGTACAACGTTGGACAAAAGGAGATTCTTGAGTACTCACCGTAAAATCTCTCTCTCTTAGCTTCTAATTGGGGGACACAGAACCATGGGTGTTATGCTGCTGTCCACTAGGAGGCGACACTATGCATAATCTGAAAAAGAATAACTATGGCTCCTTCTCTGCAGTATACACCCCTTGACGGCATCAGCCTTCTCCAGTTTTGTGCAAAAGCATTAGGAGGAACATAACAGAAACAACATACCATGCTTGTAAGAACGCCACTATGTACGAGCTCAAAGAACAATATGAGAACTCAACCATAACAACAGCCCGTAAGGGCAACAGGGTGGGAGCTGTGTCCCCCAATTAGAGACTAAGAGAAAGAGATTTTACGGTGAGTACACAAAAATCTTCTTTAGGCTGTGTGCCCTCGTAGCGATTTTTAAGCGTTTTTGCCGCGATTTTCGGCGCGAAAACGTTTAAAAATCGTGCACAAAACGCCCCCCATGCATTCCTATGGCATTCCGCACATGCTGTGCTAATGCTGCGCTTTTTTCCGCGGCGGAATCGCATCGCGGAAAAAAATCGCAGCATGCTCATTCTTTTGTGCGGAATCGCAAAGAATTGCCGCGATTCCGCACCCATAGGAATGCATGAGAATCGCTTACTTCCTGCATGTGGCAATGCCCACCATGCGGGAAGTTAAGCGTCTCATGTGCGGTTGGTACCCACGGTGTGGAGGAGAGGAGACTGTCCTCCAGGCCCTGGGTACCATACCCCTGTAAAAAAAAAAAGAATAAAAAATAAAAAAAAAATCGGGGTATATTTACCTTCCGGCGTCCGGCGCTGCATTCCCGGCCTAAGCGTTCCCAGTAATGCCTTGCGGCACGGTCCAGTGATGACGTAGTCTCGCGAGATCGCTATAGTAACGCGAGACTACGTCATCACAGGTCTCGCAAGGCATTAATGGGAACGCTGTGGCCCGGAAGGTAAATATACCCCGATTTTTTTATTTTTTTTTAGCATTTTAACATTCTATCTTTTACTATTGATGCCGCATAGGCGGCCTCAATAGTAAAAACCTGGTCACACTTGTCAAACACTATGTTTGGCGAGTGTGACCAACCTGTCAATCACTTTCCAAGCGATGCTTCAAATCGCTTGGAAAGTGCTTGAATATCGCACACGAAAATCGCGGCAAAATCGCGCGATTTCTGGGAAGGAGTCCGGTTTTTGGTGTGCGTTTTAACACGCACCGTGGGCACATAGCCTTACTCTGTCGCCTCATTGGAGGACACAGAACCATGGGACGTCCCAAAGCAGTCCCTGGATGGGAAGCAATGGACGAATATTGTGCTGACAGGTCCCTAAACTTGGGGCATCGCCGCCTGCAGAACCCGTCTACCCAGGCTGGCGTCCGCTGAGGACTGGGTATGAACTCTGTAGTGTTTCGTAAACGTGTGTAGGCTAGTCCAAGTGGCCGCCTTACACACCTGTTGTGCCGAAGCCTGGTGCCGAATGGCCCAGGAGGCACCTAACGCCCGCGTAGAGAGTGCCGTGATACCGGCCGGAAGAGGAGAATTGTTAAGGCGGTAAGCCTCTTGTATGGTGGACTTGATCCACCTGGCAAGGGTAGCTTTGGAAGCCGGCAGACCCTTGCGAACGCCTTACGGAAGAAGGAAAAGGGAATCAGACTTCCGGAAGGGCGCAGTCCTAGACACGTATATACGCAATGCCCTGACGAGGTCAAGCGTATGCAGAACCTTCTACACTCTATGAACCGGGCAAAGGGATGGCAGTGAAATTTCCTCATTGAGGTGGAAGTTGGACACAACCTTCGGAAAGAAGGATGGGACTGTACAGAGAACCACCTTGTCCTGGTGAAAGGCTAGGAAGGGCCGTCTGCAGGAGAGTGCTGACAATTCAGACACCCTGCGTAGCGAGGTGATTGCCACCAGAAAAACCACCTTCTGTGATAGAAAGCGGAGTGGGACTTCCTTAAGGGGTTCGAAAAGGTGGTGCCAGCAATGCTGTCAGGACCAGGTTGAGGTCCCACGTTTCCAGTGGACGTTTGTAGGGGGGAACTAATCGGGAAACTCCCTGGAGAAAAGTCCTTACTTGCGGCTTGTCAGCAATGAGCCTCTGGAAAAGCACTGAGAGCACCGACACCTGGCTCTTAAGCGAGCCTAGAGATAGCCTGGCGTCCAGGCCCGATTGAAGAAAAACAAGTACCTTTGGGAGGGAATAAGGGAGTGGAATCTGGCCGTGAGATTTGCACCAGGTAAAAAAAGCTCTACAGGTACGGTAATAAATCTTGGCGGAGGCTGACTTCCGTGCCCTGATCATGGTCTTAATGACGTCCGGTGAGAGCAGTGCCTGGGTTAGAACCCAGGTCTCAAGGGCCACGCCGTCAAATTGAGAGCCCCTGAGTTCTGGTGGTAGAATGGGCCTTGTGACAGAAGATCGGGACGGTCGGGGAGACGCCAGGGGGCGTCTGCTGTAAGTTGTACAATGTCGGCGTACCATGTACGTCTGGGCCAGTCTGGCGCGATCAGGATGGTTGGAACTCCCTCTTGTTTGATCTTCCTCACGACTCTGGAGATCAGAGGGAGGGGTGGAAAAATGTACAGAAACTGGAACTTGGTCCAGTCCTGAACCAGGGCATCTGCTCCGAGCGACCGCGGATCGCGTGTCCTGGCCATGAAGTTGGAGACCTTGGCATTGAGATGGGATGCCATTAGGTCCACGTCCTGGGTCCCCCAGTGACGGCAGATCTGGTGAAAAATTTCGGGATGGAGAGACCACTCCCCCGAGTTCATTCCTTGTCTGCTGAGGAAGTCGGCTTCCCAGTTGTCCACACCCGGAATGTGGACCGCAGAGAGTACCGACCTCGTGTCTTCCGCCCAGTGGAGGATATGTGCCACTTCCCTCATCGCCTGGGTACTGCGGGTTCCGCCTTGGTGATTCACATATGCCACTGCCGTGGCATTGTCCGACTGTATTCTGATATGAGAGGCGACCAGCAAATGAAGAAAGGCTCTCAGTGCCAGGAAGATGGCCCGAATCTCCAGGACATTGATGGGCATGGTCGCTTCCAGTGTTGACCACTTGCCTTGTGCCCTGTGATGTAGGTGCACCGCACCCCAACCTGTCAGGCTTGCGTCGGTGGTCAGAACCTTCCATTGACCTGAGAGAAAGGATTTTCCCCTTGCAAGCGAGGTTGGCTTGAGCCACCAGTGCAGGGACCTCCTGGTTTTCGATGTTAGCCGGAACTCCCTGTCGAGGGAGAAAGGATTCCTGTCCCAGGACTTGAGGATGGCTAGCTGAAGGGGTCTGAGATGAAACTGGGCAAGTGGTACCGCCTCCATTGCTGCTGCCATCCTGCCGAGGACTCTCATGGCAAACCGGAGGGATCGGAGGGGGATTGCGGAGGCGTATGCGAACTCCCAGACGCAGAGCCAGTGCCTTGTCCCTGGGAAGGAGCACAAGACCCCTGGAGGTGTCGAATAGCATCCCCAAGAATGTCAGAGACTGACTCGGGGTAGTCGATGACTTTTGCAAGTTGACTAACCAGCCCAGGCGACTCAGAGTGTTGATTGTGATTGAGACGCTGACCTCGCAGTCCTTGAAGGTGGGAGCCTTGATAAGAAGGTCGTCCAGGTATGGAACGACTACTATGCCTCTGGAGTGTAGAACGTCCATGGTGGCTGCCATGATTTTTGTAAGCGTCCTGGGAGCCGTGGCGAGTCCGAACGGCAGAGACACAAACTGGTAGTGATCCTGGTCGATAGCGAACCTGAGAAATCTCTGATGGGCGGGAGCAATCGGTATGTGCAGGTATGCGTCCTGTATGTCTATGAAGGCGAGAAATTCTCCCTGCTCCATGGACGCAATGATGGACCGAAGGGACTCCATGCGGAAATGACGAACCCGTACATATTTGTTGAGTTGTTTCAGGTCCAGTATGGGCCGTACGCTGCCTCCTTTTTTGGGGACTACAAATAGATTGGAGTAGAACCCTCGGAAGCGCTCGGTTGCAGGAACCGGTACTATGACTCCTGCTTGAAGGAAGGAGGAAACCGCGTGGCGGAAGGCACGAGCCTTGTCTGGTGGCTTTGGGGGAACAGAGAGGAGGAACCGGTTCGGTGGGCTGGAAGTGAACTCTATCTTGTATCCGGAAGACACTATTTCCCTGACGCACCTGTCTTTTGTAATAGGCAGCAAGACTTGCTGAAAGCGTAAAAGTCGTCCGCCTACGGGTGGGGTGTCTTCCGGAGTTCGTGAGTCATGATGAGGAGAAAGTCTGAGGTTTTCCTCCTTTGGGCTTTGCCTGGCCTGCTTTCGACTGCCAGGTCCTGTCTGGCCTCTGCGCCGCCCGTGGGTTGTCCCTGCGTGGAGAGCGGCTACGATTTTGTGCTGGACGCGAGACGGACCAGCCTGAAGAATTCCGAAAGGATCGGAATCGTGTTTGGTTACGCCTTTTGAACGTGCGTTTAAGTTTTAGTTGAGGGAGAGAGGTACTCTTCCCCCCAG
The DNA here is from genome assembly GCF_039654945.1 of Dendrobates tinctorius. Classification (NCBI taxonomy): domain Eukaryota; kingdom Metazoa; phylum Chordata; class Amphibia; order Anura; family Dendrobatidae; genus Dendrobates; species Dendrobates tinctorius. Next base: position 29,961,841 of record NW_027361689.1, read on the forward strand.
TGGCATTGGAAATCATTGTGTCCAACTTTTCACCGAAAAGTCGCTCACTGAGGTATGGGAGGTGTGTGAGGGACTTTTTCGAGGCTGCGTCCGCTTTCCATTCCCGTAGCCAAAGGATACGCCGGATTGTGATGGCGTCTGATGCTATTCCCGCTACACCTCTTGCGGAATCCAGAGCTGCATGAAGCATGTAATCTGCTACCACTGCTATTTGAACCGCTCAGGATTGGAAGCTTGGAGGCCATCCTGCAAATTTTTGGCCCAAGCCAGAATGACTTTGGCCGCCCAGACTGAAGCGAATGCGGGAGCCAGGGAGGTCCCTGCCGCTTCGAAGATTGAACGAGCCATGCGTTCTACCTGCCGGTCTGCTGCGTCTCTAAGGGTTGAGCTATCTGGCAGTGACAGGAGGGTCTGTGCTGCTAGCCTATAGACTGGAGGGTCCACTTCGGGCGGATCTGTCAACTCCTTGGTGTCCTTCTGTGGGAAAGGGTACCTTGCCTCCAAATATTTGCGATTGGTGAATTTCTTCTCGGGCTGCTAGTAAGTATCGCCTGAAATTCCGGGTGATTAGAGAAGACCTTAGGCGGTTTCAGAACACCTTCAAAGCAAATCTTGTGTTCTCGGGCTTCCGGGGGTGGATCAGAAATGTCCAGCACCCGATGGATGGAAGAGATAATGTCCTCAACTAGCGCTGCATTGCTAGGGGTACCGGGGACCAGAGACCTCTCCGTTTCGTTGTCGGAGTCACAGATGCCTTCCGAATCCTGCGTATCGCTGAGGCGTTCCCTGGTGGGCGAACTGGGGCGGAGGTTTCCTGTGGTCGGGGATCGCAGTGGAGATCTGAGTTGTCTGTCCCTAGTAAGGGACGTCTAGGTGACCTGGAATTACGGTGTCTCTCCCTAGAGGGGGATGACCGTGTGCTATGGGATGACGCAGATGAACGCGACCTGTGGGTCCGCTTACGTCTGGGAGAGCCAGAAACGGCCTGTCCCTGAGTGGAGCTGTCCCTTTGCTGGGTAACACTCATAGCCGAGACATGACCCTGCAGAGCCTGAAGTAATGTGTCAGGTTATCTATGGACTGCGTCATAGACTGCGACATTTGAGTAGCCCATTCCGGCGTGGTAGCAGACGCTGAAGCATTGGTAGGAGCCTCTTGGGGTTCTGACCCAGTATTTTGGATACAATCCCGGCAGTGCGGGTACGTGCTGCCACTGGGGAGAGTGGTTTTGCAGGCTGTGCAGAATGCATAAAAGCAGTCCTGCCTGGTTCTCTTGTACCTTGAGCCCAGCATAGTGCACCGAGTGCAGAAGGGCTGGCTATTAAGAGGGCCCTACAGGGGTGGCTATGCAGAGGAAACCTATAGGGGAGCCTTATAGGGAATATGGATTCACAGCAGAGTAAGAAAACCCAGCTGTGATCTTACCCACCAGTGTGCCCCTAGGTCCAGCGCCGCAGATTCACAGCCCTGTGCCCCCCGGAGACTGGCTGACGTGCTGCTGATGTCACAATGCCTTCTCCTGCAGCAATTCTGACCCAGAAATGGCTGCTGAGAGGATGAGGAGGAAGGGGAAGGAGAGCTGAAAAGGGCGCGCAGAGCTATGTAAAAATGTGCCCTTTCTGTCTCGATCCGCCTTCTATGACACTGTGAGTCATATTTATCATCCGGGGGGCGGGGAGGAGGCGGCGGCTTCAGCTAGGCTGAAGCCGCGGTCTAAATTTGAAGTCTGATGCCCAGAAGGGCTCCAGGCCAGCGCGGATGTCCGGGAGGGGGTCGGATCTGAACCAGACCCCCCCCCCCCCCCGGTTCTAAAGGCAGGATAGCGGTGGGGCTAGTAACAGGAGCAGGGCCCTGTGAGGGGTCCCCCTGAAGCGCTATGGAGCTGGCGCTGCCGCAGAGTCAGGGGCACAGGAGCCCTGTGTCTGTGTGTGCTATGCCTGCGTGCACACTCCCCCGGCCCCTACAGGAGCCCGCAGCTGGGCTGGAGGTCCCTGGCTTTGGAGCCGCAGAATGCTGCCTTGTACAGGCCCTACCTAAGGGGTCTCAACCTAATGCCCCCAGAGGGGGATTAGGGAGGGTGCTGCTGTCACCATAAGGGGGCTTCATCCTTGCCTCGACCTCAACCCAGAACCCAAGGGAATTGGGGAAAGAAGGGGGTCTCGACTTCGAACCAGTACCCGAGGGACTGGGGAAGGAGCGACATGGAGAATAGCCACCTCATCTTCAACCGGGCACCCTATAATAGGGGCCGAGGAAGGAGCCATGCCAGGGGTCTCGCAGGAGACCCACTTTTCTTCATCTGTAGTCAGTCAGGAAAAAAACGGAAAAAAATAAAAAAGGGAAAAAATCTTTAGGTGTGCCTCCTATGCGACACTAAGCAAAAACTGGAGAAGGCTGACGCCGTCCAGGGGTGTATACTGCAGAGGAGGAGCCATAGTTAATCTTTTTCAGATTATGCATAGTGTCGCCTCCTAGTGGAAAGCAGCATAACACCCATGGTTCTGTGTCCCCCAATGAGGCGACAGAGTAAACACTATTGCTTCCATCCAGAAGTAGCAGAGCCGATCAAATTGTGGAAGCTTCTAACCTCCCATGGAGACTATTGAAGCATGCCAAGTGTGAAAAAAAAGATTATAAAATTATAAAAATATAAAATAAGACATAAAAGTTCAAATCACAGCCCATTCGCCCCATTCAAAATAAAACAATAAAAGTAAAATCAGACATATTTGATATCGCCGCATTCAGAATCGCCTGATCAATAAAAAAAAATTAACCTGATCGCTAAACGTCGTAGCGAGAAGAAAAATCAAAATGTCAAAATTACGGGGTTTTTTTGTCGCCGCAACACTGCATTAAAATGCAATAATGGGCGATGAAAAGAACATATCTGCACAAAAATGATATCATTAAAAAAGTCAAATCAGCACGCAAAAAATAAGCCGCCCAACCCGAGATCACGAAAAATGAAGATGCTACGGGTCTCGGAAAATGGCGCAATTTTTTTTTTTTTTTTTAGCAAATTTTGCAATTTTTTTTCACCACTTAGATAAATTTAAAAAAGAACCTGGACATGTTTGGTGTCTATGTTTCAGGGTTCTGTCAGCGCCGGCGTGCAGCCTCCGCTGAGCAGGGACTCAACTGCACTGTAGGTGGGCCCGGGGTCAGGTACGGCCGGGAAGCACAGACAAACAGGACCTGGGGACGCTGAAGTTTAGCAAGCAGTGAAGGACCCACGGTCATGTGACTGATGGGGGTCATACACAGAGATAGCAGTAAAGTACCAGGGATGAGACAGAACGGATAGTCGGGGCCAAGCAGAGGTCAAAACCAAACAGACATAGAAAGTACCAAGCAGAATCCAACAAGCAATATCCAGAGAACAGACAGTCAAAACCAAAGTATCAGGCAACCAGAACACAGCACAAACACACTCAGGTGTCAACACACTCTGCCAAGGGCGAAAGTATAACTGACGGGGATGGGAGCTTCCTGAGGCTATAAGAAGCTTTCCCAGAACCAATGAGAGGCCACAATAATAAGCTCCAGGTGTGCAGGAAAGAGTCTGCATTGAGATCATAACATTAACCCCAGAAGTGCAGGTCCACCAGCACTGGTATCATGACACTATGAACTCGTAATGAACTGGACAATAATAATGGCAGGTCAGCATATAGTGAACCTAGCAAAAAAAAAAAAAAAAAAAAAAGCCGAACAAAAACAAGTGTGGGATTGCACTTTTTTTGCAATTTCATCGCACTTGGAATTTTTTTCCCGTTTTCTGTTACACGACATGGTAAAACCAATGGTATCGTTCAAAAGTACAACTCGTTCCTGCAAAAAATAAGTCCTCACGTGGCCATATTGATGGAAAAAAAAAAGTTCTAGCTCTGGAAAGAAAGGGAGCGAAAAACAAACGCAAAACCGAAAACCGCTCTGGTCATGAAGGGGTTAATGTTCTTCTGGTTACCTGAACCACATCTTAATTAACGAAGGAAAAGTATAAAAAACCCTGTTGTGGTGTTCACAATCTTCTTGCAATAGGGCAAGCTGGTTGGCTTTTAACCATGCCAAAGGAGTTGAAAAGAAAAGTCTTGACTGAGGAAAAGAAGGGCACAATTCTGGCTTTACTAGCAGAGAGATAGAGTGAGCATCATGTTGCCTCCATGTTTAAAATTCTTAAGACGGCAGTCCATTACAACAAGGTCAAGCAGCAGACATTGGGGACAACAAAGCTACAGACCGGCAGAGGGCGAAAATGACTCTCCACTGACCGGGATGACTGTCATCTTATTCAAATGTCAGTAAGCAACCGCAGGATAACACCAAGTGACCTTCAAAAGGAATGGCAAATGGCAGCTAGGGTGAAGTGCACAGCAAGAACAGTTCATAACAGGCTCCTAGAGGCAGGGCTCAAGTCTTTCATCAAAGAGAAGCAAAGGAGAGCCAGGCTGAAGTTTGCCAAAGACCATAGAGGACTGGAGTAAGGTAATCTTCTCTGATGAGTCTAATTTTCAGCTTTGCCCAACACCTGGTCATCTTATGGTTAGACGGAGACCTGGAAAGGCGTACAAGCCACAGTGTCTTGCACCCACTGTGAAATTTGGTGGCGGATCAGTGATGATATGGGGATGCTTCAGCAAGGCTGGAATTGGGCAGGTTATTCTTTGCGAAGGATGTATGAATCAAGCCACATACAAGGTTATCCTGGAAAAACAGTTGATTCCATCTGCTCGGGAAATGTTCCTCAACTCTGAGGACTGTTTTTTCCAGCAGGACAATGCACCATGCCACACAGCTAGGTCAATCAATGTGTAGATGAAGGACCACCACATCAAATCCCTGTCATGGCCAGCCCAATCTCCAGACCTGAACCCCATTGAAAACCTCTGGAATGTAATCAAGATGAAGATGGATAGTCACAAGCCATCAAACAAAGAACAACTGCTTACATTTTTGTACCAGTAGTGGCATAAGGTCACCCAAAAGCAGTGTGAAAGACTGGTGGAAAGCAGCCAAGACGCATGAAAGCTGTGATTACAAATCATGGTTATTCCACAAATTATTGGTTTCTGAACTCTTCCGGAGTTAAAACATTAGTGTATTGTTGTTTCTAAATGATTATGAACTTGTTTTCTTAGCATTTGAGGTCTACAAGCACTGCATTTTTTGTTATTTTGACTATTTCTCATTTTCTGAAAATAAATACAAAATTTAGTGCTTGTAAATTCTTAGACATGATGTCAGTAGTTTTACATTTTACTCATAAATATACCTATAAAGAGAAAAATCAGACAGACTGAAAATTTTGCAGTGGTTTCTTAATTTTTGCCAGGGCTGTATATAGATAGATCGGGCGATTCTGAAAGCAGCGATACCAAATGTGTATATTTGAGTTTTGTTATTGTTTATTTTAAATGGGGTGAATGGGTGGTTATTTGAAATTTATATTTTTTTATATTTTTAAAAGTTTTTTTAATGTTTGTTTGGCATGCTTCAATAGTCTCTATGGGAGACTAGAAGCTGCCATAACCCGATCGGCTCAGCTACATACAGGCGATGATCAGATTGCCTGTAAGTAACAGAATTGCTGACTTGCTGAGGGCCGACCACCCGGCAGTGTCAACCTTGGAGGTTTGCAGGACACCTCTGGTTGTCATGCCAACCCATTGGTGACCCGCGATCACGTGACGGGGAGGGGGGATCACCAATGGGCGGATTTCCGGTGCACTGGCCAGCAGTGCATGTTAAATGCCGCTGTCAGAGTGACAGTGGCATTTAACAGGTTAATAGCCGTGGGTGGATCACGATTCCACCCAAAGCTGTTCCGGGCATATGTCAGCTGTTTAAAACAGCTGCCATGTGCCGAGAAAGATGTGGGCTCACCGCCAAAGCCCACATCAAAGGGAGGATGTCTGACATCGGTGTATTATTATGCCCGAAGTCGGAAAGGGGTTAATATTTGCCAAATGCCAGAATAACGAGAGAGAGAGCATGTTTTAAGGCATTTTTATTACTTACTGCAAAGTCAAAAGTTTACATACGTTTCATTAGTATTTGGTACCACTGCCCTTAAACTGAATGACTTGGGTCAAACTTTTGTGATATCCTTCTACAAGCTTCTCACAATAGTTGGTTGGAATTTGGGCCCATTCCTCCTGACAAAACTGGTGTAACTAATCCAGGTTTGTAGATTGTCTTGCTCACACCGGTCTTTTCAGTTTTGCCTATACATTTTCAATAGGATTGAGATCAGGGCTTTGTGATGGCCTCTCCAAAACATTGACTTTTTAATCCTTGACCCCTTCACCCAGAAGCCTCTTTTCACCTTAGGCCTGTTTCACACATCAGTTTTTCACCATCAGTCAAAATCCGCCAAAATTTGAAAATGGCGGATCCGCTTTTCTTGTAGCGGATCCGCCATTTTTTCCCATTGAGATACATTAGTGGCGGATTTTGGCAGATGGACGTCCTTTACGTCCGCTATTCGGCGGATCCGCAAGATTCCTGGCGGATTCTGTCTGAGGTGGACGGAGCTTGCAACGTTTTTTGGCGCCGTCAAAATGGCGGACAACGGCGGATCCGCCGTCGTCCGCCATGCGGTAGAATGGGTGTCTATAGGCGGCGAATCCGCTAAATCGCACTGAGCATGCTGAGAAAAAAAGATACTTTTCCAGACAGTCCCAAAACTATATAAAGGTGGGCTAATTAATCATTGGGCCCAGACATCCGGCACCAGCCAGACTGAAGCCAGAGCCAGAGCCAGCACCTGCCCAGCAGAAAGACCCCCAGCAGAGAAGAAAGAGAGAGAGCCTGCCATACCCCAGCTGCAAGACCCCTGGAGCAAGAGGCCTGCCAGCACCTGCCTAGCACCAAGCCAGTATGGAGAGGCCTGCTACCAAGCCACCAAAGCCTGCAATTGTGTGAGTATTAAAACTATTTGTGTGGGGAATGTCTGTGTGTGTGTGTGTGGTCTGTCTGTGTGTGTGGCCTGCCTTCCTGCATGTATGTTCGTGGCCTCCCAGTGTTGCATGTGTGTGTGTGTGTGTATTTTTATTATGCTTTTTTTCATACTTTAATTGTTTTTCTGTTGCATGTGTACTGAATTTTATTGTCATAGTACTGTAATTTTATTTCAATATTTGCAATTGTGCTAAACTATTTGTGTGGGGCATGTCTGTGTGTGTTTGTGGCTTGTCTGCCTGTGTTTGTGTGGCTTGTCTGTATGTTTCTGAGTGTGTGTGGTCTGCCTTCCTGCATGTATGTTCGTGGCCTCCCAGTGTTGCATGTCTGTGTGTGTGTATTTTTATTATGCTTTTTTTTTTCATACTTTAATTGTTTTTCTGTTGCATGTGTACTGAATGTTATTATAATATTTGCAATTGTGCTGTGATTGTGTTGTGTATTGTATGTGGTGTTTCTCTTGTATATCACTTTTTTTAATTTTCATTTATTGTGGTATTTAAAATAAAGAGCAGAGTAGCTCCTACTTGTGTAAAAAAAAAAATAAATAAATTTTTTTTTAATAAAAACGTTTTTTTAAAAACTCTCTGTAGTATTTTAAAACCAGGTAAACACTTGGGCATACTCTCGGTGAGAGTTTCAGGGAATTATACACATGCAAACACTTGGGTATACTCTTGGTGAGAGTTTCAGGGAATTACACACATGCAAACACTTGGGTATACTCTTGGTGAGAGTTTCAGGGAATAACACACATGCAAACACTTGGGTATACTCTCGGTGAGAGTTTCAGGGAATTATATACATGCAAACACTTGGGTATACTCTCGGTGAGAGATTTTCATGGAATTCACACACATGCAAACACAAAGTGTGGGTATACTCAGGAATTACACACCTGCAATCACAGTGTGGTTACACTCTGAGTGAGAGATTTTCAGGGAATTTAAAACACATTAATAGCAATGAAGGGTTTTTTTATGTTATTAAAATTCTCTTTCCTTGCAGATCCTTTGAGGAAGAACCCGCCAGGCCGCAGCAGAACCGCCATACAACCTTGTTCTCAGTAAGTATAAAGACCGGAAAGCTTTTAATATCCTTTGTATAGTAGCTGAACAAGTGTCTTTATACTTGCAGATCCGTTCAGGAAGGACCAGCCAGACCGCAGCAGAACCGCCAGGCTGCAGCAGAACAGCCAGGCTGCAGCAGAACCACAAGGCCGCAGCAGAACCCCCATACAACCTTGTTCTCAGTAAGTATAAAGGCCTGAAAGCTTTTAATATCCTTTGTATAGTAGCTTAACAAGTGTCTTTATACTTGCAGATCCTTTCAGGGAGGACCCGCCAGGCCGCAGCAGAGTAGACCCGCAAGCCAGGCCACAGGAATGTCTTCTTCTGAATGCTCCCCCTCACATCATCAGCGAACTGAGGTAAATAATGTTTTTTTTTTTTAATCTTATTTTTTTTCTTTACACTTATTTTAACTTTTTATTTTTTTTTTAACCTATATGCATGTATTATGTTTTCACAGGAAGCTGAAGCTGAGGAGCTTCCAGGAGGAGACATGCAGGGTGGAGAAATACAAGGAGGGGGCGTGCAGAGTGTAAGTTTAGCACATACAAAAACTCACATACATAAATAATACACCCAACACAAACATTAATCACAGCACACACAATAACTACACGTCCATCCAACCCATTTTTTTTTTTTTTTTTACAGTCTTCACAATCTGGTGCCCGCACTAGAGCGACTCCCAGGACATTCCAGCGTCGTCAAGGTGCTGCCTCTGGTGGTCGGCGAACGGTAAGTAACCCTTTATTTGGGTGATTGATTAATGAACCTCATGTGTTTGAATTGAATGTAATAATTTTTTTGTTTTTACTTTTTTTCTTCACAGGTTTCACAGCGTGCTCCCCAGAGAGCATTGGAAGAGGCTCTGATAATAGATGTGGATGACCTCATCCAGGCAGTGCAACCACAGGAGCCGCTGAGGAACATGGCAAACCGATACCACGCCAACTAACCAACCACCCGACGGCTCTGGGATGAGGTGTGTTCGGAGGTTGTTGACAACTGGGAGGAGCTTGATGCGAGGGCCAGGGATTTTGTGCGTAAGTATTCCAATTTCAGTAACTTATATTCAAGCATGTGAAATGTTGAATACTAACCACTTTGTTATTTTCCTTCACAGGTGACAGGGTTCTCACACGGTGGCGGTCGCTCAGGGATTGCTTCAAGAGGGACTTCAACAAGGAGATGCAGGCCCCGAGTGGCTCGGGAGGACGCAGGAGCACCCAGTATAAAAATTACAAGAGCCCTGGCGTTCCTCGGGTCGACGATGGTGAGCAGAAGGTAAATATTCCACACACCATTTCTGTAGTACAAATGTTTACATGTTTAACCAATTTTTTTTTCAGCAAAGTTAAATTAAATATAAATATATTAATATTTTTTTTCCTCTTTTTTAGCACCGTCTGCAGCACTCGGGAGCCTGCATCTGAGTTGCCTCCCTCTGGAGGGATCCCTTGTGAGACTGCCCCCGGTGACCACATCGAGGTATCCGACCCCTCTCTACCTTCCCTCTTGTCTCGTCCCTCTAACCCCTCCACGAGCACTGGAGCAGCAGGGCAGACTTCATCACATGAAGCTGCTGGTGACGACTTACAGTACCCTTTACCCCACCCCTCTGACACTGCCGCAACATCTCGACCAACTTTTGGTTCTGGCCGGCAGCGTCTGAGAGGTCAGGAAAGGATGACCTTGTCTGACTGTTTGAGTCTGAACTCATCCGTCCAGCAGGGTTTCCACACTTATGGACAACAGTTATCTTCTGGGTTGACCATGATCAATCAAAGTATCATGGAACTCAGAAGATACATGAAACGGATTAATTCTGAGTCAAACCAGACGCCGAGATATTTTTTTTTCAATCAGTTGTCCGGCAAATGGAAGGTTTAAGTACTCACCAGCAGATGCGTGTGATGCAAGCCTGTCACAATGCTCTAGTGCAGGTACTCTCTGAAGCATCCCATCCTCCCTCTGTCCATCCTTCCACCACCATCCAAAGTACAACCATCCCTCCTCCTACCACTCCCTCTCCTTTCTCTAGTTCCCCCATTCCATTCTTCCCAGTACCTTCCTTCCCCATTGCATTATACCCCAATGCCCTCACCATACCCACCCCCACATACACCTTCAATGTACCCACAAACCTCGTCTGTCCATCCACTCCCGTCCCAACCTCATGTTTTCAACCCCCCTTCCACTTCTGATCCTCACCAACTCCCTTCCCAGTCCTCCACCCCCCCCACCCCCCGATGTGGTCAATCCTGTTAACCCCTCCGATAGTATCTCCACCCAACAGTATCAGCATTTGTGATGTAATAAAAAATGTTGTTTGTTCTAAAAAAAAAATTCTAACAAAAAAATAAAAAAAGTTTTCAAATATATAACTGAAAAATTTCACAAATAAACAAGGGTTTGTTTTTTTTTAAAAGAACTTTATTGTGTAGTTTCTTTTTTGTTCTTTATTTCTTGGTAAAGGTTCAAAGTACACCGGTGGTGTACAAGGTATAAAAAACACACTTATTACCCACAATCGTCATCTTGCCAGTCAAGTTTTCCCTCTTGTGTCAGAAAATAATCTGCAAATGTGTCCCTCATTCTTGCCACTGACCCAGTACTCCGAACAGTTGGCTGCTGATAATCCCACAAGGTGGTTTCAGAAAAATTTTCTTCCACTGAAACAGGTTTCTTTGAAAGTACAACGTTGTGCAGGATGGCACATGCCTTCACCACCTCATCCACAGACTCTGTTTTCATTTTTATGGCCGTTAACAGCACTCTCCATTTTGCAGTTAAAATCCCAAAAGCACACTCGACCACTCTTCGCGCTCTGGTCAATCGATAGTTAAAATGTTTTTGCGGTGTGTCAATCCACGACTACCATATGGCTTGAGAAGGTGTTTGGACAGCTGAAATGCATCATCACCAACACACACAAATGGCATTGGTGGGCCTGTTGTTCCAGGGAGTGGTCTTGGAGGTGGGAAGTCAAAATTGTCTCCATACAAACGACAGCCCATTGCGGACATCTTGAAGACCTGAGAATCGTTTGAACACCCATACGCACCAATGTCCACGGCAATAAATTTGCAGTTGGCATCTGCAATGGTCAAAAGTACAATGGAGAAGAATTTCTTGTAGTTGTAAAATTCTGATCCAGATCCGATGGGTTTCACAATCCTGATATGCTTCCCATCTACAGCACCAACGCAATTTGGAAACTGGCAGATTTGTTGAAAGTTGTTGGCAATCTCCAGCCACCTCTCCTGTGTTGGCTGTGGGATGTATTCCTCCTGTAGACAATCCCACAATGCCCGGCAGGTCTGTTGTACAACTCCAGATATAGTTGAAATACCAAGGCGGAACTGGTATTGGAGGGAGGTGAATGATTCTCCAGTTGCCAGGAAACTTGTAAAAAAAAAGGAAAAAAAGTAAAATTAATACAAACTACAAGCCATAACATAACAATAAAAGTCTGCAGAATCTGAAACCTTTTAAAAAATAGATAACTTACCAAAGGGTCACCATCAAACGCTCCGCCGGTGAAATAGAAAACTGCATGTAGGTGTCCCTTCTTCGGATTTGTGCTCCAACACGCTCCACCAATATCTCAAACAAGTCCTGCCTCATGCGCACATAGTTAAAGAACTTGTCCGGGTTATCCCTCAATTCCAGGTATAGTGTAGAAAACACGCCAAAGGTAAATCTCTGTGCATTTATCGGATGAATCCACTGCCGTCGTCTCCTCAGACGCAGGATTCGCAGTCTTCTTTTCTCCCTCTGGAGAGCAATAATTGCTAACCGATTGCAGTGAAGATCAAAGTCCACACAGAAGCTGTGAATACTCGCACTAACTCCTTCCATCGCTGCCACTAGCTCTAAAACCTTTCAAAGATTTTGTATTACAACACCCTAGATATAGTTTTCCCTAGTTTCCAGTATCCAATCACATTTGGGAGCATTTTCCAAGAGCCAATCATATTTGGGAGCATCCCATTTTGTAGGTGTGGAAAAACGGATCCGCCAGAAAACGGATCCAACGGATGGAAAAAACGGATGCCAGCGGATGGAACGGATCCACTTTTTGACAGATCCGTACAAAAATCCGTATAGCGGATCCATCAAAAAACTGATCCGTACCATCACCTGGCATCCGTTTTTACACATTTTTAGTGGATCCGCCATTTTCACTTTTGGCGGATTTTGACTGATTTGAAAAAACTGATGTGTGAAACAGGCCTTAATGACCAGGCCAATTTTTACAATTCTGACCAGTCACTTCATGAAGTCATAACTCTGGAACGCTTCAATGGATCCCACCGATTCTGAGACTATTTTACTGTGACATATTGTACTTCATGATAGTGGTAACATTTCTTTGCTATGACTTGTGTTTATTTGTGGAAAAAAATGAAATTTGGCAAAAAATTTTGCAATTTTCAAACTAAATTTTTATGCCCTTAAATCAGAGTGTTACAGGTGCTTCTCACAAAAAGGAGATTTTTGTGTACTCACCGTAAAATCTCTTTCTCTTAGCCTTTAATTGGGGGACACAGAACCGTGGGTGTTATGCTGCTGTCCACTAGGAGGCGACACTATGCATAATCTGAAAAAGATTAACTTTGGCTCCTCCTCTGCAGTATACACCCCTGGACGGCGTCAGCCTTCTCCAGTTTTGTGCCAAAGCATAAGGAGGAACGTAACCAAATAACATAACCATGCCTGTAAGAAGGCTACTATGTACGAGCTCAAAGTACAATATGAGAACTCAACAGTAAACAACGGCCCGTAAGGGCAACAGGGTGGGAGCTGTGTCCCCCAATTAAAGGCTAAGAGAAAGAGATTTTACGGTAAGTACACAAAAATCTCCTTTACTCTGTCGCCTAATTGGGGGACACAGAACCGTGGGACGTCCCAAAGCAGTCCCTGGGTGGGAAGCAGTGGACGAATATTGTGTTGACAGTTCCCTAGACTTGGGGTACTGCTGCCTGCAGAACCAGTCTACCCAGGCTCGCATCCGCTGAGGACTGGGTATGAACACTGTAGTGTTTCGTAAACGTGTGTAGGCTAGTCCAAGTGGCCGCCTTACACACTTGTTGTGCCGAAGCCTGATGCCGAATGGCCCAGGAGGCCCCTACTGCCCGTGTAGAGTGTGCCGTGATACCGGCCGGAAGAGGGGAACTGTTAAGTCGGTAGGCCTCATGTATGGTGGACTTGATCCACCTGGCAAGGGTAGCCTTGGAAGCCGGCAGTCCCTTGTGACTACCTTCTGGAAGAATGAAGAGGGAATCAGACTTCCGGAAAGGTGCAGTCCTGGACACGTAAATCCGCAATGCTCTGACGAGGTCAAGCGTATGCAGAGCCTTCTCCACTCTATGAACCGGAACCGGGCAAAGGGATGGCAGTGAAATCTCCTCATTGAGGTGAAAGTTGGACACAACCTTCGGAAGGAAGGATGGTACCGTGCGGAGAACCACCTTGTCCTGGTGAAAGGCTAGGAAAGGCCGTCTGCAGGAAAGCGCTGACAATTCCGACACTCTGCGTAACGAGGTGATCGCCACTAGAAAAACCACTTTCTGAGACAGAATGGAGAGTGGAACTCCTCTAAGAGGTTCGAAGGGTGGAGCTTGCAATGCTGTCAGGACCAGATTGAGGTCCCACGTATCCAGCGGACGTTTGTAGGGAGGAACCAATCGGGAAACTCCCTGGATGAAAGTCCTTACTTGCGGTTTAATAGCAATGCGCTTTTGAAAAAGGACTGAAAGCGCCGACACCTGACTCTTAAGCGAACTTAAGGATAGCTTGGCATCTAGGCCTGATTGAAGAAAACCTAGTACCTTCGGGAGGGAATAAGGGAGTGGGACTTGTCCATGAGATTCGCACCAAGAAAAGAAAGCTCTCCAGGTACGATAATAGAGCTTGGCGGAGGCAGGCTTCCTTGCCCTGATCATAGTTGCAATGACTGCCGGTGAAAAACCTGCCTGGGTTAGAATCCAGGTTTCAAGGGCCATGCTGTCAAATTGAGAGCCCCTGAATTCTGGTGGAAGAACGGACCTTGAGACAGAAGGTCGTGACGGTCGGGTAGACGCCAGGGGGCGTCTGCCGTAAGTTGGATGATGTCGGCGTACCATGCACGTCTGGGCCAGTCTGGCGCGATGAGGATGGTCGGAACTCCCTCTTGCTTGATCTTCCTCACGACCCTGGCGATTAGGGGGAGGGGTGGAAAAATGTACAGGAGTCGGAACTGGGACCAGTCCTGGACCAGGGCATCCGCTCCGAGCGACCGCGGGTCGTGTGTCCTGGCCATGAAATTGGGGACCTTGGTATTGAGATGGGATGCCATTAGGTCCACCTCCGGGGTTCCCCAGCGTTGACAGATCTGGTAAAAAATCTCGGGATGGAGAGACCACTCCCCCGAGTCCATTCCTTGCCTGCTGAGGAAGTCGGCTTCCCAGTTTTCTACACCCGGAATGTGTACTGCAGAAAGTACCGACCTCGTGTCTTCCGCCCATCGGAGGATATGAGCCACTTCTCTCATCGCCTGGGCGCTGCGGATCCCGCCTTGGTGGTTCACGTATGCCACAGCCGTGGCATTGTCCGACTGTATCCGTATGTGCGAGGCTGCAAGCAAGTGATGAAAGGCTCTCAGTGCCAAGAGGATGGCCCTGATTTCCAGAACATTGATGGGCAATGTCACTTCCCTCGGTGACCACTTGCCCTGTGCCCTGTGATGTAGGTGCACCGCCCCCCAGCCTGTCAGGCTTGCATTGGTAGTCAGGATCTTCCATTGTCCTGAGAGAAAGGGCTTCCATCGTGTAAGCGAGGTTGGTTTGAGCCACCAATGCAGGGACCTCCTGGTTGATGACGTCAACCTGAACTCCCTGTCGAGGGAGAAGGGGTTCCTGTCCCAAGATCTGAGTATGGCTAGTTGAAGGACCCTGAGGTGAAACTGGGCAAATGGCACTGCCTCTATTGCTGCTGCCATCCTGCCGAGGACTCTCATGGCAAACCGGAGAGATCGAGGAGGACTGCGAAGGAGTGTGCGAACTCCCAGACGGATGGCCAGTGTCTTGTCCTTGGGAAGGAGCACCAGGCCCCTGGCGGTGACGAATACCATTCCCAGGAATGTTAGAGTCCGAGTTGGGATAGTCGACGATTTCTGTAGGTTGACTAGCCATCCCAGGCGACTCAGAGTGTCTAGTGTGATTGAGACACTGACCTCGCAGTCTTTGAAAGTGGGAGACTTGATGAGGAGGTCGTCCAGGTACGGGACGACTAGGATGCCTCTTGAGTGCAGGACGTCCATGGTGGCCGCCATGACTTTGGTGAACGTTCTTGGAGCCGTGGCGAGTCCGAACGGAAGGGCGACAAACTGGTAGTGGTTTTGGTTGACCGCGAACCTGAGAAACCTTTGGTGGGCGGGAGCAATTGGTATGTGGAGATACGCATCCTGTTTGTCTATCTAGGCGAGGTATTCACCCTGGTCCATGGATACAATGATGGACCGGAGGGACTCCATGCGGAAATGACGGACCCGTACGCAATTGTTGAGCTGTTTTAGGTCCAGTATGGGTCGGACGCCGCCTCCTTTCTTGGGGACTACGAACAAATTTGAGTAGAATTCTCGGAATCTCTCGTTCGCGGGAACCGGCACCACAACTCCTGATTGAAGGAGAGAGGAAACCGCTTGGTGGAAAGCACGAGCCTTTTCTGGTGGTGTTGGAGGAATAGAAAGGAAGAACCGCTTCGGTGGAACGGAAGTGAACTCTATCTTGTATCCGGAAGACACTATTTCCCTGACCCACCTGTCTTCTGTAATAGGCAGCCAGACTTGCTGAAAGAGTAAAAGTCGGCCGCCTACTGGTGGGGTGTCTTCCGGAGATCGCGAGTCATGATGAAGCAAAGTTCTGAGGTTTTCCTCCCTTGGGTTTCGCTTGGCCTGCTTTCGACTGTCAAGCCCTGTCCGGTCGCTGCTGCGTCCGTGGGTTGTCCCTGCGTGGAGAACGGTTACGGTTTTGCACTGGGCGCGAAACGGACCAGCCCGAGGAATTCCGAAAGGATCAGAATCGCGTCTGGTTTCTTCGTTTAAACGTGCGTTTCGGTTTTAGTTGAGGGAGAGAGGTACTCTTACCCCCAGTGGCATTGGCTATCATGGTGTCCAACTTTTCGCCGAAAAGTCTTCCAGTAAAATACGGAAGTCGCGTGAGGGACTTCTTTGAGGCCACATCCGCTTTCCATTCTCGCAGCCAGAGGATGCGTCGGATCGTGATGGAGTTTGATGCTATTCCCGCTACACCTCTGGCGGAATCCAGGGCTGCATGAATCATGTAGTCTGCTACCACTGCTATCTGGACCGCTTGGTCCGAGAGCTCAGGATTTGAAGCCTGAAGACCCTCCTGTAAGTTTTTTGGTCCAAGCCAGGATGGCCTTGGCTGCCCAAACTGAAGCAAACGCAGGGCCCAGAGAGGCGCCTGCCGCTTCGAAAATAGAACGAGCCATGCGTTCTACTTGCCGGTCTGCTGCGTCCCTGAGGGTTGAGCTATCCGGCAGAGAGAGTAAAGTCTGCGCTGCTAGCCTAGAAACCGGAGGGTCCACTTCAGGTGGATCTGTCCATTGTTTGGTGTCTTTCTGTGGGAAGGGGTACTTCGCTTCCAAATATTTGCGATTAGCAAATTTTTTCTCAGGCTGCGCAAACGGTTTGGTAAGTATTTTCTCAAACTCATGGTGATTAGGGAAGACCTTAGGTGGTTTCTGAACACTTTCGAAGCAAATCCTATGTTCTGGGACTTCCGGGGCCGACTCTGGAATTTTTAGCACCCGATGAATGGCAGAAATTATGTCCTCAACTAGCGCTGTATTGCTAGGGGGAGAAGGTACCACGGACCTGACCGTTTCGTTATCTGAGTCAGAGTCACAGATGCCCTCCGAATCCTGTGCCTCGCTAAGGTGATCCCTGGAGGGCGACCTGGGGCGGGGGTCTTCTGTGGTGGGGGATCCCTGTGGTAAATTGCACTGTCTGTCTGTGGCAGGGGACTGCCCAGAAGACCTGGAATGACGCTGTCTCTCCCTGGAGGGGGACGACCTTGTGCTATAGTGCGACTCAGGTGATCGAGACCTGTGGGTCCGCTTACGTCTGTGAGAGTCGGAAGCAGCATGTTCCTGAGACAAGCTGTCCGTTTGCTGTGTACCGTCCATAGCCGGGGCCCGACTCTGCAGAGCTTGCAGCAATGTGGCAGTTAGGTTGTCTATGGACTGTGACATAGATTGAGACATCTGAGTTGCCCATTCCGGCGTGGCCTGTGACACTGAAGCGTCAGTAGGGACTCCCTGGGGTTCTGACCCAGAGTTCTGGATGCAGTCCCGGCAGTGCGGATAAGTGCTGCCACTAGGGAGCGTGGCTTTGCAGGCTGTGCAGAATGCATAGAAACATTCCTGCCTGGTTCTCTTCCTTGAGCCCGGCATAGTGCACAGAGGCTGGCTATCAGGGATCGTACAGGGGTGGCTACGCAGAGGGAACCCACAGAGAGCCTTATAGTAAGTATAGATTCACAGCTGAGTAATGAGAACCCAGCTGTGAGCTTACCCCACCGGTGTGCCCCTAGGTCCAGCGCCGACAGATCCCAGTTCTGTGCCCCCCGGAGACCGCTGTGATGCTCCTCTCCTGGATCTCATCCAGAAAAAATGGCCACCGGGACTCTGAGGAGAGGGAGGAGGGGGCGGAGAGCTGAAAAGGGCGCGCTGGGCTGTGTAAAAACGCGCTCTTTCTGCTTCAATCCGCCCCTTCTATGACACTCCAGTGTGTCATTTTGGTCATCCGTGGGGCGGGCCGGGGGGCGGGGAAAAGGCCGAAGCCGCGGTCTAAATTAGAGGCCTGATGCCCAGGAGGGCTCCAGAGCGGCGCGGTAGTCCGGGGGGGGGGGCGGATTTGTACCAGACCCCCCCAGAATGGTCGACTGGATAGCGGTGGGGGTAGGTAGCAGGGGTAGCGGTTTCTGTATGGGGGGCCCCTGAAGCGAAAAGGAGCCGCTGCTGTTGCAGAGACAGGGACGCAGAAAAGCCCTGTCTCTGCTGTGCCATGCCAGTCCGCACCCTCCCCCGGCCCCAACAGGATCCCTCAGCCGGCCTGGGGTCCCTGGAAGCTGCGGAATGCTGCCTGATCTCCGACCCTACCTGAGGCGTCTCAACCTAATGCCCCCTGCGGGGGATTAGGGAGGGTGCGTCTGTCACTGTCAGGGGGTCTTCATCCTCGCCTCAACCTTAACCCAGACCCCTTAAAGGGGTTGGGGAAGGAGGGGGGTCTCGACCTCGAACCAGGACCCGAGGGACTGGGGAGGGAGCGACATGGGGAATAGCCACCTCGACCTCAACCGGGTACCCCTAATAGGGGACCGAGGAGGGAGCCATGCCGGGAGTCTCACTGGAGACCCACTTTTCTTCATCTGTATTTCCGGACGAAAAAAGGAAAAAAACCGGAAGAAAAAAAAAAAAAAAGGTGTGCCTCCTTGCGACACTAAGCAAAAACTGGAGAAGGCTGACGCCGTCCAGGGGTGTATACTGCAGAGGAGGAGCCAAAGTTAATCTTTTTCAGATTATGCATAGTTTCGCCTCCTAGTGGACAGCAGCATAACACCCACGGTTCTGTGTCCCCCAATTAGGCGACAGAGTAATTAGAATATCATCAAAAAGTTAATTTATTTCAGTTCTTCAATACAAAAAGTGAAACTCATTTATATAGTCATTACAAACAGAGTGATCTATTGCAAGTGTTTATTTCTGTTAATGTTGATGATTATGGCTTACACACGACGATCACATGGGCAGTTCAGAATCGTTTAAAGGCATAGTAATGTAAGTGTATGTAAACTTCTGACTTTGCAGTAAGCAGTAAAAATGCCTTAAAACATTCTCTTTCATTATTCTGGCATTTAGCAAATATTAATTATGGTAATCCTAACTGACCAAAAACAGGAAAGGTTTATTCTGATTTCAAAAACATGCATATGTGTCTTTTTATACACTGTATGTAAACTTCTGATTTCAAGAGTAGATAGAAAGATATATATAGATAGAGAGAGGCGATAGAGACTAGTATGAATCCTTTCCTTTTTAGATCCTCTGACTAACCGTTCTGACTTTACACAGAAGGGTTACTCCTTGAAAAATAAATAATTCATTAAAAGAAGGACAAATTAAAAAAAAATCCTTTACCAGTGTAGCAATGTCAATGGACGGCTGCTCCTCCACGTTCTCCAGCTCTGTTATCCGAGCACTGGCTTCTCTGATATGGAGCTACATGGGGTTAGAATATACATTATTGTAACAAATGCAATAAATGTGCAAGACACACAAATACTGAACATATTGTGTGTGTCTAAGGCTACTCGCTGACATGGCACAACACACGGGCAAAAATGATTCACACACTGCAGCATAATGCTAGTGAATGGGCTTGTGTTGTGACTTACAAGCTGTCAGGGCTGCAAAAATTGTCAAAATAATAATAATAAAAAAAATATATACTTCTGGTAACATGAGAATAGCAATGCGCCCTCATTCACTAACACTGCAACGTAGAAGCAAGATAGTGCAATGGTGTGCGGTCGTCGTTTGGTCACAAATTTACCGATTACAGAGGCGTGCTTTTACTAGCAGTCTGCTAGACAATTAATGGAGCAGAGGTGCAAATGCTTGACCTGCGATCAAATCAGACCAGGCTCGGCAAACTCCGAATCCCGGGATCAATAGTAGCCCAAGTGATAGCACTCACAGCAATAAGTGATTTCTCCCCTATACTAGGGATAATGAATATCTTTCAATTGTGGGAATAATCCTTTAGGCTCAGTTCCCATGATGAGTATTTAGTGAGATTTAGATGTTGCAGATTTTCTGCACCACTTTCTGCAAATTAAGTTACTTGCAGTTTTTTTTTCATCGCATTTTTGTCGCTTTTTAGCACATTAATTACCTGCTTTGTTTTTGATGCCTTGAGGTATTTGTCTTTGATGAAACTGTATTGATACAGTCGTGTCGGGATTAAGTGCGTGTTTTTTTTTTTACCTGCGGATTTTCTGCATCTAATGCAACTATACGGGTAAATCTGCATATCAAACTCAGTGCACCTGCAACAGAAATTGTCATGTTGCGGGGTTTCAAACATGCACCACAGTTCA
Organism: Dendrobates tinctorius; assembly: GCF_039654945.1. Taxonomy (NCBI): domain Eukaryota; kingdom Metazoa; phylum Chordata; class Amphibia; order Anura; family Dendrobatidae; genus Dendrobates; species Dendrobates tinctorius. The sequence goes on from NW_027361689.1 coordinate 29,982,041, forward strand.
GTTTACGCAGAGAAAAAAAAATAAAAAAATTGAAAAAGTACAGTGGGCATGACATTTCTATAAATCCCGTCCAGTCTGATGGATCTGTAGGACTCTGCGTTTATTGCCAAGCGAAAAACAGTGTCAAAAACTCATTGTGGGAACTTAACCTTACAAGGAGTTTATATAGTTTGTCAGGGAATCTATCAATATATTCATGCCGCTCGCAACACACAGCATGAATAAGAGCCTGGATGCATGACGACACATGAGACAGACCCGTCAATCAACTGGAGCAGTGCAGGGAGAAGCCGTCTGGAGACATCTTGGGACTGATCAGGTCTCTTACTATGTTTTCTCTGAAACACCAAAGCATTTCAGAGTGAAGCATAACTGACCTGAAAAAGACTGATTCATCCTGCCTGTGGTAAGAGCAGCATGAATCTAATGACCGGATTACTACAAGTTTTTACTGAAATCTCCCCATATGATGTGTCGCCCAAACAAGATGAATTTAGCAGCAGGGTCCTGTCTTGTGCACCTTGGAGCAGGACACGTTTTCAGTGTCCACATGTAATACAGGAAGGGTTGCGATGTTGGAGGGGCTATATTAGTAGGACACTAGAATATAGGAGATGCTGGTCTGACCGATGACAACGGCGCAGGACCTTGATGTCTGTATGTTAATCGCACGGACTGATACACAGTGACGAAAGATTACATAACTTGCCTGTATTCTCTTCTTTGTGTCATGATGTTTATGGAGCAAGCCTTCATTCTTCCTTATGTCGGCATCTATGGCATGTACCTGCTGCTGAATAGTGGGAAAATGAGACGAAATTTCACTAACTTCTCTCTCCAGTTGACTGCAGAAACAAAGAAAAAAAATAGATTACATTAGTATCAGTGGCCTTAGCACAGTATGATAACTGAGACCATATGCATCTGATCAAATACAGTTTAGGTAACCGACTGGATATAAATGTATGGAATGGTCTTGGGACATTCATGACGTGTAATTACTCATGCAGAATATTAGACTTGAATGGATTCAGTGGATCCGTTGAGGCACGTCTCATATGCTTCCCATTTAGCACTCGCCATTTGGGTAAGGTTTGTTGGCGGTTCTTTTATTATGGCAATGAATAATGGTTTGTGTTCACATAAACAGAACGTCGACCCGCAAACTTTTAGTGATCGGCGGTCCTTTGAAAACACGTCTGCACAGGCAGACCGAAGTAAGTGATCTAGTATAGATGGCTTAGAGCACACAGGTTGCTATGGATCTGGCAGCGCGAGGCCTGGTTACACAGGGCGATGCACCGCTCAAAATTATTTTTTTTTGTGTTGCACAAAATAGGGAGTTTTGTGTACTCCCCGTAAAATCCTTTTCTCCAAGCCAATCATTGGGGGACACAGAGACAGTGGGTGTTATGCTGCTTGCCACTAGGAGGACACTAAGTAAAACCAGAAAAAAGTTAACTCCTTCCCTGCAGTATACACCGTCTCGCTGGATGAGATTTCTCCAGTTTGGTGAAAAAAGCAGTAGGAGCTTAAACAGTCAACAATAACCATAACTATGTCAAAACCTAAGAATGCTACAGTGAGCCAGTAGGCTAAACAGGGTGAGTGCTGTGTCCCCCAATGAAAGGCTTGGAGAAAAGAATTTTACAGTCAGTACACAAAAATCCCTATTTCTCCTACGCCTCATTGGGGGACACAGACAGTGGGATGTCCTAAAGCAGTCCCTGGGTGGGGAGCATACATCTGCTAATACCCCATGTACCACTGAGTCAACACTGAGGTACTGCTGATTGCAGGATGCGTCTGCCGAGAGCTGCATCCGCAGAGGCCTGAGAATGAATTTGGTAATGTTTTGTAAAAGTATGCAGACTGGACCAGGTCGCAGCTTTGCAGGCCTGTTCTGCCGAGGCCTGGCGCCAAATGGTCCAAGAGGCGCGCACTGAACGGGTAGAGTGCGCCTTAATCCCCGCTGGGATAGGCGCGTTCCTGACACGACAGGATTCCTGAATCGCCAAGCGAATCCACCTGGCTAGCGTTGCTTTTGAAGCAGCTAGACCCTTCCTATGCCCCTCTGGAAGTATGAACAGGGCATCTGACTTGCGGAAGGGAGACGTCCGCGAGATGTACCGTCTCAGAGCCATAACCACATCCAAGGTGTGGAAGTCCTTAATGCGATGGACTGGTGCCGGACAAAAGGAAGGCAAAACAATTTCCTCGTTGAGATGGAAAGAGGAGACGACTTTGGGCAGGAAGGACGGGGACGTTCTGAGAACTGCCTTGCCCTGATGAAAATTCAGGAACGGAGAACGGCAGGACAGGGCCGCCAATTCCGAAACTCGTCTAATTGACGTAATTGCCACTAGAAAGGCCACCTTCCAAGAGAGAACAGTCAGTGACTCGGCCTGCAGCAGTTCGAAAGGAGCCTCCTGTAAGGCCCTGAGAACCAGGTTAAGGTCCTATGATTCCAAAGGCCTTCTATAAGGAGGCGCCACATAGGAAACTCCCTGAATGAACGTCTTGACCTGAAGTTTGGTGGCAATTTTGCATTGGAATAGCACTGACAAGGCCGAAATTTGGCCCTTGAGCGAGCTAAGCGCGAGGCCTGACTTTAATCCGGATTGAAGGAATTCCAATATGGCCGGAATGGAAAACACCAGAGGGGATCGACCATGATCCCTGCACCACGAAAAGAAGGTTTTCCAGGTGCGATGATAGATGTGCATGGACACAGGTTCCTAGCACTAACCATGGTGGAAATCACGTCGTGAGAGAACCCAGCCTGTGCTAAAATCCAGGATTCAACAGACACGCCGTCAAAGACGGGGCCCCGGGGTTCTGGTGATAAATCGGGCCCTGTGAGGGTAGATCCATACGATCTGCAAGTCGCCAGGGGACATCGGCGACCAGTTGTATTAGTTCTGCGTACCATGCTCGGTGCGGCCAATGTGGCGCGACTAGGACCACTGGTACTCCCCTCCACTCTGATCTTCTTGAAGACCCTCAGCAGCAAGGGAAGGGGGGAAGGATGAACCGGTGCCATGGCAGAACTAGGGCGTCCGCTCCGATGGCACATGGATCGCGCGATCGGGCAATGAACAGAGGAACCTTGTTGTTTAGTCTTGAGGCCATGAGATCAACATCCGGAGTCCCCCAACGATGACAAATCTGATGAAAGACTTCCGGATGAAGAGACCACTCTCCCGAGGCGAAGGCCTTGGCGACTGAGAAAATCTGCCGCCCAATTTTCTACGCCCGGGATATGGATTGCTGAGATGGGCGAATGGTTGGTCTCGGCCGAATGGAGGATGTGACTCACTTCGTGCATGGCCTTCCTGCTCCGAGTACCTCCCTGGCGGCTGATATACACCACAGCCATGGAGTTGTCGGATTGGATCCTGATGGGGTGACATGCGAGGAGATGGTGGAAACACTGCAGAGCTAATCTGATCGCTCGTATCTCCAAAATGTTTATGGGGAGACGTGACTCTCGGGTTAACCAATGACCCTGTGCCGTGTGGTGACGAAAGACCACACCCCAGCTTAGAAGACTCGCATCGGTGGTTACTACCAAACATCTTACTGGGAGAAAAGACCTCCCTTGATTCAGGGAGGACCTCAGCGTCCAGGGAGAACGGGCTCTTGTCCCAAGCTAAGGGACGGAGATGGAAGAGAGCAAATGGGACTACTTCCATCGCTGCCACCATCTTTCCGAGAACTCTCATGCTGAAACGAATGGAGTGAGAAACCGGACGGGAAAGAGTCCGCGCTGCCTGTTGTAAGGCTTGGGTCTTTTCTGGAGGGAGAAATACCAACCCGCGGGAAGTGTCCAAGATCATTCCTAAAAAGGAAATCTGCTGAGCCGGTTTTGGGAAAGACTTTTCAAAGTTTATCTGCCATCCCATGAGAGAAAGTGTATCTACTGTTATATCCACGGATTCCTCGCAGGATGGAAGGGATGGACCCTCGATGAGCAGGTCGTCCAGAAACGGTAACACTACTACTCCCCGAGAGTGGAGAATGGCCATGACAGCCGCCATGACCTTGGTAAAGACCCTGGGGCGCGGTGGCGAGTCCGAAAGGCAAGGCAACGAACTGGGAGTGTTCCTCGTGAATTGCAAAACGCTGGAACTGCTGGTTGGACGGGCAGACCGGAATGTGAAGGTAAGCGTCCTTGATGTCGATGGAGGCTAGGAACTCTCCTTTTACCATGGAAGCGACAATTGATCGGAGAGATTCCATTCGGAATCGCCGTACCTTGACAAACTGATTTAACAGTTTGAGATACAGAATGGGCCACATTGTCCCGTCCTTCTTTGGAACCACAAAAAGGTTTGAATTAAAACCCCTGAACCTTTCGTGATGAGGTACCGGAATGATGACTCCGTCTCTTAGCAGAGCTTGATCAGCCCGAAGGAAGGCTCTTGTCTTTTTCTTGGGGGGAACCGTGTTGGAGGGGGAGAAGAAAATTTTATCTTGTATCCGGAGGACACCAGCTCCCTGACCTACTTGTCGTGGACGACCGCGAGGCAGGTGTGACTGAAGGAAAGTAGGCGACCGCTTACTTTGTCGGTGTCCGCCGGATACCGCATCAAGTCATTGGGTATCAGATCTATGAGATCTGGCTCCCCTAGTTCCAGATGTCCTAGGCCTGGGCTTCCAAGAGCGGTTAGGTCTGTATGAAACCTGGGATCCTCTGTCTCCGCGCGGGGACCGACCTGAACCGGGAGAGGTCGAAGAGGACCAACTGGAGTTATTGCGAAAAGATCGAAAACGCGTCGGTTGTTGGTTTCCAAACGGCCGAACAGCCCTTTGTTGAGGAAGGAATTTACTTTTTCCCCCGGTAGTATCAGAAATGAGCTGGTCCAGTTTCTCTCCAAAAAGACGACCCGTTTGAAACGGAAGAGAAGTCAACGATCTTGTAGATGTGGCATCCGCCCGCCAGTCGCAGAGCCATAGGGCTCTTCTAATGGAGATTGCATTAGCTGCAGTTTGAGCAGCGCAATTGGCGGCATCTAAAAAAGCGTCCACTACAAAGTCCGCTGCATGAATTATCTGCCTGGCGACATCAGTTGCCTCCGGGGGAAGATTGGTGCTCTGGAAGGAACACAGCCCTACATCAAGGCTTTCTGATACCTTCCTAGCCGTGGAGGTTGGCACCCTAAAAGCACGAATTTTGGCGCCCCCACTCAACGAGGACTGTCCCTCACTCCCCTACGAGTCCCTGATAAGGAGGGAAAATAATAATCAGATAGAACAGAAATGATTAAAAATGCCCTAGGCTAATGCAGGACCCCAGACAAATATTGCAAATACATAAAAACTATATTACCTCCGCACCATAATCACCTATGACCAACTGATATGTCAAAATACAAATGATAAAGATCAGCCCCCCTCAGGGGTATACAGTCGATCCAATGGAATAAAGAGGGTCACTTATGTGCAGGTATGCCCAGACACGTTTCTCCGCCTACAGCGGTTCATTAATCAATGTTAGTGATGTCCATAGCCGATACCCAGAATCCTGTTGACTGATTCTATAAGAGAATCAAGCGATTCTTGATCAGTTGGGGGATTCTGAGGGGCTGATGTGTCAGATTCGAATTCAGAGTCGTGCTCGCTGCGGACCTCAGGAGACGGAGAGCGAGAAACAGGCGTCGCCGATGCTGAGGCACGAGCGTGAATAGGGGGGACGTGTCATTGGTCCGCTTTCTAGAGACCCGACCATCCTTTGAACGAGTACGGTCCCTGCTGGTGGACGGTTCTCGGCCGACGCCAGAGCCCTTCTTGGGCGGTAAAGGTGCTTTTTGACTTAAAGAGCCCTCCCGGAGAATATAGCCTGGGTCAGAGACTCCACCAACCGTGACAGGGACGCAGCCCACTCAGGGGTACTAAACGCAGGAAGCCCGGCGGCGGCGAGGGGTGTTTGAGCGCATTCTGGGTCGCAGTCCGTGCATAACAGATTAGTCTGTGCACTGGGCAAGGCAGTCTTGCAAGTGGTACACACGGTAAAAAACGCAGTGTGCTTCTTAGCAGCCTGTTTAGCCTCCTTAGAATGAGACATAGCGCTCCTGAAAGGGTTAACGGCAGAGTATGGTCTGCAGCTGCAGGGAATGTGCCGGGAAGGGGTTAAGCTTTGTTCTGAGGGCAGATGCAGCTTACCCCAATCCTGTGCTGTGTCCCCCTAGAGGAATAGCGGTGGCTCTGTGGTGTCACCCAGTATCCGGCAGAGTGCGCGCCTCACAGCCGTGTCCAGAGGTTGAGGTAACTGACATGGCCCCCGAGATTAGGACTGCACGTCTCGTAAGAGACAAGAGGCGCCAAGGAGGAGGGGGCGGCGACGTTAGTGTGGGAGGCGCTATTCAAATTGCAGCCTAGTAGGCCGGAAAAGCCGGGGACTAAATTTCTGGCTCATGCGCCGAGAGCGAGGGGGCCCCGAGATGGGGCACCGGTGCACCGCTGCTGAGACCAGGTCAGCACCTCTCCCGGGGACCAGGACCCGACCCCATACCTCCACTCTAGTGCTCAGGCAGGCCGTCGCTGTCCGGTGCCATCCACCTCCTGGGCTGATGAAGCAGAGCTGGAGATCTTAAAGAGGTATGCTCAATCGATCCTCCCTATGGGCAGGGGGATGGAGAGCTATGGGGCTAATTCAGGGCGTTCGGAAGCGCTGTTCCAGTCTTCTCCATTGCACACTCTGCGCTTGCCGTCGTATCCGTGGATTACTGGGACCATAGGATCATCGCCGGAGGAATCTCATCGCCAGAGGAATCAGCCTCAATCGTCGCAGGAAAGTGTACGGGGAGGTATACTCCGCGTGCTTGCCTGTTGTTGGTTCGGGGGAGAGCGGGCTGTAGAAAGGAACCGTCGCCCCCTTCATTTCGTTAATTAAAATTTACAGAAAATTCTAAAATAAAATAAAAACAGTGGGGTTTGAAGCCAGACCCAAGTGCCTCCTATAGACACTAAGCAAGAACTGGAGAAGTCTCATCCAGCGAGAGGGTGTATACTGCAGGGGAGGAGTTAACTTTTTTTCTGGTTTACTTAATGTCCTCCTAGTGGCAAGCAGCATAACACCCACTGTCTGTGTCCCCCAATGAGGAGTAGGAGAAAGATTTCACCCGATAAACTATACGCTTTTGATATACTTGTGGTGCTAGACGTTTCTCTGAAACTTTATCTGTGCATTGTCGTGGGCTTCAATTTCTAGGGAGCCATTATAAACGGGATATCTCCAAACCCATTAGAAACTTAAGCCAGCCGATCAAGCTCATTTCTGGAATCTGATTACTGCGTCACATCTGGTATCACAGAGCAAGCAGTCCTATGGAATGGAAGCTTTTTATGTCGACCATACAAACGGATAGCCAGCAATGTACTCCGACGGTCAGGCTACACCCGCTGGCTTAGTGGCCACTATTAGGAAAGTTTATATAACATCCATTTGCAACAGCGCCACAAAAAAGGGGTTCTGACTAGAGACTGAGAATCAAACACACCTGATTTCCCTTTCCACGTCACGGCTCAGATATCGGGCTCTGTTGAACTCGGAGGAATAATAGCGGTTCTTATACACTTGGTCTCCGTCCGCTGTGAACGCCTCTCTGCAGTTTACAGGTGGCTTCCCTCTCTGCATCACTTCTCGAGCTTCACTGTTATTCTATTGGGAAGAAACAAGAGAATTAGCATTCTCGGTGCTTGTAGGGTACATCTAAAATTCTGCACAAGTCCTTGTAACAAAAACAATACAACATGTATCTAGGATAGGAATACTTCCAGGAGCCGAACACGTGTGTTATAGGACTGACATGTTGCACTATTACTAAGTATTAAATAACTGCAAACATTGATTTGGTGACATCTCATTAAGCAAAGGATAACCTAAATGTGGGGACTACACCCCTTCGCTCTAACTGCAATGACTATCTTTCCCCCTGCAAACATTGCAACATTCATAGAAGATGCATATTGGTTTGGCTCAGTTATTAAATATAAGTAAAGCAATGTATTTATGAGAGTCCGGCTACAGGAAGCTCCGCAGATAGTAGTGCAGATATTGCTGTGGTTTCCAGTCGATATACCGTGCATCACAGAACAATGAAATATGCAGTGAATATCTGCAGTATAAAATTGACAGGTAAATCTGCAGCACCACGTAATGAATCTCATCTACAACATTGGTAATATAATAACACTACAGATTTTCTATCCATAACCGATGTGCATCTGTCCCGCACGGACATACCGTCCAAACCTAAAAAACATTTATAGTAGACTAACGGGAGATAATGAAGACGGTTGCTTAATGGAGCGGTCCTTTCAAAGAATCTGTCAGCAGGTTTTGCTATGTAATCTGACAGCAGCATGGTGTAAGGGCTCAAACCTGGATCTCGGCGGTGTACCACTTTGTTTACTGGGTGCAGAAGCGGTCAGAGAATCCCGCAGATCTAGAAGCGCTAGGTATAACCCCCGTGAACAGCACTGATTGGCTGCTTTCTGGACAGAATCAGCGGTGGGGCGTGTGGTTGGACTAGGAGGCACGAGACACCTAGTCCTGTAATGATAAACTCCTATACTGATTGTATTGAAAAAGCAAAAACAGTCCAGTAAGTGATACCTCCCTGGAATCAGGGTATCTGCCCCTACATCATGGTGCTCTCAGATTACATGGCAAACATATGCTGTCCGATTCCCTTTAACTATAAGTAGTAATGGAATTCCTAGACAGTAAACAGCAATGGCTGATTGTGTAATGTGGAGATCAGATACCTTTATCAGCAGCACTGTCTCTATCCCCCTCATGTCGATCAAGCAGTTGGCAACTACGGGGTTATCAATTTCTAAAGCTGTCAGTACGGATGGATAATATTGATGAACCGCGGCTCTAAAGAGAAACGCAAGAAAATAGGAGTTAAAATAAAAAAAACTCCTCTATTCATTAGATTAAAAAAATAACTTACGGTAAATATGTGCACAATATACAGTACAGACCAAAAGTTTGGACACACCTTCTCATTCAAAGAGTTTTCTTTATTTTCATGACTATGAAAATTGTAGATTCACTCTGAAGGCATCAAAACTATGAATTACCACATGTGGAATAATATTAACAAAAAAGTGTGAAACAACTGAAAATATGTCTTATATTCTAGGTTCTTCAAAGTAGCCACCTTTTGCTTTGATTTCTGCTTTGCACACTCTTGGCATTCTCTTGATGAGCTTCAAGAGGTAGCCACCGGAAATGGTTTTCACTTCACAGGTGAGCCCTGTCAGGTTTAATAAGTGGGATTTCTTGCCTTATAAATGGGGTTGGGACCATCAGTTGTGTTGTGCAGAAGTCTGGTGGATACACAGCTGATAGTCCTACTGAATAGACTGATAGAATTTGTATTATGACAAGAAAAAAGCAGCAAAGAAAAACGAGTGGCCATCATTACTTTAAGAAATGAAGGTCAGTCAGTCCGAAAAATTGGGAAAAGTTTGAAAATGTCCCCAAGTGCAGTGGCAAAAACCATCAAGCGCTACAAAGAAACTGGCTCACATGAGGACTGCCCCAGGAAAGGAAGACCAAGAGTCACCTCTGCTGCGGAGGATAAGTTCATCCGAGGCACCAGCCTCAGAAATCGCAGGTTACCAGTAGCTCAGATTAGAGACCAAGTCAATGCCACACAGAGTTCTAGCAGCAGACACATCTCTACAACAACTGTTAAGAGGAGACTTTGTGCAGCAGGCCTTCATGGTAAAATAGCTGCTAGGAAACCACTGCTAAGGACAGGCAACAAGCAGAAGAGACTTGTTTGGGCTAAAGAACACAAGGAATGACATTAGACCAGTGGAAATCTGTGCTTTGGTCTGATAAGTTCAAATTTGAGATCTTTTGTTCCAACCGTGAACGGATGGACTCTACATGCCTGGTTCGGTTCCCACAGTGAAGCATGGATGAGGTAGTGTGATGGTGTGGGGGTGCTTTGCTGGTGACACTGTTGGGGATTTATTCAAAATTGAAGGCATACTGAACCGGCATGGCTCCCACAGCACCTTGCAGCGGCATGCTATTCCATCCGGTTTGCGTTTAGTTGGACCATCATTTATTTTTCAACAGGACAATGACCCCAAACACACATCAAGGCTGTGTAAGGGCTATTTGACCAAGAGAGAGAGTGATGGGGTGCTACGCCAGATGACCTGGCCTCCACAGTCACCAGACCTGAACCAAATCGAGATGGTTTGGGGTGAGCTGGACCGCAGAGTGAAGGCAAAAGGGCCAACAAGTGCTAAGCCTCTCTGGGAACTCCTTCAAGACTGTTGGAAGAGCATTTCCGGTGACTACCTCTTGAAGCTCATCAAGAGAATGCCAAGAGTGTGCAAAGCAGTAATAAAAGCAAAAGGTGGCTACTTTGAAGAACATAGAATATAAGACATATTTTCATTTGTTTCACACTTTTTTGTTAATTATATAACTCCACATGTGTTAATTCATAGTTTTGATGCCTTCAGAGTGAATCTACAATTTTCATAGTCATGAAAATAAAGAAAACTCTTTGAATGAGAAGGTGTGTCCAAACTTTTGGTCTATACTGTATAACAGCAACTAAAGACAGGTAAAGCAGAGAAAAAGTTCCGGTGATATAGGACAAGCAAGACTGATAAGATGGTATTTAATATATATATATATATATATATTCTTCCACTTCCCAAATGGTTCAAAAGTCCGTAAAAATCTCCAAATTTCTAGGTAAGTATCCTAATGAAAATCTATGTATGGTGACAAATTGGAAATGCAACTGACATGAAAAAATATAGGTGAGATGACTAATAAATGCCATAATACGTATAGTAAGTAGAAGAAATACAGAACAATGTCTCCCCCTGGTGGGGTTAATAGGTATGTAGCAGAGATTTCCGTAGATCCACAGATTTTTCATAGTTCTAGTACCACAAATATGAGCGCATGGTAAGGAGAGAGATTTTTTTTGTCTGTTCCAGAACGGCTTTAGGGGTTAAATAACATGTATGGAGAAATATTCTGGGCATGCACTGTTTAAAAAAGCGGGTCCGCAGCTGAAACAAAACATTTCTTTGTCCATCTACTCAAGATGGCGGGCGCTTAAATACCAACGGATCCATCAAAAAAACGGATGCAATGGAAGACCATCCGTCACAATCCGCCACTAATGTTAGTCTATGGAGAAAAAAACGGATTCCGCCATAAAAAAAATAAATTCGTTTTTTTCAAAAATTGGCGGATTTCGACTGACGTCAAAAAACTGAAGTGTGAAAGAGGCCTAAGAAGAGAATGAGTAAGCAGAGACCAACCCAGCCCCTAAAAGTGATAATTAGGGGGCACCGCTGGTTTATGCTTCCTTGTTTATAATGCACAATGACAGTGCGCTCTCTTGCCAACTCATCACTTCTCACTAGAGCCGGGAGCGCACTCTCACTGTGACCAAGTAGAATAATGCCCAGTGCAAGATCCTACTGAGCATTTGTCGGAATTGAAAACTCACGCATGCTTAGTAGAGCTGTGACTAGCCCAGCCCCAGAAACAGACTTTACTGATTAGTTTCCAACCATGCACTGGGGATTCTCAAACAAAATGTTATGAAACAGGAAGTGGGTGAAAAAATAATAAAGTAAGTAAAGAAAGAATGAACAGTAGGGAATTTTTAATTTAAAGTATATTAGAAAAACAATTCAATTATTACACAACACAGACATTTAGGATTAAATTAACGCTAGTTTCAGACCACCCATTTAAGCAAAAAGCTGGCCCTTTACATGAGTGAGGCTAAAGTAGGGATCCCCACTATATTGACAGTGTGCAAGACTTCCTGCCTCTGAGCCGTATGTAAAAAGAAGGGAGAGCTGTAATGCTGTCTTCTTCATACTGGATGTAGCGAAACATGAATACACAATGGATTCCTTGTTATTATGTAGCAGCAGGAGGAGGAGGCTAGAATACAAAACTACAAGTTTTTTATCCAACTTTGCCATGTGTGGGCATGTATTGAATTGTATCAGAAACACCCTTTACAAGCAGCTATGTTCCCCATTGCAAATTTAAGGGTTACCCTATTACTTTTCTTTTGATGACCTATTCTATAAATAAGTCATCAATACTAGGGTTGGATTTCGACAACCAGCATCACCGCTGATCAACTGTTCTCAGTGACGACGGTAGCCAGATGTTAGCAGTTGTGGAGCAGAACAGTGTATTGGCCGTGGCCAGGTACTGCACATCCACTGCTATTCATCTGAACCGCAGCCCCCAGCGGTGGCCACAACAGTTCAGGAGCGGTGCTGCTCACCTCTGCAACTGCTAACACCTGGCTGCCATCAGCACCAAGGGCAGCTGATTGTGGGTGTTCCGGGTTTAGGACCATCATCAGACTGATATTGCTGGCCTCTCTTTAAAACTATAGAAGAAACGATGTTCTTCTCTTACAAATTAACCCCATAGATGCATCTGGATCCGCCATCATTTACACTGTATAATACATAAGGCATCTTACTACCTGTCTGATGTCGAACAATATTCTGAACATTGACAAAACCTAAGAAAAAAACCAAAAATGAGCATATACACTACCACAAGTAGATATAAATAATATAGGGTATGTAGTTATTGCTATTTTGATAAAAAAAAAACATAAAAGCCATCTCACCGTGACAAGGTGTAACCATCGGGAGGTCTGCGGTATAAAATCTTTAGTATAGGTCAGACAAAGTCAATGTGAATAAGGGCGGAGCGGGACAGTTTTGGGTTTGCTGTAATCTCTTGTACTTTGTACAAACAGGGGGCACAGCTCTCCTTTCTGAGCGAAATATTCGATCTGTGTAGCTTCCCATGGATGGGTGTCTCAGTCTGGGATTGTCCTGCTCGGCCCTTGTTCACATTGACATCATTTGACTCATGGTAAGGCTTTAATACTAGAGACAGGTTAGGAATGTCCTGATGGGTACACCTTCTCACAGTGGGATGGCATTTATGTCTTTTTTAAATCAAAATAGCATTGATAAAGTACCTTATGTTATTTACATATACTACTACCATTTACTTGCTGTACGGTATATGCTCATTTTTGTTTTTGGTTTCTGTTCAGGAAATGCATTGCCAAGAACGAAATCCGAATAAACTTACAGACTGCTGATGGGTTTTGTCCAAAGCAAATGGCTAAAATTTCATGAAAATTCACTTGCAGCAACATTAAATCATGTCAGACTTTCTGCAAGACCTGTGTGAGCAAACCCTTATAATCCACTAATAAATAATTACAACAAATCTCACTTCTCACCTTCTTGAAACGTCATACATTTCATTGCAGAACGGATTGACGATGATCTGGGGCCTCTGACCGTACGTGAATACTTTCGACATGATGCTCTGCAGCGTCCTCTCATCCTGATGATTGTCGCAGCAGAACGCTAAGAGCAGAGCCTTTAGGCAGCTTTCTACTGCGAGTGTGAGCTGGGGGTCCTTCAGTCGGATACAGGCTCCTAGGTGAAGAAAAATCAACTTGCTATTACCTTACTCTGTGCAAAAGTCTCTCCAAGAACAACAGTGATGGAATAAGGCATTACAAACCTAATGGTCCGATGGGCTTCTGCTTGAAACGTCTGTGCCTGTAAGCCTCGTCAATTCCAGCAAGCAGAGCGGGCATGTGCTGTCCAAATCTTCTCAACATGTCCGACCTACTGTCCTGGAACTCCTTTATCTGTCGTTGAAGACCATCCACTTTTTGTCTCTGATCACGCTCTGCATTACTATTGAGGGGAGAAAGACAGGAACATGTCGGACTCAGAAAGGTCATAGAATTAAACCACAAACCCCAAAATGTCAACTTAAATGAAGTTTACTGGTAAAGCCCACTACATTCCCAGACCCCACGGCAAACGTATGACCGCATGTCTCTGCTAAGGCTAGAAAAGATGTGAGACAAGTGATCGTATCAAAGGGCCAACTCAGATTTAGACCTTTACATAGATGAAGCAGGACGTACAGAAATCTGCTGCGTTCTTCCTTCTCTCTATGAAGCGCTTGCTGGAACTGGTTGATCTGCTCAGATGTTGTAACTTCTTGGTCGTGAAGTTCTTTTATTTTATCTTTCAGCCGATTTATTTCTTGCAGTCTTGCGATCTTTTCTTCCTCGGATGCGTTATCTGCACTAAAACGGACATGACAGGTGGAGGGAGGGAAAGATATTGGGGTTAGCCACTCATCTATAAAAAAAGGGACCATCCCCTCATGTACTTGGTAACCATGCATTTACTTTTTTTTTTTTTTTTTTGTCTTTTGCTGGTGATAAGACGGGATACATTACAAATCTGGCATGTGCTGGGATTGATTTTTGATTTGTTGGCCAATCGCTATTACACTTGGTTTAAAGGGGTTTCCAAGTTTATGATTAGGATTCTCCAGCGTCGGGAGTGGGCGGTCATGTGGCCGCTAGTAGGTGATATAGTGTTTCTAAAAAAGATACAGAGCTAGTAATATATTACAGGGGTACATCCTTATAAATTCCCTTTATCCCATACACTGTCGAGCAATTTTTCATTTCTGTGGTTTCATTTTTTTTCCCTCCTCTCCTTCCAAAACCATAACTTCATTTCACCCTTGATATACCAGTATGATGGCCTGTTATTTCGTGGGCCGAATTGTTTAAAAGATGTTATTTATTTTACTGTATAATGGGGAAGAAAGATTCTAAGTGGGGTGAAATGGTGAAAAATATGAAATTCTACTATTGTTTTTCTGAGTTGTGCCTTTACCGTGTTCATTGTGCAGTAAAAATCACTGATACCAGGTTACTCCGGGTCACCATCATTACGAAGATGAAAGTAATGAAAAAAATGCAGGAGTTTGTAAAATAAAATAAGAGGTTTTTGTGGTCATTTTCTTAGACCCGTAAAATTTTTATGTTTCCAATAATAGAGCTGTGTGAGCACTAGCTTTTCTGCAGGGCGAGCCGACGTTTTCATTGCTACCATTTTCAGGTCCATAAGGCTACTTTCACATTAGCGTCTTTGTGCGCTGCGCATCGAGCGCAATAGAAACACATGCAAAAACGCATCATGTGTTTTTGAATGCGTTTGCGTTTTTATGCGCATTCGTTCTCTAGGTGTCAAACCAATGTCTACACATGTTTACTCGTAAACGCATGTGTAGGCATGTCCATGTGCATGCCTGCGTTCCCATAGACTAATGCGTTATGACGCATTCCATGCGCAAGTGAACGCAGGCGATTTTTTGACGCCTTTGGTCGTCGGACCCAAAAATGCAACAGGTCGTGTCCGGCGCATCTAGACGCACACCTTGAAAAAACGCATGCGCGAGAAAACGCAGACGAACGCGTGCAAACGCAAGACCGTGCGTACGCCATGTTAAACATAGGTACGCATGACGTATTTGCACAGATGCGCAAAAAAAAGCTAATGTGAAACCAGCCTAAGATATTCTCATTACTTTCTGTTTTTCAGTTCAGTGTTTTTTTTTTTTTTTTTACTTTTAGGAGTTTGTGGGAACCAAAAAAAAAGGCAACTCTAGTGTTTTATGCTTCTCGTTACGTCACTTACCGATTGAGTTAATGTATTTTTGGACTATAAGGTGGACCTTACCATAACACACACGCCCGGTTTAAGCAGCAGAAAATAGGAAAAGCATTTTTTCCTATTAAGACTGGGCCATGTAAAGTGGAGGGGTCGATACCACTAATTTTAATGTACTAGAGTAGAAAAGAGATGTAAGAAATCTATTGTTTGTGTCTCTACAACACAGGTCTGCTACATGCACATGTAGCAGAGCTGTGTATGTCTATATATGCACATGTAGCAGAGCTGTGTATGTCTATATATGCACATGCAGCAGAGCCGTGTATGTCTATATATGCACATGTAGCAGAGCTGTGTATGTCAATATATGCACATGTAGCAGAGCTGTGTATGTCAATATATGCACATGTAGCAGAGCTGTGTATGTCTATATATGCACATGTAGCAGAGCCGTGTATGTTTATATATGCACATGTAGCAGAGCCGTGTATGTCTATATATGCACATGTAGCAGAGCCGTGTATGTCTATATATGCACATGTAGCAGAGCCTTGTATGTCTATATATGCACATGTAGCAGAGCTGTGTATGTCTATATATGCACATGTAGCAGAGCCGTGTATGTCTATATATGCACATGTAGCAGAGCTGTGTATGTCTATATATGCACATGTAGCAGAGCCGTGTATGTCTATATATGCACATGTAGCAGAGCTGTGTATGTCTATATATGCACATGTAGCAGAGCCGTGTATGTATATATATATGCACATGTCTATATATGCACATGTAGCAGAGCTGTGAATGTCTATATAAAGATACAGAGCTCTGCTAGATTAACCATAAATAAAATATATATAGAAGGGGTTAACTTCCAAAACACGTTAATGTTCTGCCCACTAGATGGTGTCATTAAACCACTACAGAAATAATTATATATATATATATATATTATATATACATACATACACTGTGTGTATATATATATATATATATATATATATATATATATATATATATATATATATATATATACACACACATACACATACATACACTGTATATATATATATATATACATATATATATATATATATATATATATATATATATATATATATACACATATACACACACACACATATATAATATATTACACACACACACACACACACACACACACACACACACACACACACATTATTATTTCCGCATAACGTTGACAATTACATTTTATTCTGAACAATAATACAAAATCCCTTAAATTTTCTCAGCGCAGGCACTCAAACTGTTTTCCATCACAATTTGCACAGCTTTGAAGTCTGTCTCTAACGCTACGACAATATTTTTGCACAAGTCTCTTTCGGTATTAATTTCTTGAAATGCATCTCTTATGTAATTTTTCAAATCACTGACACTTTCTGGTTTTTGACTATAAACTTTGTCCTTGAGCACTCCCCAAAAGGAAAAATCCATTGGGGTCAAGTCTGGTGAACGTGGCGGCCAATCAAGTGTGCCTCTTCGGCCAATCCATTTATTAGGATTATTAGGAAATGTTTCATCGAGATACTCGCGGACTACTCTTGAATAATGTGGGGGGCCCCATCTTGTTGGAAATAAAGGTCATTTGAATTAGGCTGTTGCTGTAACTGGGGAACAACTTGGTTCATTAGAATTTCGAGATACTTATCTCTTGTGACTGTTCCATAAAAAAAAAAATGGTCCAAAAACACCAAAACTTGAAATACCAAAATACCACACCAAACATTGACACCAGGCTCATTTAGTTGTTACTCTAGTGTTAAATACATGTTCTCCTTATACCAGTAAATACAATTATGTCTGTTAATATGGGCAGATAATGTGAAAGAAGCTTCATCACTCCACATAGTCTAATATATAAAGCTCAATGTGTGTGTATGTGTGTATGTCCGGGATTGGCATCTGCACCGTCGCAGCTACAGCCACAATATTTTGCACAGTCACACATCTGGACCCCGAGAGCGTCATAGGCTATGTTGTGAGGTGAAATTTTAACCCCGCGCATTCCAATTCACCAAACAATTTTGCCCCTATCTACATAATGGGGAAAAAGTGAAAGGAAAAGTGTTGGAGGCAAATTGACAGCTGCCAGATGTGAACAAGGGGGACTTAAAGAATGAGAGCGATGGCGCCAAACAGTATATACCTTACAGTTGCTAAGGTGGGGCCCTGACATGGGATACTCACCACACACGGGGATATGAACACACACACAAAATGCGCCACACACTACCACGTGCTTCACCACATATACCACCCTAAGCACACATTTCACCACACATACACCAACCTCGCCACATAAAAGTCCAAACACAAAAGTCGCCACTCAAAACTCGCCACGCTGTCCCAGAGCTGTTTAAAAGATGAAAAATTAGCTGTGATTGGCTGCTATCAGCAACAGTTTTCTTTGTAGACAGTTGTGGTAACTGAGGCCTATTATTCTTATCATTTCTATGGTGTTATCGTCCTTCTGTAAAGCTGGAAATAATACAATTTATTACCGTGCCAACCAGACCACCCTCTGACACAGACTGCAGGGAGAGCCCAGTATCACACAGGATAGGGTTAGATACACGGATCAGCAGGCAGTATCACACAGGATAGGATTAGATACACAGCTCAGCAAGCAGTATCACACAGGATAGGATTAGATACACAGCTCAGCAGTCAGTATCACAGGATAGGATTAGATACATAGCTGAGCAGTCAGTAACACGGTAGGATTAGATACACAGCTTAGCAGAAAGTATCACACAGGAGAGGATTAGGTACACAGCTCAGCAGACATTATCACACGGGATAGGGTTAGATACACAGCTCAGAAACAGGATGTGCCAAAGGAGAGGACATTTTTTAATTCCAAGAATTCCACTTATTCCATCTGATTTGCTTTTTGATTTTAAACACCTCCAGTTTCCAGTTCAACTGCTATTTGCAATGTCCATTAACAATGCTCAGGGACAGTCCTTGGAAGTAGTAGGGATCGATTTGCAAGCTTCATGCTTTTCTCATGGTCAACTTTACATGGCCTGTTCAAGAGTTGGAACTGCCAAAAATCTGTTCATCTTTGCACCGAAAGGAAAAACCAAAAATGTTTTTTATCAAAAGGCTCTTGAAGGAGTTGAAAATAAAATACTATCAATACCTGGGTAATCGTTTAGTTAATTTGCGTTGGAAATCTGTAGTGTTGAATATACGATGTGAAATGTTTTTATGTGCAATATAATCATTATAATTTGTACTAACTAACCTCAGCTTTTCTAGTGTATCTCCCTAGTGTGGCAGCGAGCGCTGTGAACCTTTGCTTAGCAATCTCTAGGGCTTCAGGTCTTTGTACTTGTCCAGCTTGGTCTTATTCTTGATCTTTACACCTTTCTGTATTTCTGTTAGTTGGTTGACTTCCCTTTGTGTCAGGGAAATCGATTAATATTTAGGGGTTGCACACTTTGAACACTTATCGACATCACACTAATGTTTATGTTGTGTTTCTATTATGTTTTGCAGGTAGTTAAACTGAAAATGAGTACTAGAAAGGGAATTTGGTTACTTGAAAAGGTGCCTGGTGGTGAATTTTTGGGAGCTCGACTCCCTTCCAAGGAACAAGTGCTTTTAGTTTTTATTTACCATCACAAGGAAATGAAAGAAACACTCGTGTGCTGCTAAATCCACAAGTATTAAACTACAGGAAGTGTGAAAGAAAGCAAGTATCCCTGTCATGACAGAGGAGAATATCTGAACTCGTATACAGAAGTTATACAAGGAATATCAACATCTGGGTAAAGAGAAATCAAAAAACACTGACAAAGCAAATATGAAGCGGCAGATTTGGAAAGCTGATCTTGTTGAGCTATTTGATATTGCCAGGCAAAATGTGATGTCCATGAATAGCGTACTAGAAGACAATAAAGCATTCCTTATGTCACAAAGAGAGGATCGTATGAGTTCATCAATGAGTGGTGTAGATAAGGTTCTTTCCTCACAAATTAAAAAGAAAATAAATACAGAAAAAAAGGAGGCCTACAAGATGAAACACTATAAAGAAATTGCCAAAATGAACAAGACAGTTAGAGTGGAACACTCAGTCTCATCTCCATCATCATTAATTCACGAAGAGGACGAATTTTCTGCACCACCAGTGAAAAAAAATCTTGTGCAGGTCGTAGATTAAAACCTCTTGATCACACACTCACGGCTACATGGGATCGAGAACAACTCTCCATTCAACAAGCAAGTACTTCATTTATTGCAACTGCAAAAAGCCTTGGTCACGATGTTTCATGCATTTCCATATCTCCATCACCCGTTTTCCGAGCTCGGGCGATTAACAGAAGACAAATGGCTGAGAACATGGAAAAGTCACTGTTTGAAAATTGTCCTCATTTAGTCTTACATTGGGATAGTAAATTGTTGCCCTCGGTTGCCTGTGGGAGTGTCAAAACTCGAGAAGATAGAGTTGCTGTTCTTGTAACTGGAAAACATTTTGAGCATTTGCTTGGCATACCTATTGCCCAGAAAGGTACTGGTGAGCTAATGGCTGAAGTTTTTATTCAGGCGGTAGACCGATTCACGCTACGTGACCGTATCATTGGTATATCTTTCGATACAACTGCATCTAATACAGGAATGATCCAAGGAGCATGTATCAGAATTGAAACTGAATTTGGGCAACCTTTGTTGTGGTTGGCTTGCCGCCACCACACCCACGAATTTTGAAAAGGAGTGTTTGGTAACTGTTGTAACATACCATCAAGTGGTCCTGACAACCAGATTTTCCGAAAGTTCCAAAATCAGTGGAATTCAGTTGATAAGAAGTCCTATTCCACGATGTTAGATGAAGAAAATCCCATTCAAGGTTTTCTAGAAGAACAACGTATGAAAATTGTGGACTACCTCAACAATGTCTTGAAAGATGGCAGTCATCCAAGAGAAGATTACAAAGAGCTATTACAACTAAAACTTCTATATCTTGGAGGTTGGGATGAAAACCATTTCGAATTTAGGGTTCCAGGGGCTCTGACTGAAGCAAGGTGGATGGCATAGGCCATGTGTACTCAAAATTGTGCTATTCACTAAACAATTGCATATTTCTAATACCGAATTGAAAGGAATAAGAAAAGTAGCACGTTTTGTCTGTCTAATATATGTCCGCTTTTGGCACAAGGAAGTTGTAAGTCGATGGGCTCCAAAGAATGATTTGGAGATGCTACAGCTTTTGCAATATTATCCAGATAAAGATGTCAGAGAACGTGCCCTCACAGTGGCTAAGAGACACATTTGGTATCTGTCAGAAACTAACATAGGATTGGCGTTTTTGGATGAACGTATCGGTCAGGCTGAGAAGGATAAGAGGTTTGAAAATTTAAGAATGAAACCTGCAAAGAAAAAGAAACAAACGGTTGGAAGGTAAAAACCTAGTTTTTGAAGGAAAAGACCTCTGCGATTTTGTTACAAGTAAAACAAAGTCATTCTTTGAATTGTTTGGGATCCACGACGTAGAAGAATATTGCAGTGATACACTAAGAAGCTCCATCAATGCTCTTAAGGTGGCATTGCTCTGATAAAGTAGTTTAATAATTCATAGATGAACAACAGAAACAGTTCTTGTTAAGAGTTGTCAAGTATCATAGAAAAGCCATCACCAAGCGAACAAAAGAAGAAGTTGCATCTTTCACAGCACATTAGTGTAAATCATTTAATACGTATGATACTGCCTATCAATGTTACTGTCTATTGTCACTATTATTTTAAGTTTTTAATTGTTTGAATTTCTAATAAAAAATACTTAACACTGAAAATCTGTTTTTTGCGTACTTTTATTAAACTGATAAAAGTGTGCAACCTCTAAATATTGTTCGATCGTCTTGAAATTTCGGGGAGTTAGCAAAGTCAACAAAAAATAGAATTAGATTTACCGGTAATTCGGTTTCTAGGAACCTTCCACCACAGCTATATCGGAGGATGTCTTCCTCGCCCTAATAGGGGACAGGAACAGGAAGAGGTTAAATACCCCTCCCCTTCCTGCAACCTCCAGTGTTTTCCTGGACAACAGTATCAATAGTTACCACCAAAGTGCAGGAATCATCCAATAGGAATATCAGATAGGGAGGGAAATTAGTGCCGTCGTGGAAGGTTCCTAGAAACCGAATTACCGGTAAGTCTAATTCTATTTTCAATAGTCACCTTCCACGACAGCTACATCGGAGTAATACCAACAGCTAATTTCTCTAGGGGGGGGAATCACGGCCTGCAGCACTCGTCTGCCAAATGTTAAATCCCCATTGAAATTTAGCCTGTAACGCCTGGTGAACGTGCGGATGGACGACCAGGGGCGGTTCTGAATATCCGCTCTGACGAAGCATTCCCCTTTTTTGCTCATGATGTTGCTATTGCATGGATAGAATGTGCCCTCAGTGAGGCGGGTGGAGCCAGCTTCTGTGATGCGTAAGTCAGGCAGATAGATTGCGTGATCCAATTCGCAATCTTGTTCTTTGACGTCTTCCTGCCTTTTTCCGCCCTGAGAACTGGATGAATAAATTCTGGTGAATCCGCTAGGCTTCACTCTATTGTCGGTAGACAGGACCACTCTGCAAATGTCGAGAGTGTGGAGGGTCTCTTCCTTAGGGTTGGAAGAGCTTGGGCCGAATGAGGACAGTACAATGTCATGATCCCTATGAAATTTTGAGTAGAAAGGCGTGATCTAATTTCAAGATAATATCTGTAATGATTGCAAGGTAAGCTTCTTGAATTGACAGGGCCTGCAATTCTCCTATACGGCTAGCCGCAGTAATTGCGACTAAGAGGACGGTTAAAGGGTTAGGTTTCCGTGGTCAAGGAATCTAGAGGCTCAAATGGATCTTAGGTTTGAGCACGATGTTGAGATCTCAAGGAGGCCCCTGACTGCGGAGTATAGGACGAATCCCGGCTGCCGAAGCCATAAACCGTAGGATCCAGCGGTGGCTGGCCAGGTCAAGATCAAAAAAGGTGCCAAGAGCGGATATTTATACCTTTAGTGTGCTGGGGATAAGGCTCTGTTCCAGACCTTTGGTAAACGTCTAGGGTCTGTGCTGCACTGAGATGGAAGGGATCAGGGGTGCCTGGAGAGCACCAGGGCGTAAACCTTTCCCAGACCTTGGCATAGATGGCCTTGGTTATTGGTTTTTGGCTTTCCTGAAGGGTTTGGATTACCCTATCCGAGAGCCTTTTGGCTCTTAGGAATTTGGCCTCAATAACCATGCTGCCAGGTTCCCTTTGCCTACATCCGGGTGTAGCAGAGGACCTTGGTGAAGGTCGCCCTTTTTGGGGTAGAAGCCAGGACCTTCCTGGGCCATGGCAGGTAGGGCACTGTACCACTTCCTCCGGGCCACAGCGGGGCGATTAGTATTGTGGGAATTCGGTCCGTCTGGATTTCCTGAGATTTTTTATTTTTTTTTGCCTGCATCAGTATGGGTGGGCAGGTATATGCGAGGTTGGAATCCCACCATTGGGTGAAGGGCACCTATTCCTTGCACTTCATCCATGTGGTTGAGGGGGACGAATACCCGTCTTCGCAGGAACCTTACACACTCTGAAAAACTGGCATTAGATAATCTCTCTAAGAATAATGCTATTACGATAAAATCTGCCGATAAAGGCGGTGCGGTAGTAGTTATGGATACAGATAAATATAGGATGGAGATTCTTGGTCAGCACTCTGACACTGCTGTGTATGTTAGATTAACCAGTGATCCTACATCTCGCTTTTTGAGTGAATTGCGGCTTTTGGTTGATGAGTCCTTATCTAATGGACTCATTGATCAAAAGTTATCAGAATATTTGGTGGTTGATGCCCTTCAGACGCCGATACTATATACGTTACCAAAAATACATAAAAATTTAGAGAACCCACCCGGGCGTCCTATAGTATCCGGGAGGGGGTCACTATGCAGTAAGGTTTCTATCTTTCTTGACAAAGTATTACGGCGTTTTGCTACCTCAGCACGGTCTTATATTATAGACACGAATGATTTTTTGCA
Source organism: Dendrobates tinctorius (assembly GCF_039654945.1). Taxonomy (NCBI): domain Eukaryota; kingdom Metazoa; phylum Chordata; class Amphibia; order Anura; family Dendrobatidae; genus Dendrobates; species Dendrobates tinctorius. The sequence goes on from NW_027361689.1 coordinate 30,005,647, forward strand.
GAAAATTAGTGACATTAAGGTTACTCCTCATATGGTGCTAGCATCATTTGATGTGGTTTCTTTATATACGTTCATTGAGCATGATAGAGGTTTGGAGGCCATCGATGTGGTGCTGACAGGCTCGGACATGGCCCCGGAGTGTGCGCAGCTGGTCCTAGCACTGTTAGGTTTCATCCTCAGGAGAAATTTCTCTTTGGGGATGATTACCTACAGTTGCGGGGTACCGCCATGGGGTCCAATGTAGCCCCAACTTATGCAAACATCTATATGGTGGTATTCGAGGACCAGCATGTGTACAATTCCATCTACTGGGGCCATGTCCGGGCCTGGTGGCGCTACATCGATGATATCTTTTGTATCTGGGATGGGAGTCTGGAGGATCTTCTGAATATTCAAAATGAATTGAATAGTGTATTCTCTGAGCTGAAGTTTACATTGACCCACTCCTTTGATCAGGTCCAATTTTTGGTTTATAAGAAAGGTGAGTCTCTGTATACTGATCTTTTTGTAAAAGAGACAGACAGGAATAGTCTTCTGGTGTATGACAGTAATCACCCAAGACGGATGGTGGAGTCACTTCCATGGAGCCAGATGTTGCGTGTACGGAGGATTGTGAAGGAGGATGACAAATTAGATTTAAGATTGGATCAGATGTGTACAAAATTTGTTAATAGGGGCTATCCGATGGATAGGGTTAATTCCTATAAGGTTAAGGCTCTAAAACTATCGGTGGAGGATTCTAGCCGTAAACGAACTAAAGGGTCTACGAGACGTGTTCCTTTTGTCTCAACATTTTGCCCGGTTAGTGGCAGGATTGGAGGCATCTTGAACAAACATTGAAGCCTTTTACAGAAGGGTCTGCCACATATATCAGAATTTGTGGATAGGCCATTGCCTTCATATAGACGTGGACACAATCTTAAAGATAGATTGGTAAGGTCAGATATTGGTTCATCTAAAGTGTGTACACAAAGGACATTATGTTCTCCCAAAATGGGCAATTTCCCATGTTTGGGATGTGCCTGTTGTGGCAACATGTTGAAGGGGGATAGTTTTAATCACCCTCGAACTGAAAAAAAATTTTGATAAAAGGAAAGATATACGTGCTCATCGAGTTTTGTGATTTATTTGATTTTGTGCCCGTGTGGGCTAATGTATATAGGAGAGACCACCATGGAGATTAGGGCTCGAATTAGTAAACATAAGAGTACAGTTAGGAACAAACTTGTGGCGTTGCCGATTCCGAAGCATTTCTTGGAGTGTAGACACTCAGTGAATCAATTACGATTTAGAGAAATAGATGGGGTTCCTGTATTGAGACGTGGGGGTGATAGGGTAAAGATGTTGAAAAAGAAGGAGTTGAGCTGGATATCGATTTTGGATACATTGCAACCAAGGGGTTTAAATTTAGATTATAATTTACAGACATGTGTTACTTAATCCCCTGTCCTGTGTCATTATCCTTTGATGTTGGGGAATATATTTATATCCATGCAAAGAGAAAAGGTCGCACTCATCGAGATAGAAGTTTCACTGATTTATTGACATATCATAAACGGGTCACCCCATTGAAGCGCTTGAGCAGCGCGAAACGGCCGTTGTCAGCCTTTCTTGCACTCCTTATGTCACTCCCCCGACTTGACATGTTTATGATATGTCAATAAATCAGTGAAACTTCTATCTCGATGAGTGCGACCTTTTCTCTTTGCATGGATTCCCAGGATTGACTGTTTCCAGGTCTGGCACCCGAGATTCCCAGCTGCTGGGCTTCTGTATGCCGCACATCATTTGAAGTCACACGGTAACAGCGGTGCCGTCCGCTTTTTATCTTCAGTTTTGTGAATATATTTATATATGTGGTTTTTTATGGTTTCTTTTCTTTTAATTTTCTTATTATTTTCATTTTTGCGTTTATAGGTTGCACATCTGTATGGAGTGGAGGACTCGGGGACTGAACAGTCCTGAATTGTGAAGAGGATATTGTCCTTTGAGATTTTTTGTCATATTTCTTGCCTGTCATTCCCTGTGCCCTCTCTTCTTCCTTTTTTCTTTTTTTCTTATTTGTCTCCTGTTACACATGTATCCCCGTCATGATTGTGCTCCTTCTATAATATGCAATATATGGTGACCCATTTTTTTGGGGATTTTACAAAATATAAAATATTAAAGTTACTATGGATGTGGTTACTTGATTTGTAATGCCCTATATGTTGCTATATATTATTATGTAGGAGACCTTTGGCTCATTTGGGTGGACTCATTTATGCAAGTGCAGTATTGTACTGTTTTTTGATCATCTCCGCAGGCGCGAGCTTGAGAGGGGGCGTCTCGTGTGTCTGCAGGCTCCGGGTCACTGCGCGTGCGCGGTCCCTCTGGTGGGCTGTTCGTGTGGCTGCTTCTCATGCACGGCACTGCGCAAGTGCGGTGCTTTGTGTTGGATGCGTCACGTGACCGGGCCTATTGGAGTGGGCGGCGCGTGCGCAGTGTCCCGGTGACATGCGTCACTAGGTTGCGCCTCTGGCAAAGCTTGGCTCCTGCTGATAATGTCATGGAGGTGAGAGGGAATTCTGCCTATACATGGATGTGTGAGTCCTCATATAATTGGCTTCTGGGGTTGGCGCCATTACTATGGGAATATGGATTGGTGGATTATACAGGGATATGTATCATTGTTGGTGATTGGTATGTTATTTCCATGGATACTTTAGATGCATGACGATCATTGGTGGGTTTATTTGGGGATTTCTGTTTATGGATGAAATATTTTTGTAATATTTCTAATAAGATTATGACAGTTATTGATATTAATCAGATAAAGTTTTATTGAAGATATTTGTATCTGATGGATGTATTTGTATGTATTTTATGTATGACTTTATGTGATGGGTGTTACCTGAAATGGTGATTGGCTGCGCCACACCATAAAAGGCCACCATCTGTGCTATTATGGTATACTTGAAAAAGGCCACAATATGGCCGAAACGTTGTATTTTACAATGGCAGAATACATTTTTGATACGATTTTCATCTGGATTGGATGCTGTTCCTTTTTCTTATAGGGACACGAATACCGTCTGGTCCAGGCGCCACTCCTCCGGATGAACGTCTTCTCGACTGAGGAAATCTGCCTGGGTGTTGCCTGATCCTTTTAGATGCACTGACCAGAAGATCCTTGCTGCTATTGCCTTCAGGCCGGCGTTCTTCGTACCCCCTTGGCAGGAGATAGGCCACTGTGGTCATGGTGTCTGAGCAGATGCAGACATGGCGATTATGGATTAGCGATAATGACGTCTTTTACCGCTTTCCCTACCACCTTCAGTTCTCTCAGATTTGAGGAACTGGTGCTGATGCTCGGCAGCCATCGCCCCTGAAAATAGGATCTCTCTACTACTGCGCCCCAGGCTCATTGGCTGGCATCTGAGCGGAGTGTTTTCAGGGGAAGCTGAATCCGGCTGACTCCCTTCTGAAGATTTTGGTGATTCAACCACCACCTCAGGGCCGGTTTAACCTGACCAGGGAGGGGGAATCCTTTAGGACAATCGAATTTGTAGCCGCGTAGGCCAGGGGGATCCTGGAATGTATAAGCACGTGGCTTTGTGGGCCTGAGCCCAAGAAACCGCCTGGGTGCATGTGGTCCGAGATCCTAGAACATACATTGACACTGAGGGTCAGTGCCCGCTAGTCCTGAACCAGGTCCTTAGTGGACAAGGTCGACCTGACAAACCATAGGTAGGAAGGATGTCTTTCCCCTTGAGTCCGAGAGAACTACCAGAAGCTTCCTTCTCGTGGAGGGATAGACCAGGTTCGGTATCAAACCCAGGGATCTTAATATCCCCGGGGTCTTTCCTACGTCCATCTTCTGACATGATAGATGGTATAGAGAAGAGGAAGTCGTCCAGATATGGGATAACGCCTATCCCCTGGCGCCGGATGAAAATCACTGCTTCTGCCATGATCTTGGAGAGATATGTGTTCGGATGGATTGGCACATAGTAATATGCACCCTTCGGCTCTACCGTTGCCATTACCCAGCTCTGTCCGATGAGCGGGACTGCCCCTGATTGACTCCATTTTGAATTGCCTGTACCGGACCTATTCGTTTAATGGCTTCAGGTTTATGATTCGGTTCTTCTCTGATGGCTTCCTCACCAGGAAGGAACGTGCGTAATGGCCGTGTCCTTCTCCCGCTTTAGCACCCGCGCGTTCGACCGCAGCAGATCTCTGGTAAGGAGCCCTGAAGAAGTGGAGGCTGTAGGGAGGTTACCCTTAAGCTTTACGGGGAAGGACTCTCGAACGCAATTTTTTAGTCCCTCTCATATGGTACGATGGACCCTCTGATTTGTGGAGATGGACTGCCAGTGGGTAAAAAAGAGCGATGACCCCCAACCGGGTGTCATTGCTTATCTGGGGTCTGTTGATGGTTAGGGATAAGAATGTTCCTGCCCTTGCCCCCCTATACTCTTCCTGAGTATGTCAACAGGACCAGGGATTCCCAGCCAGTCTCTCATGCCGGTACTGGCCCAGCCTCAAGCTGCTTAGCGGCTGTGATCTGATGAGGGAATGGAAATTCAGCTTCGATTAGCTGTTGACAGAGGTTTGGTCACGGGAGGGATGAAAAATCTGTCTCCTAGGATTTCTATGTTTCGGAAGAGATCCTTTTGTCCGAAGCGGTGTCCAGGATATTATCCAGGACAGGCTTGAACCCATAGTGGCCCTGGAAGGGGATGGCGCACTATTTGGAGATAAGACGCCTCCCTTAGGATTTTAACCAGGGCACTCCTCTAGAGGAGTTAGTAAGGACGGCCGCTTTTGCGGCTACCCGGACCTGGTGAGAGCAGTCACGCTCAGCCTAGAAGAGCCGGTGCATTAAAGAATTACCCGAGACCTGCGAATTACAGGCTGGTCTTCCTGGTCTCGGCCTGGTCTCAAGTTGCATAGCAAAAGCAGAAGCATCGGCTAGGAACCTCGTTGCTTTCTGCAGTAGGGGTAGGGCGTCAGGTATCTTTCCCCCTAAGGTGCCCTGAGTCTGTGGCGTAATCACAGAGACAGGGCATTTGAAAGCCATATTAGCTTCTAGCAGATTTGTAGAGGTGTCCCAGGACTTCCTTGATAAGCTCTCAAATATATATATATTTTTCCTCGATGCATTGGATCTTTGAGCTGGGAGAAGCCCTCAAAGGGATAGGCTTTTTTTATATGGAGGCCTCGTTTTATGGAGGATCAGATTCTGTACGTTCTCGTGTACAGGACACCTTCTTTGGGCTTCAGCCCAACATCTCGTCCTGTACCGTGTATTTAACTCCTTCCTCCTCTACCCCTATGGTGCTCTTAATCATACTGATTAGCTCACCCACATTCTCGGAACCAAGTGATATTTCTTGTTCCCTGGTTTTAGGGGTGGACGTGGAAGAGGAACCCTCAATCTCCCGAGCGTCCTCTGAATCCGAGAACTGAATTCGTCTGAGTCAGATTCTATCAGAGCTTTCTTTCTCCTCCTAGAGGGAGGCGGTCTGGGAGAAGGGAGCCATGGAGGAGTGAACCTCCTGTATTATGAGGAATTTGATGCTATCCAGGAGAGAGGGCTGCTCAGAGTGAAGGACCTCTCCGTACAGGACAGGCAGAGCTTTCCCCGTATGTCGACGGAGTCTGTCAGCACACATTTTACACTTGTGGCTGGTCTCATAGGGTCAGAGACCTTTTCTCCCCATATTAGAGGTATGTTACGCCATTTTAGTAAATAATGCTGGATAGCCAGGGCCGACGCCTGCTACTTACAGTAGGAGGGGGTACGCTGGGCTCTGCCGACGTAGAGAGAGGGCTTGTCACAGTCCATGCCGTCTACAGTCAGTGTCAGACAGGTCTTACCTGGTGCTTTCCTCACCCGGACCTTGAAAGATCGAGGGTCCAGCGTTGTTTGTGCACCTCCTCCTCCCTTTGGCCCAATGGGGGGAACCACATGAGGACGCCCCAGAATGTGACCGCCGGTCCCAGGAGTAACGCGCCCCCCGGCGCTCCACCGTGGAACACATAGGGACAGACCGGAAGTGATGCACGCCCCTAAGCGACGCGCGCCCCAGTGGAAAGCCCAGTAACGCCCGAAGTGGAGGAACGCCACCCCTGGCCAGCGTGAGCCCCCGGGAAATGGCAGCACAGAGGAAGAGAAAGCCGGGGAGCTATCTGGAGGACCCCAGCGCACATCACCACCTCACTTTACCCCCGAAGGAGGCGCAGGAGAGGCGGGAGAGTCCAGAGTCCCACCATGCAGGCGGAGATGGGAGCAGCCACCGAAGGAGAGCAAGGCCCCCCACCTCTGCATCTGACAGGTATCCCAGCTTATACTGGGCGTGGGGAGCTCCACGGCAGCACCATCGTAGACCTCTTCATGCCCCATAGGGGACAGGAAAACACTGGTGGTTGCAGGAAGGAGAGGGGTATTTAACCTCTTCCTGTTCCTGTCCCCTATTAGGGCGGGGAAGACATCCTCCAATGTAGCTGTCGTGGAAGGTGACTAGAGAAATTTGACATTTTAAATCAAGTTGTTCCTTTGATCCAAAGCCTTTGGACTACACATTTATTTATAGAGCCTTTCTCCACTAATTTTGTACATGCCTGTGCTTTAAACTTGATATCTATGGGTGCGATTGTCCTTAGAGTGGATTTCACTCTACTCCATGTTTCCCCCTATATTTCTTCTAATTTTAACAATATTTAAAATTTACAGCCAATGAAAATTATTAATTTTATATTTGTGTTTCTGTCATACATCTCCCTTTTTTTGGACAATTTGCATATATAGACATGCAGCTGTGCTACATGCCCATATAGAAGACAGACACACACACACAGCTCTGCTGCACGCACATAGAAATACACAGCTCTGCTTTATGCCCATAAAGACATACACACACGCTCTCACACATACACTATTCATTGCTACATCTTGCAGTTACTGATCAGGTCCTGCACAGAGACTGCAACAGCAAAGCATTAGCAGGACCTATCACTTAATTAACCAATGCACTTTTAAAGTCCTATGATCTGTCACATTATCAGGAAGGCCATGAAATTAATGTTGGAGAAGGTCTTGTGGCTGCACAGTCTCTGCAGCTTTCTCTCCTGCACTGTATTATTATTGATCACATAGATCGGTGTCACACAGGAGGAAAAACGGCGCTCTCTCTCTGATCGGAAAAGATTCAATGTCAGCATACTCCGCCTCTGGGCTATAAGACGCAAACACTTTTGAACAAGATTTTTTTTCTTGTTAAAAGATGCATCTTATAGTTCAAAAAAACACAGTAATTAATGTTACATTTTGATAAGTTGGACTTTTATGGATGCAGCGATACCAGATGGAATTTTTTATTATTTTAAATGTCTATTTTAATTGGGAAAAAAAGTGGGGTGGATGAGAGTTTTAATTTTTTTAATCTACGGTATTTATATTTAATTTTTTTTTCCCCCTACTTTATTCGTAGAGGATTTTAGACCTGTGATCATCCAATTGATTGTATTATTTACTGCAGTACCAGACTATTGCAGTATATAGTATGTATTATTTACTGCAGTACCAGACTATTGCAGTATATAGTATAAATTGCAATCTGTAATAGCAACTATTAGTCCCATTGCGGGAAGCTGGCAGGCACCTGCCCTAGATGCAACAATGCTGCCGTCAGCTGCTATCAGCTTTTTAGGTGGCTTCGCTCCTGAGCCCCCTCCAAATACATGTCATCCTAGTGGAGGACATAGTTACATCCATATGTGTGGAGGGGTAAATGATAGAGGAAGCGCTGTATGTCAACCAGTCAGCTTATATCAAAAGCACCTGTTTTGTAATTCCTGGATTCGTCGGTCGAGCTGCTCAGCATCTCTTTCTAGACGTTTCAGCTCCATCCTGATCCGGTTATACAAATTCTTAAAAAAGGAAAAAAAAAAAAAAAAAAAAAAAAAAGTTAATTTAAAGCAAGTTTTAGATAAAGGATTTTTGGTACACACAGTAAAATCTCTTGCATCCTTCAATCTGTCCTGAAGATGGAGACACTGGGTCTCTGGCTTTGCAGAAGCCGTTGGAGATGATCTTCTGAAGTCCCAAAAACTATCTTCGCTGGGACTTTGAGATACACCTTCATTCTATGCAACGAACCTCATTATTAGGGACACGGGGCAAGGACCGTTCGTGTCACCTGAACACAGGTCCGTTAGGGAATAAGGTTCTGCAGTCCAGACCAGAGAAGATACAATGCGACCTTCTCAACACCGTGCTCTTGGTCTCTATGTGGGGTGATAGAGGTCAATACGCTTTTTCCCCAACCCAAAAGTGAAGAGAAAAACAAAAACTATAGGGAGAAATATGTCTGCATCCTAGACCAGTGTCTGCTTCATATGTGACGTGAAGCTAAATAGCTTGGTGCTAGAAGGAAAAAGTAACTAGTAGAGATGGGTGAACGTGAACAGTAAAGATCGGCGTTCGTACCAAACACCTACTGTTCGGGCACGGACACCGAACAGGGACTTCACCAGGAAGTCTGAGTTACTGTTCAGGTTCGGTAGCCCGAACACCGGGTGTTTGTCGTGCTGCCATGTGCATGGCTGTGCAGCAAACGACGCTTCTGATCGCCGGGGTAATCATCCCCGCCGGTAAGAGAGACAAGGTTCCCACACTGTCAAAAGACAGCGTTAGTGCTCAGCTGTGATCGGAGATATAAACTTTACCTCCGATCACTGGTGTCAGCTGATGGGACAATCGTTCCTATCATCCGACACCTACAGCTGCTAATTAGAGTGAGAGCAGGAGCGGCGGATGGAAGTATTCATCTGCCGCTCCTGCGCTGTAAATAAATAATTTAAAAAAAAAAAAAAAAAAACCCGGCATGGGTTCCCCTGTATTTTTGCTGACCAGCCAGACAAAACTAACAGCAGGGGGCTGCATCCCTCAGCTGTCAACTTCAGCAAGGCTATTTATCAAGAATAGAGGGGTCCCCACACTGTTTCTTCAATGATTTAAATATTTTTAAAAAAACAGCGTGGGGTCCCTCACATTTTTGACAACCAAACTTGCTAAAGCAGACAGCTGGAGGCTGGTATTCGCAGGCTGGTAAGGGGCCATGGATATCGCTGCCCCCCCCCCCAATCCTAAAAATAGCAGCCCACAGCTGTCCAGAAAAGGCACATCTATTAGATGCGCCAATTTTGCCCCTTTGCCCAGCTCTTCACACTTGCCTGTAGCGATGGCAAGTGGGGTTCATATTTGTGGGGTTGTTGTCACCTTTGTATTGTCAGGTGACATAGCCCACGGATTAGTAATGGAGAGGCATCTGTAGGACACCTATCCATTACTAATCGTATAGTTATATGGTAAATGAATAAAACACAGCCAGAATAAAGTCCTTTATTTTAAATAAGACAAACAGGATTTTTGGTTGCTTATCGTAAAATCTGTTTCTCAGAGCCTTCATTGGGGAACACAGGAACCATGGATGTATGCTGTTGCCACTAGGAGGCTGACACTATGCACAAAAAAAGTTAACTCCTCCTCTGCAGTATACACCTCACCAACTTGCACTAGGTTAATCAGTTAGTGAGAAAGCAGTAGGAGAAGCTGAGGTTTGCAGCGCCCAGCTGTGAAGTTTGTCTGGTTGGTTAGCAAAAATACAGGGGAACCCACGCCTTTTTTTAAATTATTTATTTACAGGGCAGGAGCGGCTAATGAATACTCCTATCCGCTGCTCCAGCTCTTACTGTAATCAGCAGTGTTAGGTGTCAGATGATGGGATCAGTAGTCCCATCAGCTGATACCAGTGACCAGAAGTAACGTTTATACCTCCGATCACAGCTGAGCAACCATGCTGTCTTTTGACAGCGTGGGAACCATGGCTCTCTGACCAGCAGGGATGATTTCCCTGCCGATCAGAAGCAAACACTGGATGTTCGGGCCCCGGTCTGGGTACTGTTCCTATACCCAAACTTTTTGTAACTGTTCGGGTTCGGCCCATCTCTAGTAACTAATTGAATAGGAGCCAACTTTTATTCTTTACGTCAGAAGCAAACACCCATGATTTCATGTTTCCCTTCCCAATGAAGCCCCTGAGGAAAAAAAAATGCATATACACTACCGTTCAAAAGTTTGGTGTCACCCAGACAATTTTGTGTTTTCCATGAAAACTCATACTTTTATTAATCAAATGAGCTGCCAAATGAAGTTAAAATCTAGTCCAGACATTGACAAGGTTCGAACAAAACAGGATTTTTGGTTGCTTACCGTAAAATCTGTTGCTCGGAGCCTTCATTGGGAGACACAGGAACCATGGGTGTATGCTGCTGCCACTATGCAAATAAGAAAGCTAGCTCCTCCTCCGCAGTATACACCCCACCGACTGGCGCTCAATTACTCAGTTAGTGAGAAAGCAGTAGGAGAAGCATTAGAATATAGAGTAAACCAACAATTCAACTAGAACTATTTTACATAGAACAAAGTACAGAAGTTGAAAACATGGGAGGGTGCTGTGTCCCCCAATGAAGGCTCAGAGAAACATTTTACGGTAAGCAACCAAAAATCCTGTTTTCTCTATCGCTTCAATGGGGGACACAGGAACCATGGGACGTCCAAAAGCAGTCCCTGGGGTGAAAAACAAAACTTCCATCAGGTCAGCGGACTCACCACCGCCGCCTGCAAGATCCTTCTTCCTAGGCTGGCATCCGCCGAAGCGTAGGTGTGGACCTTGTAAAATTTTACAAACGTGTGAACAGAGGACCAAGTTGCAGCTTTACAGAGCTGCATCGCAGAAGCCCTGTGGTGCACCGCCAAGGATGCGCCCACTGCCGGAGTGGAGTGAGCCTTAATCCCAGAAGGGGGAACTCTGTTCTTTATCCGGTAAGTCTCTAAGATAGCTGATCTGATCCAGCATGCAATAGTCCCCTTGGAGGCCGAAAAGCCTTTTCGAACCCCATCTGGGATGACGAAAAGCGAGTCTGTCTTCCGGAACGCATCGGTTCTAGCCAAGTAGACCTTCGCCACCCTGACCAGGACTAGTCTGTTCAAGGAGCGTTCCTGGGGATGAACTGGATCCGGGCAGAAAGAAGGTAGAACGATATCTTCATTCAAGTGGAAAGCAGATACCACCTTGGGAAGGAAGGAAGGACGGACGGTGAAGGCCGTAGAACAACTTTATCTTGGTGAATCACTAAAAAAAGGAGGTTGACAAGAAAGAGCTGCCAACTCCGAAACACGTCGGATGGAAGTAATGGCCACTAGAAAGGCCACTTTCCAAGACAGAAGAGATAGAGAAACCTCCTTGAGAGGCTCAAAGGGGAACCTTGTAGAGCCTCTAGGACTAAATTGAGATCCCAGGGATCCACTAGAGCCCGATACGGAGGAACTGCATGGGCCGCCCCTTGTAAAAAGGTCTTTACCTGCGGGCGAGAGGATAGCGTTTTCTGTAAAAGAATTGAAAGCGCCGAAACTTGCCCCTTTAGAGAACTAAGGGCCAGACCCCCGTCCAGGCATACCTGGAGGAATGCTAGAATAGAAGGAAGCGAGAAAGACATTGGCGAAAAGCGATTGGACTCACACCAACGGAAATATGCCTTCCATGTTCTATAGTATGTTTTGGAAGACGAAGGCTTCCTAGCCCGGAACATTGTGTGAATTACCCGATCTGAAAACCCTGACTTTTTCAGTACCGCGGTCTCAATAGCCACGCCGTCAAATTGAGGGACCGAGAATTGGGGTGGTAAATCAGACCCTGAGACAGCAGATCTGGTCTGTCTGGAAGTGCCCAAGGAGCGTCCGCGAGAAGGTTGACGACGTCCACGAACCAAGACCTTCTGGGCCAATCCGGCGCGATGAGGATGGCTGGTACCCCTTCTGCCTTGATCATCTTCAACAGCTTGGGAAGAAGAGGAAGAGGAGGGAACAGATAAGGGAGCACGAACTGTGACCAAGGAATGGTCAGAGCAACGGCGCCCACCGCGAGGGAATCGCGGGCTCTGGATACTAACCGTGGAACTTTCTTGTTCAGGCGGGACGCCATCAGATCCACGTCCGGAGTACCCCAATGAAGGCAAATCTGATGGAAGACTTCCTGATGCAAGGACCATTTCCCTGCCGCAAGGCCTTTGCGGCTGAGAAAATCGGCGGCCTCGTTTTCCACACCCGGAATGTGTACGGCGGATATCGCTGGAACTGACATTTCTTCCCAATGAAGTATCATGGATACCTCGGCCAGCACCGAGGAACTCCGAGTCCCTCCCTGGTGGTTGATCTATGCCACCGCTGTGGCATTGTCCGTCTGAATCCGGATGGGCAGACCTCTGAGCAGCTTATCCCAATGAATCAGGGACAGGAAAATAGCCCGTATCTCTAGGACGTTGATTGGAAGAGACGCTTCCTGCCTCGACCAACGGCCCTGTACTGTGAGATGGCGAAACACTGCACCCCAGCCCAGGAGACTGGCGTCTGTCGTCACCACTTGCCAATGTACCGGAAGGAACGATCGGCCCTGGGCAATAAGAGGAGATGTTAGCCACCAATTGAAGGACAGCTTGACCCGAAATGAGAGTCGGATTGGATGATCCAGTGAGGAGACAGACTTGTTCCACTGCGACAGAATGGCCCGCTGAAGCGGTCTTGAGTGGAACTGGGCGAAGGGAATCGCCTCTGACGTTGCAACCATCCTCCCTAGAACTCTCATGGCTGATCGGAGGGAAATGATTCGGGGGCCCTGAAGCAAACGAACATCCCGCCGAAGAGTTACTCTCTTGTCGTCGGGAAGGAAGACCTTTGCCTGACGAGTGTCGAAAAGTATGCCTAGAAACACAAGGCGTTGTGTTGGAACTAGGCAGGACTTTTTTGTGTTGATGATCCACCCGAATCGAGCAAGAGTGTCGCAGACAATGGTCAGACTTTCGAGAGCCTGGGGCAAGTGATGGAGCTTTGATGAGGATGTCGTCGAGGTACGGGAAGAGCACAAGACTTCTGATCCTTAAAATGGCCATCAACGCTGCCATGATCTTTGTAAAAACCCTGGGAGCGGTGGCGAGCCCAAACGGCAGGGCGACAAACTGAAAGTGATCCTGATGTATCGCAAAACGCAGGAACTTTTGATGACCCAGGAAGATTGGGACATGTAGATAGGAGTCGTGAATGCCTATGGAGCACAGCAATTCTTGTGCCTCCATGGAAGCGATTACTGAACGAAGGGACTCCATCCTGAAGTGTCGCAGACGGACCCTTTTGTTCAGTAGTTTTAAGTCCAGAATGGGCCGATCCGTGCCTCCTTTTTTCGGCACTACAAACAGGTTCGAATAGAAACTTGTGAATCGCTCTTTTTCTGGTACTGGAACAAAAACTCCCGACTTCAGAAGAGAGTCGATGGCTGTAAAGAAACCCGGCACCAAGCGGGGTCTTTCAGGGGTCGGGATTCGAAGAATCGATCCCGAGGATGAGAAACAAATTGTATTTTGTATCCTGAAGATAGAACTTCCCTGACCCAAGCGTCTTCCACCGAGGCAAGCCAGATGTCCCTGAAGGCAAGAAGACGGCAGCCCACCTGGGAGTATGCTCCGCTGTTCTGTTTCCAGTCATGCGGAGGAAGATCTTCCAGGTCTAGCTCTGGTAGATCTACCATGGGAAGAATGAGATCGCCAGGAAGGAGTGGGCCTAAAGGAGACTCTTTTTCTATCTTGGCGCAGTTGAGGCCTCTGCTGGTGGGAAGACGTATCTGCTGTGGGGAAGCGACGAAAAGACCGAAAGGGTCGATACTGATGTTTCGGAGGAGGCCGACGAGATTTTGACTGGGGAAGAAGGGAGCTTGGGCCCCCAGTGGCATCCTTAATAATCTGGTCCAGCCTATCGCCGAAAAGACGCGATCCCTGAAACGATAAACTGGTGAGGGACTTTTTTGATGATAAGTCAGCTTGCCAAGCCTTAAGCCAAACTGTGCGTCTAATAGCCACCAAGTTGCTTGATGCCTGAGCTGCGCAGGACGCGGCATTCAGGGAGGCTGAGACCAAATATTCGCCTGCATGCTAAATTTGGTCGGCGAGATCTGCCAGCTGCTCTGGCTGGTCTCCGGCCAAAATGCCTTGGCGGAGGGTCCTTAGCCCATTTCGCTATGGCCTTAGAAGCCCAAGTAGAAGCGAAGGCCGGGCTTAGAACAGAAGACGCCGCTTCGAAGGCTGACTTAGCAAAAGATTCTATGACTCTGTCATTAGTGTCTCCTAGAGATGCTCCCCCAGAAATCGGAAGGACCGTGCTGTTAGATAGTCTTGAAACTGGAGGGTCCACGGCCGGTGAAGCTGACCAGTCTGCAATGAGTTCCGGCGAGAAAGGATATAACACCCCAAGGCGTTTTCCTCTTTGAAAACGCCTGGTGGGATTTTCTCTCTCTCTGGAAAGAATTTTCTGGACCCCCGAATGATGAGCGAAGACCTTGGAAGGTGGTTTCGACCGTCTGAAATAAACCTCCTGGTCCGCGGGTTCCGCAGGAGCATCTTTGATATTGAAGGACTGGTTAATCGCTGCAATGAGGCTCTGAACCATATCCCTCATATCAGCGATTTGGTCCGAGTCCAGCTCCAAAACATCCTCAGAGGGTCCATCTAAAAAAGTCTCGCCTGGCCCCGGGGAGGATTATCTTGATAAGGGAGGCTGTTTGGACGGACTATGGGGCGATGCGGAGCGGGAAGAGGAACCGCACCGGTGCTCCCGTCTGGCTCTTTTGCGGCTAATATTAACAGGCTCGACCGGAGCATCCTGTGACCTGCTGGGTCCTGCAGAAGCCTGTAGTGGCAACTTATCCAGTACGGACACCAAGGTCTGGGACACCTTGGTGAGATCCGCCACAGACTGAGACAGAGAGGAAACCCACCCTGGAATAAGGGCCTCAACGTCACTCGGGACAACCGGGGGCTCCTGGGCGGTGGGTTCAGTGGGCTTGCTGCAGTCCCAACAGGGGAGAGGACTGACCTGATGGAAACTTGTGTTTGCAAGAAGAACATGCAAAATGACTGACTACGACAGAGGAAGAAGCAGAGCGAATTGGTTTAGAATTCGACATTATGAGATAACCCACTAACAGTGCCAG
Source organism: Dendrobates tinctorius (assembly GCF_039654945.1). Taxonomy (NCBI): domain Eukaryota; kingdom Metazoa; phylum Chordata; class Amphibia; order Anura; family Dendrobatidae; genus Dendrobates; species Dendrobates tinctorius. The sequence goes on from NW_027361689.1 coordinate 30,020,733, forward strand.
ACGTTAGGGGACGGAGAGCTGAGGAGGGTGTCAGTCTGCAGCGCAGAGCTACTAACGGAACCTGTGTACACAGTACGCTGAAGCGAAGACGAGCAGCTGACAGGCTGAGTAAAAGCTGTGAGGTAAAAAGCGCGCTCCTGAAAGCTGTGGGCGAGAATCAGCTCACGAGAGGGGGGCGGAGCTAACCGCTCTGTCAGGGAGCGGAGGACGTGGGGCAGCGCAGAGGCCTTAAAGAGAACCGTAGTTCCGCGGCGCTGGCCCTGAGAATGCTAAACACAGGTAATGCCGCCTAAGGAAGCTTGCCCGTTCACCACCGCCCAGGAGGAATACTATCCTGGGAAGGAGAGAGGGATTCAGCCTGCTGATACTTACCTCCTGCAGTCCTGACTTACCCCATTTCCAGTTGCAGACCGTGTCTCCATCCACCAACAGGCTCTGGTAGGCGAATGGGTGAGAGACAGAAGGCGAACACACATACGTGTTCATGGCCGGTAGACAAATGAGGATACGGGGTGGCAGTACATGCCGTACTCATAGTCTCTTTGTGGGAATACAGATGTGACTATTCACTCTGTATCCCTCCGAAACCTGCAAAGAATCGACGCACACTGAGGTAGAGAAGGGTCTAATGAAAGACCCGTGTCCACCTCCTACTGACACTAAGCTAAACTGAGTAATTGAGCACCAGTCGTGGGGTGTATACTGCGGAGGAGGAGCTAACTTTCTTATTTGCATAGTGTCAGCCTCCTAGTGGCAGCAGCATACACCCATGGTTCCTGTGTCCCCCAATGAAGCGATAGAGAAAATATTTTTATTTGAAGTAATAATTTTCTCCTTCAAACTTTGCTTTCGTCAAAGAATGCTCCCTTTGCAGCAATTACAGCATTGCAGACCTTTGGCATTCTAGCAGTTAATTTGCTGAGGTAATCTCGAGAAATGTCACCCCATCCTTCCAGAAGCCCCTCCCACAAGTTGGCTTGGCTTGATGGGCACTTTTTGTGTACCATCCGGTCAAGCTGCTCCCACAACAGCTCAATGGGGTTGAGATCTGGTGACTGCGCTGACCACTCCATTACAGAGAGAATACCAGCTGCCTGCTTCTTTCCTGAATAGTAACAGTTATTAAGGTTTAAGGAAGACTTTAAGTCCATCTAGTTCAACCCATATCCTGTCCTAACTTACCCTAACATGTTGACCCAGAGGAAGGCAAAAAAAATCCATGTGGCAAACAGTAAGCTTCACATTGGGGAAAAAAATTACTTCCCGACTCCACATACGGCAATTAGACTAGCTCCCTGGATCAACGCAATATTAAGGAAACTAGTGTATATACCCTGTAATATTATACTTTTCAAGAAAGGCGTCCAAGTCCCTTCTTAAATTTTAGTAGGGAATCACTCATTACATCATATGGCAGAGAGTTCCATAGTCTCACTGCTCTTACAGTAAAGAATCCGCGTCTGTGAGTATGCTTAAACCTTCTTTCCTCCAGCGTAGAGGATGCCCCCTTGTCCCCGTCACAGGTCTAAGAGTAAAAAGATTAGAAAGGTCTTGGTATTGTCCCCGCATATATTTATACATTGTAATAAGATCACCCCGAAGCCTTCGATTTTCCAAACTAAATAACCCATCTTGGTATTGCAGACCCCCTAGTTCCCTAATAACCTTGGTCGCTCTTCTCTGCACCCGCTCCAGTTCAACTGTTTTTCTTATACACCTGAGACCAGAACTGTACCCAGTATTCTAAGTGTGGTCGCACTAGTGACTTATATAGAGGTAAAATTATGTTCTCCTCATGAGCATCTATGCCTCTTTTAATGCATCCCATTATTATATTTGCCTTTGCAGCAGCTGCCTGACACTGGCCACTAAATGTGTTTGTCGTCCACCCATACACCCAGGTCTTTTCAGTGACAGTTTTGCCCAGTGTTTTACAATTAAGCACATAATTAAACATCTTTTGTTCTACCCAAGTGCATGACCTTACATTTATCCCCATTAAAGCTCATTTGACATTTATCAGCCCAAGCTTCTAGTTTACATAAATCCTCCTGTAATATAAAATTGTCCTCCTCAGTATTGATTACCCTGCAGAGTTTAGTGTCATCTGCAAATATTGAAATTCCACTCTCTATGCCCCTTACAAGGTCATTAATATGTTAAAAAGAAGTAGGCCCAATAATGACCCCTGTGGTACCCCACTGCTAACTGTGACCCAGTCTGAGTGTGCTCCATTAATAACCACCCTTTGTTTCCTATCCCTGAGCCAGCTCTTAACCCACTTACACATTTTCCCCTATCCCCATTGTTCTCATTTTATGTATCAACCTTTTGTTTGGCACCGTATCAAAAGCTTTTGAAAAGTCCATGTACACCACGTCCACTGCATTCCCTTGGTCCAGTCCGGTACTTACCTCTTCATAAAAGCTTATCAGATTAGTTTGACAGGAACGGTCCCTCGTAAACCCATGTTGATATTATGTCATGAGGTTATTCTTCTTCAGATACTCCAGTATAGTATCTCTTAAAAAACCATCCAGGATTTTACCCACAGTTGAGGTTAAACTTACTGGCCTATAATTTCCAAGTTCCATTTTTGTCCCCTTTTTGAATATTGGTACCACATTTGCTATACGCCAGTCCTGTGGTACAGACCCTGTTATTATGGAATCTTTAAAGATTAAAAATAATGGTCTATGACTGTGCTTAATTCCTGCAGTACTCGGGGGGTGTATCCCATCCGGGTCCAGGGATTTGTCAATTTTAGTGATTTGTAGACGCCGCCGTGCTTCCTGCTGGGTTAAGCAGGTGACATTTAATGGAGAATTTTTATCACTGTTCATGTTATCCGTCATGGGAATTTCTTGTGTAAATACTGTTGAAAAAAAGTAATTTAGCATATTGGCTTTTACCTCATCTACCATTTCACCCAGACTATTTTTAAGGGGGCCAACACTATCATTTTTCAGTTTCTTACTATTTATATAATTAAAGAATATTTTGGGATTATTTTTACTTTCTCTGGCAATGAGTCTCTCTGTCTCAATCTTTGCGGTCTTGATTTGCTTTTTACAGAATTTATTTAAATTTTCTGTATTTATTTAATGCTTCATCACTACCTACTTGCTTTAATTCTCTAAATGCTTTCTTTTTGTCCCTTATTGCGCCCCTTACAGCTCTATTTAGCCATAGTGGTTTCTTTCTATTTCTCACGTTTATTCCCATTCGGTATATATTGTGCACATGTCCTATTCAGGATGCTAATAAGCGTCTCCCATTTTCTTTGTGTATTTTTAGGTCTCAGGATATCGTCCCAGTTAATTGCACCAAGATCATCTCTCATCCGCTGGAAATTTGCCTTCCCGAAGTTTAGTGTCCTTGTAACCCCTCTACTACACATCTTATTAAAGGATACATGAAAACTTATTATCTTGTGATCACTATTACCCAAGTGACCCTCAACCCTTATATTTGATATGCGATCTGACCTGTTGGTTAATATTAGGTCTAGTAGTACCCCTCCCTCTTGTTGGGTCCTGAACCAGTTGTGAAAGACAATTGTCTCTCATAGTTGTCAAAAACCCATTACCTTTGCTGAACTGCAGGTTTCGGTTCCCCAATGTATTTCAGGGTAGTTGAAGTCCCCCATAATAATGACTTGTCCTTGAGTCGCTGCTTCATCTATTTGCTTGATGAGGATAACAGGATTTTTGGGTTGCTTACCGTAAAATCTGTTTCTCGGAGCCTTCATTGGGGGACACAGAGACCATGGGTGTACGCTGCTGCCACTAGGAGGCTGACACTATGCACAAAAAAAGGTTAGCTCCTCCTCTGCAGTGTACACCCCACCGACCGGCAGGAAATTCCTCAGTTAGTGAGAAAGCAGTAGGAGAAGTAACAGAATAGATTGAAAAAAACAGGACAACTCAACTGTAAATAACAACAAACATAAGAATAGGAGTTGTAGAACATGGGATGGTGCTGTGTCCCCCAATGAAGGCTCCGAGAAACAGATTTTACGGTAAGCAACCCAAAAATCCTCTTTTCTCTATCGCTTCATTGGGGGACACAGAGACCATGGGACGTCTCAAAGCAGTCCCTGGGGAGGGAAAGCAAACTTCCATCAGGCCTGCGGACTCACCACCGCTGCCTGCAGGATCCTTCTACCTAGGCTGGCATCCGCCGAAGCGTAGGTGTGGACCTTGTAGAATTTCACAATTGTGTGAACCGATGACCAGGTTGCAGCTTTGCAAAGCTGCAGCGCGGAAGCTCTGTGGCGCACCGCCCAGGAGGCACCCACTGCCCGGGTAGAGTGAGCGCTAATTCCCGGAGGGGCCAATCGATGTTTGACCCAGTAGGCCTCCAAAATTGCCGATCTGATCCAGCGAGCAATAGTAGCTTTGGAGGCCGGCTGACCTTTCTGCGCCCCATCTGGAATGATGAAGAGAGTCTGTCTTCCGCAAAGAAGTCGTCCTAGCTAGGTAGACCTTCATCGCCCTGACCAAGTCCAGCTTGTTCAAGGAGCGCTCCCGAGGATGAGTTGGACCCGGACAAAAGGACGGGAGACTTAGGAAGGAAAGAGGGCGGAGGCCGCAGAACTACCTTGTCCTGGTGGAGTACCAAGAAAGGAGAGCGGCAAGAGAGGGCCGCCAATTTCGACACGCTCCGGATGGAGGTGATGGCTACTAGGAAGGCTACTTTCCATGAAAGGAGGGATAGGGAAACTTCCCTGAGAGGTTCAAAGGGAGGACCTTGCAGAACCTCAAGAACCAGATTAAGATCCCAAGGATCTACAAGCGCTCGGTATGGAGGAGCTGTATGAGCCGCTCCTGACCTGAGGACGGGAGGCCAACGTCTTCTGAAATAAAATGCACAGCGCCGAAACTTGACCTTTTAAAGAGCTGAGGGCAAGGCCTGCTTCAAGCCCTGCCTGAAGAAACGCCAGGACAGAAGGGAGCGAAAAATGCATGGGCGGAATGTCGTTGGCCTCGCACCAAGTGAAATAGGCCTTCCAGGTACGGTAATAAATTTTGGAAGACGATGGCTTTCTAGCCCGGATCATGGTCTGAATAACTCAATCCGAAAAGCCTGATTGTTTCAAAACCTCGGTCTCAACAGCCACGCCGTTAAAATGAGAGGCCGAGAATTGGGGTGGCAAATCGGACCTTGAGACAGCAGATCTGCCCTGTCTGGAAGCTTCCAGGGGGCGTCCGCGAGAAGGTTGACGATGTCCGCGAACCAGACCTTCTGGGCCAATTCGGGGCGATGAGGATGACTGGAATTCCTTCCGCCTTGATTTTCTTCAACAGCCTGGGAAGAAGAGGCAGGGGAGGGAACAGGTAGGGGAGCTCAAACAGCGACAAAGGAATGGCCAGAGTGTTGGTGCCCACTGCGAGAGGATCTCGAGCCCTGGACACAAACTGTGGGACTTTCCTGTTGAGGCGAGAAGCTAGCAGATCTAGGTCCGGGGTTCCCCAACGACGGCAAAGCTGAAGAAATACCTCCAGATGTAGGGACCACTCTCCCGCCGCGAGACGCTCGCGGCTGAGAAAATCGGCGGCCCAGTTGTCCACGCCGGGAATGTGCACCGCGGATATTGCCAGGACTGAAACTTCTGTCCAATGAAGAATCTTGGATACTTCTGCCAGGGCGGAGACACTCCGTGTCCCCCCCTGGCGGTTGACATATGCCACCGCTGTGGCATTGTCTGTCTGAATCCAGATAGGCAGACCCTTGAGAAGTCTCTCCCAGTGAACGAGAGACAGATAAATCGCTCGTATCTCGCGGACGTTGATCGGCAGAGCTGACTCCTAAGTCGACCATCGACCCTGAACCGTGTGATTGCGGAACACTGCCGAGAAGGCTGGCATCCATTGTCACAATCTGCCTGTGAATGGGAAGGAATGACCGTCCTAGGGAGATGAGAGGAGACGTCAGCCACCAATTGAGGGACTGCTTGACCCGGTATGAAAGAAGAAATGGGCGGTCCAGGGAAAGAACAGACCTGTTCCACCGAGACAGGATGGCGTGTTGGAGAGGTCTGGAGTGAAATTGGGCAAAGGGGACCGCCTCTGTCGCCGCCACCATCTTTCCCAAGACTTTCATGGTTGTCCGCAGAGATGGAACTCGTAAGATCTGCAGCGATCGTACATCCCGCTGCAGGGAGCAAATCTTTTCTTGTAGGAGAAAAACCACCGATCGACGAGTGTCGCACAATAGACCCAGAAACACAAGACGTTGTGTCGGAACAAAGCAGGACTTCTTTTTGTTGATGAGCCACCCGAAATTGGACAGGGTGTCGAGGACGATGGTAAGGCTTTGGTGAGCTTGTTGAAAGGATGGAGCTTTGATCAGGATGTCGTCGAGGTACAGAAAAAGAACGAGACCTCTGCTTCTCAAGAAGGCCATCAACGCCGCCATGATCTTTATAAATACTCTGGGTGCGGTGGTGAGACCGAACGGCAGTGCAACAAACTGGTAATGTTCCTGGCGAATGGCGAAACGCAGGAATTTCTGATGGCCGGAGAATATGGGAACATGTAGATAGGCATCTTGAATGTCTATTGAACACATTAACTCCTGCGTTTCCATGGAAGCGATTACCGACCGAAGAGACTCCATTCAGAAATGACGCAGTCGGACTCTCTTGTTGAGTAACTTGAGGTCCAAGATGGGGCGAACTGTACCGCCTTTTTTCGGCACCACCAACAGGTTTGAATAAAACCCTGTGAAACTTTCTGATTCGGGAACGGGCACAATCACTCCGGAAGCGAGGAGAGAGGCGATGGACGCAAAGAACCCCGGAACTAAGGCAGGATCTTTTGGAGGTCGGTACTCGAAGAAACGATCCCGGGGATGAGAAACGAACTCTAATTTGTATCCTGATACAACTTCCCTGACCCAAGTGTCCTCTACTGAGGCAAGCCAGACGTCTCTGAAGAAAAGGAGTCGACCTCCCAATTGGGAAGGACCCTCGGGAGTTCGTTGATAGTCATGCTGATGTGGACCGTCCAGATCTGGAGGATCTGCCCTGGGAGTTGCGAGATCGCCAGGAGGGAGTGGGTCTGAAGGACACCTTTTTTCTAACCTGGCGTGCCTGCGGTCTCTGTTGGTTAGAGAAGTTGTCTGCCGCATTGAAGCGGCGGAAAGTCCGAAAGGGCCAAAACTGACGTCTTAGCAGGTCTGCGAGGCTTGGACTGAGGAAGGAGGGAACTCGTGCCCCCAGTGGCGTCCTTAATAATCTGGTCCAGCTGGGATCCGAAGAGACGCGCTCCCTGAAAAGGCAGATTGGTAAGGGACTTTTTTGAAGACAAAACCGCCTGCCAAGCCTTGAGCCAAATTGTACGTCGGATTGCTACCACGTTGCTTGACGCCTGAACTGCCAAGACGCGGCATCCAAGGAGGCAGAGAGCAGATAATCCCCTGCATGAGAGATCTGGTTGGCCAGTTCGGCCAATTGCTCTGGTTGGGCTTTATCTAGGATGCCCTCGCGGAGATCCTCTGCCCAAGTGGCTATGGCCTTCGCTACCCAGTAAAGGCTGGGCTTAGCACTGCTGAAGCCGCTTTGAATGTTGACTTTGCTAAAGATTCTATCATTAGAATCCTTTAGTGACGCCACACCTGAAATCGGGAGGACCGTGTTGTTAGAAAGTCTGGACACGGGTGCGTCTACCGAGGGGGAAGCAGACCAGGTGTCGGTGAGCTCTTTGGCAAATGGGTACAGCACGCCGAAGCGCTTCCCTCTTTGAAAGCGCCTGGTCGGATTTTCTCTTTCCCTGGTAAGGATCTTGCCAAACTCAGAGGGGGTGGCGAAGACCCTGGAAGGTGTTTCTGGCCGTCTGAACGAAACCTCCTGTTCTGAGGATTTCGCAGGGGAGTCTGAGATTTCGAAGGTGTGGTTAATGGCAGCAATGAGGTTCTGTACCGTAACCTTCATGTCCGCGTCCTGGTCCGAATCCAGCTCTAAGATCTCTTCGGTTGACACATCCGAGAACGCTTCACCTGGCTCGGGTGAGGAGGCACGGGAGGGCGACTGCTGGGAAGGACTATTTGGGGATGTGAGGCCAGGAGAGGATCCCGGCGGAAGGTCCTGTCTGGGCCTTTTGCAGCTTCTGCTGGCTGGCTCAGATGGAGATTCATGTGACCTGCTGGACCCTGCAGAAGTGTCCAGGGGCAACTTATCAAGGACGGCTACTAGGGACTGAGACACCCTGGTGAGGTCTGCCACAGATTGTGAAAGAGACAAGGCCCAACCAGGAATGGGGGGATCGCTTCCACGTGGCGCAATAGATGGCTCCTGGACTGGGTCTTGCTGAATGGGATTGCTGCAGTCCAGGCAGAGAGGAGTAGGCTGACCTGAGGGAAGTTTGCGATTGCAAGAGGAGCATGCGAAGAACTGGACTAAAGAGCCCGTGGGGGCCGGCAGACGGCCACGCACAGCGTTAGAGTTAGGCATAATGAAGGAAGGAAATAAGGACCCTGAAGAAATGCCAGAAGGTTGGGGGACAGAAAGGCAGAGGAGGGTGTCAGTCTGCAGATGCAGAGCTACTCACGGTCCGGTGTCCCTAGAAAACGTGCCACACGACTTGTCTGAAGATGTAGGGCAGCGGACAGCGGTGTCCGGTTGACAAGCTGTGAAGATGGCGGCCGCCTGAGAGGAACAGGAGGAACGCGTGCTTTCAGAGGAAGGGCGGAGCTAGCCGCCGAAGCTGAAGGAGGCACCGCCCGCTGGCCAGAATAGGCTAGGATCAGAGAGAGCGGTGGGCGGACCTAGAACAGGCAGGAAAGAAGCCCGCTTAGGAGCAAGGGGCAGGGGGCGTGGCCGCGACGCAGAAGAAGGCCCGAAATGAAGCGGGGGCCTAAATTAATAGCGGTGGCCGCCTGTCAGCGCGGGGCGGCGCAGAGGTCCCGCAGCGCTGCCGTGGCAACCGTTCTGAAGAATGCCGCTGATATCTGCTGCGCCTAGGACTGAAGGCGGGGGGGAACCGCCGGGCAAGGCAACTACTGACGCCAGGGCCAGGAGTAACTGCGGCGGCCGCCGTGGCCGCTTTGAAGAAAATTCGCCGAGATGCCCATCTAGGGAGGAGGACGCGACTCGGACCCCATACTTACCTCCGGCTTGCATTCAATAAAGGTACCTCATTATCCCACGCTGTCTGATCAGTCTTTTGTTGTGTCCACGTCTCATCCATACCGACAGGCTCTGGTGGGCGAGTGGGTGGGAGACGGGGGGCGAGGACCATCTGGATCGCTGGCACGCACTCGTGCCGAGCTCTTGGTCCTGCTGTGGAGAGCTATGAGGATACGGGGTGGCAGTACACGCCGTACTCATAGTCTCTTTGTGGGAGTACAGTTGTGACTATTCACACTGTATCCCTCCGGAAACCTGAAAGGGAACGACGCACATCGAGGTAGATAAGGGTCTAATGAAAGACCCGTGTCCACCTCCAACTGACACTAAGCTAAACTGAGGAATTTCCTGCCGGTCGGTGGGGTGTACACTGCGGAGGAGGAGCTAACCTTTTTTTGTGCATAGTGTCAGCCTACTAGTGGCAGCAGCGTACACCCATGGTCTCTGTGTCACCCAATGAAGCGATAGAGAAATTCTCCGTTGCTTCCATTATTTTTGGAGACTTATAACAAACCCCTATCAGTAATTTATTATTTTTTCGCCCTCCCCTTATCTCCACCCACAGGGACTCTACATTTTCATTAGATTCATATATATTATCACGCAGGATGGGCTTTAAGGATGATTTTACATATAAACACACGCCTCCCCCTCACTTATTTGTACGGTCATTTCTGAACAGAATATAGCCCTGTAAATTAACCGCCCAGTCATGGCTCTTGTCCAGCCATGTCTCAGATATCCCCACCATGTCATAATTATGTTCCCACAAAATTAATTCTAATTCCTCCACTTTGTTAGCGAGGCTTCTGGCATTAGTATACATGCACTTTATGTATCTCTCTGTACCTCTATTCTTAAATTATTAACTGTTCTAACTCCACCCCCCCCAATTTCATTCCCAATTTTATTATTTGTGCCCAGGTCTCTATCTGCACTGTCTTCCCCTCCTATAAAAAGGAATACCCTTCCCCCCAATCCCTAGTTTAAACACTCTCCAACCATATAGGCATTTTCTCCCCCAGCACAACTGCTCCCTCCCCATTGAGGTGCAGCCCGTCCCTAGCGTAGAACCTGTAGCCAACTGAGAAGTCGGCCCAGTTCTCCAGGAACCCAAACCCCTCCTTCCTACACCAATTCCTGAGCCACTTATTAACCTTCCTAATCTCCCGTTGCCTCTCTGGTGTGGCACATGGTACAGAAAGTATTTTCAAAAATACCACCTTGGAGGTCCTTGCTTTAAGCTTGCAGCCTAATTCCCTGAAATCATCTTTAAGGACCTTCCACCTGCATAATTTGGAGGTGTGCTTTGCCCATATTAATCTTTTCCTTTTATTAGTCAGTCTCAGATATGGCTTTTTCTTTGCCACTCTGCCCTGAAGGCAAGCATTCTGGAGTCGCCTTTTCACTGTAGACGTTGACACTTGCGTTTTGCGTGTACTATATAATGAAGCTGCCAGTTGAGGACCTGTGAGGCCTCTATTTCTCAAACTACAGACTCTAATGTACTTGTCTTGTTGCTCAGTTGTGCAGCGGGGCATCCCACTTCTCTTTCTACTCTGGTTAGAGCCTGTTTGTGCTCTCCTCTGAAGGGAGTAGTACACACCGTTGTAGGAAATCTTCAGTTTCTTGGCAATTTCTCGCATGGAATAACCTTCATTTCGAAGATCAAGAATAGACTGTCGAGTTTCACATGAAAGTTCTTTTTTTCTGGCCATTTTGAGAGTTTAATGGAACCAACAAATGTAATGCTCCAGATTCTCATCTAGCTCAAAGGAAGGTCAGGTTTATAGCTTCTCCAATCAGCCAAACTGTTTTCAGCTGTGCTAACAAACTTGTACAAGGGTTTTCAAGGGTATTATAACCATCCATTAGCCTTCTTACACAGTTAGCAAACACAAAGTACAATAAGAACACTGGAATGATGGTTGTTGGAAATGTGCCTATATACACCTATGAAGATATTGCATTACAAACCACTCGTTTGCAGCTAGAAGTCACTTACCACATTAACAATGTATAGAGTGTATTTCTGAATCGTTTAATGTTCGCTTAACCCCTTCATGACCCAGCCTATTTTGACCTTAATGACCTGGCCATTTTTTGCAATTCTGACCAGTGTCCCTTTATGAGGTAATAACTCTGGAACGCTTCAACGCATCCTAGTGATTCTGAGATTGTTTTTTCGTGACATATTGGGCTTCATGTTAGTGGTAAATTTAGGTCGATAATTTTTGCGTTTATTTGTGAAAAAATCAGAAATTTGGCGAAAATCTTGAAAATTTCGCAATTTTCAAATTTTGAATTTTTATTCTGTTAAACTAGAGAGTTATGTGACACAAAATAGTTACTAAATAACATTTCCCACATGTCTACTTTACATCAGCACAATTTTGGAAGCAAAATATTTTTTTGTTAGGAAGTTATAAGGGTTAAAAGTTGACCAGTGATTTCTCATTTTTACAACAAAATTTACAAAACCATTTTTTTTAGGGACCACCTCACATTTGAAGTCACTTTGAGGGGTCTATATGGCAGAAAATACCCAAAAGTGACACCATTCTAAAAACTGCACCCCTCAAGCTACTCAAAACCACATTCAAGAAGTTTATTAACCCTTCAGGTGTTTCACAGCAGCTAAAGCAATGTGGAAGGAAAAAATGGACATTTTAATTTTTCCAACACAAATTTTCTTTCAGCATCAATTTTTTCATTTTCACATGGGCAACAGGATAAAATGGATCCTAAAATTTGTTGGGCAATTTCCCCTGAGTACACCGATACCTCATATGTGGTCATAAACCACTGTTTGGGCATACGGCAGGGCTCAGAAAGGAAGGAGCGCCATTTGACTTTTTGAATGGAAAATATGCTGGAATATTTAGCTCTTGCCATGTCGCGTTTGGAGAGTCGCTGTGTGCCTAAACACTGGAGCTCCCCCACAAGTGACCCCATTTTGGAAACTAGACCCCCCAAGGAACTTATCTAGATGCATAGTGATCACTTTGAACCCCCAGGTGCTTCTCAAATTGATCCGTAAAAAAAAAAAAAAGTACTTTTTTTTCACAAAAATTATCTTTTAGCCTCAGTTTTTTCATTTTCACGTGTGCAACAGGATAAAATGGATCCTAAAATTTGTTGGGCAATTTCTTCTGAGCACACCAATACCTCATATGTGGTCATAAACCACTGTTTGGGCGCACGGCAGGGCCCGGAAGGCAAGGAGCACCATTTGACTTTTTGAATGGAAAATTAGCTCCAATCGTTATCGGACACCATGTCGTGTTTGGAGAGCCCCTCTGTGCCTAAACATTGGAGCTCCCCCACAAGTGTCACCATTTTGGAAACTAGACCCCTTAAGGAACTTATCTAGATGTGTAGTGAGCACTTTGAACCCCCAAGTGCCTCACAAAAGTTTATAACATAGAGCAGTGAAAATAAAAAATCATTTTTTTTTCCTCAAAAATGATTTTTTAGCACGCTATTTTTTATTTTCACAAGGGTTAACAGGAGAAATTGGACCACAAAAGTTGTTGTCCACATTGTCCTGAGTACGCTGGTACCCCATATGTGAGGGGGGGGCACTGTTTGGGTGCACGGCAGGGCGCAGAAGGGAATGAGCGCCATTTGACTTTTTGAAATGAAAATTAGCTCCAATCGTTAGCGGACACCATGTCGTGTTTGGAGATCCTCTGTGTGCCTAAACTTTGGAGCTCCCCCACAAATGACCCCATTTTGGAAACTAGACCCCCTAAGGAACTTATCTAGATGCATAGTGAGCACTTTGAACCCCCAGGTGATTCACAGAAGTTTATAATGCAGAGCAGTGAAAATAAAAAATCTTTTTTTTTTCCTAAAAAAAAAATTTTTTAGTCTGCAATTTTTTATTTTCACAAGGGTAACAGGATAAATTGGACCCCAAAAGTTGTTTTCCAGTTTGTCCTGAGTACGCTGGTACCCCATATGTGGGGGATGACCACTGTATGGGCACACGTCAGGGCTCGGAAGGGAAGTAGTGACGTTTTGGTATGCTGACTTTGATGGAATGGTCTGCGGGCGTCATGTTACATTTGCTGAGCCCTTGATGTTCCTAAACTGTGGAAACCCCCACAAGTGACCCCATTTTGGAAACTAGACCCTATAAGGAACTTGCCTAGATGTGTGGTGAGCACCTTGAACCCCGAAGTGCTTCACAGAAGATTGTAACGCAGAGCCATGAAAATTAAAAATCTTTTTTTTTCCTCAAAAAATGAATTTTTAGCTCGCAATTTTTTATTTTCACAAGGGTAACAGGAGAAATTGGACCCCAAAAGTTGTTGTCCAGTTTGTCCTGAGTACACTGGTATCCCATATGTGGGGGGAAACCACTGTTTGGGCACACGTTGGGCCTCAGCAGGGAAGTAGTGACATTTTGAAATGCTGACTTTGATGGAATGGTCTGCGGGCGTCATGTTACATTTGCTGAGCCCGTGTGCCTAAACAGTAGAAACCCCCCACAAATGACCCCATTTTGGAAACTAGACCCCCCAGGGAACTTATCTAGATGTGTGGTGAGCACCTTGAACCCCCAAGTGCTTCACAGAAGTTTATAACACAGAGCCGTGAAAATAAAAAATCATTTTTTTCCCTAAAAAAAAATGATTTTTAGCCCGCAATTTTTTTTTTTCACAAGGGTAACAGGATAAATTGGACCCCAAAAGTTGTTGTCCAGTTTGTCCTGAGTACGCTGATACCCCATATGTGTGGGGGAACCATTGTTTGGGCACACGTCAGGGCTCGGAATGAAAGTAGTGACGTTTTGAAGTGCAGACTTTGATGGAATAGTCTGCAGTCGTCATTACGTTTGCAGAGCCCCTGATGTGCCTAAACAGTGGAAACCCCCCACAAGTTACCCCATTTTGGAAACTAGACCTTCCAAGGAACTTATGTAGATGTATGGTGAGCACTTTCAACCCCCAAGTGCTTCACAGAAGTTTATAATGCAGAGACATGAAAATGAAAAAAACATTTGTTTTCCACAAAAATAATTTTTTAGCCCCCATTTTTTTATTTTCCCTAGGGTAACAGGAGAAATTAGACCCCAAAAGTTGTTGTGCAATTTTTCCTGAGTACGCTGATACCCCATATGTGGGGGTAAACCACTGTTTGGGCACACGTCGGGGCTTGGAAGGGAGTGAGCACCGTTTGACTTTTTGAACGCAAAATTGGCTGGAATCAAAGGTTGCACCATGTCGCATTTGGAGACCCCCTGATGTGCCTAAACAGTGGAAACCCCTCATTTCTAACTCCAACCCTAACCCCAACACACCCCTAACCACAGCCCTAACCCCAACACATCCCTAACCCTAATCCCAACCCTAACCATAAACCTAACCCCAACACACCCCTAACCCCAACACTAACCATAACACTAACCACAAGCCTAACCCTAATTCTAACCCTAACTCCAACCCTAACCCTCTTTTCAACCCTAACCCTCTTTCCAACCCTAACCCTCTTTTGAACCATAACCCTCTTTTCAACCCTAACCCTCTTTTCAACCCTAACCCTCTTTTCAACCCTAACCCTCTTTCCAACCCTAACCCTCTTTCCAACCCTAACCCTAATTCCAACCCTAACCCTCTTTCCATCCCTAACCCTCTTTTCAACCCTAACCCTCTTTTCAACCCTAACCCTCTTTCCAACCCTAACCCTAATTCCAACCCTAACCCTAATTCCAACCCTAACCCTCTTTCCAACCCTAACCCTCTTTCCAACCCTAACCCTCTTTTCAACCCTAACCCTCTTTTCAACCCTAACCCTCTTTCCAACCCTAACCCTCTTTCCAACCCTAACCCTCTTTCCAACCCTAACCCTCTTTCCAACCCTAACCCTCTTTCCAACCCTAACCCTCTTTCCAACCCTAACCCTCTTTCCAACCCTAACCCTCTTTCCAACCCTAACCCTCTTTCCAACCCTAACCCTCTTTCCAACCCTAACCCTCTTTCCAACCCTAACCCTCTTTCCAACCCTAACCCTGATGGAAAAATAAAAATATTTTCTTTATTTTATTAGTACTGCCTACCTATGGGGGTGATAATCGGGGGGTTCATTTACTTTTTATTTCATTTTGATCACTGTGAGAGTGATCAAAATGAAATAATGGAATCTGCAGCCGGCAGATTCGGGCGGGCGCACTGCGCATGCGCCCGCCATTTTCCAAGATGGCGGCGCCCATGAACCGGACCCGCCGGACACCGGGAGCGAGGGGGGACTTAGAAGGTGCCGGGGGCGGTGAGAGTGGGTGAGGGGGGGGGATCGGAAGCTGGCGGGGAGCGAAGGGAATGGGAGGGGGGGCAGATGATGACAGCGGCGGCAGATCGCCGCTGTCATTCAGTGGCGGGGGGGGCGATCGCCGGGGGGGGGGGGGGGGGCAAATCTGTGTCTCCAGCCATGTCCGATGCTACTGCAGCATCGGCCATGGCTGGATTGTAATATTTCATCAATTTTCATTGATGAAATATTACTATCGCTCTGATTGGCTGTTTCACTTTTAACAGCCAATCAGAGCGATCGTAGCCACGTGGGGGCGAAGCCACGCCCCCTGTGGTGAATTACAAAGCCCCCTGTATCTGCGGGTCAGGTGACCCTTCATTGACCCCGGTCACCCGACCCACGGGGGGCTTTGAATTCATGACACAGGGTATGCGTCATAGGTCGGATTGGCACCGACTTTCATGACGCATACGCTGTGTCACAGGTCGGGAACCGGTTAATTGGAAAAAACTGTGCTTTTCTTTCAAAAATAAGGACATTTCTAAGTGACCCTAAACTTTTGAACGGTAGTGTATATGTGGCATTTTTCTTTATTGTGGCATTTTTCTTAATTTTATTGGTATTTGAAATAAAACGACCTGTTCTGTTGCCTAGGCAGGTAAGCATCTTTTGCCTGTTTGCTGGTTTTTTGTCTAACTTAATTTATTTGGGTTTTAACTAAACGACCTTGCAATAATTTTTACCGCATACCTCAGAGTAATTATACCACATACCTCCGATTCATGATAATCCCGCTTTCTTTGTTGCATGTTATCTTTCAAAGCAATACCCTGAGGCTTCAGTGCTTGCGCATCCTTGCTGATCTCCTCTAGTTTCCCTTGTAAGGCCTTGAAATTTTCTTGAGCAATATTCACTTTGTCCTCAAATGAGAAGAAAATAATATAATTGACATGGTGCGCATGACAATGGTGTGACATCAGGACTTCATCACAAGACCAGGAATATTACTCATTGTCTATTGTGAGAACTAAGTTTACAAGGAGTTTATTTAGCAAAAACTTCATTTTTGAGATCAGGAATGGCTGAATTCAAAGACTAGCCACTATCCTTAGAACTTGCTAAAGGGGGAAAAAGAATGTAAGTACCTGCCATTCACTGATCTTCTGCTCAAATTTGACTGTGCGGCCCTCCGCCCCAGCTATCTGCTCTCTTAATGGTTTCAGGTGCTTCTCAGTTTCATTCACCTGAAAAAAAAAAAAAAAAAAAAGAAAAAAAAGTCTGACACCACTTATCACAGCACCAATGGACCTGATGCAGTGATCTTCCAGGTACTGTTGACCTTACTGCCCATAGTCTCTTGTGTATCACTCACCTATGCTGCCAAGAGCTCCACTGGCTTAAACAGAGCTCTCAAGTTTAAGAACAGCATTGCTTGGAGAAATAAATATCCAAGAAACCGGTGATCCCAGGGGAAACCATCCCCAAAACAAATGAGGAACTAGGGGTGGGGCGTCCGCAAAATGAGACACCGAGGGGGGAAAACGTCCGCAAAACGAGACACCGAGGGGGGAAAACGTCAGCAAAACGAGACACCGAGGGGGGAAAACGTCAGCAAAACGAGACACCGAGGGGGGAAAACGTCAGCAAAACGAGACACCGAGGGGGGAAAACGTCAGCAAAACGAGACACCGAGGGGGGTAAACGTCAGCAAAACGAGACACCGAGGGGGGAAACGTCAGCAAAACGAGACACCGAGGGGGGAGCTACAATGAAGCAGTCAATATATTTGTGCATAATCCAAAATTGAGGAGGATAAAATACAGGGCATCAGTACCCAGTTAGTGGACAACCCCTTTAAGTATTAGCTTCCCAGTGATAAAGGGGTTCAGTCTGAGTCAGTCACATAAATAAGCAGAGAAATGGGGCACGGAGAGAGGAGAGTCTTACCATGGCCCAGGCCATTTTACACTTCAGATCCTCCAGCTTCTTCTTCATGTCAGATAATGAAGTCAAACTTTTAAACTTCTCCTCTTTCTCCATGCAATCTCGCTTCAACTCATGAAGCCTCTACATAGGGATGAAACAACATTCAGTGAAACTCGTGCTTACACAACTTTGTCATTAAAAAAATGCATTTTACACCCTGGTTAACAGATTTTTTTTTTTTCCTTTAGTTAATAAAGGGGTTGTCGCCTTACACAGGACCTGGGTCCTACGGCTGCAGTTTGCTTAAAAATAAAAAACAAAAATATTGACCATTACTCACCCTCCCCCATGTCCAGCACAGAGTCTCCAACACTGCTGCCAGTATCTATTCTTGCCTCCAACGCTGTTGCAACAACAGTGCTGCAGCCAATCAGAACTCTGCGGCTTGTGCAGAGCAGCAGCAGATTCAGCGGTGGACCTGGGGATGGCGAGTTAGGTGCATTTTGTTTCTTGATAACAGACAGCAACTAAGGACTGGGATTATCTGAAGAGGGACAATCCAATTAAAATGGTCATTACATAAGGCTTACAAACCCTCGCTGTGTGCTGAATGTGTCCGGAATAGCAGAGGGAATTGTTTCCTTGTTTCTAGAGCAGTATTCACACTGACCTAAGCTTTCAGCTGTGTCAGCAATAAGGATCAAGGTTTGTTCTTTTTTCAACCTCTGAATATAAAAGATATTTCTCTTCACTGACAGAAAGAGACATTGAAATATTAAAAGATCCAGTCAGTTTAATGCCATAGGAGGCGCGTATGGTTGTAGGATTGGGAGGGATCCTGTAGTGTGTATACTGGGATATGTGGAGGAGGTCCAGGTACATAATAAATATAAAGTGGCTATAGCTAGATTATTATATATTGCACGAAAACTGATCGCCAGATACTGGATAAATGAAGATCCGCCGACATTGAGGGAATTTTTCAGACAGTCTGACTATATTGTGAATATGGAAAAAGATATTTACGTTAAGAGAAAAAGCATAAGAACATTTGAGACACTGTGGACACCTTGGGTGGAGAGAAGATGACCCTGAACTTAGGTTACACCATGCATTATTTGCTGCTCTTGTATGTAATGGGGAGAGGGGAAGGGAGGGAGGGAATTTCTGAAACTAATGACCATTGTTAATGTTTTCATTGCGATTTTTGTTCCATTGTTTTGTACCGGAATTTGGTTAAATAAAAATTTATCTGATAAAAAAAAAAAAAAAGATCCAGTCAGCTTCTTACCTCAACCCCAAAACTAATCTGATCATGAGTCCTGGTCTTGGTCTCCATGATGTAGGAATAATCATCCTTCATCTGATCCAATTGTGTTGCCTTCATAAAAAACTTAAATAAAAAACAGAATACCGGTAAATTGGTAAATTACTATAAATCAGAGGAAATGAGAAAATGGCAGATTGCAAGGCAGGGGAATTTATCAGCTGGCGCTATATTGTGCGATTACTGACTGCTACAAAATACAGTAAGTGAAGTTGTAGTTTACTTTATAGTTAGTGGCCTTAAAAAAAACAACTGAATTTTGTAAACAGGAATAAAAAAAATGAAGTTTGTGTTGCCATTTTCAGAAATGTCAATTTTTCATTTTTCTTGTGTGGGGAGCTGTACTTTTTATTGGTACCATTTTGGGGTACATGCAACATTTTGATCGCTTTTTATAACATTTATATAACATCACTCCACTGAGACGGCCCTGACCAAAATTACTAAAGACCTACTTACAGCCAAAGCTAACGGACAATACACTATACTCCTCCTTCTAGACCTGTCCTCTGCTTGTGACACAGTTGACCACTGCCTCCTACTACAAATCCTCTTCTCCTTTGGCATCAAAGACCTCACCCTATCCTGGATCTCCTCATACCTCTCCAACCGCACATTCAGCGTCTCCCACTCCCACACTACCTCCTCATCCCACCCTCTCTCTGTTGGAGTCCCCCAAGGCTCTGTTCTAGGACCCCTACTCTTCTCAATCTATACACTTGGCCTGTGACAACTCAAAGTCTCATGGATTCCAGTATCACCTTTTTGCTGATGACACTCAGATCTACCTCTCTAGCCCTGACGTCACCTCTCTGCTGTCCAGAATCCCAGAGTGTCTATCAGCCATATACTCCTTCCGCTTCCTCAAACTCAGTAAGGACAAATCTGAACTCCTCATATTTCCCCCATATCACAGATCTTCCTTACCCTTACCTGACCTATCACAATTAGCGACATCACACTTTCCCCCGTACAAGAGGTCTACTGCCTCAGGGTAACCTTTGACTGCCTGTCCTTCAAACCGCACATCCAAGCTCTCTCCACCTCCTGTCGCCTCCAGCTCAAAAATATCTCCAGAATCCATCCTTTCCTCAACCTGCTAAAATGCTTGTGCATGCCCTAATCATCTCCCGCCTCGACTACTGCAACATCCTTTTCTGCGATCTCCCTGCTAACACCCTCGCACCTCTCCAGTCCATCCTCAACTCTGCTGCCCGACCAATTCATCTTTCTCCTCGCTACTCCCCCGCTTCTCCCCTCTGCAAAACTCTTCACTGGCTCCCATTCCCTCAGCATATCCAATTCAAATTACTATTACTGACCTACAAGGCCATCTATAACCAGTCTCCCCCATATGTCTCTGAACTAATCTCCCGATATCTTCGCTCACGTAATCTCCGGTCCCTCCAAGACCTCCTTCTCTCCTCAACACTTATTCGCTCCTCAACCAACCACCTCCAAGACTTATCCCGAATAGCCCCCATCCTCTGGAATTCTTTGCTCCAACACGTCGGACTATCAACCACATTCGGATCCTTCAGACAGAACCTGAAAACCCACCTCTTTTTTTTTTTTTTTTGATCAAATAGATTTTTATTAATCAGAATTCAAAATACAGAATATACAGTAAATCTTCCACAAACAATATATTTACAAATTAAACATCCCTGTTCCCCCCCCTCCCCCCCCATGTAGACAGCGTATATAACTCTTTTCTCCATAAGATTTCTCTTACACCGTAATTTACCATTAGTCATCCTTTTTACCTGTATTGTCAATCAAACCATACAAAACAGAAATGTTCCTATGTCCGGGTATTAATGGTCTATCCACAACACCAGCATTGTAAAATATAGCACATTCCCATCAGTTAACTGTACCGTATTGTAGCATTGTAGCCAGGGATTCCACAACCTCTCATAGGTTTTACAATTGCCTCTTTTAGCATATATCCTTTCCTCCAGCCGGATGATACAAGACACCTGTTTCACAAACTCTCTCCCAGAAGGTGGTTCTTTCGTGATCCAGTTCCTCGCAATCAGCTTCCTTGCTACATATAGTAGTCTGGCTATAGCAAGCTTTGCACTATTAACTATTTCAATTTCCTCCACATATCCCAGTATGCAGACCAGTGGTTTTTTGGGTATAACACTTCCGTAAGCCCCTTCTATTCTGTTAATGACATTAAACCAGAACGCAGATAGCCTGGGACAAGTCCACATCATATGAAGGATTCCGGCATCAGACCCCCCACATCTTGGACAGTCAGAGTTGTCCCTCAGCCCCATTTTAAACATCAGAAGGGGGGGTACGGTACACACGATGGATCACATAAAGATGGGACAACCTAGCTGGTTCACTCAGTGAGTTTGGGGACATATTCTAGG
This sequence comes from Dendrobates tinctorius, assembly GCF_039654945.1. Classification (NCBI taxonomy): domain Eukaryota; kingdom Metazoa; phylum Chordata; class Amphibia; order Anura; family Dendrobatidae; genus Dendrobates; species Dendrobates tinctorius. The sequence goes on from NW_027361689.1 coordinate 30,041,758, forward strand.
ACGCTGTCCCATACCTCGTCAGTCATCACCCCAATCTCTCCCTCCCATTTGGATCTTGCTTTAAGTGGGAACCCCATTAAATGTGTATGCAATATATCTTTGTGGTTGTTAGAAATTACCCCTTTTGTAAGTCCATCACCACCACATATATAGTCCAACACTATGTCAGATTGTATCTGCAGGTTTCTGGAAAGTTTTTGAGCCATAATGGCATGCCGTACCTGACAGTAGTGGTACCATTCAGAATCCGGCAACTGAAACTCACTCTGTAATTGCACAAACGGTCTCAGCTCCCCGTTATGCATAATTTGAGACATTAATGTCAGCCCCCTACGTTTCCAGCCTTCCAAGTTTCCGAATCTCTGGGAGGTTACTATTATCCCATATAACTGTGAATCTAGTCAACCCGGTCACCCCTCTCACCCTCTTTAGTCTGTTCCACAGGTCTTGTAAGAGTCGCAGAGTGGGACACCCGTCTCCCATTACACCCATCTTCCCATCCTCTAGGCCAAGTATCAACGGGCTTCTATTTAGTACGTATTCCAGCACTCCTCTGATGACACCTGCCTTCTCTTGATTAGACCACCCTCTGAGATGTTGACTTTGGGCAGCTAAAAAATACAGTTCCGGATTTGGTAGTGCCAGTCCCCTCATCCTTTGGTCTTTGCAAGGTTTCAAGCCTTATTCTAGGTTGTTTCTTACCCCATATCAAGGCCCTAAACAGTGAATTCACCACTCCGAACCTTTTCTGCGGTATCCAGATTGGGGAGTTGTGTAATATATATATATAAAAGCTTGGGCATTAAAACCATTTTAAGTAGATTAATCCTTCCCACCACCGACAAGTGTAATTTGTTCCAAGTATCCACCTTAGTTCTTAGAATTGCCATTAGGGGTACTAGATTAGTATTAAGGTACTCAGGCACCGGTAGGGAAACCTGTATCCCCAAATATTTAAACATTTCCACACATTGTAGTTTGTTGGCCCCTAAGTCTTCCTGAGTCCATACCACCTCCTTGTCCACTTTAAATAGGCTTGACTTAGACCATTTATGGTCAGTCCTGAGATCTCACCGAACCCCTCAATGGTCTGCACAGCATGATCCAATGAAGCCGAGGGGTCCCCTAGGAATAACAAAATGTCATCCGCATACAGGGCCACCTTTTCCTCCAAATCGCCATATTGAAACCCCTTTATTGCCTTGTTGCGTCTAATAGCAGCCGCCAATGGCTCTATCGCAATAGCGAACAGGAGCGGCAACAGTGGACAGCCTTGCCTCGTTCCTCTATGCAGCTGTATTCCCGCAGACATTACTCCATTAATCTTAACTAAAGCTGTGGGTTGAGTATACAATAGCTGAATCCACGCTGTAAATTGAGGACCAAAGCCCATACTATGCAGCACTCTCCACAGGTATGACCATTCTACAGTGTCAAAGGCTTTATGGGCATCAAGTGAGGATATCACCCTTCCACCAGGGTTATCGACTGGCAACTGCAGATTGAGATATAGTCTCTATATATTGGCTGCTGTTGATCTGTTGGGCATAAACCCCGATTGATCCATATGGATCAATGTATCAACAACACCAGTTAGTCGGTTCGCCCGCACTTTAGCCAGTATTTTCACATCAGCTGTCAGCAAGGATATTAGCCTGTATGAATCTGGAATTCCTGAATTCTTACCGTCCTTAGGAATCACCACTATCACCGCCTCCCGCATAGACGCAGGCAAAATCCCTTCTTTCATAGCCTCCTCAAACACTATTAATAGCTTGGGTAGCAGAATTTCTTCTAGGTGTTTGTATATTTCCGCAGGAAGACCGTCTGCTCCCGGGGCCCTCTCATTAGTCATGCCATGCAGAGCCATCTCCAACTTCTCTACTGTGATAGGAGACTCCAACTTATCCCTATCTTCCATAGTGTCGGAAGCAGTCCCACTCCTAGAAATGCCTCCATCCCCCCTTCCCCTCCCATTCTACTCGATGAATAGAAGTTCTGGTAAAAACCTGCGAAGACCTTCAGAATTTCGGGCGTCTCAGTAACCCTTGTCCCCTTTGCAGTATCCATACTATGTATAAATGAGCTGCCTCTCTGGGCTGCAGCTATAATCGACAATAGATGACCAACTTTTTCCCTTTCTTCATAGAATCTCATCTTCTGAAAAGCCTACTTTTTAGTTGCTTTATCTAGTAGTAACCTATTGACCCTTTCATGTGACTGCCTAAGTGTCAGTTGAGTGTCGGGTGTAGCGTGCTGTGCCATTTCTATTTCCGCCCTAGTTAGGGCTTCCAGACTATCCACCTCATCTCGCTTAGTTTGTGTCTTTCTCCTACATATATCCCTGTATAGAATTCCCCAGAGATATGCCTTCATGGCGTCTCATACCACCAGAGGATGAGCACTATCATCATTATGGAAAAAGAATTCCCCAATCTCCCGCATGATGCCCTGCATATTTATATGTTGTATCCAGGCCGGATGTAACTTCCACTCTCCCCTTATGCCCCCTCTCAAACGCTCCCGTTTAATGGACACAAGGATGGGACTGTGGTCCGAGATCAGTCTCGGTAAGTATTGCACATCCCCCACCACTGCATTCATCAACTCATTAGCTAATGCCATGTCGATGCGAGATAGGGTATTATGAGAAGCTGAATAGCAGGAGAAGCACTGTTTCCGGTCATTTCTTACCCTCCAAATGTCCATCAAACCCATTTCCCGAACTAAATTGCCAAATGGGGTTATAGTGTCACTCAATACTCCCAACAGCCTCCTATTCCTGTCCCAATAAGAGTCTATTACATTATTATAGTCACCCACTATCAAAAGAGGCAATACTCCCCCTCTTCCTGAGAATTCCCAAGTCTCCCTCAGCTTAGTACTCGAGTAGGGGGGTGGAATATAAATAGCGGCAATGCACATAAGGTGGCCAAATTTACATTTGATGACTACACACTGCCCATCCAGGTCAATATGCACCTCTATTTCCTCATATTGTATTGAAGTTTGAATTAGCACAGATAGCCCCCTTGCGTAGCTAGAAAAAGTAGAGTGATAGGCCCTCTGTATCCATCGCCTATTCAAGAGTCTCATTGTGTCCGGTAAAAGATGAGTCTCCAGGAGGCATACCACCGATGGGCCCTGGTCTTGTATATATTTGAATATAGCTGCCCTCTTAGTTTTGTCAGATAAACCCCTAACATTCCAACTTAGTACCTTAATTCCCCCCCTCCATAATGTTGATAACTGGAATTATTAATCTGTGTAGTTTTCCCCCTTGCTGTCTGAACCCATCCCTCCTCCCTCACCCTCCCCTTCACCCATCCCCCCCTCCTCTTCTCCCCCTTCCTAGTGCATATACTCTCAAAGAGAGCTGGGTAATCTGGTCCCTGGCCCCCCTCCCCTCCTGCCTCCCCCACCACTATGCTTCTACATTCATCTAATTGCATACGTAGAGCAACTATCTTCCCAGCTCCCCCCCCCCCCAGTCCTGTTGTGCAGGATAGAAGATCCCATTGTATAACATCATCAATAATATAATAAAACATATAAACAATTCAAGTTTTGGAAACTTTAAGAAAAAACACCCCCGCTGTGCCCAACATTGGGCAACCACCAAATCTCAATCATTTCGCCCCGCCAAAGCCTTAATCTCAACCATATGCCAGTGGATCTAAAGAAGATCATATTCAGGAGATCAAGAGGCGTATAATAAAAGGGCCAAAGAACCGATGGCAAAAAAAAAAAAAAAAAAACAGATAGGAAAACCAGGAACAAGGCCGGAGCCTACCAAAAATCAGTTCTTCGACAGGAAAAAAACGGTTAAGAATTCCTTGTGAGACACTGAAAGATGTAATATGTCCTCAGCCGACCATCTCTTGACTAATCAATCAATTCCAGCTCCCCCGGAGTTTATGCGCATTAATGTCAATCCATTAGTTAGCTTCCATCGGATCGATGAAAAATTGCACTTTATCAAGCGCCACCACACTTAGTTTAGCCGGGAAAATCATGGAGTACTGCACTCCCAGCTCTCTAAGACGCTTCTTCACTCCTCCAAATTGCATACGCTGTTTTTGAACTGCAATAGAAAAGTCTGGGTAGATAGCTACTTTTTCACCATTCATGGCAAGATCCCCCATCTCTCTCGCCCTCCTTAGAATTAGGTCTCTATCCCTATAATGGAGAAGCTTAGCAAGAATAGTGCGTTGTCCCCTACCCGCTGGTTGTGGCTGCATGGGAACTCAGTGTGCACGCTCCACAGCAAAAAACTTGGTCAGAGTATCTGTGCCAAATTTCTCCCCGAGCCACTCTTCCATAAATTCTGTGGGGTTTCTCCCTTCGGATTTTTCCGGGAGGCCAACAATCCTTATATTATTACGTCTAGAGCGATTCTCTAGATCATCATTTTTGCCCACTATTTCAGAGATTTGCTGAGCGAACCTTTTTTCTGCTTTCTGGAGTTTGGTGATGTGGTCCTCTACTTGCCCCACTCTCTTTTCTACCTCTTCTGTTCTGGTATCAGCTTTTCTCATATCTTTTTTTAAACCAGCCTCTTCAGATTGAATTCCCAGAACCTGCTGTGTCAGCGTGGTTAAGGCATTCTTACAGAAGGAGACCGCAGCGAATATGTCCTTCAGTGTGGGATTCTCATGATCCTCCCCTGCCTTCCGGGTCTCGAAAACCCACCTCTTCAAGAAAGCCTACAGCCTGCAATCACCCCGCTACCTCCTCACCACTACTGGAGCTACCGCCTCAACCAAAGCCGGAGCTGCTGCAACCCCCAATCTACTGTCTCTTTCCCCACCATCCTGTAGAATGTAAGCCCGCAAGGGCAGGGTCCTCTCTCCCCTCTGTATCAGTCTGTGATTGTTAGTTTACTGTAAGTGATATCTGTAATTTGCATGTAACCACTTCTCATGTACAGCACCATGGAATCAATGGTGCTATATAAATAAATAATAATAATAATAATAATAATAATAATAATAATAATAATATTTGTAGGATGGGAGGTGACCAGAAAATGAAGTCAAGAGTTTTGATTATTTTTTCCTCTACAGCTTTAAATGGGTATTCCCATCTCCAGTACCCTATCCCAATATGTAGTTGGTGTAATAATAATAATAGTACTGGCAAATACCTCCAATTAGAAATCATAGAATCATAGAATCATAGAGTTGGAAGGGACCTCCTGGGCCATCTGGTCCAACCCCCTGCTCAAAGCAGGATTCGCTAAATCATCCCAGTCAGATGTCTGTCCAGCCTCTGTTTGAAGACTTCCATTGAAGGAGAACTCACCACTTCTCGTGGCAGCCTGTTCCACTCATTGATCACTCTAACTGTCAAAAAGTTTTTTCTAATATCTAATCTGTGTCTCCTCCCATTCAGTTTCATCCCATTGCTTCTAGTCTTTCCTTGTGCAAATGAGAATAAAGTTGATCCTTCTACAATGTGACAGCCCTTTAGATATTTGTAGACAGCAATTAAGTCTCCTCTCAGTCTTCTCTTTTGCAAACTAAACATTCCCAAATCCTGCAACCTTTCCTCATAAGACAGGGTTTGCAGACCGGTCACCATTCTGGTCGCTCTTTTCTGAACTTGCTCCAGTTTGTTGATGTCTTTTTTAAAATGTGGTGCCCAAAACTGGACACAATATTCCAGATGAGGTCTGACCAAAGAGGAGTAGAGGGAAATAATGACTTCACGTGATCTAGACTGTATGCTTCTGTTAATACATCCTAGAACTGCATTTGCCTTTTTTGCTGCTGCATCACACTGTTGACTCATATTCAGTCTGTGATCTATTAGTATACCCAAGTCTTTTTCACATGTGCTGTCACTTAGCCCTATTCCTCCCATTCTATATATGCTTTTTTCATTTTTATTGCCCAGATGTAGTACTTTGCATTTCTCCCTGTTAAAAACCATTCTGTTAGTTACTGCCCACTTCTCCAGTTTATTTAAATCTTTTTGAATCCTCTCTCTCTCTTCTCTAGTATTAGCTATCCCTCCTAGCTTTGTGTCATCAGCAAATTTAATCAGTTTACCCTCAATTCCTTCATCTAAATCGTTGATAAAGATGTTGAACAATACAGGGCCCAGGACAGAGCCCTGTGGTACCCCACTTGAGACATTCTTCCAACTGGATGTGCAGCCATTTACGACCACTCTTTGGGTCCGATCACTAAGCCAGCTATGAATCCACCTAACAGTTGCCTTGTCCATTCCATACTTAGTCATTTTTTCAATAAGGATTGTATGAGAGACTTTGTCAAATGCTTTGCTGAAGTCAAGATATACTATATGTACAGCATTTCCTTGACCCACCCAATCAGTGATACCGTCATAGAAGGAAATTAAGTTAGTCTGACATGACTTATTAGTTACAAACCCATGCTGACTCTGTTTGATCACTTCATTCTTATCCAGGTATTGACTTACATGTTGTTTAATAATTTGTTCAAAGATCTTTCCTGGTATAGAAGTCAGACTCACCGGCCTATAGTTGCCTGGGTCCACCTTCTTCCCCTTTTTGAAGATAGGAACAACATTTGCTCTTCTCCAGTCTTCTGGCACTTCTCCTGTTCTCCAAGAATTTTCAAAGATTATGGAGAGTGGTTCAGAAATTTCTTCTGCTATCTCCTTCAGTACTCTGGGGTGTAATTCATCTGGACCTGGAGACTTGAATTCATTTAGGTTAGCTAAGTGTTTCCTCACTATCTTTCTGTTTATAGATATCCTGGATTCTTCTATTCCCTTAATAGGACAGTGAATAACAGTTGGTGTTACATTTCCTTTCTGAGAGAAAACAGATGCAAAATAGGAATTTAAAAGTTCAGCCTTCTCAACATCCTGTCTTACCATTTCATCATTTTCATCCTGTAAAAATCCTATAGCATCTTTGACTTTTCTTTTACTTTTGACATATCCCCAAAATCCTTTATTATTGCTTTTGACATCTCTTGCAAGCCTCAATTCATTTTCAGCTTTAGATAATCTGATTTGTGCCCTGCAGATTCTGCAGACAGCATTATATTCTTCTTTAGATATGCCTCCCTCTTTCCATTTTATAAACATTTTTTTCTTCCTTTTTAGCATGTGCTTAAGTTCTGTGTTCACCCATCCTGGTTTCCTTAAATGCTTCCTATTCTTCCCTCTTTTCGGAATTGTTAACAACTGTGCTTTGAGAATTTCATTTTTCAAGATTTCCCATCCTTCCTGGACATTTTTGTCTTTAAGGATATCCAGCCATTGGATCCCTCCAATTCTCTTTCTGAATCCCTTAAAATCTGCCTTTCTGAAATCTAACCTTGACGTCTGAGTCTTCACAGGTCTTCCGCCTCTAGTTATCCAAAATTCTAAAATAGCATGGTCGCTACCTCCTAGGGTTCCAGCCACTTTTACCTCCTCAACCATTTCCTCCCTGTTTATAAGGATTAGATCCAAGGTAGCAGTTCCCCTTGTTTTCTCCCCTACCTTTTGGAAGATAAAGTTGTCAGCAAGAGAGGATAAGAATTTCCTTGACCTGTTAGTTTTGCCTGAGAGAGATTCCCAACAAATGTCTGGATAGTTGAAATCTCCCATGACAACTATGTCATATTTTTTGGAGAACTTGGCCATTTGATGCATAAAGAGTTCATCCATATCTTCAGCTTGCACAGGCGGCCTGTAGTAAATGCCTACAATGGTGTCCTTTCCATTGTTCTGTCCTTGTATTCTTACCCAAACAGTTTCCACAGAACTCCCAGTCTCTGAAGCTTCAATCTCTGTGCAGATATATGCGTTTCTAACATACAATGCAACACCCCCTCCTCGTTTATCAAGTCTGTTTCTTGCAAATAAGTTGTATCCTTCTAGTCTTGTATTCCAATCATGTGTATCGTCCCACCAAGTTTCAGTGATTCCAATGACATCATATTTCTTTTCCTGTGTTAGTAGTTCCAATTCTCCTTGTTTGTTGCCCATGCTTTGTGCATTAGTATAGAAACATTTTAGTTTGTGATTGGTTTCTCTTTCTCCAATGTTTTTATTAATTAGATTCTTTTGTCTTTGTTCTTCCTTTCCACTTCTATTAGCAGAGTTCTCAATAGCATTTGTCAGGTGTATGGCTTTTTCTGGTCTTTTGCTTCCCTTCCCATGTTGTTCTAGTTTAAAGCTCTCCTTACAAGTGTAGCAAGGCGACTTCCAAATACATGCTTTCCAGTCTTCGTAAGGTGCACCCCATCTCTAGCAAGTAGTCCATCGTATAAGTAGTTCACTCCGTGATCCAGAAATCCAAATCGTTGCTGACGGCACCATCGACGTAGCCAGTTGTTCACCTGCAGAATCTTATTCCACCTCCTTGTTCCATGGCCATCCACTGGGAGGATGGAAGAGAAGACCACCTGCGCTCCCAGTTCTTTCACTTTCTTGCCTAAGTCTTCAAAGTCTCTGCAGATGGTTTCCAGGTCGTTTCTTGCGGTGTCATTTGTCCCCACATGTAGTAGCAGGAATGGGTAGTCATCTGTAGGTCTGAAGAGTCCTGATATCCTGTCAGACACATCTTTAATTTTTGCACCTGGAAGACAGCACATTTCTCTTGAAGTTATATCCGGTCTGCAGATAGCGGCCTCTGTTCCTCTCAACAGGGAATCCCCCATGACCACCACTCTCCGTTTCTTCTTCACATCATTTTTCTTTCTCCATCCAGGAGAATGTAGTATTGTTCTTCTGATAAGCCATGTCCCTTACCCCATGTTCATGACACAGCAGCTTAGATAGCAATGGTTACGACCACTTATATAGTGACAGTTGTTAGTGGTCGTAAACATAGATACCTAATCTACTGCAATGCCCTGCAAAAGAGGTAAGAGACATTGCAAATCAGAAGAACTATACTAAGTTTCCAACTGGAATTATTTGCCAATATTATTATTACACTTACCACATATTAGGATAGGATCTTAAAGATGGGAATACCCTTTTAACTCCTTCCCACAAAAGCATGTTGAATTCACTTCCTGGGAAGGGGTCCTGTGTGGTAGGGTTCAGGATCTGCGATCCCTCCACACGGCTGATGCCAGCTATATTATACAGCCAGCATCTCTCTATAACAGTGGCGGCTGGCGCTGAGCTCTGGTCCATTTCATCCCACCTGGAAACTTTTTCTGGTGTTTCAGTAGAATATAAGGGAAAATAAAAGATCCCATTCAAAACTACAACTACTCCAGCAAGAAACAAGACCTCATATGTCTATATCGAAGGGGAAAAAAAACAAACAAAAGTTATGGCTCTGGGAAGAAGGCGAAGAAAACACGAAAGCATAAAACAAGTCATGGTCCTTAAAGAGTTAGTTATATTTTTCATAAATTGGACTTAGTGGATGCAGTAATTATTTTAAATTTATTTTTATATACATATTAATTCCTGTATTTTGGAATTGACAAAAAGTGCGCCAATCAAACTTTTCTTTTTTTCACTCCCCTTAACAGACTGGAACCTTGTATTAAATACTGCAATAATTCAAAGATAACAATGATGGGGATTGCAACAATTTAAATAGCACTTTCAGAGATTAACAGTGCCATGTAAATGTTAAACAGCAGCGATCAGAGCTCACTCCGATCACTGCTGTCAGAGACAGGTGTCGACCGTATAACACAGCTGACACCCGCAGCGCATAGAGCGAGCTAAGCTCCTGGGCCCACTATATACACCCACACCTGCCATTTAAAGTACTGGTGCGCCCTTTGTCAGAAGAGAGCTAAATACGGTGCTACACTTCCTAATGATAGATAACAGCAGGAGACCAATGTGTCCAATGACGCAGCACAATGTGGAATTATCTGCAAATTGCTACTTTTGAAGCATAGTAAAAATTGTTGCAACATAAAATGAATGCTTTTATTATATATTCACACACACACATAGATAGATATATATATATATATATATATATATATATATATATATATATTTTTTTTTTTATGTGAGAACACATGACTAGAAATTCCTAAATCTCATACTTCATGTCAAAAGCTCAACAACACCGCTTTTTGGGGGAGACATTTTTCCAATGGTACTAAAAAAAATATAAAAAGCGCTTAATAAACTTAGCTTAGGCACATATGACAAAAATATGCTGCAATGATCAAAGTCCACCCCCTGTCCACCGTTTCACAACTCACCTTATATTTGTCTGCCTCGTTTTTAGACTGCAGGAAATTTTTGCTCATCTCTTGTGTAAGAACAGACACTGGATTGTCGACCTGCAGAAAAACACAAAGACTAGGACTGGGTACAAGATACACAGAATATTAGCCATTAGTGCTAAAATGCTTTATAGGATTACAGCAATACGAGAGGAGGGGGATCTATAAATAAAGATATCAATCATAATATTTTGTTGTCATTAATTTAAAAGTTTTGCCCAGTAAAAACTACAAAAACAGGACAAGTAATAACTTATCGATCAATGGCGTTCCGACCGCTGAGAACTGCACCCATCGGCAGAATGGCAAATTTTTTTCTCTGCATGTTCAATCTCTGCTCCATTCCTAAAGAAGCCACTGAGCGCTGTGCTCGGCTTTTAGCGGTGACTCCATAGCGAATGAATGGAAGCATAGTGAGGAACCAACCAGCCGCTCCATTTTGGAACGGGGATAAAATTTACTGAAAAAAAAAGTGCAATAGGTGAAGTTGAACCCCCCCACTGATCTATAAGCTACCACCTATTCTGCAGATAGGTAACTTGCTTTTGCCAACCACTTTAAATGCATTGTCCTTTTGTCATCATGTCTTATTGCGCCAATTCATCATCATTACAAGAAACCTTGAATAAAAAAGTTTTGAAACTTTTAGCTTTAGCGAAAATGTATTTGCTCGTCTCATCAGCCACGACAGTAGCATGCACGGTTCTTCCTTCTGATTAGCCGGCATGACGCAACATCATTGTTGTATCGTGATGCATGATGTGACGTAGCACCAGGCCGGCTAAGTAGGAGAGCCGCGGATGTCTGGAGGTAAGAGGGGGAATCTTGCTCCGATGCAGCTGAAATGAGACGTGATTCGAATCAACTCTCACCTCCATGAATGCAAGCAAGATCTGTGCAGCTTGATGCGATACTGAAGTCTATTACTTTTTGCTTTCGGCAAATTAGGAAAAAATGGAAACGTTCATGTGATTATAGTTATATTACCTGTATGTTGAAATGGTCAAGGACTGCGATGAGTTCCTCCTTCTTAGTAGAAACCAATGACCCTTTAAAAGTAAAAGTATAATATTTTATTTTAACCCATTCTCGCCACAGCCATTTTTTCATTTACTATGTTCACTATATGATAAAGCTGATCTAGCAATATGATGCTCCATGTCAGTACAATTACGCAGACACCAAACGGATATTTTTTTTTAATTTCATTATTTGGAAAAAAAAAAAAAAAAAAAATTACAATTAGTAAAAAAAAAAAAAAAAAAAAATGTTGCTTTTGTCGCCATTTCCGACACTCTTAACGCTTACTTTTTTGCAACCTAAGCTGATGTTTTTATCGGTACCATTTTGGGGTACATAGGATGTTTTGATCAGTCCTTACTGCATTTTACTGCAATGTTTCGGCAGACAAAAAAAAAAAAAAAATGTAATTGTGGGGTTTTGGTTTTTTTATCGTTTCGCTGTTTACGGATCATATTAATTTTTTTTATATTCCTATGTAACAGACATTTCTTAACGCAGCAATACCACGTGTGTATTTCTTTTTTAATGGCTTTATTTTTCATGGATCAAAAGGGGGGTGGAATAATACTAATAATCTTTATTTATCTTAAAGCACCAACATATTCCACAGCGCTTTACAGTTCAACAGTTCATATACAAGTCATAAGTAACAACATTCAGAGTAATACAATAATTAAAATAAAAAGGAGATTTTTGTGTACTCACCGTAAAATCTTTCTCTTAGCCTCTAATTGGGGGACACAGAACCATGGGTGTTATGCTGCTGTCCACTAGGAGGCGACACTATGCATAATCTGAAAAAGATTAACTATGGCTCCTCCTCTGCAGTATACACCCCTGGACGGCTTTAGCCTTCTCCAGTTTTGTGCAAAAGCATTAGGAGGAATATAACAGAAAACATAACCATGCCTGTAAGAAGGCCACTATGAACGAGCTCAAAGAACAATATGAGAACTCAAACGTAACAACTGCCCGTAAGGGCAACAGGGTGGGAGCTGTGTCCCCCAATTAGAGGCTAAGAGAAAGATTTTACGGTGAGTGCACAAAAAACAGGATTTTTGGGTTGCTTACCGTAAAATCTGTTTCTCGGAGCCTTCATTGGGGGACACAGAGACCATGGGTGTATGCTGCTGCCACTAGGAGGCTGACACTATGCACAAAAAAAGGTTAGCTCCTCCTCCGCAGTGTACACCCCACCGACCGGCAGGGAATTCCTCAGTTAGTGAGAAAGCAGTAGGAGAAGTAACAGAATAGATTGAAAACAGAACAAATAACTCAACTGTAACCAACCAAAGTAAGAACAGGAGTTGTAGAACATGGGAGGGTGCTGTGTCCCCCAATGAAGGCTCCGAGAAACAGATTTTACGGTAAGCAACCCAAAAATCCTGTTTTCTCGTTCGCCTTATTGGGGGACACAGAGACCATGGGACGTCCCAAAGCAGTCCCTGGGGTGGGAAACAAACTTCCATCAGGCCAGTGGACTCACCACCGCTGCCTGCAGGATCCTTCTACCTAGGCTGGCGTCCGCCGAAGCGTAGGCGTGGACCTTGTAGAATTTCACAAACGTGTGAACCGAAGACCAGGTTGCAGCATTGCAAAGCTGCAGCGCGGAGGCTCTGTGGCGTACCGCCCAGGAGGCACCCACTGCCCGGGTAGTGCGCGCTCTGATCCCCGGAGGGGCCACTCGATGCTTAACCCGGTAGGCCTCCAAAATTGCCGATCTGATCCAGCGAGCAATAGTAGCTTTGGAAGCCGGGTGACCTTTCCGCGCCCCATCTGAAATGACGAAAAGAGAGTTTGTCTTTCGCAAGGAAGTCGTCCTAGACAGATAGACTCTCATTGCCCTGACCAGATCCAGCTTGTTCAGGGACCGCTCCCGAGGGTGAATTGGACTCGGACAGAAGGACGGCAGAACAATATCCTCATCGAGGTGAAAGGAGGACACCACCTTTGGAAGAAGAGAGGGCGGAGGCCGCAGAACTACCTAGTCCTGGTGAAGTACCAAGAAAGGAGAGAAAGGGAAACATCCCTGAGAGGTTCAAAAGGAGAACCTTGCAGAACCTCAAGAACCAGATTAAGATCCCATGGATCCACGGGCGCTCGATACGGAGGAGCCGTGTGAGCCATGCCCTGAAGAAAGGTTTTGACCTGAGGGCGGGAGGCCAACGTCTTCTGAAACAAAATGGACAGCGCCGAAACTTGACCCTTCAAGGAACTGAGAGCAAGCCCCGCATCCAGCCCTGCCTGAAGAAACGCCAGAACGGAAGGGAGCGAAAAGCACATGGGCGCGATGTTATTGGCCTCACACCAAGTGAAATAGGCCTTCCAAGTACGGTAGTAAATTTTAGAAGATGATGGCTTCCTGGCTCGGATCATGGTATGAATTACTCGACCGGAGAATCCTGCTCGTTTCAAAACCTCGGTCTCAACAGCCACGCCGTTAAATTGAGCGGCCGAGAATTGGGGTGGCAAATCGGGCCTTGAGACAGCAGATCTGCCCTGTCTGGAAGCTTCCAGGGGGCGTCCGCGAGAAGATTGACAATGTCCGCGAACCAAGACCTTCTGGGCCAATTCGGGGCGATGAGAATGACTGGAATTCCTTCTGCTTTGATCTTCTTCAACAGCTTGGGAAGAAGAGGCAGGGAAGGAAACAGGTAGAGGAGCTCGAACTGCGACCAAGGAATGGCCTGGGCGTCGGCGCCCACTGCGAGAGGATCTCGAGCCCTGGATACAAACTGTGGGACTTTCCTGTTGAGGCGAGAAGCTAGCAGATCTACGTCCGGGGCTCCCCAACGACGGCAGAGCTGAAGAAATACCTCCGGATGTAGGGACCACTCTCCTGCCGCGAGACCCTCGCGGCTGAGAAAATCGGCGGCCCAGTTGTCTACGCCGGGAATGTGTACCGCGGAGATTGTCGGTACCGAAATATCTGCCTACTGAAGGATCTTTGACACTTCTGTCAGGGCTGAGACACTCCGTGTCCCTCCTTGACGCTTGACATATGCCACCGCTGTGGCATTGTCTGTCCGAATCCGGACAGGCAGGCCCATGAGGAGCCTCTCCCAGTGGACGAGAGCCAGATGGATCGTTCGTATCTCTAGGACGTTGATCGGCAGAGCAGATTCTTGAGTCGACCAACGATCCTGAACAGTGTGATTGCGGAACACTGAACCCCAGCCGAGGAGGCTGGCATCCGTTTGGAAAGAGTGTCTAGGACGATCGCCAAACTGAGACGTGCCTGTTGGAAAGCGGGAGCTTTGATCAGAATATCGTCGAGGTACGGAAAAAGAACGAGACCTCTGATCCTCAACAAGGCCATCAACGCAGCCACGATCTTCGTGAAGACTCTGGGAGTGGTGGCGAGACCGAAGGGCAGCGCGACGAACTGGTAATGTTCCTGGCGAACCGCAAAACGCAGGAACTTCTGATGTCCGGAGAATATGGGAACATGTAGATAGGCATCTTGGATGTCTATCGAACACATGAATTCCTGCTCCTCCATGGAAGCGATTACCGAACGAACCGATTCCATCCGGAAGTGGCGAAGGCGAACTCTCTTGTTGAGCAGCTTGAGATCCAAGATGGGTCGGACCGCCCCGTCTTTTTTCGGCACGACAAACAGGTTTGAATAAAACCCTGTAAACCGCTCCGGTTCGGGAACAGGCACAAACACCCCGGAACTGAGGAGAGAGTCGATGGCCGTAAAGAACCCCGGGATCAAAGCTGGATCTTTTGGAGGACGGGATTCGAAGAAACGATCCCGAGGAAGAGAGACGAACTCCATCTTGTATCCTGACGATACAACCTCCCTGACCCAAGCGTCCTCTACTGAGGCCAGCCAGACGTCCTTGAAGAACAGGAGTCGACCTCCCAATTAGAAGGGACCCTCGGGAGTCCGAGGATAGTCATGCTGATGTGGACCGTCCAGATCCGGATCTGGATGGTCTGCCCTGCGAAGAGTGGGAGAACCTGGAGGGAGTGGGTCTGAAGGAAACTTTCTTCCTATCTTGGCGTGCCTGCGGTCTTTGTTGGTTGGAGGAGGTCTCCGCCGTATTGAAACAGCGGTAAGCCCGAAAGGGTCGAAACTGACGCCTTATTGGGGGTCTGCGAGGCTTGGACTGAGGCAGGAGAGAACTCGTGCCTCCGGTGGCGTCCTTAATAATCTGGTCCAATTGGGATCCAAAGAGGCGCCCTCCCTGAAAAGGGAGATTAGTAAGAGACTTTTTAGAAGACAGGTCCGCATGCCAGGCCTTAAGCCAAATTGTACGTCGGATTGCCACAACGTTACTTGACGCCTGAACTGCGCAGGATGCGGCATCCAAAGAAGCAGAAAGCAGATAATCCCCCGCATGGGAAATCAGATTGGCGAGATCGGCCAATCGATCTGGTTGTGCTTTCTCTATGATGCCCTGACGAAGATCCTCTGCCCAAGTGGCTATGGCCTTTGCTGCCCAAGATGAGGCAAAAATTGGGCATACCGCCGTCGAAGCCGCTTCGAAAGCAGACATCGCCAGGGATTCTATAATCCTATCATTAGAATCCTTCAGAGACGCCACGCCTGACAGCGGGAGAACCGTGTTATTAGAAAGCCTGGACACGGGCGGATCGATCGAGGGGGAAGCAGACCAGTTGTCCGTGAGCTCTTTAGCAAACGGGTACAGAACGCCGAGACGCTTTCCTCGTTGAAAGCGTCTGGTCGGATCTCCTCTTTCCCTGGTAAAAATCTTTCCAAACTCGGAATGTAAAGGGAATACCCTGGAGAGTGTTTCCTCCCGTCTGAACGAAACCTCCTGATCTGAGGATTTCGCAGGGGGGTCAGCAATGTCGAAGGTCTGATGGATCGCTGCAATGAGGTTCTGCACAGTAACCCTCATGTTCGCATCCTGGTCCGAATCCAGCTCTAAGGTCCCCTCAGATGACCTGTCCGAGAGCGCTTCACCTGACTCGGGTGAGGAGGCCCGGGAGAGAGGCTGCCGAGGACTATGTGGAGACATGGGGCGAGGAGAGGATTCCGGCTGGAGATCCTGCCTGGGTCTTTTGCGACTAACGCTGGCCGACTCAGATGGAACCTCTTGAGGCCTGCTGGACCCTGTAGAGGTGTCATGAGGCAACTTATCCAGGACGGCTACTAGGGACTGAGACACCCTGGTGAGGTCTGCCACTGACTGTGATAGAGACGAGGCCCAGCCGGACATAGGGGGTTCACTCTCGCCTGGGGCCCTAGATGGCTCCTGGGCGGCGTCAGGTTGAATAGGATTGCTACAATCCAGGCAGAGGGAAGTGGACTGACCTGAGGGAAGTTTGCGATTGCAAGAAGAGCATGCAAAGAACTTGACTAGAGTGCAGGGGGGAGCCGCAGGGAGGTTACGGTCAGATTTGGAGTTAGACATAATGAAAATCTGAGGGAGAGCCGGAAGGTTGGGGGACAGGGTGCAGAGAAGGGTGTCTGCAGATGCAGAGCTACTCACGGTCCGGTGACCCCAGAGACGAAGGTATCCACCACTCTGCAGATGCAGGTCAGAGGAATGTCCGGCGGACAGGCCCAGGGAGCGATATCTGGCTGACAGGGGCGTCCGGCTGTGCGGCTGCAAAGATGGCGACCGCCTGAAGGAATCATGGAAAACGCGCTCCCAGGGGAAGGAGGGCGGAGCTAACCGCCTGCTGAATCAGGAACCGCCCCTGGCCAGGAACAGGCTAAGAAGGGCGGTGGGAGGGCCTGGAACGGGCGGGAGAGAATCCCGCTTAGTAGAAAGGGGCGGGGGGCGTGGCCGCGATACAGGAGTAGGCCCGAACTGAAGCCGGGGCCTAAATTACTAGCGGCGGCCGCCTGTCAGCACGGGGTCGCCGCGGAGGTGCCGCAATGCGAGCGCCGCCGCGAGAGGACCCTGGGATACTCGATCGAAGTGTCGGGGGAGAAGAAGAGGACGGTGAAGGGGCTGGCTGTAGGAGCAGGATGGGCGCAGGAGATCGCAGCGCCACCGCATCCCTGCTCCAGGGAAGACGTTGCGAACGCGCCCTCGGGGAGGAATGCTGCTGGCCAAAGGGTCCCCATACTTACCCGTCCCGGGAGAGTACCTGAAGAGTCTGCGTCTCAACCAACCGACAGGCTCTGGTAGGCGAGTGGGTGGGAGACTGGCGACGAGGACCCTCTGGATCGCTGACACATCTTCGTGTTGGCGTCCGCCTGGAAGGCTGGTGGTCCTGCTACGGAGAACTGTGAGGATACGGGGTGGCAGTACACACCGTACTCACAGACTCCTTGTGGGAGTACAGATGTGACCATACACACTGTATCCCTCCGGGAAAACCTGAAAAGAAACGACGCACATCGAGGTAGATATGGGTCTAATTAAAGACCCATGTCCACCTCCTACTGACACTAAGCTAAACTGAGGAATTCCCTGCCGGTCGGTGGGGTGTACACTGCGGAGGAGGAGCTAACCTTTTTTTGTGCATAGTGTCAGCCTCCTAGTGGCAGCAGCATACACCCATGGTCTCTGTGTCCCCCAATAAGGCGAACGAGAAATCTCCTTTACTCTGTCGCCTCTTTGGGGGACACAGAACCATGGGACGTCCCAAAGCAGTCCCTGGGTGGGAAGCAATGGACGAATATTGTGCAGACAGGACCCTAAACTTGGGGCACCGCCGACTACAGAACCAGTCTACCCAGGCTCGCGTCCGCTGAGGACTGGGTATGAACTCTGTAGTATTTGGTAAATGTGTGTAGGCTAGTCCAAGTGGCCGCCTTACACACTTGTTGAGCCGAAGCCTGGTGCCGAATGGCCCGGGAGGCCCCTACCGCCCGTGTAGAATGTGCCGTAATACCGGCCGGAAGAGGAGAATTTTTAAGGCGGTAAGCCTCTTGTATAGTGGATTTGATCCACCTGGCGAGGGTAGCCTTGGAAGCCAGCAGACCCTGGCGGACTCCTTCTGGAAGAAGGAAAAGGGAATCAGACCTCCGTTAGGGTGCAGTCCTAGACACGTATATACGCAATGCTCTGACGAGGTCAAGAGTATGCAGAGCCTTCTCCACTCTATGAACCGGAACCGGGCAAAGGGATGGCAGTGAAATTTCCTCATTGAGGTGGAAGTTGGACACAACCTTCGGAAGGAAGGATGGGACCGTACGGAGAACTACCTTGTCCTGGTGAAAAGCCAGGAAGGGCCGTCTGCAGGAGTGCCGACAGTTCAGACACCCTGCGTAGCGAGGTGATTACCACCAGAAAGACCACCTTCTGGGATAGAAGGCGGAGTGGGACTTCCCTAAGGGGTTCGAAGGGAGGTCCCTGCAATGTAGTCAGGACCAGGTTGAGGTCCCACGCTTCTAGTGGCCGTCTGTAGGGGGAACCAATCGGGAAACCCCCTGAAGAAAAATCCTTACTTGCGGCTTGTTAGCAATGCGTCTTTGAAAAAGAACTGAGAGCGCTGACACCTGGCTCTTAAGGGAGCCCAGGGACAGTCTGGCCTCCAGACCCGATTGGAGAAAACCAAGCACTTTGGGGAGAGAATAAGGGAGTGGGATCGGGTCGTGAGATTCGCACCAGGTAAAGAATGCTTTCTAGGTACGGTAATAAATCTTGGCAGAGGCTGGCTTCCGTGCACTGATCATGGTTCCAATGACATCCGGTGAGAGCCCTTCCTGGGTTAGAACCCAGGTCTCAAGGGCCACACCGTCAAATTGAGAGCCCCTGAATTCTGGTGGAAGAATGGGCCTTGTGGCAGAAGATCGGGACGGTCGGGGAGACGCCAGGGGGCGCCTGTACGATGTCGGCGTACCATGTACGTCTGGGCCAGTCTGGCGCGATTAGGATGGCTGGAACTCCTTGTCTGATCTTCCTCACCACTCTGGATATCAGGGGGAGAGGTGGAAAAATGTACAGAA
This sequence comes from Dendrobates tinctorius, assembly GCF_039654945.1. Classification (NCBI taxonomy): domain Eukaryota; kingdom Metazoa; phylum Chordata; class Amphibia; order Anura; family Dendrobatidae; genus Dendrobates; species Dendrobates tinctorius. Next base: position 30,060,859 of record NW_027361689.1, read on the forward strand.
GCTGGAACTGGGTCCAGTCCTGAACCAGGGCATCCGCTCCGAGCGACCGCGGATCGTGTGTTCTGGCCATGAAGTTGGAGACCTTAGCATTAAAATGGGATGCCATTAGGTCCATGTCCGGGGTCCCCCAGCGATGGCAGATCTGGCGAAAAATTTTGGGATGGAGAGACCACTCTCCTGAGTCCACTCCTTGTCTGCTGAGGAAGTCGGCTTCCCAGTTGTCCACACCCGGAATGTGGACCGCAGAGAGTACCGACCCCGTGTCTTCCGCCCAGTGGAGGATGTGTGTCACTTCTCTCATTGCCTGGGTACTGCGTGTCCCGCCTTTGTGGTTCACATATGCCACAGCCGTGGCATTGTCCGATTGTACTCTGATATGAGAGGCTGCCAGTAAGTGACAAAAGGCTCTCAACGCCAGGAGGATGGCACGAATTTCCAGGATGTTGATGGACATGTTCGCCTCCACTGGTGACCACTTGCCCTGTGATGTAAGTGCACCGCACCCCAACCCGTCAGACTCGCGTCGGTGGTCAGGACCTTCCATTGACCTGTGAGAAAGGATTTCCCCTTCGCGAGTGAGGTTGGCTTGAGCCACCAAAGCAGGGACCTATTGGTTGACGATGTTAGCTGAAATTCCCTGTCGAGGGAAAAAGGATTCCTGTCCCAGGACTTGAGAATGGCTAGTTGAAGAGGCCTGAGGTGAAACTGGGCAAATGGGACCGCTTCCATTGCTGCCGCCATCCTGCCGAGGACTCTCATGGCAAACCTGAGAGATCGGCGGGGCTGCGAAGGAGGATGCGGACTCCTAGACGGAGAGCCAGTGTCTTGTCCTTGGGAAGGAGCACCAGACCCCTGGAGGTGTCGAATAGCATCCCCAGGAAGGCCAGAGAGTGACTCGGAGTAGTCAATGACTTTTGTAGGTTGACTAACCAGCCCAGGCGATTCAGAGTGTCGATTGTGATTGAGACGCTGAGCTCGCAGTCCGTGAAGGTGGGAGCCTTGATGAGGAGATCGTCCAGGTATGGAACGACTACTATGCCTCTGGAGTGTAGCACGTCCATGGTGGCTGCCATGATCTTGGTAAACGTTCTGGGAGCCGTGGCGAGTCCGAACGGGAGAGCCACAAACTGGTAGTGGTCCTGGTTGATTGCGAACCTGAGAAATCTCTGATGGGCGGGAGCAATCGGTATATGCAGGTATGCGTCTTGTATGTCTATGGAGGCGAGATATTCTCCCTGCTCCATGGACGCAATGATGGACCGAAGGGACTCCATGCGAAAATGACGAACCCATACATATTTGTTGAGTTGTTTTAGGTCCAATATGGGCCGTACACTGCCTCCTTTCTTGGGGACTACAAATAGATTGGAGTAGAACCCTCGGAAGCGCTCGGCCGCGGGAACCGGTACTATGACTCCTGCTTGAAGAAGGGAGGAAACCGCTTGGTAGAAGGCACGAGCCTTGGCTGGCGGTTTTGGGGGAACCGAGAGGAAGAACCGGTTCGGTGGGTTGGAAGTGAACTCGATCTTATATCTGGAAGACACTATTTCCCTGACCCACCTGTCTTCTGTAATAGGCAGCCAGACTTGCCGAAAGAGCAAAAGTCGTCCGCCTACGGGTGGGGTGTCTTCTGGAGTTCGTGAGTCATGAGGAGGAGAAAGTCTGAGGTTTTCCTCCTTTGGGCTTTGACTGACCCGCTTTTGGCTGCCAGGTCTTGTCCGGCCTTTGCGTCGAACGTGAGTTGTCCCTGCATGGGGAATGGTTACGATTTTGTGCTGGGCGCGAGACGGACCAGCCAGAAGAATTCCGAAAGGATCGGAATCGTGTTTGGTTACGCTTTTTGTAAGTGCGTTTAGGTTTTAGTTGAGGGAGAGAGGTACTCTTACCCCCGGTGGCGTTGGATATAATTGTGTCCAACTTTTCACCGAAAAGCCACCCACTGAGGTACGGGAGGTGCATGAGGGACTTCTTTGAGGCCGCGTCCGCTTTCCATTCTCGCAGCCAGATACGCCCAATCGTAATGGCGTTTGATGCTATCCCCGCTACACCCCTTGCTGAATCCAGAGCTGCATGAAGCATGTAATCTGCTACAACTGCTATTTGAACCGCTTGGTCCGACAGCCCAGGGGTTGGTGCTTGGAGGCCATCTTGTAATTCTTTGGCCCAAGCCAGAATGGCTTTGGCAGCCCAAACTGAAGCAAACGCGGGAGCCAGGGAAGCCCCTGCAGCCTCAAAAATTGAACGAGCCATGCGTTCTACCTGCAGGTCTGCTGCGTCCCTGAGGGTTGAGCTGTCTGGCAGTGAGAGGAGAGTCTGTGCTGCTAGTCTATAGACTGGGGCGTCCACTTCGGGTGGATCTGTCCATTTCTTGGTGTCCTTCTGCGGGAAGGGGTACCTTGCCTCTAAATATTTGCGATTGGAGAATTTCTTCTCAGGCTGTGAGAACTGCTTGTTAAGGATCGTTTTAAATTCTGGGTGATTAGAGAAGACCTTAGGCGGTTTTAGAACACCTTCAAACGAAATCTTGTGCTCTGGAGCCTCCGGGGGCGGATCAGAAATATCCAGCACCCGATGGATGGAAGAGATTACGACTTCAACTAGCGCTGTATTTCTAGGGGGAATTGGGATCAGGGACCTCTCTGTTTCATTGTCTGAGGCTGAGTCACAGATGCCTTCCGAACCTTGTGTATCGCTGAGGCGTCCCCTGGTGGGTGAACTGGGGCGGAGGTTTTCTGTGGTCGGAGATCGCTGTGGAGATCTGCGCTGTCTGTCTCTGGTAGGGGACGGTCTAGGTGACCTGGAACTACGGTGCCTCTCCCTAGAGGGGGATGACCGTGTGCTATGGGATGACGCAGATGACCGCGACCTGTGGGTCCGCTTACGTCTGGATGTGACCGGGACGTCATGTCCCTTAGTCGAGCTCTCCCTTTGCTGGGTAATGTTCATAGCCGAGGCATGACCCTGCAGAGCCTGAAGCAATGTGGAGGCTAGGTTATCTATAGACTGCGTCATAGATTGCGACATCCGAGTAGCCCATTCCGGCGTGGTAGCAGACACCGAAGCATTGGTAGGGGCTTCTTAGGGTTCTGACCCAGTGATACAGTCCCGGCAGTGCGGGTACGTGCTGCCACTGGGGAGAGTGGATAGGGTCCCTGGATGCAGCCGCAGTGTGCTGGCCTATGCTGCTGGGAGCTGCAGAGTGCTGCCTGTATATACCCTACCTGAGGCGTCTCAACCTAATGCCCCCAGAGGTTGATTACGGAGGGTGCTGCTGTCACCATCAGGGGGCTTTCTCCTCGCCTCAACCTCAACCCGAAAACCAAAATGAATTGGGGAAGGAGGGGGGTCTCCACTTAGAACCAGCATCCAAAGGACTGGGGAAGGAGCGCCATGGGGAAAAGCCATCTCGACTTCAACTGGGCACTCCGTAATAGGGGACCGAGGAAGGAGCCATGCCGGAAGTCTCACAAGAGACCCACTTTTCTTCATCTGTAATCCCGTCGGAAAAGAATTAAAAATTTTTTTAGGTGTGCCTCCTATGCGACACTAAGCATAAACTGGAGAAGGCTAACACCGTCCAGGGGTGTATACTGCAGAGGAGGAGCCATAGTTAACCTTTTTCAGATTATGCATAGTGTCGTCTACTAGTGGACAGCAGCATAACACCCATGGTTCTGTGTCCCCCAATGAGGCGACAAAGTAATAATGATGTCCCTGCCCGTAAGAGCTTACAATCTACAATGAAGTGTGTGTGTGTGTGTGTGTGTGTGTGTGTGTGTGTGTGTGGACACAAAATACTGGGGCTTATTTACAATGATGGTCCAGCCATCTTGAAGGAATGGGGATGGATAAAGGCTGCATGCGGTAGTCACCAGCCAGGATTTGTGGTGCTGTTGGATGCGGTGGAGTTTGATGGAGGGTTATTCTCAGATGGATAGTGAATGGCACACACACACACACAAAAGGAATTTGATTAGAGAACATGATAGACCTCTCTGAACAGATGTGTTTTGAGGGAGCGCCTAAAGCTGTCTTTTAACTTGTCTTTTTTTTCTCTCACATTAAGAATTTTTTTTTACTGTTTACTATATTTAATAGTCCCCTTAGACCACTTGAAGCTGCAATCGTCTAATCACCTGTACTATACATGGCATCTATAAATCACCACCTCCTATTAACAGTAGCTAAACGTTGGCTTTCACAGGAGGCTCGTAATCACAGATAAGGGGGTCTTCCACAGAACCAAGGCTGTCATGGCAACCCATTGGCGCCTTGCGATCAAGGGAACGTGGAATGACGGGCCTGCCTGCGCTCCATCCACAGATGCTAAAAGCACATGGTGGTTGAATAAATCAGCCATCATATGCCGGGAAAGCACTGAGTTCCGCTTGAGAGCCCGCATCAAAGTCAGAGATCCAGCATATCACGTCCGAGTATGTTTTATATCGGGAAGGGGGTTAAGAATATCAAAAACAAGTGAAAAGATACTGGTAGTAGAAGAAAGGCAAGGAGCGTCATGGATTCCGCCACTGAGTCCAATATCAGTAATGTGCAGCAAGTGAAGGAGAGTCATCCTCGGTGTAATGGAGCACATACCACATATTGACAGAAAAACATGTTGGGATATATTCGTAGGTGGCTTATTTGCTGCTGAATTTATTGCGACTTAACGGGGCTTGTAATCCATGCCCTTTCTGCAGAAACAATCAAATTCATGTATTTGGGATCAAAGCAACAAACACAGCATGTATGGAACACGATGTTTGCATGTACCTGAGGAGCTTTTCAGCTTATAACTGCGCCCGCCATCTGCCGTGAGGCGCTGCTGCACGATAATGGACTCTCCGTAAACGGCGGCTTTAAACGCATCCTTCCCCCTGTTTCGCAATTTTATGGAAACGTCTGCTGAACTGAAAGCGAAAAGTAGATGTTAAATATCTGTAAGTGGGCTGCAAAACTTATACACACATTATATATAACTGCGTCAGTTGTAAACATTGCATTAAGGCACGGACACATCAGTGATAATGAGGACAGTAATAACAATTAATAATTAACCTGCAGGGCTATGACATCTATTAGCACAATACGGGAGCTGTCTATGCAAGTATATGTCCTACCGGCCTCAGAGTGGGGGGGAGAAAAAAAAAAAAAAAAAAAAACACTATCTTTGCATATTGTCTCTTCATGTGGATACACATGTGGTGTGAAAAAGGGAATATGAAACGTACCACCATTTTATTGAGAAAAAATAAAATAAACAAACAGGATTTTTAGTTGTTTACCGTAAAATCTGTTTCTCTGAGCCTTCATTGGGGGACACAAGAAACCATGGGGTGTAGGCTGCTGCCACTAGGAGGCTGCCACTATGCAGAAAAAAAAGTTAGCTCCTCCTCCGCAGTGTACACCCCACCGACAGGAAGTAGGATGTTCAGTTAGTGAGAAAGCAGCAGGAGAAGTAATCTGTAGACGAGATAAAAACACAGAAAACACAAATCCACACTGTAACAATATTATGCAGTAACCGAGCTGTTCAACTTGGGAGGGTGCTGTGTCCCCCAATGAAGGCTAAGAGAAACAGATTTTACGGTAAGCAACTAAAAATCCTGTTTTCTCTATCACTTCATTGGGGGCCACAGGAAACCATGGGACGTCCCAAAGCAGTCCCCAAGGGGAGGGAATAGCAAACAACTCCAAACAGGATGAGGAAGTCTCCCTCATCACCTGCAAGGTTACCTGCGAGGTCTTTTACCCCGACCGGCACTTGCCGAAGCTAGGCATGGGCTCTGAAGAAAACCTCATGGACCTGTGGAGGACATATCGCACTGCAGAGGTGCCAGACGAAGGCCCCAAGAGTATCGCCATGAGGATACACACTGCCTGGGCAGAGTGCATCATACGCAAAAGAACGCAGTCCTTCCTGAGCCGGCAACCCTACTAATGCCGACCAGATTCCGCGAGCAGACGCTGACCTGGAGGCCAGAGGACCTGTACACTTCAAGCTGGAGCTTGATAAGTACCATTGCGGTGGCAAGGTAGCCTAATGCGAGAGCGTCACAAAGTAAAACTTCGAGGCGGACGAAAGAAAGGGAATTCAGAATGATGGAGAGTGGACCCTTGATCCACAGGAAGTGCACCACGGCTGCTACAGGCTCTGTGAGACCCCAAGGGTGTTTGAGAGTCTGAAAGGACAGGCTACCAACTGGAAGGAAAAGGAACCCGTCCGTTGCAAACGCAGATATCGCCAAAGTCCTGAAGAAATCAGGACCTGGATAAGAGCTTCATGGAACAAGGGAAAATCATGCGATTCACAGGAGGCAAATGCTGAACGAAGAAAATTTCTTCCTGAGAAAAACAAGTATGGACTCAAACCTAGATTCCCAAAGTCACGCTGAGGAAAAAAGCGCTGAAGAATGATGAGGTTTAGCCTGAGGAAGGAGAGCGCTTGTCCTTCCGGTGACCTCAATGATTTGGCCTATTGGAGCCACATGGAAAGAACGAAAAGTTGGTGAGGGACTTCTTTGGGGATAATTTCGCTTGTGAAATCGAAAGCCAAATGGAACCTTGGATAGGAACGATAGGCGAAAACCCATATCTCCATGCAAGAAAATTTTTTTGAACAGTGAGGACGGTCAAATCTTCCGACTGGTGTCCATAAAGAATGCTCTGATGAGCAAGCTAGGCCACGCGGCTATAGAATTTTGCCAACTACTGTGTGAATTTGCCGTTGCCATCCCTGAGGGATGCACTTCTGGGAGAGGAAGGACCATAGTGGTGGAAAACTTGGAACCGGAGAGTTCGCAGCCGCAGTTGTCCAATTTTGCGAAGCACTCGGGAGAAAAGAGATATACCGAGGCGCCCCCTTGTTTGGAAACGGCTGAAGTCCGCTCTGTGAGAAAATGACAGGACCTGAGAGCAGGCCACTGGGAACCTGCTAAAGAGTCGAACACTGGAAACGTACTAAATGGCACCTGGGAATAACCTGGATCTCATCGTCACGATGTAAGCTCAGGATGGCTATGAAGAGACAACAGATTGCTCGACTAGGCAAGTAGAACGAAGGCTACTGGATTACTTTGAGATCAAAGGGAAGATAAACCCATCATTCAGGGATGAGGGTGGATATGGAAAAAATAGAAAAGAGATTAGTCGAGCAAGGAAAGTCCATGCAAAACATGGACTATGTCAACTGTAAGGAAATTTGGCTCTAGGTAGATAAAATAGACCCCAGAGGACAACTAGGTTGACGAAAGGCAAGCCAATCCGTATGATGATGTAAACGACCAAATTCATCCTGCAGGGAGGGGATTGCGGTGAGTAGACCCGCTTACCTAAGTCTAAGACAACACGCCCGAGGATAACAGGGAAAAGATACAATTCTAGCTGAAGGAAGAGACGCATTATCACCAGACTCATCCTTGGATCCCAGACTTGAGCAGCTTTCTACCCTGGTCGATGCTTGCGCAGAGTCAGATTCCACTCTTGTCTGAGGTGGGATACATTTTCCAGTCACGGTCAGAAGTTACCTGTCTGAGCTGCTGGAGGCTTTACCCGGCGTCTGAAGAAAGAATAAGTTCCGACAGATAAGGAGCTTAGGCATTTTGGTAGCTCGAAGGCCCTTAGGACAGACTAGAACTTATAAACTACTATTGGCCAAACATTAAAGATAGACGTAACACCTGCAGTAAAGATAGCCTGCGGACAGTACTATAAACCAGAAGGTGTGGCAAAAACTCCTGTGGGTCAACTCGCACATAGGTTCCAGAGCATGCCGCAGTAAAACCGCGACCATCCATACCTGACACGAGTGTCTGACCCACCTGAGGGTGGAGAATCAAGTTATGTTGCTACCGAGATCTGCTCTGTTTGGACATGGTAGTGCTTACGTTTAACTGTTAACAAACCACAGATGTTATTAACAATGAAATATGCATCTGAAAGGTGTGTTTTGACTCACCTGGACGCGGCCTGTAACCGCAGCTGCAGCCCGTCAGGAGCAATAAATGCCGGCACCTCACGAGTGGTGATTCGACGGGAGCTTAGGCAAAAGCTGCAAAAGACCCAGATGAACGCGAAAGAGGACGCTCCTGACTCACCTGAAATGGGACAGTAGAGCCGGACCGGTGTAGTAGATGGACCTCGGGTACGTTTGAGTCACCAGAAAGACGGCATGTATAGAGGTCTATCCATGTCCTCGATAAGAGATATAATACTGCTGTAATAGAGCGCGAGGAACCTGAAGTCGAGAGCGTCTAACTCACCTGAATACGGTACAGAACACCAGTACCACTGAAGCAGTCAACCCCAGACACGTCTCCACAGTAATACGGCCGTTTGAACTACTGTACCTGGAAGGTGGTGCTTCTGAAGCCTGTATAGCGGATATAGCACAGCTGCCATCGGCTCTAAGTATCCTTTGAACAAATCAGCGTGGAGAGAACCCGGAGAAGGGAAAAGGAGACAGCCATTTTTGTGTTGCGGTGCAGTCTAGGTCTGGATACCTGATGACATTAGGTAGAATAACGGCTTCTGTGTTGCGGTCAAGGTCTGGGTACCCGACGGCATTAGGCAGAATAACGGCTTCTGTGTAGCGGTCTAGGTCTGGGTACCTGACGGCATTAGGCAGAATAACGGCTTCTGTGTTGCGGTCAAGGACTGGGTACCTGACGACATTAGGTAGAATAGCGGCTTCACGTGTAGTAAGACTGTAATAAGGTAGATTCTGACCAGTCAATTCTTATGACGGTAGAACATTAGGCCTGGGATCAGAAAGAGACTAACTGCACTCTCCGTTGTGTGCTATGGTTCCAACCTCTGGAACAGTGAGTTGTGGTCAGCGTCTTTATCCATTGAACCACAGTAGACAATTGCCAGGTAGCACGAACTTCTATCCAGCTGGAAGGCCGGCCCAAACACTGCAGACGTGAAGAGATAGAAGCCGCACATTATTCTGCTTAGAGCAGTATGAAGCCAGCGTCCGGATGGGGCTGCAGAAAAAAGGAAGGGCGAGTGCCTGTGAGCAGTAGATATGGGAGCAGATGCTATTCCAGGGCTCCAGCACCTTTATGTGTGAAGCAATGGTTGAGTGCTGCTCTGCTGAAATCAAGGGACATATCTGCAATGGCCGAAAACACAACAGCCGTGTGACAAAATCAGATCTCCAATGAAAAAACGTGCGCGTGAAAACCCCTACCAGGCCAACGCCATGCGACAAATACAGAAGACAGCAGCGTGGCTCTCCAAGCCTCTGTGTGCTATGCCAGACATACTAATGCACTAGAGACTGTGCTGCAGAAGATTACAATTACACCATGAAAATACACGATTCTAGAGTACTATTACGTCAGTGACTGTACAGTTCAAGAGTACAATTACTTCAGAGACTGTACGGCTCCAGAAAACCATTACGTTAGTGACTGTACTGCTCCAGCGACTGTACGACTATAGCGCATTTCACATGAGACGCAATAGCTAAGATGGATCCTCTGCTCAAGCACTGGACTTGCGGAAAGTGTGGCCCTGCTTAATTTTACTATGAGGGGCTTATACTCCGCATTGTATCTGATTCGGCTGAGGGGAGATAAGCAGGAAACAGCTGGTCCTGTCCGGTGAAGGCACTAACCGTGTCCCACGCTGGGAGAATACGACCGATGTGGTGGATGCCGACGCAGGGAGGATGCCGAGGTCCAGGAAGACATATCTCATTTTGCAAGTGAGAGAAGAGGAGCAAAACTGAGAGGTGACGAGGACCGCGCTGCCCGCAGGCAGGACAGAGTCATTACCGGTGTGCTCACACCAATATGGCCGCTCAGGGCCCCCACCTATCCGCCTTAGACAAGGGCGCGCTGTGCACAACTCCACTCTGCACAGCCCGAATGGGGGCGGAGCCAACCGTCAGCTCTGGGAACAGAAAGATGGCGGCGAAGGATATTCTCTCTTCGCCGCAAGGGAGGCCGGACAGAGGGCGGAGCTTGCGCTGGGTGCAGGGAGCGGCTGAGGGAAGACGGGCGGGAAAAAGCCCGCCCGAAATCAGAGGACGGGGGGGGGGGGCTACCGAGGACTAGGCCGCAATTGAAGCCGCGGCCTAGATTAGACCCAGGAGACCGTCGACGAAGGAGGGCGGCGCGGAGGCCCGAAAAATTCTGGAGTTATCACCTGGATCCTACCAGAAAGGTTGTCGGGAAGAGGTGGGGCGGGAGACCCGCGCTGAGGAGAGCAGGCTGCTGCCCACCTTCGCCTATTCTGCTTAATAGGGTACCAGCTGGGGGAAGCCTGAAACACAGCACTCGGCGAGCGGTGGCGAGGGCTTTGCCGACCTCGGCAGGGAATGAGCTCCCCACATGTGCGGCAGGAGAGCGGCCAGGGAGAGGTGAGGACTCGGCCCGATATAAGCCGGGCCTAGACTACTGGAACCTAGGGGATTTCCTCTTCTTTACCTATCTTCTTATGCGGTGTTTACCTCTTCTCCCTGTAGTGTCAGTCAGACGTCCGGAATGAAAGTTGCAGGACGTCATATCTCATCCAACTAACAGGCTCTGGTGGGCGAGTAGTTGGGAGACGAAGGGCCAGGACCAGGTCGGGATCACCTAAGCACGCTTCTGTGCTAGGGGTTTGGGTCCTGCCAGCTAGACGTATGAGGATACAGGGTGGCAGTACACGCCGTACTCAGTCTCCTTGTGGGAGTACAGTTGTGACCTTTCACACTGTATCCCTCCTGGTACCTGAAAAGGAACGACGCACATTGAGGTAGATAAGGGTCTAATGAAAGACCCGTGTCTACCTCCTACTGACACTAAGCTAAACTGAACATCCTACTTCCTGTCGATGGGGTGTACACTGCGGAGAAGGAGCTAACTTTTTTCTGCATAGTGTCAGCCTCCTAGTAGCAGCATACACCCCATGGTTTCCTGTGTCCCCCAATGAAGCGATAGAGAAAAAAAGGTTTTCCTACTATCCACCCCAAAATTTCTGGTGCATCTTATGGTCCGGTGCATCTTAAAATCTACAAAATATGGTACATACAGTTGTGGCCAAAAGTATTGACACCCCTGCAATTCTGTCAGATAATACTCAGTTTCTTCCTGAAAATGATTGCAAACACAAATTCTTTGGTATTATCTTCATTTAATTTGTCTTAAATGAAAAAACACAAAAAGAATTGTCCTAAAGCCAAATTGGATATAATTCCACACCAAACAAAAATCATGTGATGCTTCTCTAATTTGTGTAATTAACAGCACCTGTAACTTACCTGTGGCACCTAACAGGTGTTGGCAATAACTAAATCACACTTGCAGCCAGTTGACATGGATTAAAGTTGACTCAACCTCTGTCCTGTGTCCTTGTGTGTACCATATTGAGCATGGAGAAAAGAAAGAAGACCAAAGAACTGTCTGAGGACTTGAGAAACCAAATTGTGAGGAAGCATGAGCAATCTCAAGGCTACAAGTCCATCTCCAAAGACCTGAATGTTCCTGTGTCTACTGTGCGCAGTGTCATCAAGAAGTTTAAAGCCCATGGCACTGTGGCTAACCTCCCTAGATGTGGACGTAAAAGAAAAATTGACAAGAGATTTCAACGCAAGATTGTGCGGATGTTGGATAAAGAACCTCGATTAACATCCAAACAAGTTCAAGCTGCCCTGCAGTCCGAGGGTACAACAGTGTCAACCCGTACTATCCGTCGGCATCTGAATGAAAAGGGACTGTATGGTAGGAGACCCAGGAAGACCCCACTTCTTACCCCCAGAGACATAAAAAAGCCAGGCTGGAGTTTGCCAAAACTTACCTGAAAAAGCCTAAAACATTCTGGAAGAATGTTCTGTGGTCAGATGAGACAAAAGTAGAGCTTTTTGGGCAAAGGCATCAACATAGAGTTTACAGGAGAAAAAAAGAGGCATTCAAAGAAAAGAACACGGTCCCTACAGGCAAACATGATGGAGGTTCCCTGATGTTTTGGGGGTGCTTTGCTGCCTCTGGCACTGGACTGCTTGACCGTGTGCATGGCATTATGAAGTCTGAAGACTACCAACAAATTTTGCAGCATAATGTAGGGCCCAATGTGAGAAAGCTGGGTCTCCCTCAGAGGTCATGAGTCTTTCAGCAGGACAATGACCCAAAACACACTTCAAAAAGCACTAGAAAATGGATTGAGAGAAAGCACTGGAGACTTCTAAGGTGGCCAGCAATGAGTCCAGACCTGAATCCCATAGAACACCTGTGGAGAGATCTAAAAATGGCAGTTTGGAGAAAGCACCCTTCAAACATCAGGGACCTGGAGCAGTTTGCCCAAGAAGAATGGTCTAAAATTCCAACAGAGCATTGTAAGAAACTCATTGATGGTTACCGGAAGCGGTTGGTCGCAGTTATTTTGGCTAAAGGTTGTGCAACCAAGTATTAGGCTGAGGGTGCCAATACTTTTGTCTGGCCCATTTTTGGAGTTTTGTGTGAAATGATCAATGTTTTGCTTTTTGCTTGATTCTCTTTTGTGTTTTTTTTTCATTTAAGACAAATTAAATGAAGATAATACCAAAGAATTTGTGTTTGCAATCATTTTCAGGAAGAAACTGAGTATTATCTGACAGAATTGCAGGGGTGTCAATACTTTTGGCCACAACTGTATATATTTACAGGTATTGACATGTGGACAGAAAAAACTAAAAAAAAAGCAAAGAAAAGAAAATTGGCTGGTGATTATGGCCCCTTCAGACCTTGTCATTAAGTTGTGGGCCCCGATACATGTTGTGCACGTACGGCCTTGTTCTCCTAGTACAGATAAGTGGTGCAGATAACAGTATAAGTGAATAGCAGACAGATATTTTGGAAAACACTTACGTCTCTCCGCTCTTCACAAACCCTTTGATTGAGGTACCTCTGTTTGTGATGGCGGCTTTTCCACCGAGCCCTACTATAAGAGCTGTTAGCACTGCACTTTTGCCACCTTTACAACAGACAAGAAAGAGAATTAATGTGAAACCAAAACAAATGAAGTCTGTCACCCCCAAAACTCAAATTAAATTGTTTAACTCAAATTAAACAACTTATACAGTCTTATTGAGGACTGAGACCTGATAAAAATCCTGCAGTAAAGATTTCACTTCTTTACTTTTGCAAAAAAAAAAAATGGTTTTATTACATTTGCTAATTAGAAGTCCTCAGTTTACAACTCTCCCCCCTCATTTAGTATCCGCTGCTCGTCCTGTTAGATTCACTCTCTGAGCACTACTGGAATTGCATGTGATCTTGACTGTGCAAAGGAAGCAATGAGGACCTTTAATTAGTAAAGAGGATCAATTGTGGGACTGAGGTGCAGCGTCCCAGTCCGTGGTACCTGACAGCTAGGCGGGAGGCCCTGAATCTGTTACCTTCCGGCTTTCCAATTGTGATGATCAGAATAGGAGATGCTCAATGCATCTGTAAAAGCGGGCAGCAAATCAACACTGCACACAGATACAGGGCCTTATTATGTATAGGACAGTCCCTTATTATACTGTATAGTGTACTCACTTATGTATAACACCATCCTTAGTTACATAGTTTCCTATTTATTATGTATAACACCGTCCCTTATTACGTACCATCCTCTCTAGTTATATATGGTGCCGTCCCTTATTATATAGCTTCCTCTACTATTATGTACAGTGCTGTCTCTTACATAGTGTATTCTTGTTATTTTTATTATTTACAGCACCCTCTTTTATTACATAGTCTCCTCTCGTTAGATATAAAATGACTGCAGATGGAGGAGCCGATGACCAGACTACCCGTCCATCAGCTCCTCCATTAGAAAAGAAGCTTTCCCATGCTCCATCAGCCATCATTGCATTGTATTATCTAACAAAACCGGAAAGTATGTAATAAAGACAGGGCCCTATAGAATCCGATATGTAAGGGACGGTGCTGTGCAAAACAAGAGAGGGCACTGTGTAATAAGGGATGGCAATTACCGTACATAATAAAGGAGACTATGTAATATAATACACAGGTAGGTTTGTGTGTGGCTGTATACACACACATATAAAATATATATATATATATATATATATATATATATATATATATATATATACACACACACACACACACACACACATATTATATATATACATACACACATATACACACCGTATATACTCGTGTATAAGCTGACCCGTGTATAAGCCGACCCTTGTCTTGCACCCACTGTGAAATTTGGTGGAGGATCAGTGATGATCTGGAGATGCTTCAGCAAGGTTGGAATTGGGCAGGTTATTCTTTGTGAAGGATGTATGAATCAAGCCACATACAAGGTTATCCTGGAAAAAACAGTTGATTCCTTCTGCTCAGGCAATGTTCCCCAACTCTGAGGACTGGTTTTTCCAGCAGAGCAATACGCCATTCCACACAGCTAGGTCAATCAATGTGTGGATGAAGGACCAGCACATCATATCCCTGTCATGGCCAGCTCAATCTCCAGACCTGAACCCCATTGAAAACCTTTAGAATGTAATCAAGAGGAACATGGATAGTCACAAGTCATAAAACAAAGAACTGCCTAAATTTTTGTACCAGGAGTGGCATAAGGTCAACCAAAAGCAGTGTGAAAGACTGGTGGAAAGCATAACGCATGTAAGCTGTGATTAAAAATCATGGTTATTATACAAAATATTGATTTCTGAACTCTTCCTGAGTTAAAACATTAGTATTGTTGTTTCTAAATTATTATGAACTTGTTTAAGCATTATTTGAGGTCTGCAAGCACTCTGCATTTTTTTGTTATTTTGACTATTTCTCATTTTCTGAAAATAAACACAAAATTTAGTGCTTGGAAATTCAAAGACATGTTGTCAGTAGTTTATAGAATAAAAGGGCAATTTACATTTTACTCAGAAATATACCTATAAAGAGAAAAATCAGCCAAACTGAAAATTTTGCAGTGGTTTCTTAATTTTTGCCAGAGCTGTATGTGTATAGCCCCAGGACAACTCTGGGACAGCCTACATCAGAGACTTAACAGCAAAAGGTACTGTGGAAAATGTAAACGGGGTTCCCCAGTAGTCGAATCCATTTCCTCTAGGGGCCAGGCATAATGATTTGTTGTGTCGTGGGAACAAAGTGAAATGACAGTTGATGGGTTTGTAACTAATAAGTCATGTCAGACTAACTTAATTTCCTTCTATGACGGTATCACTGATTGGGTGGATCAAGGAAATGCTGTAGATATAGTATATCTTGACTTCAGCAAAGCATTTGACAAAGTCTCTCATACAATCCTTATTGAAAAAATGATTAAGTATGGAATGGACAAGGCAACTGTTAGGTGGATTCATAACTGGCTTAGTGATCGGACCCAAAGAGTGGTCGTAAATGGCTGCACATCCAGTTGGAAGAATGTCTCAAGTGGGGTACCACAGGGCTCTGTCCTGGGCCCTGTATTGTTCAACATCTTTATCAACGATTTAGATGAAGGAATTGAGGGTAAACTGATTAAATTTGCTGATGACACAAAGCTAGGAGGGATAGCTAATACTAGAGAAGAGAGAGAGAGGATTCAAAAAGATTTAAATAAACTGGAGAAGTGGGCAGCAACTAACAGAATGGTTTTTAACAGGGAGAAATGCAAAGTACTACATCTGGGCAATAAAAATGGAAAAAGCATATATAGAATGGGAGGAATAGGGCTAAGTGACAGCACATGTGAAAAAGACTTGGGTATACTAATAGATCACAGACTGAATATGAGTCAACAGTGTGATGCAGCAGCAAAAAAGGCAAATGCAATTCTAGGATGTATTAACAGAAGCATACAGTCTAGATCACGTGACGTCATTATTTCCCTCTACTCCTCTTTGGTCAGACCTCATCTGGAATATTGTGTCCAGTTTTGGGCACCACATTTTAAAAAAGACATCAACAAACTGGAGCAAGTTCAGAAAAGAGCGACCAGAATGGTGACCGGTCTGCAAACCCTGTCTTATGAGGAAAGGTTGCAGGATTTGGGAATGTTTAGTTTGCAAAAGAGAAGACTGAGAGGAGACTTAATAGCTGTCTACAAATATCTAAAGGGCTGTCACATTGTAGAAGGATCAACTTTATTCTCATTTGCACAAGGAAAGACTAGAAGCAATGGGATGAAACTGAATGGGAGGAGACACAGATTAGATATTAGAAAAAACTTTTTGACAGTTAGAGTGATCAATGAGTGGAACAGGCTGCCACGAGAAGTGGTGAGTTCTCCTTCAATGGAAGTCTTCAAACAGAGGCTGGACAGACATCTGACTGGGATGATTTAGCGAATCCTGCTTTGAGCAGGGGGTTGGACCAGATGGCCCAGGAGGTCCCTTCCAACTCTACGATTCTATGATTCTATGACAGGTGACAGAGCGCCTCCTCAAGGCCCAAGAGGAAAAATCCAGGGGATATAATCGGGCAGCTCGAGTGAGACAATTTAGGCCACAGGGGAAAGCAAGTTCCTCACCCAATGGCAGGGTCCCTATAAAGTGGTGGAAAAGGTGTGAGGGGTTAACTATAAAGTACACCGACCAGGGAAAAGGACGAGCTTTGCCATATATTACTGCAACCTACTAAAACCCTGGGAGGGTAGGGACCTGCTCATAACTCCCTGCTGATTGGTCCAGTCAGAAGCTAACATTGCGGGTGCCAAAGTGGCAGGAACGTGGTCGCCTTCCAAAGATCAGCACAGCTGAAAATTGGTACCTAAAAATAGTGGCAGGTTCTTGGAGTTACTAACTCACCCTTGTGTGATCAAGTATGAGCCTCACGTTTGGATCAATTTAAAGCCCTGTAGGCTCTGTGTTTTGGCAGATGGTGCCAATCCCAGGCTTTGGGCCAGGAAAGGGGTTATGTAGCATGAATCCCTATAGACTTTTACAGGAGAGAAGACTGTATATGTCATCTAATTTGAGCCTAGACTGAGGAGTGCAGCAGGTTCTTCTCTGTGAATGAACATGAACAAGATTGTTTCTATTTGCAAAATAGTGGTAGATTGAAACAAAGCTGCATGAGTCACTATGTACACAGCACTGACAAACAGACTGAGCTGTGGGCAGGAATCCTTGGCAGGATCCACATAACACGTCCTTAGGATCTAATCTTCATCATCACTTACTTCCATTGTTCCCGACAATAAAGTTGACATTTGGTCCAAATTGGAACGGTCCCAGCATCGCATGGCACATGAAGTTCTTCAAGGAAATGCTTTCAATAATGCCAACTTCAGCGGTGCTCTGCTAAAACACGATCGCATCAATACAGAACGCTCTCCTTTATGGAAAGCTAATATCAATAGCGACATTGTTCACTTCCTCATCCCCCTCCAGGAAAACTTTTCTCTATATGTAATGGCTAAAAAAACCCAAAACAAAACACAACACAACAGACCAGAGTATTACTTGCCCACCCCAGGTCCAGGGCCGAGTCTACACTGCTGCCAAGTTCTCCATCGACATTGCTGCAGCCAATCACTGAGCTCAGCTAATCATTTTGTCTATATTACTTGAGCTGCTCAGCTCAATGTCACTAGTATAGGAAATCAACGGAGACAGAGGCATCGTAGGAGAAACGCCTCTGGACCCAGGAAGGGTGAGTAATAACCTTGCTTATTTTAACAAGGAACTGTGCATATAGGGAAATGTTTACAGAAAGAGGACAACCCCTTTAAATGTTGACCGTTGCTTCAACAATCATAAGCTTATTATTTTGCAAACATAACCATCATCAGAAATACTTTCTTTACCACAATTATCTTTTTTTCAGTGAAAAATTCCTCCAAAGCTATTCCTACTAGTTAGTGATGAGGAAAGTGCTTTCTATTCGCCTTCACATCAAATTGGGCGCTCGGGTACGCGCCGAGTATGGGAGTTGACATCGGGCGCTCGGGTACGCGCCGAGTATGGGAGTTGACATCGGGCGCTCGGGTACGCGCCGAGTATGGGAGTTGACATCGGGCGCTCGGGTACGCGCCGAGTATGGGAGTTGACATCGGGCGCTCGGGTACGCGCCGAGTATGGGAGTTGACATCGGGCGCTCGGGTACGCGCCGAGTATGGGAGTTGACATCGGGCGCTCGGGTACGCGCCGAGTATGGGAGTTGACATCGGGCGCTCGGGTACGCGCCGAGTATGGGAGTTGACATCGGGCGCTCGGGTACGCGCCGAGTATGGGAGTTGACATCGGGCGCTCGGGTACGCGCCGAGTTTGGGAGTTGACATCGGGCGCTCGGGTACGCGCCGAGTATGGGAGTTGACATCGGGCGCTCGGGTACGCACCGAGTATGGGAGTTGACATCGGGCGCTCGGGTACGCACCGAGTATGGGAGTTGACATCGGGCGCTCGGGTACGCACCGAGTATGGGAGTTGACATCGGGCGCTCGGGTACGCACCGAGTATGGGAGTTGACATCGGGTGCTCGGGTACGCACCGAGTATGGGAGTTCACATCGGGTGCTCGGGTACAGCCCTGCATGTTTCGCGGCTGTTAGACAGCCCAAAAACAAATTGCGGGGATTGCCTGTGTACTCAAGTACCCGATATAAACTTGAGGATCACAAAAACTGGAACACAGCTCAGATATTATCACATGCTATATAGGATTGTACATTCACCGCATCTTAGATATCCAGATATGCAAACGATAAGCCATGAAAACTGTATGGAATAAGCAAAGGAACGAAGCGCTTGTACTCACGGACTGAGATTCCCCGTTCATGTAGGTAGAAGCCTGGGCTTCATGATCGTCGTCAGCTCGCGCTCTCTTCCCATTTCCAGCTGTGTTCAGTGGACTCGATTCCTTTCTTTTAACCATTGCTCATGAAGCAATAAAAATAATTTGAAAAAAAAAATCTCTGCAAATGACAAAAACCACAAAAGTTCTCTCAATGCTGGTTCATCTACCATGTATAAGACATCACATACACTGTAAGACCGAGCTTGCCCCATAGCAGCCCGCAACCCCCAGTAATAGCAGCAGCGTCTCCTCAGTAGAAGATCCCTTGCTTGCAGTATGATCAGATGCAGGGACTCCTATATCTTAGCAGTAGAGACAGCAAAAATCACCCAGCAGTGATAGCAGAAAGATCTCTCTTCCCTCTCGCTACTTAGCAAAAGTAGCAGAATAGCCCCCAACTCCATCTTCCCATCTAAACCCCTGACATTGTAAGAGCGGGGGTCTCTTCTTTCTAAGATAAATAGCAGTAAGAACCTCACTTTTCCCCAGCGCAGATTCCATCCTCCAAGATTACATGAGGAGGAATATTGTAGGATTCCGACGGCCACAGATTACAGATAGGGACTGTAATCATTGCTGCAGCCCCTACCTGAAACAAAGTGTCATCGATGACGCTGATTTCCCGGGGCTGGGCTAGTCCCTGGGCACAGTGACAGTGCGCTCTCTCCCCAGCTCAGATCAATAGTAATAAGCCGGTACCTGAACGTGTTGTCAGAATACCCGGCGTGCAGAGCCCAGCGATGCCACAGCAAGTGACATCACCAGTCTCTGCATACCGGGTATTCTGAAAAGGAGCTCTGTTGCCAGCTCGATACTACTGATCTGAGCTGCTAAGAGAGTGCACTGTCACTGTGCACATTGCGCAGGGACTAGCCCAACCATGAGGCTTCATTTGAGTATCATAGCACGCCCTGGTGGTACTCAAACGAAGCATCATCAAACAGTACAAAAAAGAAAGAAAAGCAGGACAGTGTACTTAGGGAAGGATATGGAATTTTTAATTCAATTATATCAGAAAATAGTTAAGATTATGGAATTAAGTAGAAAGGGATTTAGGAGGAAGATTCCTTTGGACTTTGGTCCACTGCTCTAAATACATGAAAAAGTGTGATCTTTATAGAACTAAAAAGGTCTGTGGCTTTATAATATTTGCTTTACATTTTAGTTGGAACACGTTAGCAGAGTTGTGCCGCGGATAGCAAGAATGGCAGCAGGTAATATTTTCCTCGCTATGGCATTTCAGAATAAAATATAGCTGAAGATCTGGCCGACCTGGAACCAAAGAAGCCGAGCGACGACCCCATCTTACCCCTACCACCACGGCAGGTGACTGACAGGGCGCCCCCTATAGACTTGTCAATGGCCTGCAGCAGCGCTGGGAAGAGCCAGCCTGGTGAGGGGGGGGGGACCTGTGCCTGGTAAGGTTGGTTTCCGGACAGATCTTCCATTTTCTGGCTGAAGCTCTTGCCGCCCATATTTTTGGCAATATGAATCAGCTGACAGGGTCCATCAAAGACCTCGGCTTGCTTGTCAGTGAATGGAAACAGAAGGGACAGGCTTTAGGAATTCATGTCTAGAGCTCTGCTCGCACCACACAAATGGTTTCCATTCACTGTCAGCAAGCAGAAAGGAGGAAACCTGTGACACAAGGCAGCCACGCACGCCTGGCCGGTGTCAATGGGGGTCAGTAACACATTTTGGGGGGCGGCAGGAGGTCCCAGTGGTCGGCACCAAACAACCTGATTATTAGGACACAGGGATGAAACTGTCTAAATGATGATCTGTCCGCTGCCCATACAAACAAATCACAAGGCAGCTTTCATCTTGTATACTACTCCTGCAAAATGAAAGCTGCCTTGTGATTGGTTTCTATGAGCACCTGAGGTAAAATTCATACACGTGACTTTCCCGCCCAGTCATGTACACAGTAGTGTAAGCACAGGACACTTACCGGCCCGTTATACCGACACTCACCTCCGCTACTGGCTCCGCGGTGACACAACCCGCACACGGGACCCCTGCGGTGCGCAAACACAACAGACCCCCAACCTGCCTCACAGAGACAGCACAGGAAGCGGGATTCCAGACCCCGCCTACCTGCCGCGGACAAACAGCTGGAAATACGTCATCAGCCGTCCCGCGCTGTGCAGCCGCTAGGGGGCTAGCTGTGTGTTATGACTGTGTCTGCGATCCCGGCGGCCATGTTTGTGGAGTCCTAAGACCTTTCTGTAGGCGGGGGACTCCATACTCCGCCTACCTGCCGCGGACCAACAGCTGGAAATACGTCATCAGCCGTCCCGCGCTGTGCAGCCGCTAGGGGGCGAGCTGTATGTTACGACTGTGTCTGCGACTCGGCGTCCATGTTTGTGGAGTCCTAAGACTTTTCTGTAGGGAAAGTGCTATATGATGCTACAGTCAGAAAGTGACAGAGATCACAGTGTGAGAAAAACAGGAGGCCGAAGTTGGTTTCTTATTCTGCAATTTTTTCTTTTCTGTTTTTTTATAGGTTTAACAGCAAAGAGTAATCATCACAATAATAACATACAATGCAGCGAGGCGCCCTGATGGGAATACACTTAAAAACAGCTACTAAAACGATAAAACTGGCACAAAAATGCGCATCAAAGTGGGCACCGAAGGGCGTTAATCAAAGGGTTAAATAACTTTGGGCCACTGATCTCACACTGCAGACATATAGAACAGGGAGCCCCACATCAAACCCAGGACCCTCCAGCTTGGCCCAAATGGGGTCGGGGCATCAGAATCGGCATCAAAGTGGGCCGACAGTCGATTCACAGATTTGAATAAGTGATGTTTCTAAGAGGTTAAATGACTTTGGGCCACTGATCTCACTCTAAGAATACACAGATAGTGATGCCCTCATCAAACCCAGGTCCCTCCATCCTGGACCAAAGTCATTTAACCCCTTAAAAAACATCGGTTGCTTATTCAAATCGGTGAAAATTGGCTGTTTGCCCACTTTGATGCCAGTTCTGATGCCCAGTACCCATTTGGGCCAAGCTAGAGGGAGCTGGGCTGGATGCGGGGCATCACTATCTGTGTATTCATAGTGCGAGATCAGTGGCCCAAAGAAGTTTAACCCCTTAAAAACATCAGTTACTTATTCAAATGGACAAAATCGACTGTCGGCCCACTTTGATGCCAGTTCTGGTGCCCAGACCCCATTTAGGCCAGGCTGGAGGGTCCTGGGTTTGATGTGGGGCTCCCTGTTCTATATGTCTGCAGTGTGATATCAGTGGCCCAAAGATGCTTAACCCTTTGATTAACGCCCTTCGGTGGCCACTTTGATGCCCACTTTTGTGCCAGTTTTATGGGTTTTGTAGCTGTTTTTCAGTGTATTCACATCAGGGCGCTTCGCTGCATTGTATATTATTATTGTGATGACTATTTTTTGTTGTTAAACCTATAAAAAACTGAAAAGAAAAAATTGTCAAATAAGAAACTGACAAATAAGAAACCAACTTCAGCCTGGTGTGAAAAAGACACTACGTAAGAAGTGCTGAGCACTCCGGTATCTGTGCCCCTTTATTATTGTATTTGCTCCTTTTTGGGGGGTGTTTTTCACCTGTTTTTTATTTCACCGTATTGTTTAGTAATTTGTGCCTTTATAAAAGTTTCTTTTCATATAAGCTCATCATTGGGAGCAAAGATTTTAGTTTCCGGATGTTTTTTTTTGCCCTGTTCATCATTTGCGACATTGTTTAAAAAAAGTTGCACATTTTTTTGCGCGAATACCCCCCATCCCACCCGAGATGATTTTATAGAACTTCTATTGACAGAACGCAATAAAACGTCACAAAAAATGGACAATTTTTATTTTGCGCACCGTTCAAGAACGGATGACAGCGTGCCAAAGAATGATGAATTGAGAGCAACATATCAAGCGTCGGCGAAGCGCGCGAATCCTCCCTCCCACGCGGCGACAGTCACAGGGGCCCTGATGACGGGCAGCGACAGCAACAATCACACAGAACGGAGTTTATTTATTTGTAATACAATTGTTTTTATTAAAGGAAGAAAACATTAAACATAGACCCGATACAATGTGTAGGGAAAGATGGAAAAGAAAGAAAACTTCTAATGGTAGAATTGTGTGCAGTCAGTGCTGAAGGTTATATAGCAGAAATGTAAAACAAAAAATCCAATTGTTTTTATTACAAAAATAGAAAAAATGAAAATATATATGTATACTATCATAGATTATAAGCTATCTAATAATATAAACATTTCCATACATAGCTATGAGTATGTTGTGGATAGATCTGCATATATTTTTACATATATAAATAAAATACATTAATAATATATGTCTTGTCTGCCCTTATTCACACAGACGTCAACTTTGACACATGATAAGGTTATCAATACTAGACAGTGTTTTTGCTTTTTTTTATTAATTATATATGTGTACATTATAAAGAAGTGTACATATATTATAAAGATGTGTATATATATATATATATATTATAAAGATGTGTATATATGTATATATATATATATTATAAAGATGTGTATATATATATTATAAAGATGTGTATATAGTACAAAGATATATATGCATATAATGGAGATGTGTGTATATATATATTATGGAGATGTATGTATACATATATATAACTAGATGGTGGCCCGATTCTATCGCATCGGGTATTCTAGAGTCTCTGTTAAAATAAAAAATCGTGATATACTCACCTTCCGACGGCCCCAGGACTCTTTCTCTCCTCTCCACGCTCCCGGCATCTTCCGGTCCCAGTAATGCTTAGCGCGAAACACCGCTGATGACGTCGCGCTCTCGGGAGAGTGATGTCGTCTCCGGCCCTTCTCGCTAAGCATTACTGGGACCGGAAGATGCCGGGAGCGTGGTGAGAGGAGGGACAGAGTCCGGGGGTCATCGGAAGGTGAGTATATATAACTATTTTTTATTTTACCAGAGACTCTAGAATACCCGATGCGATAGAATCGGGCCACCATCTAGTATATTATACTCCTGTAACACCCGGAGCTGCTGTCACTGTTCTGCTGTTACCTAATGTACTGTACTCCAGTTACAGCCAGAGCTGCAGTCACTGTTCTGCTGTTACCTAATGTATTGTACTCCAGTTACACCCAGAGCTACTGTCACTGTTCTGCTGTTATCCAATATATTGTACTCCAGTTAATCCCAGAGCTGCAGTCACTGTTCTGCTTTTACCTTATATATTGTAGTCCAGTTACACCCAGAGCTGCAGTCACTGTTCTGCCTTTACCTAATGTATTTGTACTCCAGTTACACCCAGATCTGCAGTCACTCTTCTGCTGTTACCTAATGTACTTCTGTTACATCCAGATCTGCAGTCAGTGTTCTGCTGTTACCTAATGTATTATACTCCTGTTACAGCCAGAGCTGCAGTCACTGTTCAGATCTTACCAAATGTATTGTACTCAAGTTACACCCAGAGCTGCAGTCACTGTTCTGCTGTTACCTAATGTATTGTACTCCAGTTACACCCAGAGCTGCTGTCACTGTTCTGCTGTTATCTAATGTATTGTACTCCAGTTAATCCCAGAGCTGCAGTCACTGTTCTGCTTTTACCTAATGTATTGTAGTCTAGTTACACCCAGAGCTGCAGTCACTGTTCTTCTGTTACCTAATGTATTGTACTCCAGTTACACCCAGATCTGCAGTCACTCTTCTGCTGTTACCTAATGTACTCCTGTTACACCCAGAGCTGCAGTCACTGTTCTGCTGTTACCTAATGTAGTGTACTCCAGTTACACCCAGAGCTGCAGTCACTGTTCTGCTGTTACCTAATGTATTGTAGTCCAGTTACACCCAGAGCTGCAGTCACCGTTCTGCTCTTACCTAATGTATTATACTCCTGTTACAGCCAGAGCTGCAGTCACTGTTCTGCTGTTACCAAATGTATTGTACTCAAGTTACACCCAGAGGTGCAGTCACTGTTCTGCTGTTACCTAATGTATTGTACTCCAGTTACACCCAGAGCTGCTGTCACTGTTCTGCTGTTATCTAATGTATTGTACTCCAGTTAATCCCAGAGCTGCAGTCACTGTTCTGCTTTTACCTAATGTATTGTAGTCCAGTTACACCCAGAGCTGCAGTCACTCTTCTGCTGTTACCTAATGTACTCCTGTTCCACCCAGATCTGCAGTCACTGTTCTGCTGTTACCTAATGTAGTGTACTCCAGTTACACCCAAATCTGCAGTCACTGTTCTGCTCTTACCTAATGTAGTGTACTGCAGTTACACCCAGAGCTGCAGTCACCATTCTGCTGTTACCTAATGTAGTGTACTCCAGTTACACCCAGAGCTGCAGTCACTGTTCTGCTGTTACCTAATGTATTGTACTCCAGTTACTCCCAGATCTGCAGTCACTGTTCTGCTGTTACCTAATGTTTATACTCCTGTTACAGCCAGAGCTGCAGTCACTGTTTAGATCTTACCTAATATATTGTACTCCAGTTACACCCAGAGCTGCATTCACTTTTCTGCTGTCTCCTAATGTATTGTACGCAAGTTACACCCAGAGCTGCAGCCACTGTTTTACTATTACCTAATTACCTAATGTATTGTACTCCAGAATATGTACAGGACTGTGCCTGTAGTATAATGAGCGACGCAGCAGTGATGCCTTTAATGTAATGTGCCTGTACAATAAGCAATGCGGCTGTGTTGCCACGATGACTAAGCAACTGTCGCTGATTCTTCATCTACTATATAATTGTCTAATTCTGTCTGTCTGTAATGGAAATCCCACCTCGCTAATTGGTCGCGGCAGTTAGGCCGCGACCAATTAGCGAGGTGGGATTTCCATTACAGACAGACAGAATTAGACAATTATATAGTAGATGAAGATTTATATAGTGTATATATTATGGAGATGTATGTATATTATAAAGCTGTGTGTGTACATATATACAGTTGTGGCCAAAAGTATTGACACCCCTGCAATTCTGTCAGATAATACTCAGTTTCTTCCTGAAAATGATTGCACACACAAATTCTTTAGTATTATTATCTTCATTTAATTTGTCTTAAATGAAAAAACACAAAAGAGAATGAAGCAAAAAGCAAAACATTGATCATTTCACACAAAACTCCAAAAATGGGCCAGACAAAAATATTGGCACCCTCAGCCTAATACTTGGTTGCACAACCTTTAGCCAAAATAACTGCGACCAACCGCTTCCGGTAACCATCAATGAGTTTCTTACAATGCTCTGCTGGAATTTTAGACCACTCTTCTTTGGCAAACTGCTCCAGGTCCCTGATATTTGAAGGGTGCTTTCTCCAAACTGCCATTTTTAGCTCTCTCCACAGGTGTTCTATGGGATTCAGGTCTGGACTCATTGCTGGCCACCTTAGAAGACTCCAGTGCTTTCTCTCAAACCGTTTTCTAGTGCTTTTTGAAGTGTGTTTTGGGTCATTGTCCTGCTGGAAGACCCATGACCTCTGAGGGAGACCCAGCTTTCTCACACTGGGCCCTACATTATGCTGCAAAATTTGTTGGTAGTCTTCTGACTTCATAATGCCATGCACACGGTCAAGCAGTCCAGTGCCAGAGGCAGCAAAGCAACCCCAAAACATCAGGGAACCTCCACCATGTTTGACTGTTTTTTCCTTTGAATGCCTCTTTTTTTCTCCTGTAAACTCTATGTTGATGCCTTTGCCCAAAAAGCTCTACTTTTGTCTCATCTGACCAGAGAACATTCTTCCAAAACGTTTTAGGCTTTTTAAGGTAAGTTTTGGCAAACTCCAGCCTGGCTTTTTTATGTCTCTGGGGGTAAGAAGTGGGGTCTTCCTGGGTCTCCTACCATACAGTCCCTTTTCATTCAGACGCCGACGGATAGTACGGGTTGACACCGTTGTACCCTCGGACTGCAGGGCAGCTTGAACTTGTTTGGATGTTAGTCGAGGTTCTTTATCCAACATCCGCACAATCTTGCGTTGAAATCTCTTGTCAATTTTTCTTTTCCGTCCACATCTAGGGAGGTTAGCCGCAGTGCCATGGGCTTTAAACTTCTTGATGACACTGCGCACGGTAGACACAGGAACATTCAGGTCTTTGGAGATGGACTTGTAGCCTTGAGATTGCTCATGCTTCCTCACAATTTGGCTTCTCAAGTCCTCAGACAGTTCTTTGGTCTTCTTTCTTTTCTCCATGCTCAATGTGGTACACACAAGGACACAGGACAGAGGTTGAGTCAACTTTAATCCATGTCAACTGGCTGCAAGTGTGATTTAGTTATTGCCAACACCTGTTAGGTGCCACAGGTAAGTTACAGGTGCTGTTAATTACACAAATTAGAGAAGCATCACATGATTTTTCGAACAGTGCCAATACTTTTGTCCATCCTCTTTTTATGTTTGGTGTGGAATTATATCCAATTTGGCTTTAGGACAATTCTTTTTGTGTTTTTCATTTAAGACAAATTAAATGAAGATAATAATACCAAAGAATTTGTGTTTGCAATAATTTTCAGGAAGAAATTGAGTATTATCTGACAAAATTGCAGGGGTGTCAATACTTTTGGCCACAACTGTATACTGTATATATTAAGGATATGTACAGTTAGGTCCATATATATTTGAACAAAGACAACATTATTCTAATTTTGGTTCTAGATATTACCACAATGAATTTTAAACAAAACAATTCAGATGCAGTTGAAGTTCAGACTTTCAGCTTTCATTTGAGGGTATCCACATTAAACTTGGATGAAAGGTTTAGGAGTTTCAGCTCCTTAACATGTGCCACCCTTTTTTTAAAGGGACCAAAAGTAATTGGACAGATTAAATAATTGTAAATAAAATGTTCATTTCTAGTACTTGGTTGAAAACCCTTTGTTGGCAATGACTGTCTGAAGTCTTGAACTCATGGACATCACCAGACGCTGTGTTTCCTCCTTTTTGATGCTCTGCCAGGCCTTCACTGCGGTGGTTTTCAGTTACTGCTTGTTTGTGGGCCTTTCTGTCTGAAGTTTAGTCTTTAGCAAGAGAAATGCATGCTCAATTGGGTTGAGATCAGGTGACTGACTTGGCCATTCAAGAATATTCCACTTCTTTGCTTTAATAATCTCCTGGGTTGCTTTGGCTTTATGTTTTGGGTCATTGTCCATCTGTAGTATGAAACAACGACCAATCAGTTTGGCTGCATCTGGATCTGAGCACACAATATGGCTCTGAATACCTCAGAATTAATTCGGCTGCTTCTGTCCTGTGTCACATCATCAATAAACACTAGTGACCCAGAGCCACTGGCAGCCATGCATGCCCAAACCATCACACTGCCTCCGCCATGTTTTACAGATGATGTGGTATGCTTTGGATCATGAGCTGTACCACGCCTTCGTCATACTTTTCTCTTTCCATCATTCTGGTAGAGGTTGATCCAGGCTCGGATAGGTAATGTGCCCAATTGGGCATTTTCCCGCTGGGCCGCTGTCATGTGGGCCGCGGGCTGGCAGCGCCTGCTCATCTGGCCGCTTGCCAGCTGATGGGGCCACTGGCCTGGCTGTTCTTCCTGCCGCCGGCCCTCTGCGGGCACGGCAGTTATAGCTCCCCACCCTTCCGGGATTTTTCCTTCCCGCACTGCAGGGAGATAAGCCGCCACGCCCCCCATCCTCGTCCTACCAGAGACCTCCCCCCCGCAGCCACTCACAGCGTTGTCTAGCTGCTCTCTTCTCTGCACACAGGACCTGTGGTGAGGTCACAGGAGGGGAGGAGTCAGGGGGGTCACATGATCAGGGGCCTCTGTCCAGACCCCTGATCATGTGACCTTTGACTCCTCCCCTCTCATGACCTCATCACAGGTTCTGTGCACACAGCCCTGCCTCTTGGTGTCTGCAGGATTCTGCTTTGCTTGTTGTCATGGTGCTAGATGAGGGAAGAGGAGCCATGTATGTACGAGATGTACGGAGCGGAGCCGTGTGTGTATGAGGTGTACAGAGCGGAGCCGCGTGTGTACGGAGTGGAACCGTGTGTGTACGAGGTGTACGGAGCAGAGGTGTGTACAAGGTCTACGGAGCGGAGCTGTTTGTGTACAAGGTGTATGGAACGGAGCCCTGTGTGTACAAAGTGTACGGATCTGAGCCTTGTGTTTACGTAGCGGAACAGATCTGGGTGTGTACGGAATGAAGCTGCGTGTATAAGAAATGAAGCCGCGTGTGTGCGGGGTGTACGGAGCGGACGGGAGCTGCATGTGTATGGAGCAGAGCCGCATGTTTATGAGGTGTATGGAGCAAAGCAGCATGTGTACAAGGTTTACGGAGTGGAGCCATATGTGTACAAGGTGTACAGAGCGTGGCGGCGTGTGTACAAGGTGTACGGAGCTGAATCGCATGTGTAAGAGTTTTGCAGAGCCATGTGTGTATTGAGTGGAGCCGTGTGTGCGTGAGGTGTATGGAGCGGAGACGTGTGTGTACGAGGCATACAAAGCGGAACCGTGTGTGTATGAGGCATGCGGAGCCATGCGTGTATGAGGTGTATGGTGGGGAGCATTCATACCTCCCAACCGTCCCGGATCCAGTGGGACAGTCCCGATTTTGAGAGAGAGAGAGACAGCCCCAGCCGAGAGCTTACTTACTCCTGGACACAGGAGTAAACGGCGGAGCCCCGAGGACCACTTTAAAACTCGCACGTGACGTTCTACCGGAAGTGAAGTGCTAGAAGCTGACCGGAAATTAGGTAATTTCGGGAGGAGATTGTGACGGAACCATGGAGGCACTTCAGGGAATGCTTCAGATCACCGTGTCCTCCTCCTACAGCATGGACAGCGGGATTGCCTTGGAATCGGGGATGCTGGCAATGCGAGCGGATCATGATATGTCCTGCACCGGAAGGCTCAGGTGGGCACTACAATGGGAGCCGGGATGCTATTGTATCTTTATAGAATATTTCTTTCTCTCTCTGTTTCTTTCTCTCTCTGTTCTTTCCTTCCTTCTCTCTAATCTTTCTTTTTATCTTTCTCTCTCTCTGTTCTTTCTTTCTTTCACTCTGTTCTTTCTTTCTTTCGTTCCCCTCTTCCTTTCTCTCTCTCTGTTCTTTCTTTCTCTCTCTGTT
This sequence comes from Dendrobates tinctorius, assembly GCF_039654945.1. Classification (NCBI taxonomy): domain Eukaryota; kingdom Metazoa; phylum Chordata; class Amphibia; order Anura; family Dendrobatidae; genus Dendrobates; species Dendrobates tinctorius. Next base: position 30,090,660 of record NW_027361689.1, read on the forward strand.
CTTTCTTTCTTTTTTTCTTTCTTTCTTTCTCTCTCTAATCTTTCTTTCTTTCACTTTCTGTTCTTTCTTTCTCTGTCCTTTCTTTCTCTCTCTGTTCTCTTTCTTTCCCCTCTTTCTTTCTTTTTCTTTCTTTCTCTTTTTTCGTCCCTCTCTTTCTCTCTCTGTTCTCTTTCTTTCTTTCTTTCCTTCCCATCTTTCTTTCTCTCTTTCTGTTTTTTCTTTCTTTGTCCACTCTTTTTTTCTCTCTGTTCTTTCTTTATTTCTTTTCCCTCTTTCGTTCTCTCTCCCTCTCTGTTCTTTTTTCCCCTTTTTTTCTCTCTGTTCTTTTTTCTGTCCACTCTTTCTTTCACTGTTCTCTTTCTTTCTTTCTTTCTTTCTTTCTCTCTGTTCTTTCTTTCCCCTCTTTCTTTCTCTCTGTTCTTTCTTTCCCATCTTTCTCTTTTTTTTCTCTTTCTTTCCCCTCTTTCTCTCTCTGTTCATTCTCTTTCTTTCTTTCTCTAAACTTTCTTTCTCTCTCTAATCTTTCTTTCTTTCTTTCTTTCTTTCTTTCTTTCTCTCTCTCTGTTCTTTCTCTATTCTTCCTTTCTTTCTCTCTGTTCTCTTTCTTTCCCTTTTTCTCTCTGTTCTCTCTCTCTGTTCTTTCTTTCTCTTTCTCTCTGTTCTTTCTTTCTCTTTCTCTCTGTTCTTTCTTTCCCATCTTTCTCTCTCTCTCTGTTCTTTTTCTTCCCCTCTTTCTTTTCTTTCTTTCTTTCTCTTTATGTTCTTTCTTTCCCCTCTTTCTTTTTTTTCTCTCTCTGTTATTTTTTTAGGTCCCCTCTTTCTTTCTCTCTCTGTTCTTTCTCTCTCTCTGTTTTCTCTCTCTGTTATTTCTTTCTTTTCCTCAGTACCAGCCACTGTGCCCAAAATGCCAGCCACTGTTCCCATAATACCAACCACTGTGCCCTCAGTACCAGTGTGATCAGCAGTGCTAAATGGGTGTGGTTGGGGCATGGACATGGGTATGACTAGTTCTGAAATGGGTGTGGTCAGGGTGTGGCCTTCAATTGCCACGGCGCGCACCACACCCTTTGTCCCTATTTCCCTTCTTCAAAAGTTGGGAGGTATGCCCAGTTATACAGGTGTGTGCAAGCAGCAGTCATTGCTTGCAGCGCATGTAGCAGGACCCCTGCTGCAGGGGTTAAGAAAGTGCTGACTTTGACATCAGGACATTCTATGTGAGCTTAGAGCGCACGCTCTGCACTCCCGCCCCTGGCTGCAGCCTGAAGTATCAAGTACTGGGACACACAGCACAGGAATTGCGGAGCTCCTACCCGCACCTGTTATCTTCTGCCTGTATTCAGCCTGGGTCTGGGTGAGTGTAATCCCAGCCCAAACACATTTAAATTAAAATACATCAGCCCCGGCAGCACCTGTATATACAACAGCCCCAGCACCTGTATAATACATAGGTGCTGGAGCTGATGTATATACAGGTGCTGGGGCTTACGTATAGATAGGTGCTGACTCGAGGCTGATGTATATACACTGTACACTGTATATACATCAGCCTCTAGTGAGCACCTATCTATACGTAAGCCTCAGCAACAGTATATACGTAAACCTCAGCACCAGTATATACACCGGCACCTGTATAATACACAGGCGCTGGGGCTGATGTATATACAGGTGCTGGGGCTTACGTATAGATAGGTGCTGACTCGAGGCTGATGTATATACACTGTGCACTGTATATACATCAGCCTCGAGTTAGCACCTATCTATACGTAAGCCTCAGCAACAGTATATACGTAAGCCTCAGCACCAGTATATACACCGGCACCTGTATAATACACAGGCGCTGGGGCTGATGTATATACAGGTGCTGCCGGGGCTGATGTATATACTGGTGCTGACTTGAGGCTGATGTATATATGGGCTGTATGTATATACAGCACTGATCAGCCTCTAGTCAGCACCTATATATACACCAGCCCCAGCACCTGTACATACATCAGCCCCAGAACCTGTATATACATCAGCCCCAGCACCCGTATATACATCAGCCCCAGCACCCATATATACACCAGCCCTAGCACCCGTATATATACATCAGCCCCCCGCACCATATATACATCAGCCCCAGCACCTGTATATACATCAGCCCCAGCACCCGTATATACATCAGCCCCAGCACCCGTACATAGATCAGCCCCAGCACCCGTATATACATCAGCCCCAGCACCCGTATATACATCAGCCCCAGTACCCATATATACACCAGCCCTAGCACCCGTATATATACATCAGCCCCCCGCACCATATGTACATCAGCCCCAGCACCTGTATATACATCAGCCCCAGCACCTGTGTATACATCAGCCCCAGCACCTGTATATATATCAGCCCCAGCACCCGTATACACATCAGCCCCAGCACCCATATATACATCAGCCCCAGCACCCATATATACACCAGCCTTAGCACCCGTATATATACATCAGCCCCCGCACCATATGTACATCAGCCCCAGCACCTGTATATACATCAGCCCCAGCACCTGTATACACATCAGCCCCAGCACCTGTATACACATCAGCCCTAGCACCTGTATATACATCAGCCCCAGCACCTGTATATACATCACCCCCAGCACCCGTATATACATCAGCCCCAACACCCGTATATACATCAGCCCCAACACCCGTATATACATATGTATATACAGTAGTCTCAATGTGATATATATTCAGCAGTGTGTAACATAATATAGTATAATACTGTCAATTATAATGTAGAGTTGTGTGTATATAGTGTAGAGCTGTTCATATAGTATGTTGCTGTGTATATCGAATCCACACTATATACACTGGCACATCTCTACACTATATAGTATATACACAGCTCCACTCTATATTCCTTACCACAGTATATATTGTGGAGCTGTGTACATTGTTTCTGCTCCTCCTGTCCTGTATACATGGTGTAAATACAAGTATCTGCTCTGAGTGTGTGTATCTATGAAAATAAAAAGTGCTCCGATGAATTGTGGAAAGTGGCGGACTCTTTATTAGCCCATGTGACAAAGCTTTGGATCTATAACAGAATATTTCTCTGCTATGGAATTTAAATATTACCACATGGGCTAATAAAGAGTCCTCCACTTCTCTCTTATTTAATCAGTGTGCAGATTATTTTCTTTTTATAAATCCATTTGATTTAAGGGTGTGTGTCCTAAAAGCATTTCACCCACTGGTTAATATTTGGTGTAGCTTATGACACATATTGTCACGCTCGCGCCTTGGCTGACTGGCGCGAGCCGGGGGGTTGTGGCCCCACTGTGCCACAAACCAGACTACCCTGGAAGGGGCGTGACTACGAAAGCTACCTCGGTCTTCACTGGAGCCCCTGATGGTGAGGTCAGGCTTGTGCGACAGATAGCTGTCGGGTGCCACTCCAGGGTGGTGTCTGGCTGTGGCTGCTGATCCCACTCGGGGACAAGTCACTTGGACAGGTGTGACTAACAGGCAGGCTGAGACACTGGGCAAGCAGGCACGGCTTGGTACACTGGCAGGCAGGCACGGCTTGGAGACACGGCTTGGAGACACTGGGCGAGCGGGCACGGCTTGGAAAAACAGGACAGGCGGGCACGGCTTGGAGACACAGGACAGGCGGGCACGGCTTGGAGACACAGGACAGGCGGGCACGGCTTGGAGACACAGGACAGGCAAGGACCTATTCACACAGCAGGTGTAGGCAGGAAGGAGTGGTGTATGTTGGAACAGGATATGGACCTGTTCACACAGGAGGTGTAGGCAGGAAGGAGTGGTGTATGTTGGAACAGGATTTGGACCTGTTCACACAGGAGGTGCAGGTATAGATATAGGCTGGAGTGTGGAGTAGGCAGGGCCGCAGAGCAGGCTGGGCTGCAAGGGGGCCGTGCAAGCAGAGCGGCTAGGGAGCCGTGCAGGCAGAGCGGCTAGGGAGCCGTGCAGGCAGAGCGGCTAGGGAGCCGTGCAGGCAAAGCGGCTAGGGAGCCGTGCAGGCAGAGCGGCTAGGGAGCCGTGCAGGCAGAGCGGCTAGGGAGCCGTGCAGGCAGAGCGGCTAGGGAGCCGTGCAGGCAGAGCGGCTAGGGAGCCGTGCAGGAAGAGCTGCGAGAGAGCAGAGCTGCAAGGGAACAGAGCAGGCAGAGCTGCGAGAGAGCAGAGCCTCAGATAGGGAGGACACAAGGAAAGACACAGCAGAGAAGGAACCACAGACAAGGAGACTGACAGACAGAGGTAAGACTGAGTTCACAGTCTTTTACTAGGCATTGCTCCTACTAGCCAGTTTCCTACTCCACACTGATGAGGGGCAATACCCCGAAACAGCTGTCTGTGGATGGATACCATGTTTTGGCATAGGTGGTTTCCTTCATTGGAGACTGCCCTTCCCGTGGTTGTTCCTTCCCGGGGAAAGACCTGGCTAGTCATTGCTTGCGTTGAGAAACATGTGATGGTGTCTCCGCGGCTTCTGTTTTGCATGTTTTTGCATATTTCCCATAAGAGATGGGGGCATTGCTCTAGAATCACTGCGTTGAGAAACATGTGATGGTGTCTCCGCAGTGTTGGATGTTGATCTCCATGAGGTCATTCATCCTCATATTTCACAGTCTTTTACTAGGCATTGCTCCTACTAGCCAGTTTCCTACTCCACACTGATAAGGGGCAATACCCCGAAACAGCTGTCTGTGGATGGATACCATGTTTTGGCATAGGTGGTTTCCTTCATTGGAGACTGCCCTTCCCTTGGTTGTTCCTTCCCGGGGAAAGACCTGGCTAGTCATTGCTTGCGTTGAGAAACATGTGATGGTGTCTCCGCGGCTTCTGTTTTGCATGTTTTTGCATATTTCCCATAAGGGATGGGGGCAGTGCTCTAGAATCACTGCGTTGAGAAACATGTGATGGTGTCTCCGCAGTGTTGGATGTTGATCTCCATGAGGTCATTCATCCTCATTTTTCACAGTCTTTTACTAGGCATTGCTCCTACTAGCCAGTTTCCTACTCTACACTGATGAGGGGCAATACCCCGAAACAGCTGTCTGTGGATGGATACCATGTTTTGGCATAGGTGGTTTCCTTCATTGGAGACTGCCCTTCCCGTGGTTGTTCCTTCCCGAGGAAAGACCTGGCTAGTCATTGCTTGCGTTGAGAAACATGTGATGGTGTCTCCGTGGCTTGTGTTTTGCATGTTTTTGCATATTTACCATAAGGGATGGGGGCATTGCTCTAGAATCACTGCGTTGAGAAACATGTGATGGTGTCTCCGCAGTGTTGGATTTTGATCTCCATGAGGTCATTCATCCTCATTTTTCACTGAGTTCAGACAGAGACACAAGGACCAGGATATTCTGCCTCCTGGCAGGCGGACAGAGAACAGACAAGGCACTGGGAACAAGACTCAAGGGCCAGGATATTCTGCCTCCTGGCAGGCGGACAGATAAATGCTAGGCAAGGTACCAAGACACAGGAATAGGCAGTGAAGGCAAGACATAGGACAGGGCCTGGCTAGCTCAGCAGCAAGGAGCTAACTGAGTTTAGACATTGCACAGGCAATGTTTCAGTGGCTGTGGCAGGGTTAAATAGTCAAGGTCTCTAGGTAATTGGTCAGGGACCCATTAGCCAGGTGCACCCTGACTGCATAAGAACCAGAGAGTTCAGGCGCCGCCCCCCTATACACACAGTCAGGAAACATGGAGAGCAAGCAGGAAAACAAGAGGCATAGCACATGGAGCTCAGGGCTGGTAACAGACAGAATTCACAGCATGGCTTGAAGCAGAAAGTAAGTTGGTGTGCGGGGGATGGGAGGCCATGCAGTGATGCCAGCAGGGTTGTTATAGTACCCCCCCTTTACGGCCCCTCTTCCTCAAGCCTGCCAGAATGACCAGAAGAAGGAGTACGGGACCACACACAGTCCAGGCTGACAGGTCATCCTTCTGGTAAGATGAAGTAGGTGTGCCATCCGGAATCACCGAGTGCCAAGTTTCTTGGTGCCCAACAGATTCCCACACAGAGGGTACAAAGACTTCTTCCTCCTGATTGTCTGAAAGTAGGGACCTGGAAGCTTCAGACTTGATCCCTACATCAGCCGGCCTCATAACGCAAGTGTGAAAGTAGCCTAATACTGTAAAGAGGACTATGTGGTACCAATAACAATGTATGGAGGATTAAGTGGTGCACATAATACTGTATGGAGGACTATGTGGTGCGCATAATACTGTATGGAGGACTATGTGGTGCGCATAATACTGTATGGAGGACTATGTGGTGCCCATAATACTGTATGAAGGGTTATCCAAATTCGGAATTTCTCCCCTATCTTTTGGATAGGGGATGACTTTCTGTTTGTTGTGGCTCTGACCGCTGAGACCCCCATGATCCTAGGAAACGTAGCTTTGAAGAGCACCATGTAAATGGAGCTGTGGTCAATCATACGCACTGTGACGCCATTAACATGTGGCTCTTTAAATAACTCCTTTAAGAGAGTGATGAGGGGACGACAAAGCATAGCAAAAATTCACTGATCGGGGCTGATGAGTGCTATAGTATGTGGGCTGGTGGGGTTTGTGTGGCAGGGCTGCTTTTTTGTCCCAGTCCGGCCCTGCCTACTGGCCACTATAATTGTCACACACTGAGGAGATTTCTGGCCTTTTCTGGCTCTGAGCTCCTCCTGCTTTGTCCCTCATTGCCGATCAGCCGGAGGGTGAGGGCGACAGAAGACAGAGGGGGAGCCAGTGCTGTAGGCGGCACCGAGCTCTGCACAGAAGCAATGCTCAGGACTTTGTGCATTGGCTCTCCTGCACTGAGCGCTCCCACTGCCACCCAGCAGGTGGCGCCGCCTGAGGCAACAACCTCAAGTTGCCTCATTATAGGTGCGCCCCTGACCACAGCATCTATCACCCAAATATGATGGCCACATTATTATACGCCTTCCCCCTACCTGCATTTTGAGCTAATGCCTCCAAATTTTTCCCCATCTCCAGTGCCGTATTTGCCACTATGCACCAGAGGGCAAGTGCCTAGGGCAGCAGGCTGTCGGGGGGCTGCCCCACCATGAGGGAGGAAAAAAAAGTATCCCCTCATACCCACGTTGTATCAAGTGCCAAAACTGGCATCTTTTGGAGGGGAGCATTGTAGTTGGGAGTTCGAGATGTAATTGCAGATGCAGCATGGGCAGAGTAGGCCTATCAGCCTCCTGCCAGACAGAAAACTGTGATGTGATGACGTCATGCTCATGTGTAGGAGGAGCCATCATGAAGATTGCAGGAGGATGTTTTTTCATTTCAGGAAACATCAGCAACTGGAGAAGATGGGACACTAGTGACAGGTATGCAGAAAAGAAGCAGCCAACAGCACACAAATTGAATGGAATGCACGTTCCAAAGATCCCAGGACCCAAAGGGACCAACATATAGCCAAAAGACGTAAGGGGAACAGCATCCACTCCAGGTGAAGAGGTAAATATCTTTTATTCCGCCAAAAATAGATGCAACGTTTCGACCATAAGGTCTTTTATCAAGACCTTATGGTCGAAACGTATCTATTTTTGGCGGAATAAAAGATATTTACCTCTTCACCTGGAGTGGATGCTGTTCCCCTTACGTCTTTTGACTAGTGACAGGTAGTCAGGGTACAGGGGTACATGGATTGGATTGCAAGCTGTATGGGGGTTCAAGCTGTATGTGGGATACATGGGGTGCAGACTATATTTGAGGTACATGGGGTGCAGATTATATGTGGGGCACATAGGGGTGCAAGCTGTATGTGGAGTACATGGGGTGCAGACTATATGTGGAGTGCATAGGGGTACAAGCTGTGGGTGGAGCACATGGGATGCTGATTATATATGGGGCACATAGGGGTGCAAGCTGTTGGTGGGGTACCTAGGGTGCAGACTGCATGTGGGGTACAGAGGGTGGAAGCGGTATGTGGGGCGTAAGGGGGTGCAGATTATATGTGGGTACATGTGGATGGAAGCTGTGCTGTGTGTGTGGTACATGTAGTTAGGCTGTATTAGGTATATCTGCAGTGCAAGCTGTATGTGGGGTACATGGGATGCAAGCTGTATGAGTTATACGGGGGGGTGAAAGCTGTGTCGGGTACATAGTGTGCAGACTATGTGGGGTAATTGGGGTGCAAGCTGTGTGCAAAATACATGGGAGTGCAGACTATACGTAGGGTACATGGGGGTGATAGCTGTATGTGGGGTACATGGAGGTGCATGCTGTGTGTGGGGTACATGGGGTGCATGGTCTATGTGAGGTACATGGGGGTACAAGCTGCGTGTGGGGTACATGGGGGTACAAGCTGCGCGTGGGGTGCATGTTGTGCAGACTATATGTGGGATGCATGGGGGTGCAAGCTGTATGCTGTGTATTTGGGGGTACAGACTGTATGTGAGGTACATGAGGATGCAGGCTATATGTGGGGTGCATGGGGGTACAGTCTGAATGTGGTTTGCTTGGGGATGTAAGCTATGTGTAAAGTACATGGCAGTGCAGACTGTATGTGGGACATGGGGTGCGAGCTGTTTGTAAACTACATGGGGGTGCAGGCTAAATGTGAGGTACATTGGGGTGGTGCAAGCTGTGTGATGTAGTGTCCCAAAGGAGGGGGAGACACAGGAGAAGGAACGCACTCCTTAATGGACCTGAAGTTACAAGTAAGGCAGACTTTATGTTGTATAAAGCAGTCCCTATAGGCCTACACACAATATAATATACTCCCCATTGGTAAACGCTATATAGTATAATGCACTCCCCATAAGTAAATGCTATATAGTATAATGCACTCCCCATAGGTAAATGCTATACAGTATAATGCACTCCCCATAGGTAAATGCTATACAGTATAAAGCACTCCCCATAGGTAAACGTTATATAGTATAATGCACTCTCCATAGGTAAACGCTATATAGTATAATGCACTCCCCATAAGTAAATGTTATATAGTATAATCCACTCTCCATAGGTAAATGCTATACAGTATAACGCACTCCCCATAGGTAAATGCTATACAGTATAATGCACTCCCCATAGGTAAACGTTATATAGTATAATGCACTCCCCATAAGTAAACGCTATATAGTATAATGCACTCCCCATAAGTAAATGTTATATAGTATAATGCACTCTCCATAGGTAAACATTATAGTATAATGCACTCCCCATAGGTAAATGCTATATAGTATAATGCACTCCCCATAGGTAAACATTATAGTATAATGCACTCCCTATAGGTAAACATTATAGTATAATGCACTCCCCATAGGTAAACATTATAGTATAATGCACTCCCCATAGGTAAATGCTATACAGTATAATGCACTCCCCATAGGTAAATGCTATACAGTATAATGCACTCCCCATAGGTAAATGCTATACAGTATAATGCACTCCCCATAGGTAAACATTATAGTATAATGCACTCCCCATAGGTAAATGCTATGCAGTATAATGCACTCCCCATAGGTAAACGTTATATAGTATAATGCACTCCCCATGGGCCTTTATGTGGTAAAATGTACTTCCTATAAGCAGGATCTATGTAGTATAATGCACTCCCCATAAAGAATATCTCAGGACAGCGGGCACGGTGACATCATTACTTGGCAGTGTCTGCGTCAGTGCCATCAGAAGCAGTGGGGGAATGATGGGAGCGTGATACTCCCTCTCATCATTGCTTTCAACTGTATCGGCATTCAGTTGGTTCAGTTGAACTTGCAGTATCATGTGGGCGGCTCATAGCGGCTGGATGGCTATGCAGGAGATGAAGTCTCCCTGCTCTGCCTCCGAGTCTAACTGTGCTGCGCACGCCCATACAGTTAACAGTAGCGTAGCTCCGGGTGGGCTCCTTAGAGAATGGGGTCCGGGGCGACCGCCCCCTCTGCCCCCTTCCAGTAGCTAAACTACTGCCAGGAGGATTTATATCTTCTGTCCGGGTAGGAGGCTGATGAGCGCTGCGTGGGCACTTACAAGTACATCTCGAACGCCCAACCTCAGCGTCCCCTCCAAATAAACGCCGGTTTTGGCACTTCATACAGCGCAGGTATGAAGGGAGAAATCCCCCCCTCCACAACCTGCTTTCTAGGCACTCGCCCTCTGGTGCCTAGTGGCAAATGCGGCCCTGACTGGCACTCTTCTCTACATAACCTGTACATCCTTCCTGACGCTGCACCCCACCCATCAGCCCAAGCGCTTGGCAGTCAGCTCTGGTTCCTGCTAGCCCACTTACACGTGGAGCTTTGTCACCCAGGAGAGGCGTGCTTGCCCGTTCACACTGTACACTTATAGCACAAGAGAGGCTGGTTTAGATGACAGGCCCCATCACAGAAGTGTCACCTTGTTGTGGTTGATGTGCTCACATGAATTGGCCAATTTATGCGCTAACAACCTTCACTTTTGTAAGTAATTAAAACAAATTACTTTTAATTACAGTTTACTCAGCAATTCTGATAGATTTTGTGTTTCCCCATATATTGGTCTCCACAGACGGCTGCTGCACGCCTCCTTTTTCCAGGTTATATACTGTACATTGTATAGATGGGAATTTGTATATAAAGCGATTTCTAGGTCAGATTCATCGGTTGCTGTGACGGTGACATCATAGACTAGAATGTCCGGAGCCTGTGCAGTGTGACCTCAGCGTTGGAGTGTGAGCAGGCTGCCGCTAACTCTCCTGTCTCGGTTACACTGAAGACAATCTGTTTCCTATTTATTTTAAACCATTTCCAGTGCGATTGACGAGAGATTTTATTATTTACATTGGAGGAGATCATTTCACGTTGGCTCATGGATGTAAGTGATAAATTACCATCTAGAGAGGAGAAGTCGGGGCTGATGGTCGTATGTCAGCACAACAGACGTGTGACCCTCATCACACCAAATATTCTGATCATTATTTCTCCATTTACAGGTTTCATCCTCCAATGCTGGCGATGGATTCCAGTAAGTAAATCTTCAGTATAAGTGTGTGATCTCTAGAATCCTATAGATTTTATCATTGCTTTTAGGGGGTTTTGTGTTTTGTTGGAGTCCCTTTACATTTTTCTTTTCTTTCTGCTGGACGATCCAATAATTAGCTTCCATCTGAAGGGGTAGATCGTGAAATCTTACTGCATAGAAAATAAATCATCAAATGGCTCTGGTGGTCCACACAGCTAATAAAGGGGGTCCCAATAAGGGGAGATGTATCAGCTCAATAGTCCCTACTAAAACATAGGAGAATGGGTTGTGTGCCGAGGACTGTTATACATTCTGCTATGTAGTGAGATATATGTATATAGCTCACATGTGGACAGGAGGTTCTAGCAGAGCTTTACTATTGTCAGCAGCCCGCTGCCTTCATTATAGAAAGTTCCCACAGTCACTGGGGTAGTTATACAGCTATGGAGCAGAAATCATGGGGGGGCTTTATTACAGCCGGTCATCTCTAGCCATTGATGCACCGAGAAATTGCATTTTTGGAGAAAATTATAGTAAATTTTTCTGGAGCAGAGGACACCCCTGTTCTCTAAGATTTCACCCATTACGTACTGTATGTTTTATTTGTGTCATAAGGGATAAAGGAAGTTACACATTATCGTGCAAATATGGAATAAGTCAATCATTTGTGACTTTTTTAGCATAAGGAGAATGAGTTATAAATCTTACACTTGTGTTTTTATTCTTACAGGATTGATGATGGTCAAGATATGATGTAAGCAGATTATTGCATTGTGCTATGTGATAAGTCCAGACATTGTGTGGCCCTGGGGCCTTTTACAGGGGCCATGCGGCAAATACCAGAGTTGTTTTTTTTTAAAGTGAACCTGTCAGCAGGATTTTGCTCACTAAACTACAAACACTGTCAGGTCGGCGCCGTTATACTGATTACAATGATACCTTGGTTGATGAAATCTGTCTTGTGGTTGTTGCTTAATCTTTATTTTCAGTTTTGAACTAATGAGATTCTTGTGCTCCGGGGCGGCCCGTGGGCGAGACTGTGGGCAGCATGTGAGGGGTCTTTATGTGGTGCTCTGCTTGCATATTCATGAGTGTGGGCTTATGACAGCTCACTGATCCTTCACTGACCTGCCCTCTATTTTACATAATGCATATACTATTGTGGGGTTAGAAAAGAAAATTTACATTCAGCAAAACGGCACCTGCACAGTAGCATGTATCACATATTAGCAATATAGTATCGTAATATATTTGTATACAGATATGTGTATATAGTAATTTGTGTATATGGATATCATATGTGTATAGTAATATATGTGTATACTGATATTATGTATATATAGTAATATATCATGTGTGTTTAGTAATATGTGTATACTGATATTATGTATATCTAGTTATATATCATGTGTGTATAGTAATATGTGTGTATACTGATATTATGTATATCTAGTAATATATCATGTGTGTATAGTAATATGTGTGTATACTGATATTATGTATATATAGTAATATATCATGTGTGTTTAGTAATATGTGTGTATACTGATATTAAGTATATATAGTAATATACCATGTGTGTATAGTAATATGTGTATACTGATATTATGTATATATAGTAATATATCATGTGTGTATAGTAATATGTGTGTATACTGATATTATGTATATATAGTAATATATCATGTGTGTATAGTAATATGTGTGTATACTGATATTATGTATATCTAGTAATATATCATGTGTGTTTAGTAATATGTGTGTATACTGATATTAAGTATATATAGTAATATATCATGTGTGTATATAATATAATGTAATATATCATGTGTGTGTATAGTAATACACACATGATATACTGATATATACATATACTGATATTATGTATATCTAGTAATATATCATGTGTGTATAGTAATATATGTGTATACTGATATTATGTATATATAGTAATATATCATGTGTGTTTAGTAATATGTGTATACTGATATTATGTATATCTAGTTATATATCATGTGTGTATAGTAATATGTGTGTATACTGATATTATGTATATCTAGTAATATATCATGTGTGTATAGTAATATGTGTGTATACTGATATTATGTATATATAGTAATATATCATGTGTGTTTAGTAATATGTGTGTATACTGATATTATGTATATATAGTAATATACCATGTGTGTATAGTAATATGTGTGTATACTGATATTATGTATATCTCGTAATATATCATGTGTGTATAGTAATATGTGTGTATACTGATATTATGTATATCTAGTTATATATCATGTGTGTATAGTAATATGTGTGTATACTGATATTATGTATATCTAGTAATATATCATGTGTGTATAGTAATATGTGTGTATACTGATATTATGTATATATAGTAATATATCATGTGTGTTTAGTAATATGTGTGTATACTGATATTATGTATATATAGTAATATATCATGTGTGTATAGTAATATGTGTGTATACTGATATTATGTATATCTCGTAATATATCATGTGTGTATAGTAATATGTGTGTATACTGATATTATGTATATATAGTAATATATCATGTGTGTATAGTAATATGTGTGTATACTGATATTATGTATATATAGTAATATATCATATGTGTATAGTAATATGTGTGTATACTGATATTATGTATATCTAGTAATATATCATGTGTGTTTAGTAATATGTGTGTATACTGATATTATGTATATCTCGTAATATATCATGTGTGTATAGTAATATGTGTGTATACTGATATTATGTATATATAGTAATATATCATGTGTGTATAGTAATATGTGTGTATACTGATATTATGTATATATAGTAATATATCATGTGTGTATAGTAATATGTGTGTATACTGATATTATGTATATCTCGTAATATATCATGTGTGTATAGTAATATGTGTGTATACTGATATTATGTATATATAGTAATATATCATGTGTGTATAGTAATATGTGTGTATACTGATATTATGTATATATAGTAATATATCATGTGTGTATAGTAATATGTGTGTATACTGATATTATGTATATCTAGTAATATATCATGTGTGTTTAGTAATATGTGTGTATACTGATATTATGTATATCTAGTAATATATCATGTGTGTATAGTAATATGTGTGTATACTGATATTATGTATATCTAGTAATATATCATATGTGTATAGTAATATGTGTGTATACTGATATTATGTATATCTAGTAATATATCATGTGTGTTTAGTAATATGTGTGTATACTGATATTATGTATATCTAGTAATATATCATGTGTGTATAGTAATATGTGTGTATACTGATATTATGTATATCTAGTAATATATCATGTGTGTTTAGTAATATGTGTGTATACTGATATTATGTATATATAGTAATATATCATGTGTGTATAGTAATATGTGTGTATACTGATATTATGTATATCTAGTAATATATCATGTGTGTATAGTAATATGTGTGTATACTGATATTATGTATATATAGTAATATATCATGTGTGTATAGTAATATGTGTGTATACTGATATTATGTATATATAGTAATATATCATGTGTGTTTAGTAATATGTGTGTATACTGATATTATGTATATATGGTAATATATCATGTGTGTATAGTAATATGTGTGTATACTGATATTATGTATATATAGTAATATATCATGTGTGTATAGTAATATGTGTGTATACTGATATTATGTATATCTAGTAATATATCATGTGTGTTTAGTAATATGTGTGTATACTGATATTAAGTATATATAGTAATATATCATGTGTGTATATAATATAATGTAATATATCATGTGTGTGTATAGTAATACACACATGATATACTGATATATACATATACTGATATTATGTATATCTAGTAATATATCATGTGTGTATAGTAATATATGTGTATACTGATATTATGTATATATAGTAATATATCATGTGTCTTTAGTAATATGTGTGTATACTGATATTATGTATATATAGTAATATATCATGTGTGTATAGTAATATGTGTGTATACTGATATTATGTATATCTAGTAATATATCATGTGTGTATAGTAATATGTGTGTATACTGATATTATGTATATCTAGTAATATATCATGTGTGTATAGTAATATATGTGTATACTGATATTATGTATATCTAGTAATATATCATGTGTCTTTAGTAATATGTGTGTATACTGATATTATGTATATATAATAATATATCATGTGTGTATAGTAATATGTGTGTATACTGATATTATGTATATCTCGTAATATATCATGTGTGTATAGTAATATATGTGTATACTGATATTATGTATATATAGTAATATATCATGTGTGTATAGTAATATGTGTGTATACTGATATTATGTATATCTAGTAATATATCATGTGTGTTTAGTAATATGTGTGTATACTGATATTATGTATATATAGTAATATATCATGTGTGTATAGTAATATGTGTGTATACTGATATTATGTATATCTAGTAATATATCATGTGTGTTTAGTAATATGTGTGTATACTGATATTATGTATATATAGTAATATATCATGTGTGTATAGTAATATGTGTGTATACTGATATTATGTATATATAGTAATATATCATGTGTGTATAGTAATATGTGTGTATACTGATATTATGTATATATAGTAATATATCATGTGTGTATAGTAATATGTGTGTATACTGATATTATGTATATCTCGTAATATATCATGTGTGTATAATAATATGTGTGTATACTGATATTATGTATATCTAGTAATATATCATGTGTGTATAGTAATATGTGTGTATACTGATATTATGTATATCTAGTAATATATCATGTGTGTATAGTAATATATGTATATACTGATATTATGTATATATAGTAATATATCATGTGTCTTTAGTAATATGTGTGTATACTGATATTATGTATATATAGTAATATATCATGTGTGTATAGTAATATGTGTGTATACTGATATTATGTATATCTCGTAATATATCATGTGTGTATAATAATATGTGTGTATACTGATATTATGTATATCTAGTAATATATCATGTGTGTATAGTAATATGTGTGTATACTGATATTATGTATATCTAGTAATATATCATGTGTGTATAGTAATATATGTATATACTGATATTATGTATATATAGTAATATATCATGTGTCTTTAGTAATATGTGTGTATACTGATATTATGTATATATAGTAATATATCATGTGTGTATAGTAATATGTGTGTAAACTGATATTATGTATATCTCGTAATATATCATGTGTGTATAGTAATATATGTGTATACTGATATTATGTATATATAGTAATATATCATGTGTGTATAGCAATATGTGTGTATACTGATATTATGTATATCTAGTAATATATCATGTGTGTTTAGTAATATGTGTGTATACTGATATTATGTATATCTAGTAATATATCATGTGTGTTTAGTAATATGTGTGTATACTGATATTATGTATATATAGTAATATATCATGTGTGTATAGTAATATGTGTGTATACTGATATTATGTATATATAGTAATATATCATGTGTGTATAGTAATATGTGTGTATACTGATATTATGTATATCTCGTAATATATCATGTGTGTATAGTAATATGTGTGTATACTGATATTATGTATATCTAGTAATATATCATGTGTGTAGAGTAATATGTGTGTATACTGATATTATGTATATATAGTAATATATCATGTGTGTATAGTAATATGTGTGTATACTGATATTATGTATATCTCGTAATATATCATGTGTGTATAGTAATATGTGTGTATACTGATATTATGTATATATAGTAATATATCATGTGTGTATAGTAATATGTGTGTATACTGATATTATGTATATCTAGTAATATATCATGTGTGTATAGTAATATGTGTGTATACTGATATTATGTATATATAGTAATATATCATGTGTGTATAGTAATATGTGTGTATACTGATATTATGTATATCTAGTAATATATCATGTGTGTTTAGTAATATGTGTGTATACTGATATTATGTATATATAGTAATATATCATGTGTGTTTAGTAATATGTGTGTATACTGATATTATGTATATATAGAGATATATGTGTATACAGGTATTATGTGTGTACACAAATCAGACATCAAGAGAAAGTCAGAGCTGCGGCTGGCTAATCACTTTGTGTTGATGTCTGATATGTGTGAAGGTGGGCAGCGTGAGGCCTGCGCCGATTTGGCACAGGGATAGCGTAATATAACAATGTTACACCAGCCCCAGGAGAGCGAGTGCCGACACTGCTGGAACGGCGCGTGCACCGGAGTTGAGTATAAGTGTTGATTGAGACTCAGTTGTCCGAGTGGTAGACGTCCCCGTTAATAACGTGTATAAGATCCTACAAGTGAAAATAACTTGGCACTCAACGTAAGGCGTCCATAGAAGGAAACAGTCCAGGGTAACTGATGGCAGAACCTGCTATGTTGAAAACGAGGCTTGTAATAGGATTCTCTGTCACTATACAGTAGTGGATTCCGTATATCAGTATGTCAGCTCCATGTAAAGCATGGGTGGCCAGTGGTGATGGGCGTCAGGCTAGCCATTGGCGATGTGACAAGCGGTGGAAACCGTGTCTAGCCTGACGCCCATCACCACTGACCACCCATGCTTTACATGGAGCTGACATACTGATATACGGAATCCACTACTGTATAGTGACAGAGAATCCTCTTACAAGCCTCGTTTTCAGCATAGCAGGTTCTGCCATCAGTTACTCTGGATTATTTTGCTGCATTAATATACAGTATCCTACCATAATAGGGAGCTGGACAGCTCACCTATAAGCTTCTATAACAGGGTCCTAAGCTTGACCTTCATATTTCCACAACATTTTTAAGCAGTAGGACTGATGAAGGCCATGTAGGCCGAAACGTTTTTATGCACACTGCGCAAATAAAATTTTCTTCTATGGACGCCTTAAGTTGAGGGCCAAGTTATTTTCACTATTAGGCTTCGGTTTGGGTAACCTACTTGTGCACCCTACAGTAGTGCCACACTATATAATATAAGATCCTACAGACTGACACTGAAGTGTCCTCAGCTTATTCACCAAATCTTTATTATTTTATTTTACAGAAGACCAGTGACAAAGATATTGTGAGTAATCAAGTGCTATTTCTTCCTGAGGTTTCTCGTATAACTTGCCCTCAGATATAGGGGGCAGTGAGAGGTGGGATCAATGGGTGATGGAGAGAAGTGACTGATGTCTTCATTATTATACAAATGACAGACATTCTGATGAAGCTCCCCATGTTATACCGTTAGTCTGCGCACACAATGTCATCTATAGCCTGATATTCACACTATTAGAACATGTGGTCCGGTCGTCTGCCAAAGCTACAATGGATGGTTTAGACCAAAGCATACTCACGTGTGTGAATGGCCCAGTCAATGTGCAGACCTAAATCCCACTGAGAATATGCGGCAAGACTTGAAAATTGCTGTTCACAGATGCCTCCATCCAATCTCACTGAGATAGAGATAGTTTAGAAATATAGAATGGGCAACAGACCCTAAAATACTTGCAGAAGTTATAGCCGGTGATCCTACAGTCTGGGGACCGGTGCCCTGTGCGACCGACCACACAGGTCGCACGTAGCTAAGACTGCCCGTGTTCCAACGTGCCTGTGGAGAGAGAAGGAGAAAAAGTAATCATTAATAAGTTTATAACAACATAATAATTGTTATCTAATAACATCCTTATTGCTGTAAAACAGCAAAGGAAAGCGCTTGCGCCTGTCAGACTCCCTCCATATCGAAGGATTATATAAAAGCACCACCACAATCTATCATTGCTCACAGCCTTATCTAGTGATGCAATAAGTATAAAATCCGTATAAGAAGAACGCTCTGTGGCACTCACCAACGTGGAACTTCTTTATTGAACAGAAATCACATACAAGCAGCATTTTCAGGTGCAGGGCCCATGCAGAGAGCATTGCTAGCCATAAAAGCCTCTGGTGTGTTCCCTGCTCCTGGAACTGCCATTTCTATGTGCTGTTTGCTTAATTAATGATGATGACGTTTCACCATTGGTGAGTGTCACTGATCTGTCTTCCTATATGGATCTTGTAAATATTTTTATTATTTCTTAAAGGGGTTGGTCCACAAACAAATATTATCACAGAGTCCCCTATTCCGATCACTTTTTTTTAAACTCAATTGGAGCAATCCTGTCCATGAGTGACCATTGCTTCATTCATTCTAATGGTCAGTGGGATCTCCAAACTTTATATAAATATCACTTATTGTGCAGATAAGGAATAAAATAAAAGATTTTCATCGGGCGAGACTGTTTAATGAGGCTAAGTGAGGCTATGTAACTTTTTCTTTTAATAACAATATATTAATTAATTAGTAATATAACAATACAAATTGGCCCTTATAAAAGACAGAGCCATGACAGGCGGTGGGAAGGATAACAGGCAACCAAGGAAACTAGAGGGAGAGTGCACAATGTATGGATTGATATATATGCAGAGTGTGTAATATACAGTACATATAAATGCTGATTATGGAGGGGGTTTGGGTGTATTTTAAATAACTGTCTATTTCAAAGCCATCATGTTGAAATTTAAGAACTTAGGATATGGGTCAAATTATAAGACTGATTCCCTGGATTCGGAGAACTTTTTCCACATCTGATAAGAAGATGGGTCGTCGTTGCCAGGGTTTTGATTATGGAGCGGCTGTGCTTTATTGCATCACCAGATTTATTTCACTACCAGCTATAGAGCCCGGCGTTGCCTGGGCATAGTAACTAACTACTGTTAGTTATAACAAATTATAATGATTATCTCTATATATATAAATATATATATGTATATATAAAGCTGAGTGTATAGCCCCGCCCACTCTGCATAGCCACATTCACTATAATATCCCACATCATCCCGTCAGCCGGAGCCACTGGACTACTAACCCTAATATCCCATATCCCATCAGCCAGAGCTACCGGACTACTACCCCTAATATCTCACATTGTCCAGTCAGCCAGAGCCACCGGACTACTACCCCTAATATCTCACATTGTCCAGTCAGCCAGAGCCACCGGACTACTAATATCCCATATCATCCCGTCAAAGCCACCAGACTACTGCCCCTAATATCCCACATCATCCCGTCAGCCAGAGCCACCGGAAAACTACCGCTAATACCCCACATCATCCTGTTAGAGCCACCGAACTACTACCCCTAATATCCCACATCATCCCGTCAACCAGAGCCACCGGACTACTACCACTAATATTCCACATCATCCCATCAGAGCCATCGGACTACTACTGTTACGGGCTTGCGGAACGCACCAAATAATGAAGATGGAATAAGGTGCGTTCACAGCCTGGGGTCCACCGTGCAGAGGAGCTAAACTGCTGCTTGGTAATGGCGGAGGTTATACGGCATACAATAAATAAACACACGCGGGTTAGCGTCACCCGGTGTGTACAGACGCGAGTTCTGTTACTTCACAGAGCCGCGGTGCCACACAAGTGGCACGTGATACGTGCAGTGGGACTGAAGAGGAGGTGAGCTGATTTTTGTTGCTTCTTTGATATTTAGTGCGATCTTGCTCCCCTCTCAAATATCATTTGTTTTTATGGATATCACCCTCGCTGAACTTCTGCTTCACCTTCATTCTACGTGCAGCACTGCATGATCCGTGCAGTGGGACTGAAGAGGAGGTGAGCTGATCTTTGTTGCTTCTTTTTAGATATTTAGTGCGATCTTACTCCCCTCTCAAATATCTTTTTTTTATGGGTATCACCCTCGCTGGACGTCTGCTTCCCCTTCATGCTACATGCAGCACTGCATGATCCGAGCGGTGGGACTGGAGAGGAGGTAAGCTGATCTTTGTTGCTTCTTTTTTGATATTTAGTGCGATCTTGCTCCCCTCTCAAATATCATTTTTTTTATGGGTATCACCCTCGCTGGATGTCTGCTTCACCTTCATGCTACTTGCAGCAGTGCATGATCCGCGCGGTGGGCCTGGACAGGAGGTGAGCTGATCTTTGTTGCTTCTTTTTTGATATTTAGTGTGACCTTGCTCCCCTCTCAAATATCATTAATTTTTTTATGGGTATCACCCTCGTTGGACTTCTGTTTCACCTTCATTCTACATGCAGCTCTGCATGATCCGTGCGGTGGGAGTGGAGAGGAGGTGAGCAGATCTTTGTTGCTTGGTTTTTGATATTTAGTGTGATCTTGCTCCCCTCTCAAATATAATTTGCTTTTTTAATGGATATCACTAGAGTTGAGCGATACCGTCCGATACTTCAAAGTATCGTATCGGATGGTATCGGCCGATCTTTAAAAAAAGTATCGGTATCACCGATTCCGATACCGGAAGTCCCATTCAAGTCTATGGGACTTCCGGTATCGGAATAAGAAAAACCCTTTCCTGCCCTTGTACAGCCTCTCTGGGGTCTGTACGGGCCTTTCGGGGGGCTGTGCCGGCCTGCCAGGGGGTCTGTGCAGGCTCCGGTGGTCTGTGCCGGCCTGCCGGGGGGCTGTGCCGGCCTGCCGGTGGTCTGTGCAGGCTCCGGGGGGCTGTGCCGGCCTGCCGGGGGGCTGTGCCGGCCTGCCGGGGGGCTGTGCAGGCTCCGGGGGGCTGTGCCGGCCTGCCGGGGGGCTGTGCCGGCCTGCCGGGGGGCTGTGCAGGCTTCGGGGGTCTGTGCAGGCATCGTCCGATGGGACTACAAGTCCCATCGGGCGATGCCTGCTACCATGACAGTGATTGACACATTAGCCAATGATGGGACAGTAGTAGTCCCATCATCCGGCTAATGTGTTGAATGTAAAAAAAAAAAAAAAAAAAAATAATTACATGCTACATACATACAACATGCATACTACATACATGCTACATTCATACTACATACTACATACATGCTACATTCATACTACATAAATACTACATGCAACATACATACTACATATATACTACATACATACTACATATATACTACATGCATGCTACATACATACTGCATGCTACATACATACTACATGCTACATACATACCACATATATACTACATACATACTACATACATACTACATGCATGCTACATGCATGCTACATGCTACATACATAACACATATATACTACATGCATGCTACATACATACTACATGCTACATACATACCACATACATACTACATACATACTACATGCATGCTACATACATACTACATGCTACATACTACATATATACTACATGCATGCTACATACATACTACATGCTACATACTACATATATACTACATGCATGCTACATACATACTACATGCTACATACATACTACATATATACTACATGCATGCTACATACATACTACATGCTACATACATACTACATATATACTACATGCATGCTACATGCTACATACATACTACATATATACTACATGCATGCTACATACATGCTACATACATACTACATATATACTACATGCACGCTACATACATACTACATGCTACATACATACTACATATATACTACATGCATGCTACATACATACTACATGCTACATACATACCACATACATACTACATACATGCTACATGCTACATACATACTACATGCATGCTACATACATACTACATACATACTACATGCTACATACATACCACATATATACTACATACATACAATACATTCATACAATACATACATAGACATACAGTACATATAACATAGAGTAACATACTTACCAATACTTGTCACATTGTTCCCCGAAGCCATTGTCTTTTCCGGAATAAATATTAACATAACAAACCACAAAAATACTCACCCACGATCCGAAGCAGTCCACGAGTGTGTCCCACGACGATCTTGGGTAGAGAACTGCAGCATCAGCTGATGCTGCCGTTCTCTACGGGCTGCAGGAATCCAATGACGGAAGGTAGGTATCCTTCCGCACTGTATTCCTCCGCCACTTAAAAAAAAAAAAAGTCCCTAGTCTCACTTTATGCCATTGCTGTGTGGGAATTTCCCACGCAGCAATGGCATAAAGTGAGACTAGGGACTTTTTTTTTTTAAGTGGCGGAGGAATACAGTGCGGAAGGATACCTACCTTCCGTCATTGGATTCCTGCAGCCCGTAGAGAACGGCAGCATCATCTGATGCTGCAGTTCTCTACCCAAGATCGTCGTGGGACACACTCGTGGACTGCTTCGGATCGTGGGTGAGTATTTTTGTGGTTTGTTATGTTAATATTTATTCCGGAAAAGACAATGGCCTCGGGAACAATGTGACAAGTATTGGTAAGTATGTTACTCTATGTTATATGTACTGTATGTCTATGTATGTATTGTATGAATGTATTGTATGTATGTAGTATATATGTGGTATGTATGTAGCATGTAGTATGTATGTAGTATGTATGTAGCATGCATGTAGCATGCAGTATGTATGTAGCATGCATGTAGTATATATGTAGTATGTATGTAGCATGCATGTAGTATATATGTAGTATGTATGTAGTATGTATGTGGTATGTATGTGGTATGTATGTAGCATGTAGTATGTATGTAGCATGCATGTAGTATATATGTAGTATGTATTTAGCATGTAGTATGTATGTAGTATGTATGTAGTATGTATGTGGTATGTATGTAGCATGTAGTATGTATGTAGCATGCATGTAGTATGTATGTAGCATGCATGTAGTATGTATGTAGTATGTATGTAGTATGTATGTAGCATGTATGTAGTATGTATGTGGTATGTATGTAGCATGTAGTATGTATGTAGCATGCATGTAGTATGTAGTATGTATGTAGTATGTATGTGGTATGTATGTAGCATGTAGTATGTATGTAGCATGCATGTAGCATGCATGTAGTATGTATGTAGCATGCATGTAGTATGTATGTAGCATGCATGTAGCATGCAGTATGTATGTAGCATGTATGTAGCATGTATGTAGTATGTATGTAGTATATATGTAGTATGTATGTAGCATGTAGTATGTATGTAGCATGCATGTAGTATGTATGTAGTATTTTTTTTTTTTTTTTTTTTAACATTTAACACATTAGCCGGATGATGGGACTACTACTGTCCCATCATTGGCTAATGTGTCAATCACTGTCATGGTAGCAGGCATCGCCAGATGGGACTTGTAGTCCCATCGGACGATGCTTGCACAGACCCCCGGACATCAGCACAGCCCCCCGGCAGGCCGGCACAGCCCCCCGGCAGGCCGGTACAGACCCCCACAGGGTGCACAGACCACCGGCAGGCCGGCACAGCCCCCCGGCAGGCCGGTACAGACCCCGGGCAGTCCACACAGCCCCCCGGCAGGCCGGCAGAGACCCCCGGAAGGCCCGAAATGACGGCGCATCATGATGCGCACACACCGCGCATCATGATGACGTCAGGCTGTCAATCAACTTTGAACTTCCGATTCCGATGCCGAATTCCGATATTGAAAAAATATCGGAAGTCGGTATCAGAATTCCGATACAGCAAGTATCGGCCGATACCCGATACTTGCGGTATCGGAATGCTCAACACTAGATATCACCCTTGCTGGACTTCTGATTCACTTTCATACTAGTTGCAGCACTGCATGATCCGCGCCGTGGGACTGGACAGGAGGTGAACTGATATTTGTTGCTTCTTTTTTGACATTTAGTGTGACCTTGCTCCCATCTCAAATATAATTTGCTTTTTTAATGTATATCACCCTCGCTGGACTTCTGCTTCACCTTCTTACTACTTGCAGCACGGCATGATCACCGCGGCGGGACTGGAGAGGAGGTGATCTGATCTTTGTTGTTTCTTTTTTGATATTTAGTGCGATTTTGCTCCCCTCTCAAATATCATTTGTTTTTTCATGGGTATCACCCTCGCTGGACTTCTGCTTCACCTTCATACTACTTGCAGCACTGCATGATCCGTGCGGTGGGACAGGAGAGGAGGTGAGCTGATCTTTGTTGCTTCTTTTTTGATATTTAGTGTGATCTTGCTCCCCTCTCAAATACCATTAGTTTTTTTAATGGATATCACCCTTGCTGGACTTCTGCTTCACTTTCATACTACTTGCAGCACTGCATGATCCGTGCGGTGGGAGTGGAGAGGAGGTGAGCTGATCTTTCTAGCTTCTTTTTTGATATTTAGTGTGATTTTGCTCCCCTCTCAAATATCATTTGTTTTTTCATGGGTATCACCCTCGCTGGACTTCTGCTTCACCTTCATATTACTTGCAGCACTGCATGATCCGTGCGGTGGGACTGGAGAGGAGGTGAGCTGATCTTTGTTGCTTCTTTTTTGATATTTAGTGTGATCTTGCTCCCCTCTCAAATATCATTTGTTTCTTTAATGGAAATCACCCTCGCGGAACTTCTACTTCACCTTCATACTACGTGCAGCACTGCATGATCTGTGCGGTGGCAGTGGAGAGGAGGTGAGCTGATCTCTCAAGCTTCTTTTTAGAAGATTAGTGCCATTTTGCTGCCCTTTCAAATATAATTTGTTTTTTTTGGATATCACCCTTGCTCGACTTCTGCTTCACCTTCATACTACTTGCAGTGCTGCATGATGCACGTGCTGGGAATGGAGAGGAGGTGAGCTGATCTTTGTTGCTTCTTTTTTGATATTTAGTGTGATCTTGCTCCCCTCTCAAATATCATTTGCTTTTTATGGATATCACCCTCACTGAACTTCTGCTTCACCTTCATACTACGTGCAGCACTGCGTGATCCGCGTGGTGGGACTGGACAGGAGGTGAGCTGATTTTTGTTGCTTCTTTTTTGATATTTAGTGTGATCTTGCTCCCCTCTCAAATATCATTTGTTTTTTTTAATGGATATCACCCTTGCTGGACTTCTGCTTCACTTTCATACTACTTGCAGTGCTGCATGATGCACGTGCTGGGATTGGAGAGGAGGTGAGCTGATCTTTGTTGCTTCTTTTTTGATATTTAGTGTGATCTTGCTCCCCTCTCAAATATAACTTTTTTTTGGATTTCACCCTCGCTGGACTTCTGCTTCACCTTCATACTACTTGCAGCACGGCCTGATGACCGTGGCGGGACTGGAGAGGAGGTGAGCTGATCTTTGTTGCTTCTTTTTTTATATTTAGTGCGATCTTGCTCCCATCTCAAATATCATTTGTTTTTTATGGGTTTCACCCTCGCTGGACTTCTGCTTCACCTTCTTACTACTTGCAGCACGGCATGATCACCGCGGCGGGACTGGAGAGGAGGTGAGCTGATCTTTGTTGCTTCTTTTTTGATATTTAGTGCGATTTTGCTACCCTCTCAAATATCATTTGTTTTTTCATGGGTATCACCCTCGCTGGACTTCTGCTTCACTTTCATACTACTTGCAGGACTGCATGATCCGTGTGGTTGGACTGGAGAGGAGGTGAGCTGATCTTTGTTGCTTCTTTTTTGATATTTAGTGCGATTTTGCTCCCCTCTCAAATATCATTTGTTTCTTTAATGGAAATCACCCTCACGGAACTTCTGCTTCACCTTCATACTACGTGCAGCACTGCATGATCTGTGCGGTGGCAGTGGAGAGGAGGTGAGCTGATCTCTCAAGCTTCTTTTTAGAAGATTAGTGCCATTTTGCTGCCCTCTCAAATATAATTTGTTTTTTTATGGATATCACCCTTGCTCGACTTCTGCTTCACCTTCATACTACTTGCAGTGCTGCATGATGCACGTGCTGGGATTGGAGAGGAGGTGAGCTGATCTTTGTTGCTTCTTTTTTAATATTTAGTGTGATCTTGCTCCCCTCTCAAATATCATTTGTTTTTTATGGATATCACCCTCGCTGAACTTCTGCTTCACCTTCATTCTACGTGCAGCACTGCATGATCCGTGCAGTGGGACTGAAGAGGAGGTGAGCTGATCTTTGTTGCTTCTTTTTTGATATTTAGTGTGATCTTACTCCCCTCTCAAATATCTTTTTTTTATGGGTATCACCCTCGCTGGACGTCTGCTTCACCTTCATGCTACTTGCAGCACTGCATGATCCGCGCGGTGGGACTGGAGAGGAGGTAAGCTGATCTTTGTTGCTTCTTTTTTGATATTTAGTGCGATCTTACTCCCCTCTCAAATATCTTTTTTTTATGGATATCACCCTCGCTGAACTTCTGCTTCACCTTCATTCTACGTGCAGCAATGCATGATCCGTGCAGTGGGACTGAAGAGGAGGTGAGCTGATCTTTGTTGCTTCTTTTTTGATATTTAGTGCGATCTTACTCCCCTCTCAAATATCTTTTTTTTATGGGTATTACACTTGCTGGACTTCTGCTTCACCTTCACACTACTTGTAGCATTGCATGATCGGCGCAGTGGGACTGGAGAGGAGGTGAGCTGATCTTTGAAGCTTGTTTTTAGATATTTAGTGACATCTTGCTACTCTCTCGAATATCATTTTTTTTGTATGGATATCATCCTCGCTGGACTTCTACTTCACCTTCATACTACGTGCAGCACTGCATGATCCGTGCGGTGGGACTGGAGTGGAGGTGAGCTGATCTTTGTTGCTTCTTTTTTTATGTTTAGTGTGACCTTGCTCCCCTCTCAAATATCATTTGTTTCTTTAATGGATATCACCCTCGATGGACTTCTGCTTCACCTTCATACTACTTACAGCACTGCATGATCTGTGCGGTGGCACTGGAGAGGTGAGCTGATCTTTGTTGCTTCTTTTTTGATATTTAGTGTGATCTTGCTCCCCTCTCAAAAATCATTTGTTTCTTTAATGGAAATCACCGTCGCGGAACTTCTGCTTCACCTTCATACTACGTGCAGCACTGCATGATCCGTGCGGTGGAACTGGAGATGAGGTGAGCTGATCTTTGTTGCTTCTTTTTTGATATTTAGTGCGATCTTGCTCCCCTTTCAAATATCATTTTTTTTTCATGAATATCACCCTTGCTGGACTTCTGCTTCACCTTCATACTACTTGCAGCACTGCATGATCACCGCAGCGGGACTGGAGAGGAGGTGAGCTCATCTTTGTTTCTTTTTTTTTTGATATTTAGTGCGATCTTGCTCCCCTCTCAAATATCATTTTTTTTTTATGCGTTTCACCCTCGCTGGACTTCTGCTTCACCTTCATACTACTTGCAGCACTGCATGATCCGGGCGGTGGGACTGGAGAGGAGGTGATCTGATCTTTGTTGCTTTTTTTTATATTTAGTGCGATCTTGCTCCCCTCTCTAATACCATTTGTTTTTTGATGGATATCACCCTCGCTTGACTTCTGCTTCACCTTCATACTACTTGCAGCACGGCATGAACACTGCGGCGGGACTGGAGAGGAGGTGAGCTGATGTTTGTTGCTTCTTTTTTGATATTTAGTGCGATCTTGCTCCCCTCTCAAATATCATTTGTTTTTTTGAGTTTCACCCTCGCTGGACTTCTGCTTCACCTTCATACTACTTACAGCACTGCATGATCTGTGCGGTGGGACTGGAGAGGAGGTGAGCTGATCTTTGTTGCTTGTTTTTTGATATTTAGTGCGATCTTGCTCCCCTCTCAAATATCATTTGTTTTTTATGGGTTTCACCCTCGCTGGACTTCTGCTTCACCTTAATGCTACATACAGCACTGCATGATCTGTGCGGTGGGAATGGAGAGGAGGTGAGCTGATCTTTGTTGCTTGTTTTTTGATATTTAGTGTGATCTTGCTCCCCTCTCAAACATCATTTGTTTTTTTATGGGTATTACTCTCCCTGGACTTCTGCTTCACCTTCACACTACTTGCAGCACTGCATGATCAGCGCAGTGGGACTGGAGAGGAGGTGAGCTGATCTTTGAAGCTTGTTTTTAGATTCTTAGTGCCATCTTGCTACTCTCTCGAATATCATTTGTTTTTTTATGGATATCATCCTCGCTGGACTTCTGCTTCACCTTCATACTACGTGCAGCACTGCATGATCCGTGCGGTGGGACTGGAGTGGAGGTGAGCTGATCTTTATTGCTTCTTTTTTGATATTTATTACAATTTTGCTCCCCTCACAAATATAATTTGTTTATTTATGAATATCACCCTCGCTGGACTTCTGCTTCACCTTCATACTACTTACAGCAATGCATGATCTGTGCGGTGGGACTGGAGAGGAGGTGAGCTGATCTTTATTGCTTGTGCTTTGATATTTAGTGTGATCTTGCTCCCCTCTCAAATATCATTTGTTTTTTTAATGGATATCACCCTTGCTGGACTTCTGATTCACTTTCATACTACTTGCAGCACTGCATGATCCGCGCAGTGGGACAGAACAGGAGGTGAGCTGATCTTTGTTGCTTCTTTTTTGATATTTAGTGTGACCTTGCTCCCCTCTCAAATTTAATTTGTTTTTTTTATGGATATCACCCTCGCTGGACTTCTTCTTCACCTTCATACTACTTGCAGCACTGCTTGATCCGAACCGTGGGAATTGAGAGGAGTTGAGCTGATCTTTGTTGCTTCTTTTTTGATATTTAGTGCGATCTTGCTCCCCTCTCTAATATTTGTTTTTTATGGGTTTCACCATCGCTGGGCTTCTGCTTCACCTTAATACTACTTACAGCACTGCATGATCTGTGCGGTGGGACTGGAGAGGAGGTGAGCTGATCTTTGTTGCTTCTTTTTTGATATTTAGTGTGATCTTGCTCCCCTCTCAAATATCATTTGTTTTTTTAATGGATATCACCCTTGCTGGACTTCTGATTCTCTTTCATACTAGTTGCAGCACTGCATGATCCGCGCCGTGGGACTGGACAGGAGGTGAGCTGATCTTTGTAGCTTCTTTTTTGATATTTAGTGTGACCTTGCTCCCCTCTCAAATATAATTTGCTTTTTTAATGTATATCACCCTCGCTGGACTACTGCTTCACCTTCATACTACATGCAGCACTTCATGATCCGTGCGGTGGGAGTGGAGAGGAGGTGAGCTGATCTTTCTAGCTTCTTTTTTGGTATTTTGTGCGATTTTGCTCTACTTTCAAATATCATTTATTTTTTTATGGGTATCACCCTCGTTGGACTTCTGTTTCACCTTCATTCTACATGCAGCTCTGCATGATCCGTGCGGTGGGAGTGGAGAGGAGGTGAGCAGATCTTTGTTGCTTGGTTTTTGATATTTAGTGTGATCTTGCTCCCCTCTCAAATATAATTTGCTTTTTTAATGGATATCACCCTTGCTGGACTTCTGATTCACTTTCATACTAGTTGCAGCACTGCATGATCCGCGCCGTGGGACTGGACATGAGGTGAACTGATATTTGTTGCTTCTTTTTTGACATTTAGTGTGACCTTGCTCCCATCTCAAATATAATTTGCTTTTTTAATGTATATCACCCTCGCTGGACTTCTGCTTCACCTTCTTACTACTTGCAGCACGGCATGATCACCGCGGCGGGACTGGAGAGGAGGTGATCTGATCTTTGTTGCTTCTTTTTTGATATTTAGTGCGATTTTGCTCCCCTCTCAAATATCATTTGTTTTTTCATGGGTATCACCCTCGCTGGACTTCTGCTTCACCTTCATACTACTTGCAGCACTGCATGATCCGTGCGGTGGGACTGGAGATGAGGTGAGCTGATCTTTGTTGCTTCTTTTTTGATATTTAGTGTGATCTTGCTCCCCTCTCAAATACCA
The DNA here is from genome assembly GCF_039654945.1 of Dendrobates tinctorius. Classification (NCBI taxonomy): domain Eukaryota; kingdom Metazoa; phylum Chordata; class Amphibia; order Anura; family Dendrobatidae; genus Dendrobates; species Dendrobates tinctorius. The sequence goes on from NW_027361689.1 coordinate 30,121,321, forward strand.
TTAGTTTTTTTAATGGATATCACCCTTGCTGGACTTCTGCTTCACTTTCATACTACTTGCAGCACTGCATGATCCGTGCGGTGGGAGTGGAGAGGAGGTGAGCTGATCTTTCTAGCTTCTTTTTTGATATTTAGTGCGATTTTGCTCCCCTCTCAAATATCATTTGTTTTTTCATGGGTATCACCCTCGCTTGACTTCTGCTTCACCTTCATATTACTTGCAGCACTGCATGATCCGTGCGGTGGGACTGGAGAGGAGGTGAGCTGATCTTTGTTGCTTCTTTTTTGATATTTAGTGTGATCTTTCTCCTTTCTCAAATATCATTTGTTTCTTTAATGGAAATCACCCTCGCGGAACTTCTGCTTCACCTTCATACTTCGTGCAGCACTGCATGATCTGTGCGGTGGCAGTGGAGAGGAGGTGAGCTGATCTCTCAAGCTTCTTTTTAGAAGATTAGTGCCATTTTGCTGCCCTCTCAAATAAAATTTGTTTTTTTTGGATATCACCCTTGCTCGACTTCTGCTTTACCTTCATACTACTTGCAGTGCTGCATGATGCACGTGCTGGGATTGGAGAGGAGGTGAGCTGATCTTTGTTGCTTCTTTTTTGATATTTAGTGTGATCTTGCTCCCCTCTCAAATATCATTTGCTTTTTATGGATATCACCCTCACTGAACTTCGTCTTCACCTTCATACTACGTGCAGCACTGCATGATCCACGTGGTGGGACTGGACAGAAGGTGAGCTGCTTTTTGTTGCTTCTTTTTTGATATTTAGAGTGATCTTGCTCCCCTCTCAAATATCATTTGTTTTTTTAATGGATATCACCCTTGCTGGACTTCTGCTTCACTTTCATACTACTTGCAGCACTGCATGATGCACGTGCTGGGATTGGAGAGGAGGTGAGCTGATCTTTGTTGCTTCTTTTTTGATATTTAGTGTGATCTTGCTCCCCTCTCAAATATAACTTTTTTTTTTGGATTTCACCCTCGCTGGACATCTGCTTCACCTTCATACTACTTGCAGCATGGCCTGATGACCACGGCGGGACTGGAGAGGAGGTGAGCTTATCTTTGTTGCTTCTTTTTTTATATTTAGTGCGATCTTGCTCCCATCTCAAATATCATTTGTTTTTTATGGGTTTCACCCTCGCTGGACTTCTGCTTCACCTTCTTACTACTTGCAGCACGGCATGATCACCGCGGCGGGACTGGAGAGGAGGTGAGCTGATCTTTGTTGCTTCTTTTTTGATATTTAGTGCGATTTTGCTCCCCTCTCAAATATCATTTGTTTTTTCATGGGTATCACCCTCGCTGGACTTATGCTTCACCTTCATACTATTTGCAGCACTACATGATCCGTGCGGTGGGACTGGAGAGTAGGTGAGCTGATCTTTGTTGCTTCTTTTTTGATATTTAGTGCGATTTTGCTCCCCTCTCAAACATCATTTGTTTTTTCATGGGTATCACCCTCGCTGGACTTCTGCTTCACCTTCATACTACTTGCAGCACTGCATGATCCGTGCGGTGGGACTGGAGAGGAGGTGAGCTGATCTTTGTTGCTTCTTTTTTGATATTTAGTGTGATTTTTCTCCCCTCTCAAATATCATTTGTTTCTTTAATGGAAATCACCCTCGCGGAACTTCTGCTTCACCTTCATCCTACGTGCAGCACTGCATGATCTGTGCGGTGGCAGTGGAGAGGAGGTGAGCTGATCTCTCAAGCTTCTTTTTAGAAGATTAGTGCCATTTTGCTGCCCTCTCAAATATAATTTGTTTTTTTATGGATATCACCCTTGCTCGACTTCTGCTTCACCTTCATACTACTTGCAGTGCTGCATGATGCACGTGCTGGGATTGGAGAGGAGGTGAGCTGATCTTTGTTGCTTCTTTTTTGATATTTAGTGTGATCTTGCGCCCCTCTCAAATATCATTTGTTTTTTATGGATATCACCCTCGCTGAACTTCTGCTTCACCTTCATTCTACGTGCAGCACTGCATGATCCGTGCAGTGGGACTGAAGAGGAGGTGAGCTGATCTTTGTTGCTTCTTTTTTGATATTTAGTGCGATCTTACTCCCCTCTCAAATATCTTTTTTTTATGGGTATCACCCTCGCTGGACCTCTGCTTCACCTTCATGCTACTTGCAGCACTGCATGATCCGCGCGGTGGGACTGGAGAGGAGGTAAGCTGATCTTTGTTGCTTCTTTTTTGATATTTAGTGCGATCTTGCTCCCCTCTCAATAATATTTTTTTATGGGTATTACCCTCGCTGGATGTCTGCTTCACCTTCATGCTACTTTTATCAGTGCATGATCCGCGCGGTGGGCCTAGACAGGAGGTGAGCTGATCTTTGTTGCTTCTTTTTTGATATTTAGTGCGATCTTGCTCCCCTCTCAAATATCATTTGTTTTTTTTATGGATCTCATCCTCGCTGGACTTCTGCTTCACCTTTTTATTACGTGAAGCACTGCATGATCCGTGTGGGACTGGAGTGGAGGTGAGCTGATCTTTGTTGCTTTTGATATTTAGTGCAATTTTGCTCCCCTCTCAAATACCATTTGTTTTTTATGGGTATCACCCTCGCTGGACTTCTGCTTCACCTTCATACTACTTGCAGCACTGCATGATCCGCGCTGTGGGACTGGCGAGGAGGTGAGCTGATCTTTGTTGCTTCTTTCTTGATATTTAGTGTGATCTTGCTCCCCTCTCAAATATCATTTTATTCTTTAATTGATATCACACTCGATGGACTTCTGCTTCACCTTCATACTACTTGCAGCACTGCATGATCTGTGCGATGGGACTGGAGAGGAGGTGAGCTGATCTTTGTTGCTTCTTTTTTAATATTTAGTGCGATCTTGCTCCCCTCTCAAATATCATTTGCTTTTTATGTATATCACCCTCGCTGGACTACTGCTTAACCTTCATACTACTTGCAGCACTGCATGATCTGTGCGATGGGACTGGAGAGGAGGTGAGCTGATCTTTCTAGCTTCTTTTTTGATATTTAGTGCAATTTTGCTCCCCTCTCAAATGTCATTTGTTTTTTATGGGTATCACCCTCGCTGGACTTCTGCTTCACCTTCATATTACTTGCAGCACTGCATGATCCGTGCGGTGGGACTGGAGAGGAGGTGAGCTGATCTTTGTTGCTTCTTTTTTGATATTTAGTGTGATCTTTCTCCTTTCTCAAATATCATTTGTTTCTTCAATGGAAATCACCCTCGCGGAACTTCTGCTTCACCTTCATACTACTTGCAGCACTGCATGATCCGCGCTGTGGGACTGGCGAGGAGGTGAGCTGATCTTTGTTGCTTCTTTCTTGATATTTAGTGTGATCTTGCTCCCCTCTCAAATATCATTTTATTCTTTAATTGATATCACACTCGATGGACTTCTGCTTCACCTTCATACTACTTGCAGCACTGCATGATCTGTGCGATGGGACTGGAGAGGTGAGCTGATATTTGTTGCTTCTTTTTTGATATTTAATGCGATATTGCTCCCCTCTCAAATATCATTTTTTTTATGTGTATCACCCTCGCTGGACATCTGCTTCACCTTCAAACTACTTGCAGCACTGCATGATCCGCGCGGTGGGACTGGAGAAGAGGTGAGCTGATCTTTGTTGCTTCTTTTTTGATATTTAGTGCGATCTTGCTCCCGTCTCAAATATCTTTTTTTTACGGATATCACCCTCGCTGGACTTCTGCTTCACCTTCATACTACTTACAGCACTGCATGATCTGTGTGGTGGGACTGGAGAGGAGGTGAGCTGATCTTTGTTGCTTCTTTTTTGATATTTAGTGTGATCTTGCTACCCTCTCAAATATCATTTGTTTCTTTAATGGATATCACGCTTAATGGACTTCTGCTTCAACTTCATACTACTTGCAGAACTGTATGATCCGCGCAGTGGGACTGGAGAGGAGGTGAGCTGATCTTTGTTGCTTCTATTTTGATATTTAGTGCGATCTTCCTCCTCTCTCAAATATCATTTGTTTTTGTATGGATATCACCCTCGCTGGACTTTTTCTTCACCTTCATACTACATGCAGCACTGCTTGATCTGAACCGTGGGAATGGAGAGGAGGTGAGCTGATCTTTGTTGCTTCTTTTTTGATATTTAGTGCGATCTTGCTCCCCTCTCAAATATTTGTTTTTTATGGGTTTCACCCTCGCTGGACTTCTGCTTCACCTTAATACTACTTACAGCACTGCATGATCTGTCCGGTGGGACTGGAGAGGAGGTGAGCTGATCTTTGTTGCTTGGTTTTTGATATTTAATGTGATCATGCTCCCCTCTCAAATATCATTTGTTTTTTTAATGGATATCACCCTTGCTGGACTTCTGATTCACTTTCATACTAGTTGCAGCACTGCATGATCCGCGCCGTGGGACTGGACAGGAGGTGAGCTGATCTTTGTTGCTTCTTTTTTGATATTTAGTGTGACCTTGCTCCCCTCTCAAATATAATTTGCTTTTTTAATGTATATCACCCTCGCTGGACTACTGCTTCACCTTCATACTACATGCAGCACTGCATGATCCATGCGGTGGGAGTGGAGAGGAGGAGAGCTGATCTATTTAGCTTCTTTTTTGATATTTAGTGCGATTTTGCTCCCCTCTCAAATATCATTTGTTTTTTATGGGTTTCACCATCGCTGGACTTCTGCTTTACCTTCATACTACATGCAGCACTGCATGATCCGTGCGATGGGAGTGGAGAGGAGGTGAGCTGATCTTTCTAGCTTCTTTTTTTGATATTTAGTGCGATTTTGCTCCCCTCTCAAATATCATTTATTTTTTTATGGGTATCACCCTGGTTGGACTTCTGCTTCACCTTCATACTACATGCAGCACTGCATGATCCGTGCGGTGGGAGTGGAGAGGAGGTGATCTGATCTTTGTTGCTTCTTTTTTGATATTTAGTGCGATCTTGCTCCCCTCTCAAATATCATTTGTTTTTTTATGGACATCACCCTCGCTGGTCTTCTGCTTCACCTTCATACTACTTACAGCACTGCATGAACTGTGCAGGGGGATTGGAGAGGAGGTGACCTGATCTTTGTTGCTTGTTTATTGATATTTAGTGTGATCTTGCTCCCCTCTCAAATATCATTTGTTTCTTTAATGGATATCACCCTCGATGGACTTCTGCTTCACCTTCATACTACTTACAGCACTGCATGATCTGTGCGGTGGCACTGGAGAGGTGAGCTGATCTTTGTTGCTTCTTTTTTGATATTTAGTGTGATCTTGCTCCCCTCTCAAATATCATTTGTTTCTTTAATGGAAATAACCGTCGCAGAACTTCTGCTTCACCTTCATACTACGTGCAGCACTGCATGATCCGTGCGGTGGAACTGGAGATGAGGTGATCTGATCTTTGTTGCTTCTTTTTTGATATTTAGTGCGATCTTGCTCCCCTTTCAAATATCATTTTTTTTTCATGAATATCACCCTCGCTGGACTTCTGCTTCACCTTCATACTACTTGCAGCACTGCATGATCACCGCAGCGGGACTGGAGCGGAGGTGAGCTCATCTTTGTTTCTTTTTTTTTTTTATATTTAGTGCGATCTTGATCCCCTCTCAAATATCATTTGTTTTTTATGGGTTTCACCCTCGCTGGACTTCTGCTTCACCTTCATACTACTTGCAGCACTGCATGATCCGTGCGGTGGGAGTGGAGAGGAGGTGAGCTGATCTTTGTTGCTTTTTTTTGATATTTAGTGCGATCTTGCTCCCCTCTCAAATACCATTTGATTTTTGATGGATATCACCCTCGCTTGACTTCTGCTTCACCTTCATTCTACTTGCAGCACGGCATTTACACCGCGGCGGGACTGGAGAGGAGGTGAGCTGATCTTTGTTGCTTATTTTTTGATATTTAGTGCGATCTTGCTCCCCTCTCAAATATCATTTGTTTTTTTGGGTTTCACCCTCGCTGGACTTCTGCTTCACCTTAATACTACTTACATCACTGCATGATCTGTGCGGTGGGACTGGAGAGGAGGTGAGCTGATCTTTGTTGCTTGTTTTTTGATATTTAGTGCGATCTTGCTCCCCTCTCAAACATCATTTGTTTTTTTTTATGGGTTTTACTCTCGCTGGACTTCTGCTTCACCTTCACACTACTTGCAGCACTGCATGATCAGCGCAGTGGGACTGGAGAGGAGGTGAGCTGATCTTTGAAGCTTGTTTTTAGATACTTAGTGCCATCTTGCTACTCTCTCGAATATCATTTGTTTTTTTATGGATATCATCCTCGCTGGACTTCTGCTTCACCTTCATACTACGTGCAGCACTGCATGATCCGTGCGGTGGGACTGGAGTGGAGGTGAGCAGATCTTTATTGCTTCTTTTTTGATATTTAGTACAATTTTGCTCCCCTCACAAATATAATTTGTTTTTTTATGAATATCACCCTCGCTGGACTTCTGCTTCACCTTCATACTACTTACAGCACTGCATGATCTGTGCGGTGGGACTGGAGAGGAGGTGAGCTGATCTTTATTGCTTGTGCTTTGATATTTAGTGTGATCTTGCTCCCCTCTCAAATATCATTTGTTTTTTTAATGGATATCACCCTTGCTGGACTTCTGATTCACTTTCATACTACTTGCAACACTGCATGATCCGCGCGGTGGGACTGGAGAGGAGGTGACCTGATCTTTGTTGCTTCTTTTTTGATATTTAGTGTGATCTTGCTCCCCTCTCATATATAATTTGTTTATTATGGATATCACTCTCGTTGGACTTCTGCTTCACCTTCATACTGCTTGCAGCACGGCATGATCACCGCGGCGGGACTGGAAAGGAGGTGAGCTGATCTTTGCTTCTTTTTTGATATTTAGTGCTATCTTCTCCCCTCTCAAATATGATTTGTTTCTTTAATGGAAATAACCGTCGCAGAACTTCTGCTTCAACTTCATACTACGTGCAGCACTGCATGATCCGTGCGGTGGAACTGGAGATGAGGTGATCTGATATTTGTTGCTTCTTTTTTGATATTTAGTGCGATCTTGCTCCCCTTTCAAATATCATTTTTTTTTCATGAATATCACCCTCGCTGGACTTCTGCTTCACCTTCATACTACTTGCAGCACTGCATGATCACCGCAGAGGGACTGGAGAGGAGGTGAGCTCATCTTTGTTTCTTTTTTTTTTTGATATTTAGTGCGATCTTGATCCCCTCTCAAATATCATTTGTTTTTTATGGGTTTCACCCTCGCTGGACTTCTGCTTCACCTTCATACTACTTGCAGCACTGCATGATCCGTGCGGTGGGACTGGAGAGGAGGTGAGCTGATCTTTGTTGCTTTTTTTTTATATTTAGTGCGATCTTGCTCCCCTCTCAAATACCATTTGATTTTTGATGGATATCACCCTCGCTTGACTTCTGCTTCACCTTCATTCTACTTGCAGCACGGCATTTACACCGCGGCGGGACTGGAGAGGAGGTGAGCTGATCTTTGTTGCTTATTTTTTGATATTTAGTGCGATCTTGCTCCCCTCTCAAATATCATTTGTTTTTTTGGGTTTCACCCTCGCTGGACTTCTGCTTCACCTTAATACTACTTACATCACTGCATGATCTGTGCGGTGGGACTGGAGAGGAGGTGAGCTGATCTTTGTTGCTTGTTTTTTGATATTTAGTGCGATCTTGCTCCCCTCTCAAACATCATTTGTTTTTTTTATGGGTTTTACTCTCGCTGGACTTCTGCTTCACCTTCACACTACTTGCAGCACTGCATGATCAGCGCAGTGGGACTGGAGAGGAGGTGAGCTGATCTTTGAAGCTTGTTTTTAGATACTTAGTGCCATCTTGCTACTCTCTCGAATATCATTTGTTTTTTTATGGATATCATCCTCGCTGGACTTCTGCTTCACCTTCATACTACGTGCAGCACTGCATGATCCGTGCGGTGGGACTGGAGTGGAGGTGAGCAGATCTTTATTGCTTCTTTTTTGATATTTAGTACAATTTTGCTCCCCTCACAAATATAATTTGTTTTTTTATGAATATCACCCTCGCTGGACTTCTGCTTCACCTTCATACTACTTACAGCACTGCATGATGTGTGCGGTGGGACTGGAGAGGAGGTGAGCTGATCTTTATTGCTTGTGCTTTGATATTTAGTGTGATCTTGCTCCCTTCTCAAATATCATTTGTTTTTTTAATGGATATCACCCTTCCTGGACTTCTGATTCACTTTCATACTACTTGCAACACTGCATGATCCGCGCGGTGGGACTGGAGAGGAGGTGACCTGATCTTTGTTGCTTCTTTTTTGATATTTAGTGTGATCTTGCTCCCCTCTCATATATAATTTGTTTTTTATGGATATCACTCTCGTTGGACTTCTGCTTCACCTTCATACTGCTTGCAGCACGGCATGATCACCGCGGCGGGACTGGAAAGGAGGTGAGCTGATCTTTGCTTCTTTTTTGATATTTAGTGCGATCTTGCTCCCCTCTCAAATATCATTAGTTTTTTTATGGGTTTCACCCTTGCTGGACTTCTGCTTCACGTTCATACTTCATGCAGCACTGCATGATCCATGCGGTGGGAGTGGAGAGGAGGTTAGCTGATCTTTGTTGCTTCTTTTTTGATATTTAGTGCGATCTTGCTCCCCTCTCAAATACCATTCATTTTTTTATGGATATCACCCTCGCTGGACTTCTGCTCCACCTTCATACTACTTACAGCACTGCATGGTCTGTGCGGTGGGACTGGAGAGGAGGTGACCTGATCTTTGTTGCTTGTTTTTTGATATTTAGTGTGATCTTGCTCCCCTCTCAAATTTCATATGTTTTTTTAATGGATATCACCCTTGCTGGACATCTGCTTCACTTTCATACTATTTGCAGCACTGCATGATCCGTGCGGTGGGTCTGGACAGGAGGTGAGCTGATCTTTGTTGCTTCTTTTTTGATATTTAGTGCTATCTTGCTCCCCTCTCAAACATCATTTGTTGTTTTATGGGTATTACTCTCGCTGGACTTCTGCTTCACCTTCACACTACTTGCAGCACTGCATGATCAGCGCAGTGGGACTGGAGAGGAGGTGAGCTGATCTTTGAAGCTCATTTTTAGATATTTAGTGCCATCTTGCTTCTCTCTTGAATATCATTTGTTTTTTTATGGATATCATCCTCGCTTGACTTCTGCTTCACCTTCATACTACGTGCAGCACTGCATGATCCGTCCGGTGGGACTGGAGTAGGGGTGAGCTGATCTTTGTTGCTTCTTTTTTGATATTTAGTACAATCTTGCTCCCCTCACAAATATCATTTGTTTTTTTATGAATATCACCCTCGCTGGACTTCTGCTCCACCTTCATACTGCTTACAGCACTGCATGGTCTGTGCGGTGGGACTGGAGAGGAGGTGAGCTGATCTTTATTGCTTGTGTTTTGATATTTAGTGTGATCTTGCTCCCCTCTCAAATATCATTTGTTTTTTTAATGGATATCACCCTTGCTGGACATCTGCTTCACTTTCATACTACTTGCAGCACTGCATGATCCGTGCGGTGGGACTGGAGTGGAGGTGAGCTGATCTTTGTTTCTTCTTTTTTTATATTTAGTGTGATCTTGCTCCCCTCTCAAATATCATTTGTTTCTTTAATGGATTTCACCCTCGATGGACTTCTGCTTCACCTTCATACTACTTGCAGCACGGCATGATCACCGCGGCGGGACTGAAGAGGAGGTGAGCTGATCTTTGTTGCTTCTTTTTTGATATTTTGTGCGATCTTGCTCCCCTCTGAAATATCATGTTTTTTTAATGGATATCACCCTTGCTGGACATCTGCTTCACTTTGATACTACTTGCAGCATTGCATGATCCGTGCGGTGGGACTGGACAGGAGGTGAGCTGATCTTTGTTGCTTCTTTTTTGATATTTAGTGTGGCCTTGCTCCCCTCTCAAATTTAATTTCTTTTTTTATGGATATCACCCTCGCTGGACTTCTGCTTCACCTTCATACTACTTGCAGCACGGCATGATCACCGCGGCAGGACTGGAGAGGAGGTGAGCTGATCTTTGTTGCTTCTTTTTTGATATTTTGTGCGATCTTGCTCCCCTCTCAAATACCATTTGTTTTTTTATGGATATCACCATCGCTGGACTTCTGGTTCACCTTCATACTACTTGCAGCACGGCATGATCACCGCGGTGGGACTGGAGAGGAGGTGAACTGATCTTTGTTGCTTCTTTTTTGATATTTAGTGCGATCTTGCTCCCCTGTCAAATATCATTTGTTTTTTTGGGTTTCACCCTCGCTGGACTTCTGCTTCACCTTAATACCCCTTACAGAACTGCATGATCTGTGCGGTGGGACTGGAGAGAAGGTGAGCTGATCTTTGTTGCTTGTTTTTTGATATTTAGTGTGATCTTGCTCCCCTCTCAAATATAATTTGTTTTTTTAATGGATATCAGCCTTGCTGGACATCTGCTTCACTTTCATACTACTTGCAGCTCTGCATGATCCACGCGGTGGGACTGGACAGGAGGTGAGCTGATCTTTGTTGCTTCTTTTTTGATATTTAGTGTGATCTTGCTCCCCTCTCAAATATAATTTGTTTTTTTTATGGATATCACCCTCGCTGGACTTCTGCTTCACCTTCAAACTGCTTGCAGCACGGCATGATCACCGCTGCGGGACTGGAAAGGAGGTGAGCTGATCTTTGAAGCTTGTTTTTAGATATTTAGTGCCATCTTGCTACTCTCTCGAATATCATTTGTTTTTTATGGATATCATCCTCGCTTGACTTCTGCTTCACCTTCATACTATGTGCAGCACTGCATGATCAGTGCGGTGGGCCTGGACAGGAGGTGAGCTGATATTTGTTGCTTCTTTTTTGATATTTAGTGCTATCTTGCTCCCCTCTCAAACATCATTTGTTGTTTTATGGGTATTACTCTCGCTGGACTTCTGCTTCACCTTCACACTACTTGCAGCACTGCATGATCAGCGCAGTGGGACTGGAGAGGAGGTGAGCTGATCTTTGAAGCTTATTTTTAGATATTTAGTGCCATCTTGCTACTCTCTTGAATATCATTTGTTTTTTTATGGATATCATCCTCGCTGGACTTCTGCTTCACCTTCATACTACTTACAGCACTGCATGATCTGTGCGGTGGGACTGGAGAGGAGGTGAGCTGATCTTTATTGCTTGTGTTTTGATATTTAGTGTGATCTTGCTCCCCTCTCGAATATCATTTGTTTTTTATGGATATCATCCTCGCTTGACTTCTGCTTCACCTTCATACTATGTGCAGCACTGCATGATCCGTGCGGTGGGACTGGAGTGGAGGTGAGCTGATCTTTGTTGCTTCTTTTTTGATATTTAGTGCAATCTTGCTCCCCTCACAAATATCATTTATTTTTTTATGCATATCACCCTCGCTGGACTTCTGCTTCACCTTCATACTACTTACAGCACTGCATGATCTGTGCGGTGGGACTGGAGCGGAGGTGAGCTGATCTTTATTGCTCGTGTTTTGAAATTTAGTGTGATCTTGCTCCCCTCTCAAATATCTTTTGTTTTTTAATGGCTATCACCCTTGCTGGACTTCTGATTCATTTTCTTGCTAGTTGCAGCACTGCATGATCCGCGCGGTGGGACTGGAGAGGAGGTGACCTGATCTTTGTTGCTTGTTTTCTGATATTTAGTGTGATCTTGCTCCCCTCTCAAATATCATTTGTTTTTTAATGGATATCACCCTTGCTGGACATGTGCTTCACTTTCATACTATTTGCAGCACTGCATGATCCGCGCGGTGGGACTGGGCAGGAGATGAGCTGATCTTTGTTGCTTCTTTTTTGATATTTAGTGTGATCTTGCTCCCCTCTCAAATATAATTTGTTTTTTTATGGATATCATCCTCGCTTGACTTCTGCTTCACCTTCATACTACGTGCAGCACTGCATGATCCGTGCGGTGGGACTGTAGTGGAGGTGAGCTGATCTTTGTTGCTTCTTTTTTGAAATTTAGTGCAATCTTGCTCCCCTCTCAAATATTTGTTTTTTATGGATTTAACCCTAGCTGGACTTCTGCTTCACTTCATACTACTTACAGCGCTGCATGATCTGTGCGGTGGGACTGGAGCGGAGGTGGTCTGATCTTTATTGCTCGTGTTTTGATATTTAGTGTGATCTTGCTCCCCTCTCAAATATCATTTGTTTTTTTAATGGATATCACCCTTGCTGGACTTCTCATTCACTTTCATACTACTTGCAGCACTGCATGATCCGCGCGGTGGGACTGGAGAGGAGGTGACCTGATCTTTGTTGCTTGTTTTTTGATATTTAGTGTGATCTTGCTCCCCTCTCAAATATCATTTGTTTTTTTTAATGGATGTCACCCTTGCTGGACATCTGCTTCACTTTCATACTATTTGCAGCACTGCATGATCCGCGCGGTGGGACTGGACAGGAGGTGAGCTGATCTTTGTTGCTTCTTTTTTGATATTTAGTGCAATCTTGCTCCCCTCACAAATATCATTTGTTTTTTTAATGAATATCACCCTCGCTGGACTTCTGCTTCACTTCATACTACTTACAGCACTGCATGATCTGTGCGGTGGGACTGGAGCGGAGGTGATCTGATCTTTATTGCTTGTGTTTTGATATTTAGTGTGATCTTGCTCCCCTCTCAAATATCATTTGTTTTTTTAGTGGATATCACCCTTGCTGGACTTCTGATTCACTTTCATACTACTTGCAGCACTGCATGATCCGCGCGGTGGGTCTGGAGAGAAGGTGAGCTGATCTTTATTGCTTCTTTTTTGATATTTAGTACAATTTTGCTCCCCTCACAAATATAATTTGTTTTTTTATGAATATCACCCTCGCTGGACTTCTGCTTCACCTTCATACTTCTTACAGCACTGCATGATCTGTGCGGTGGGACTGGAGAGGAGGTGAGCTGATCTTTATTGCTTGTGCTTTGATATTTAGTGTGATCTTGCTCCCCTCTCAAATATCATTTGTTTTTTTAATGGATATCACCCTTGCTGGACTTCTGATTCACTTTCATACTACTTGCAACACTGCATGATCCGCGCGGTGGGACTGGAGAGGAGGTGACCTGATCTTTGTTGCTTCTTTTTTGATATTTAGTGTGATCTTGCTCCCCTCTCATATATAATTTGTTTTTTATGGATATCACTCTCGTTGGACTTCTGCTTCACCTTCATACTGCTTGCAGCACGGCATGATCACCGCGGCTGGACTGGAAAGGAGGTGAGCTGATCTTTGCTTCTTTTTTGATATTTAGTGCGATCTTGCTCCCCTCTCAAATATCATTTGTTTCTTTAATGGAAATAACCGTCGCAGAACTTCTGCTTCAACTTCATACTACGTGCAGCACTGCATGATCCGTGCGGTGGAACTGGAGATGAGGTGATCTGATCTTTGTTGCTTCTTTTTTGATATTTAGTGCGATCTTGCTCCCCTTTCAAATATCATTTTTTTTTCATGAATATCACCCTCGCTGGACTTCTGCTTCACCTTCATACTACTTGCAGCACTGCATGATCACCGCAGCGGGACTGGAGAGGAGGTGAGCTCATCTTTGTTTCTTTTTTTTTTGATATTTAGTGCGATCTTGATCCCCTCTCAAATATCATTTGTTTTTTATGGGTTTCACCCTCGCTGGACTTCTGCTTCACCTTCATACTACTTGCAGCACTGCATGATCCGTGCGGTGGGACTGGAGAGGATGTGAGCTGATCTTTGTTGCTTTTTTTTATATCTAGTGCGATCTTGCTCCCCTCTCAAATACCATTTGATTTTTGATGGATATCACCCTCGCTTGACTTCTGCTTCACCTTCATTCTACTTGCAGCACGGCATTTACACCGCGGCGGGACTGGAGAGTAGGTGAGCTGATCTTTGTTGCTTATTTTTTGATATTTAGTGCGATCTTGCTCCCCTCTCAAATATCATTTGTTTTTTTGGGTTTCACCCTCGCTGGACTTCTGCTTCACCTTAATACTACTTACATCACTGCATGATCTGTGCGGTGGGACTGGAGAGGAGGTGAGCTGATCTTTGTTGCTTATTTTTTGATATTTAGTGCGATCTTGCTCCACTCTCAAACATCATTTGTTTTTTTATGGGTTTTACTCTCGCTGGACTTCTGCTTCACCTTCACACTACTTGCAGCACTGCATGATCAGCGCAGTGGGACTGGAGAGGAGGTGAGCTGATCTTTGAAGCTTGTTTTTAGATACTTAGTGCCATCTTGCTACTCTCTCGAATATCATTTGTTTTTTTATGGATATCATCCTCGCTGGACTTCTGCTTCACCTTCATACTACGTGCAGCACTGCATGATCCGTGCGGTGGGACTGGAGTGGAGGTGAGCAGATCTTTATTGCTTCTTTTTTGATATTTAGTACAATTTTGCTCCCCTCACAAATATAATTTGTTTTTTTATGAATATCACCCTCGCTGGACTTCTGCTTCACCTTCATACTACTTACAGCACTGCATGATCTGTGCGGTGGGACTGGAGAGGAGGTGAGCTGATCTTTATTGCTTGTGCTTTGATATTTAGTGTGATCTTGCTCCCCTCTCAAATATCATTTGTTTTTTTAATGGATATCACCCTTGCTGGACTTCTGATTCACTTTCATACTACTTGCAACACTGCATGATCCGCGAGGTGGGACTGGAGAGGAGGTGACCTGATCTTTGTTGCTTCTTTTTTGATATTTAGTGTGATCTTGCTCCCCTCTCATATATAATTTGTTTTTTATGGATATCACTCTCGTTGGACTTCTGCTTCACCTTCATACTGCTTGCAGCACGGCATGATCACCGCGGCGGGACTGGAAAGGAGGTGAGCTTATCTTTGCTTCTTTTTTGATATTTAGTGCGATCTTGCTCCCCTCTCAAATATCATTAGCTTTTTTATGGGTTTCACCCTTGCTGGACTTCTGCTTCACGTTCATACTACATGCAGCACTGCATGATCCATGCGGTGGGAGTGGAGAGGAGGTTAGCTGATCTTTGTTGCTTCTTTTTTGATATTTAGTGCGATCTTGCTCCCCTCTCAAATACCATTCGTTTTTTTATGGATATCACCCTCGCTGGACTTCTGCTCCACCTTCATACTGCTTACAGCACTGCATGGTCTGTGCGGTGGGACTGGAGAGGAGGTGACCTGATCTTTGTTGCTTGTTTTTTGATATTTAGTGTGATCTTGCTCCCCTCTCAAATTTCATGTTTTTTTAATGGATATCACCCTTGCTGGACATCTGCTTCACTTTCATACTATTTGCAGCACTGCATGATCCGTGCGGTGGGTCTGGACAGGAGGTGAGCTGATCTTTGTTGCTTCTTTTTTGATATTTAGTGCTATCTTGCTCCCCTCTCAAACATCATTTGTTGTTTTATGGGTATTACTCTCGCTGGACTTCTGCTTCACCTTCTCACTACTTGCAGCACTGCATGATCAGCGCAGTGGGACTGGAGAGGAGGTGAGCTGATCTTTGAAGCTCATTTTTAGATATTTAGTGCCATCTTGCTTCTCTCTTGAATATCATTTGTTTTTTTATGGATATCATCCTCGCTTGACTTCTGCTTCACCTTCATACTACGTGCAGCACTGCATGATCCGTCCGGTGGGACTGGAGTAGGGGTGAGCTGATCTTTGTTGCTTCTTTTTTGATATTTAGTACAATCTTGCTCCCCTCACAAATATCATTTGTTTTTTTATGAATATCACCCTCGCTGGACTTCTGCTCCACCTTCATACTGCTTACAGCACTGCATGGTCTGTGCGGTGGGACTGGAGAGGAGGTGAGCTGATCTTTATTGCTTGTGTTTTGATATTTAGTGTGATCTTGCTCCCCTCTCAAATATCATTTGTTTTTTTAATGGATATCACCCTTGCTGGACATCTGCTTCACTTTCATACTACTTGCAGCACTGCATGATCCGTGCGGTGGGACTGGAGTGGAGGTGAGCTGATCTTTGTTTCTTCTTTTTTTATATTTAGTGTGATCTTGCTCCCCTCTCAAATATCATTTGTTTCTTTAATGGATTTCACCCTCGATGGACTTCTGCTTCACCTTCATACTACTTGCAGCACGGCATGATCACCGCGGCGGGACTGAAGAGGAGGTGAGCTGATCTTTGTTGGTTCTTTTTTGATATTATGTGCGATCTTGCTCCCCTCTGAAATATCATGTTTTTTTAATGGATATCACCCTTGCTGGACATCTGCTTCACTTTGATACTACTTGCAGCATTGCATGATCCGTGCGGTGGGACTGGACAGGAGGTGAGCTGATCTTTGTTGCTTCTTTTTTGATATTTAGTGTGGCCTTGCTCCCCTCTCAAATTTAATTTCTTTTTTTATGGATATCACCCTCGCTGGACTTCTGCTTCACCTTCATACTACTTGCAGCACGGCATGATCACCGCGGCAGGACTGGAGAGGAGGTGAGCTGATCTTTGTTGCTTCTTTTTTGATATTTTGTGCGATCTTGCTCCCCTCTCAAATACCATTTGTTTTTTTATGGATATCACCCTCGCTGGACTTCTGGTTCACCTTCATACTACTTGCAGCACGGCATGATCACCGCAGTGGGACTGGAGAGGAGGTGATCTGATCTTTGTTGCTTCTTTTTTGATATTTAGTGCGATCTTGCTCCCCTGTCAAATATCATTTGTTTTTTTGGGTTTCACCCTCGCTGGACTTCTGCTTCACCTTAATACCCCTTACAGAACTGCATGATCTGTGCGGTGGGACTGGAGAGAAGGTGAGCTGATCTTTGTTGCTTGTTTTTTGATATTTAGTGTGATCTTGCTCCCCTCTCAAATATAATTTGTTTTTTTAATGGATATCAGCCTTGCTGGACATCTGCTTCACTTTCATACTACTTGCAGCTCTGCATGATCCACGCGGTGGGACTGGACAGGAGGTGAGCTGATCTTTGTTGCTTCTTTTTTGATATTTAGTGTGATCTTGCTCCCCTCTCAAATATAATTTGTTTTTTTTATGGATATCACCCTCGCTGGACTTCTGCTTCACCTTCAAACTGCTTGCAGCACGGCATGATCACCGCTGCGGGACTGGAAAGGAGGTGAGCTGATCTTTGAAGCTTGTTTTTAGATATTTAGTGCCATCTTGCTACTCTCTCGAATATCATTTGTTTTTTATGGATATCATCCTCGCTTGACTTCTGCTTCACCTTCATACTATGTGCAGCACTGCATGATCCGTGCGGTGGGACTGGAGTGGAGGTGAGCTGATCTTTGTTGCTTCTTTTTTGATATTTAGTGCAATCTTGCTCCCCTCTCAAATACCATTTGTTTTTTTATGGATATCACCCTCGCTGGACTTCTGCTTCACCTTCATACTGCTTACAGCACTGCATGGTCTGTGCGGTGGGACTGGAGAGGAGGTGACCTGATCTTTGTTGCTTGTTTTTTGATATTTAGTGTGATCTTGCTCCCCTCTCAAATATCATATGTTTTTTTAATGGATATCACCCTTGCTGGACATCTGCTTCACTTTCATACTATTTGCAGCACTGCATGATCCGTGCGGTGGGCCTGGACAGGAGGTGAGCTGATATTTGTTGCTTCTTTTTTGATATTTAGTGCTATCTTGCTCCCCTCTCAAACATCATTTGTTGTTTTATGGGTATTACTCTCGCTGGACTTCTGCTTCACCTTCACACTACTTGCAGCACTGCATGATCAGCGCAGTGGGACTGGAGAGGAGGTGAGCTGATCTTTGAAGCTTATTTTTAGATATTTAGTGCCATCTTGCTACTCTCTTGAATATCATTTGTTTTTTTATGGATATCATCCTCGCTGGACTTCTGCTTCACCTTCATACTACGTGCAGCACTACATGATCCGTCCGGTGGGACTGGAGTAGGGGTGAGCTGATCTTTGTTGCTTCTTTTTTGATATTTAGTACAATCTTGCTCCCCTCACAAATATCATTTGTTTTTTTATGAATATCACCCTCGCTGGACTTCTGCTTCACCTTCATACTACTTACAGCACTGCATGATCTGTGCGGTGGGACTGGAGAGGAGGTGAGCTGATCTTTATTGCTTGTGTTTTGATATTTAGTGTGATCTTGCTCCCCTCTCAAATATAATTTGTTTTTTTAATGGATATCACCCTTGCTGGACTTCTGCTTCACTTTCATACTACTTGCAGCACTGCATGATCCGTGCGGTGGGACTGGAGTGGAGGTGAGCTGATCTTTGTTGCTTCTTTTTTTATATTTAGTGTGATCTTGCTCCCCTCTCAAATATCATTTGTTTCTTTAATGGATTTCACCCTCGTTGGACTTCTGCTTCACCTTCATACTAATTGCAGCACGGCATGATCACCGCGGCGGGACTGAAGAGGAGGTGAGCTGATCTTTGTTGCTTCTTTTTTGATATTTTGTGCGATCTTGCTCCCCTCTGAAATATCATGTTTTTTTAATGGATATCACCCTTGCTGGACATCTGCTTCACTTTGATACTACTTGCAGCATTGCATGATCCGTGCGGTGGGACTGGACAGGAGGTGAGCTGATCTTTGTTGCTTCTTTTTTGATATTTAGTGTGATCTTGCTCCCCTTTCAAATATCATTTGTTTTTTTGGGTTTCACCCTCGCTGGACTTCTGCTTCACCTTAATACTACTTACAGAACTGCATGATCTGTGCGGTGGGACTGGAGAGGAGGTGAGCTGATCTTTGTTGCTTGTTTTTTGATATTTAGTGTGATCTTGCTCCCCTCTCAAATATCATTTGTTTTTTTAATGGATATCACCCTTGCTGGACATCTGCTTCACTTTCATACTACTTGCAGCACTGCATGATCCACGCGGTGGGACTGGACAGGAGGTGAGCTGATCTTTGTTGCTTCTTTTTTGATATTTAGTGTGATCTTGCTCCCCTCTCAAATATAATTTGTTTTTTTATGGATATCACCCTCGCTGGACTTCTGCTTCACCTTCAAACTGCTTGCAGGACGGCATGATCACCGCTCTGGGACTGGAAAGGAGGTGAGCTGATCTTTGAAGCTTGTTTTTAGATATTTAGTGCCATCTTGCTACTCTCTCGAATATCATTTGTTTTTTATGGATATCATCCTCGCTGGACTTCTGCTTCACCTTCATACTACGTGCAGCACTACATGATCCGTCCGGTGGGACTGGAGTAGGGGTGAGCTGATCTTTGTTGCTTCTTTTTTGATATTTAGTACAATCTTGCTCCCCTCACAAATATCATTTGTTTTTTTATGAATATCACCCTCGCTGGACTTCTGCTTCACCTTCATACTGCTTACAGCACTGCATGGTCTGTGCGGTGGGACTGGAGAGGAGGTGACCTGATCTTTGTTGCTTGTTTTTTGATATTTAGTGTGATCTTGCTCCCCTCTCAAATATCATATGTTTTTTTAATGGATATCACCCTTGCTGGACATCTGCTTCACTTTCATACTATTTGCAGCACTGCATGATCCGTGCGGTGGGACTGGACAGGAGGTGAGCTGATCTTTGTTGCTTCTTTTTTTATATTTAGTGTGATCTTGCTCCCCTGTCAAATATCATTTGTTTTTTTGGGTTTCACCCTCGCTGTACTTCTGCTTCACCTTAATACTACTTACAGAACTGCATGATCTGTGCGGTGGGACTGGAGAGGAGGTGAGCTGATCTTTGTTGCTTGTTTTTTGATATTTAGTGTGATCTTGCTCCCCTCTCAAATATCATTTGTTTTTTTAATGGATATCACCCTTGCTGGACATCTGCTTCACTTTCATACTACTTGCAGCACTGCATGATCCACGCGGTGGGACTGGACAGGAGGTGAGCTGATATTTGTTGCTTCTTTTTTGATATTTAGTGCTATCTTGCTCCCCTCTCAAACATCATTTGTTGTTTTATGGGTATTACTCTCGCTGGACTTCTGCTTCACCTTCACACTACTTGCAGCACTGCATGATCAGCGCAGTGGGACTGGAGAGGAGGTGAGCTGATCTTTGAAGCTTATTTTTAGATATTTAGTGCCATCTTGCTACTCTCTTGAATATCATTTGTTTTTTTATGGATATCATCCTCGCTGGACTTCTGCTTCACCTTCATACTACGTGCAGCACTACATGATCCGTCCGGTGGGACTGGAGTAGGGGTGAGCTGATCTTTGTTGCTTCTTTTTTGATATTTAGTACAATCTTGCTCCCCTCACAAATATCATTTGTTTTTTTATGAATATCACCCTCGCTGGACTTCTGCTTCACCTTCATACTACTTACAGCACTGCATGATCTGTGCGGTGGGACTGGAGAGGAGGTGAGCTGATCTTTATTGCTTGTGTTTTGATATTTAGTGTGATCTTGCTCCCCTCTCAAATATCATTTGTTTTTTTAATGGATATCACCCTTGCTGGACTTCTGCTTCACTTTCATACTACTTGCAGCACTGCATGATCCGTGCGGTGGGACTGGAGTGGAGGTGAGCTGATCTTTGTTGCTTTTTTTTTATATTTAGTGTGATCTTGCTCCCCTCTCAAATATCATTTGTTTCTTTAATGGATTTCACCCTCGTTGGATTTCTGCTTCACCTTCATACTAATTGCAGCACGGCATGATCACCGCGGCGGGACTGAAGAGGAGGTGAGCTGATCTTTGTTGCTTCTTTTTTGATATTTTGTGCGATCTTGCTCCCCTCTGAAATATCATGTTTTTTTAATGGATATCACCCTTGCTGGACATCTGCTTCACTTTGATACTACTTGCAGCATTGCATGATCCGTGCGGTGGGACTGGACAGGAGGTGAGCTGATCTTTGTTGCTTCTTTTTTGATATTTAGTGTGATCTTGCTCCCCTGTCAAATATCATTTGTTTTTTTGGGTTTCACCCTCGCTGGACTTCTGCTTCACCTTAATACTACTTACAGAACTGCATGATCTGTGCGGTGGGACTGGAGAGGAGGTGAGCTGATCTTTGTTGCTTGTTTTTTGATATTTAGTGTGATCTTGCTCCCCTCTCAAATATCATTTGTTTTTTTAATGGATATCACCCTTGCTGGACATCTGCTTCACTTTCATACTACTTGCAGCACTGCATGATCCACGCGGTGGGACTGGACAGGAGGTGAGCTGATCTTTGTTGCTTCTTTTTTGATATTTAGTGTGATCTTGCTCCCCTCTCAAATATAATTTGTTTTTTTATGGATATCACCCTCGCTGGACTTCTGCTTCACCTTCAAACTGCTTGCAGCACGGCATGATCACCGCTGTGGGACTGGAAAGGAAGTGAGCTGATCTTTGAAGCTTGTTTTTAGATATTTAGTGCCATCTTGCTACTCTCTCGAATATCATTTGTTTTTTATGGATATCATCCTCGCTGGACTTCTGCTTCACCTTCATACTACGTGCAGCACTACATGATCCGTCCGGTGGGACTGGAGTAGGGGTGAGCTGATCTTTGTTGCTTCTTTTTTGATATTTAGTACAATCTTGCTCCCCTCACAAATATCATTTGTTTTTTTATGAATATCACCCTCGCTGGACTTCTGCTTCACCTTCATACTACTTACAGCACTGCATGATCTGTGCGGTGGGACTGGAGAGGAGGTGAGCTGATCTTTATTGCTTGTGTTTTGATATTTAGTGTGATCTTGCTCCCCTCTCAAATATCATTTGTTTTTTTAATGGATATCACCCTTGCTGGACTTCTGCTTCACTTTCATACTACTTGCAGCACTGCATGATCCGTGCGGTGGGACTGGAGTGGAGGTGAGCTGATCTTTGTTGCTTCTTTTTTTATATTTAGTGTGATCTTGCTCCCCTCTCAAATATCATTTGTTTCTTTAATGGATTTCACCCTCGTTGGACTTCTGCTTCACCTTCATACTGCTTGCAGCATGGCATGATCACCGCGACGGGACTGGAAAGGAGGTGAGCTGATCTTTGTTGCTTCTTTTTTGATATTTAGTGCGATCTTGCTCCCCTCTCAAATATCAATAGTTTTTTTATGGGTTTCACCCTCGCTGGACTTCGGCTTCACCTTCATACTTCGTGCAGCACTGCATGATCCGTGCGGTGGGACTGGAGTGGAGGTGAGGTGATCTTTGTTGCTTCTTTTTTCATATTTAGTGCAATCTTGCTCCCCTCACAAATATCATTTGTTTTTTTTAATGAATATCACCCTCGCTGGACTTCTGCTTCACTTCATACTACTTACAGCACTGCATGATCTGTGCAGTGGGACTGGAGCGCAGGTGATCTGATCTTTATTGCTCGTGTTTTGATATTTAGTGTGATCTTGCTCCCCTCTCAAATATCATTTGTTTTTTTAATGGATATCACCCTTGCTGGACTTCTGATTCACTTTCATACTACTTGCAGCACTGCATGATCCGCGCGGTGGGACTGGAGAGGAGGTGACCTGATCTTTGTTGCTTGTTTTTTGATATTTAGTGTGATCTTGCTCCCCTCTCAAATATCATTTGTTTTTTTAATGGATGTCACCCTTGCTGGACATCTGCTTCACTTTCATACTATTTGCAGCACTGCATAATCCGCGCGGTGGGACTGGACAGGAGGTGAGCTGATCTTTGTTGCTTCTTTTTTGATATTTGGTGTGATCTTGCTCCCCTCTCAAATATAATTTGTTTTTTTATGGATATCATCCTCGCTGGACTTCTGCTTCACCTTCATACTACTTACAGCACTGCATGATCTGTGCGGTGGGACTGGAGAGTAGGTGAGCTGATCTTTATTGCTTGTGTTTTGATATTTAGTGTGATCTTGCTCCCCTCTCAAATATCATTTGTTTTTTTAATGGATATCACCCTTGCTGGACATCTGCTTCACTTTCATACTACTTGCAGCACTGCATGATCCGTGCGGTGGGACTGGAGTGGAGGTGAGCTGATCTTTGTTTCTTCTTTTTTTATATTTAGTGTGATCTTGCTCCCCTCTCAAATATCATTTGTTTCTTTAATGGATTTCACCCTCGATGGACTTTTGCTTCACCTTCATACTACTTGCAGCACGGCATGATCACCGCGGCGGGACTGAAGAGGAGGTGAGCTGATCTTTGTTGCTTCTTTTTTGATATTTTGTGCGATCTTGCTCCCCTCTGAAATATCATGTTTTTTTAATGGATATCACCCTTGCTGGACATCTGCTTCACTTTGATACTACTTGCAGCATTGCATGATCCGTGCGGTGGGACTGGACAGGAGGTGAGCTGATCTTTGTTGCTTCTTTTTTGATATTTAGTGTGGCCTTGCTCCCCTCTCAAATTTAATTTCTTTTTTTATGGATATCACCCTCGCTGGACTTCTGCTTCACCTTCATACTACTTGCAGCACGGCATGATCACCGCGGCAGGACTGGAGAGGAGGTGAGCTGATCTTTGTTGCTTCTTTTTTGATATTTTGTGCGATCTTGCTCCCCTCTCAAATACCTTTTGTTTTTTTATGGATATCACCCTCGCTGGACTTCTGGTTCACCTTCATACTACTTGCAGCACGGCATGATCACCGCGGTGGGACTGGAGAGGAGGTGAACTGATCTTTGTTGCTTCTTTTTTGATATTTAGTGCGATCTTGCTCCCCTGTCAAATATCATTTGTTTTTTTGGGTTTCACCCTCGCTGGACTTCTGCTTCACCTTAATACCCCTTACAGAAATGCATGATCTGTGCGGTGGGACTGGAGAGAAGGTGAGCTGATCTTTGTTGCTTGTTTTTTGATATTTAGTGTGATCTTGCTCCCCTCTCAAATATAATTTGTTTTTTTAATGGATATCAGCCTTGCTGGACATCTGCTTCACTTTCATACTACTTGCAGCTCTGCATGATCCACGCGGTGGGACTGGACAGGAGGTGAGCTGATCTTTGTTGCTTCTTTTTTGATATTTAGTGTGATCTTGCTCCCCTCTCAAATATAATTTTTTTTTTATGGATATCACCCTCGCTGGACTTCTGCTTCACCTTCAAACTGCGTGCAGCACGGCATGATCACCGCTGCGGGACTGGAAAGGAGGTGAGCTGATCTTTGAAGCTTGTTTTTAGATATTTAGTGCCATCTTGCTACTCTCTCGAATATCATTTGTTTTTTATGGATATCATCCTCGCTTGACTTCTGCTTCACCTTCATACTATGTGCAGCACTGCATGATCCGTGCGGTGGGACTGGAGTGGAGGTGAGCTGATCTTTGTTGCTTCTTTTATGATATTTAGTGCAATCTTGCTCCCCTCTCAAATACCATTTGTTTTTTTATGGATATCACCATCGCTGGACTTCTGCTTCACCTTCATACTGCTTACAGCACTGCATGGTCTGTGCGGTGGGACTGGAGAGGAGGTGACCTGATCTTTGTTGCTTGTTTTTTGATATTTAGTGTGATCTTGCTCCCCTCTCAAATATCATATGTTTTTTTAATGGATATCACCCTTGCTGGACATCTGCTTCACTTTCATACTATTTGCAGCACTGCATGATCCGTGCGGTGGGCCTGGACAGGAGGTGAGCTGATATTTGTTGCTTCTTTTTTGATATTTAGTGCTATCTTGCTCCCCTCTCAAACATCATTTGTTGTTTTATGGGTATTACTCTTGCTGGACTTCTGCTTCACCTTCACACTACTTGCAGCACTGCATGATCAGCGCAGTGGGACTGGAGAGGAGGTGAGCTGATCTTTGAAGCTTATTTTTAGATATTTAGTGCCATCTTGCTACTCTCTTGAATATCATTTGTTTTTTTATGGATATCATCCTCGCTGGACTTCTGCTTCACCTTCATACTACGTGCAGCACTACATGATCCGTCCGGTGGGACTGGAGTAGGGGTGAGCTATTCTTTGTTGCTTCTTTTTTGATATTTAGTACAATCTTGCTCCCCTCAAAAATATCATTTGTTTTTTTAGGAATATCACCCTCGCTGGACTTCTGCTTCACCTTCATACTACTTACAGCACTGCATGATCTGTGCGGTGGGACTGAAGAGGAGGTGAGCTGATCTTTGTTGCTTCTTTTTTGATATTTTGTGCGATCTTGCTCCCCTCTGAAATATCATGTTTTTTTGATGGATATCACCCTTGCTGGACATCTGCTTCACTTTGATACTACTTGCAGCATTGCATGATCCGTGCGGTGGGACTGGACAGGAGGTGAGCTGATCTTTGTTGCTTCTTTTTTGATATTTAGTGTGATCTTGCTCCCCTGTCAAATATCATTTGTTTTTTTGGGTTTCACCCTCGCTGGACTTCTGCTTCACCTTAATACTACTTACAGAACTGCATGATCTGTGCGGTGGGACTGGAGAGGAGGTGAGCTGATCTTTGTTGCTTGTTTTTTGATATTTAGTGTGATCTTGCTCCCCTCTCAAATATCATTTGTTTTTTTAATGGATATCACCCTTGCTGGACATCTGCTTCACTTTCATACTACTTGCAGCACTGCATGATCCACGCGGTGGGACTGGACAGGAGGTGAGCTGATATTTGTTGCTTCTTTTTTGATATTTAGTGCTATCTTGCTCCCCTCTCAAACATCATTTGTTGTTTTATGGGTATTACTCTCGCTGGACTTCTGCTTCACCTTCACACTACTTGCAGCACTGCATGATCAGCGCAGTGGGACTGGAGAGGAGGTGAGCTGATCTTTGAAGCTTATTTTTAGATATTTAGTGCCATCTTGCTACTCTCTTGAATATCATTTGTTTTTTTATGGATATCATCCTCGCTGGACTTCTGCTTCACCTTCATACTACGTGCAGCACTACATGATCCGTCCGGTGGGACTGGAGTAGGGGTGAGCTGATCTTTGTTGCTTCTTTTTTGATATTTAGTACAATCTTGCTCCCCTCACAAATATCATTTGTTTTTTTATGAATATCACCCTCGCTGGACTTCTGCTTCACCTTCATACTACTTACAGCACTGCATGATCTGTGCGGTGGGACTGGAGAGGAGGTGAGCTGATCTTTATTGCTTGTGTTTTGATATTTAGTGTGATCTTGCTCCCCTCTCAAATATCATTTGTTTTTTTAATGGATATCACCCTTGCTGGACTTCTGCTTCACTTTCATACTACTTGCAGCACTGCATGATCCGTGCGGTGGGACTGGAGTGGAGGTGAGCTGATCTTTGTTGCTTCTTTTTTTATATTTAGTGTGATCTTGCTCCCCTCTCAAATATCATTTGTTTCTTTAATGGATTTCACCCTCGTTGGATTTCTGCTTCACCTTCATACTAATTGCAGCACGGCATGATCACCGCGGCGGGACTGAAGAGGAGGTGAGCTGATCTTTGTTGCTTCTTTTTTGATATTTTGTGCGATCTTGCTCCCCTCTGAAATATCATGTTTTTTTAATGGATATCACCCTTGCTGGACATCTGCTTCACTTTGATACTACTTGCAGCATTGCATGATCCGTGCGGTGGGACTGGACAGGAGGTGAGCTGATCTTTGTTGCTTCTTTTTTGATATTTAGTGTGATCTTGCTCCCCTGTCAAATATCATTTGTTTTTTGGGTTTCACCCTCGCTGGACTTCTGCTTCACCTTAATACTACTTACAGAACTGCATGATCTGTGCGGTGGGACTGGAGAGGAGGTGAGCTGATCTTTGTTGCTTGTTTTTTGATATTTAGTGTGATCTTGCTCCCCTCTCAAATATCATTTGTTTTTTTAATGGATATCACCCTTGCTGGACATCTGCTTCACTTTCATACTACTTGCAGCACTGCATGATCCACGCGGTGGGACTGGACAGGAGGTGAGCTGATCTTTGTTGCTTCTTTTTTGATATTTAGTGTGATCTTGCTCCCCTCTCAAATATAATTTGTTTTTTTATGGATATCACCCTCGCTGGACTTCTGCTTCACCTTCAAACTGCTTGCAGCACGGCATGATCACCGCTGTGGGACTGGAAAGGAGGTGAGCTGATCTTTGAAGCTTGTTTTTAGATATTTAGTGCCATCTTGCTACTCTCTCGAATATCATTTGTTTTTTATGGATATCATCCTCGCTGGACTTCTGCTTCACCTTCATACTACGTGCAGCACTACATGATCCGTCCGGTGGGACTGGAGTAGGGGTGAGCTGATCTTTGTTGCTTCTTTTTTGATATTTAGTACAATCTTGCTCCCCTCACAAATATCATTTGTTTTTTTATGAATATCACCCTCGCTGGACTTCTGCTTCACCTTCATACTACTTACAGCACTGCATGATCTGTGCGGTGGGACTGGAGAGGAGGTGAGCTGATCTTTATTGCTTGTGTTTTGATATTTAGTGTGATCTTGCTCCCCTCTCAAATATCATTTGTTTTTTTAATGGATATCACCCTTGCTGGACTTCTGCTTCACTTTCATACTACTTGCAGCACTGCATGATCCGTGCGGTGGGACTGGAGTGGAGGTGAGCTGATCTTTGTTGCTTCTTTTTTTATATTTAGTGTGATCTTGCTCCCCTCTCAAATATCATTTGTTTCTTTAATGGATTTCACCCTCGTTGGACTTCTGCTTCACCTTCATACTGCTTGCAGCACGGCATGATCACCGCGGCGGGGCTGGAAAGGAGGTGAGCTGATCTTTGTTGCTTCTTTTTTGATATTTAGTGTGATCTTGCTCCCCTCTCAAATATAATTTGTTTTTTTATGGATATCACTCTCGCTGGACTTCTGCTTCACCTTCATACTGCTTGCAGCACGGCATGATCACCGCGACGGGACTGGAAAGGAGGTGAGCTGATCTTTGTTGCTTCTTTTTTGATATTTAGTGCGATCTTGCTCCCCTCTCAAATATCAATAGTTTTTTTATGGGTTTCACCCTCGCTGGACTTCGGCTTCACCTTCATACTACGTGCAGCACTGCATGATCCGTGCGGTGGGACTGGAGTGGAGGTGAGGTGATCTTTGTTGCTTCTTTTTTGATATTTAGTGCAATCTTGCTCCCCTCACAAATATCATTTGTTTTTTTTAATGAATATCACCCTCGCTGGACTTCTGCTTCACTTCATACTACTTACAGCACTGCATGATCTGTGCAGTGGGACTGGAGCGGAGGTGATCTGATCTTTATTGCTCGTGTTTTGATATTTAGTGTGATCTTGCTCCCCTCTCAAATATCATTTGTTTTTTTAATGGATATCACCCTTGCTGGACTTCTGATTCACTTTCATACTACTTGCAGCACTGCATGATCCGCGCGGTGGGACTGGAGAGGAGGTGACCTGATCTTTGTTGCTTGTTTTTTGATATTTAGTGTGATCTTGCTCCCCTCTCAAATATCATTTGTTTTTTTAATGGATGTCACCCTTGCTGGACATCTGCTTCACTTTCATACTATTTGCAGCACTGCATAATCCGCGCGGTGGGACTGGACAGGAGGTGAGCTGATCTTTGTTGCTTCTTTTTTGATATTTGGTGTGATCTTGCTCCCCTCTCAAATATAATTTGTTTTTTTATGGATATCATCCTCGCTGGACTTCTGCTTCACCTTCATACTGCTTACAGCACTGCATGATCTGTGCGGTGGGACTGGAGAGGAGGTGAGCTGATCTTTATTGCTTGTGTTTTGATATTTAGTGTGATCTTGCTCCCCTCTCAAATATCATTTGTTTTTTTAATGGATATCACCCTTGCTGGACATCTGCTTCACTTTCATACTACTTGCAGCACTGCATGATCCGTGCGGTGGGACTGGAGTGGAGGTGAGCTGATCTTTGTTTCTTCTTTTTTTATATTTAGTGTGATCTTGCTCCCCTCTCAAATATCATTTGTTTCTTTAATGGATTTCACCCTCGATGGACTTTTGCTTCACCTTCATACTACTTGCAGCACGGCATGATCACCGCGGCGGGACTGAAGAGGAGGTGAGCTGATCTTTGTTGCTTCTTTTTTGATATTTTGTGCGATCTTGCTCCCCTCTGAAATATCATGTTTTTTTAATGGATATCACCCTTGCTAGACATCTGCTTCACTTTGATACTACTTGCAGCATTGCATGATCCGTGCGGTGGGACTGGACAGGAGGTGAGCTGATCTTTGTTGCTTCTTTTTTGATATTTAGTGTGGCCTTGCTCCCCTCTCAAATTTAATTTCTTTTTTTATGGATATCACCCTCGCTGGACTTCTGCTTCACCTTCATACTACTTGCAGCACGGCATGATCACCGCGGCAGGACTGGAGAGGAGGTGAGCTGATCTTTGTTGCTTCTTTTTTGATATTTTGTGCGATCTTGCTCCCCTCTCAAATACCTTTTGTTTTTTTATGGATATCACCCTCGCTGGACTTCTGGTTCACCTTCATACTACTTGCAGCACGGCATGATCACCGCGGTGGGACTGGAGAGGAGGTGAACTGATCTTTGTTGCTTCTTTTTTGATATTTAGTGCGATCTTGCTCCCCTGTCAAATATCATTTGTTTTTTTGGGTTTCACCCTCGCTGGACTTCTGCTTCACCTTAATACCCCTTACAGAAATGCATGATCTGTGCGGTGGGACTGGAGAGAAGGTGAGCTGATCTTTGTTGCTTGTTTTTTGATATTTAGTGTGATCTTGCTCCCCTCTCAAATATAATTTGTTTTTTTAATGGATATCAGCCTTGCTGGACATCTGCTTCACTTTCATACTACTTGCAGCTCTGCATGATCCACGCGGTGGGACTGGACAGGAGGTGAGCTGATCTTTGTTGCTTCTTTTTTGATATTTAGTGTGATCTTGCTCCCCTCTCAAATATAATTTTTTTTTTTATGGATATCACCCTCGCTGGACTTCTGCTTCACCTTCAAACTGCGTGCAGCACGGCATGATCACCGCTGCGGGACTGGAAAGGAGGTGAGCTGATCTTTGAAGCTTGTTTTTAGATATTTAGTGCCATCTTGCTACTCTCTCGAATATCATTTGTTTTTTATGGATATCATCCTCGCTTGACTTCTGATTCACCTTCATACTATGTGCAGCACTGCATGATCCGTGCGGTGGGACTGGAGTGGAGGTGAGCTGATCTTTGTTGCTTCTTTTTTGATATTTAGTGCAATCTTGCTCCCCTCTCAAATACCATTTGTTTTTTTATGGATATCACCATCGCTGGACTTCTGCTTCACCTTCATACTGCTTACAGCACTGCATGGTCTGTGCGGTGGGACTGGAGAGGAGGTGACCTGATCTTTGTTGCTTGTTTTTTGATATTTAGTGTGATCTTGCTCCCCTCTCAAATATCATATGTTTTTTTATGGATATCACCCTTGCTGGACATCTGCTTCACTTTCATACTATTTGCAGCACTGCATGATCCGTGCGGTGGGCCTGGACAGGAGGTGAGCTGATATTTGTTGCTTCTTTTTTGATATTTAGTGCTATCTTGCTCCCCTCTCAAACATCATTTGTTGTTTTATGGGTATTACTCTTGCTGGACTTCTGCTTCACCTTCACACTACTTGCAGCACTGCATGATCAGCGCAGTGGGACTGGAGAGGAGGTGAGCTGATCTTTGAAGCTTATTTTTAGATATTTAGTGCCATCTTGCTACTCTCTTGAATATCATTTGTTTTTTATGGATATCATCCTCGCTGGACTTCTGCTTCACCTTCATACTACGTGCAGCACTACATGATCCGTCCGGTGGGACTGGAGTAGGGGTGAGCTGATCTTTGTTGCTTCTTTTTTGATATTTAGTACAATCTTGCTCCCCTCAAAAATATCATTTGTTTTTTTAGGAATATCACCCTCGCTGGTCTTCTGCTTCACCTTCATACTACTTACAGCACTGCATGATCTGTGCGGTGGGACTGGAGAGGAGGTGAACTGATCTTTGTTGCTTCTTTTTTTATATTTAGTGTGATCTTGCTCCCCTCTCAAATATCATTTGTTTCTTTAATGGATTTCACCCTCGTTGGACTTCTGCTTCACCTTCATACTAATTGCAGCACGGCATGATCACCGCGGCGGGACTGAAGAGGAGGTGAGCTGATCTTTGTTGCTTCTTTTTTGATATTTTGTGCGATCTTGCTCCCCTCTGAAATATCATGTTTTTTTGATGGATATCACCCTTGCTGGACATCTGCTTCACTTTGATACTACTTGCAGCATTGCATGATCCGTGCGGTGGGACTGGACAGGAGGTGAGCTGATCTTTGTTGCTTCTTTTTTGATATTTAGTGTGATCTTGCTCCCCTGTCAAATATCATTTGTTTTTTTGGGTTTCACCCTCGCTGGACTTCTGCTTCACCTTAATACTACTTACAGAACTGCATGATCTGTGCGGTGGGACTGGAGAGGAGGTGAGCTGATCTTTGTTGCTTCTTTTTTGATATTTTGTGTGATCTTGCTCCCCTCTCAAATATAATTTGTTTTTTTATGGATATCACCCTCGCTGGACTTCTGCTTCACCTTCAAACTGCTTGCAGCATGGCATGATCACCGCTGTGGGACTGGAAAGGAGGTGAGCTGATCGTTGAAGCTTGTTTTTAGATATTTAGTGCCATCTTGCTACTCTCTCGAATATCATTTGTTTTTTATGGATATCATCCTCGCTTGACTTCTGCTTCACCTTCATACTATGTGCAGCACTGCATGATCCGTGCGGTGGGACTGGAGTGGAGGTGAGCTGATCTTTGTTGCTTCTTTTTTGATATTTAGTGCAATCTTGCTCCCCTCACAAATATCATTTATTTTTTTATGAATATCACCCTCGCTGGACTTCTGCTTCACCTTCATACTACTTACAGCACTGCATGATCTGTGCGGTGGGACTGGAGCGGAGGTGAGCTGATCTTTATTGCTCGTGTTTTGAAATTTAGTGTGATCTTGCTCCCCTCTCAAATATCATTTGTTTTTTAATGGCTATCACCCCTGCTGGACTTCTGATTCATTTTCTTACTACTTGCAGCACTGCATGATCCGCGCGGTGGGACTGGAGAGGAGGTGACCTGATCTTTGTTGCTTGTTTTCTGATATTTAGTGTGATCTTGCTCCCCTCTCAAATATCATTTGTTTTTTAATGGATATCACCCTTGCTGGACATCTGCTTCACTTTCATACTATTTGCAGCACTGCATGATCCGCGCGGTGGGACTGGGCAGGAGATGAGCTGATCTTTGTTGCTTCTTTTTTGATATTTAGTGTGATCTTGCTCCCCTCTCAAATATAATTTGTTTTTTTATGGATATCATCCTCGCTTGACTTCTGCTTCACCTTCATACTACGTGCAGCACTGCATGATCCGTGCGGTGGGACTGGAGTGGAGGTGAGCTGATCTTTGTTGCTTCTTTTTTGAAATTTAGTGCAATCTTGCTCCCCTCTCAAATATTTGTTTTTTATGGATTTAACCCTAGCTGGACTTCTGCTTCACTTCATACTACTTACAGCACTGCATGATCTGTGCGGTGGGACTGGAGCGGAGGTGGTCTGATCTTTATTGCTCGTGTTTTGATATTTAGTGTGATCTTGCTCCCCTCTCAAATATCATTTGTTTTTTTAATGGATATCACCCTTGCTGGACTTCTGATTCACTTTCATACTACTTGCAGCACGTCATGATCCGCGCGGTGGGACTGGAGAGGAGGTGACCTGATCTTTGTTGCTTGTTTTTTGATATTTAGTGTGATCTTGCTCCCCTCTCAAATATCATTTGTTTTTTTTAATGGATGTCACCCTTGCTGGACATCTGCTTCACTTTCATACTATTTGCAGCACTGCATGATCCGCGCGGTGGGACTGGACAGGAGGTGAGCTGATCTTTGTTTCTTCTTTTTTTAAATTTGGTGTGATCTTGCTCCCCTCTCAAATATAATTTGTTTTTTATGGATATCATCCTTGCTTGACTACTGCTTCACCTTCATACTACGTGCAGCACTGCATGATCCGTGCGGTGGGACTGGAGTGGAGGTGAGCTGATCTTTGTTGCTTCTTTTTTGATATTTAGTGCAATCTTGCTCCCCTCACAAATATCAGTTGTTTTTTTAATGAATATCACCCTCGCTGGACTTCTGCTTCACTTCATACTACTTACAGCACTGCATGATCTGTGCGGTGGGACTGGAGCGGAGGTGATCTGATCTTTATTGCTTGTGTTTTGATATTTAGTGTGATCTTGCTCCCCTCTCAAATATCATTTGTTTTTTTAGTGGATATCACCCTTGCTGGACTTCTGATTCACTTTCATACTACTTGCAGCACTGCATGATCCGCGCGGTGGGACTGGAGAGAAGGTGAGCTGATCTTTGTTGCTTCTTTTTTGATATTTGGTGTGATCTTGCTTCCCTCTCAAATATAATTTGTTTTTTTAGGGATATCATCCTCGCTGGACTTCTGCTTCACCTTCATACTACTTACAGCACTGCATGATCTGTGCGGTGGGACTGGAGCGGAGGTGAGCTGATCTTTGTTGGTTGTTTTTTGATATTTAGTGCGATCTTGCTCCCCTCTCAAATATTTGTTTTTTATGGATTTAACCCTCGCTGGACTTCTGCTTCACCTTCATACTACTTACAGCACTGCATGATCTGTTCGGTGGGACTGGAGCGGAGGTGAGCTGATCTTTATTGCTCGTGTATTGATATTTAGTGTGATCTTTCTCCCCTGTCAAATATCATTTGATTTTTTAATGGATATCACCCTTGCTGGACTTCTGATTCACTTTCATACTACTTGCAGCACTGCATGATCCGCGCAGTGAGATTGGAGACGAGGTGACTTGATCTTTGTTGCTTGTTTTTTGATATTTAGTGTGATCTTGCTCCCCTTTCAAATATCATTTGTTTTTTTAATGGAAGTCACGCTTGCTGGACATCTGCTTCACTTTCATACTATTTGCAGCACTGCATGATCCGCGCGGTGGGACTGGACAGGAGGTGAGCTGATCTTTGTTGCTTCTTTTTTGATATTTAGTGTGATCTTGCTCCCCTCTCAAATATAATTTGTTTTTTTATGGATATCACTCTCGCTGGACTTCTGCTTCACCTTCATACTGCTTGCAGCACGGCATGATCACCGCGACGGGACTGGAAAGGAGGTGAGGTGATCTTTGTTGCTTCTTTTTTGATATTTAGTGCAATCTTGCTCCCCTCACAAATATCATTTGTTTTTTTTAATGAATATCACACTCACTGGACTTCTGCTTCACTTCATACTATTTGCAGCACTGCATGATCTGTGCGGTGGGACTGGAGCGGAGGTGAGCTGATCTTTATTGCTCGTGTTTTGATATTTAGTGTGATCTTGCTCCCCTCTCAAATATCATTTGTTTTTTAATGAATATCACCCTTGCTGGACATCTGATTCATTTTCTTACTACTTGCAGCACTGCATGATCCGCGCGGTGGGACTGGAGAGGAGGTGACCTGATCTTTGTTGCTTGTTTTCTGATATTTAGTGTGATCTTGCTCCCCTCTCAAATATCATTTGTTTTTTAATGGATATCACCCTTGCTGGACATCTGCTTCACTTTCATACTATTTGCAGCACTGCATGATCCGCGCGGTGGGACTGGGCAGGAGATGAGCTGATCTTTGTTGCTTCTTTTTTGATATTTAGTGTGATCTTGCTCCCCTCTCAAATATAATTTGTTTTTTTATGGATATCATCCTCGCTTGACTTCTGCTTCACCTTCATAGTACGTGCAGCACTGCATGATCCGTGCGGTGGGACTGGAGTGGAGGTGAGGTGATCTTTGTTGCTTCTTTTTTGATATTTAGTGCAATCTTGCTCCCCTCACAAATATCATTTGTTTTTTTTATGAATATCACCCTCGCTGGACTTCTGCTTCACTTTCATACTATTTGCAGCACTGCATGATCCGTGCGGTGGGCCTGGACAGGAGGTGAGCTGATATTTGTTGCTTCTTTTTTGATATTTAGTGCTATCTTGCTCCCCTCTCAAACATCATTTGTTGTTTTATGGGTATTACTCTTGCTGGACTTCTGCTTCACCTTCACACTACTTGCAGCACTGCATGATCAGCGCAGTGGGACTGGAGAGGAGGTGAGCTGATCTTTGAAGCTTATTTTTAGATATTTAGTGCCATCTTGCTACTCTCTTGAATATCATTTGTTTTTTTATGGATATCATCCTCGCTGGACTTCTGCTTCACCTTCATACTACGTGCAGCACTACATGATCCGTCCGGTGGGACTGGAGTAGGGGTGAGCTGATCTTTGTTGCTTCTTTTTTGATATTTAGTACAATCTTGCTCCCCTCAAAAATATCATTTGTTTTTTTAGGAATATCACCCTCGCTGGACTTCTGCTTCACCTTCATACTACTTACAGCACTGCATGATCTGTGCGGTGGGACTGGAGAGGAGGTGAACTGATCTTTGTTGCTTCTTTTTTTATATTTAGTGTGATCTTGCTCCCCTCTCAAATATCATTTGTTTCTTTAATGGATTTCACCCTCGCTGGACTTCTGCTTCACCTTCATACTAATTGCAGCACGGCATGATCACCGCGGCGGGACTGAAGAGGAGGTGAGCTGATCTTTGTTGCTTCTTTTTTGATATTTTGTGCGATCTTGCTCCCCTCTGAAATATCATGTTTTTTTGATGGATATCACCTTTGCTGGACATCTGCTTCACTTTGATACTACTTGCAGCATTGCATGATCCGTGCGGTGGGACTGGACAGGAGGTGAGCTGATCTTTGTTGCTTCTTTTTTGATATTTAGTGTGATCTTGCTCCCCTGTCAAATATCATTTGTTTTTTTGGGTTTCACCCTCGCTGGACTTCTGCTTCACCTTAATACTACTTACAGAACTGCATGATCTGTGCGGTGGGACTGGAGAGGAGGTGAGCTGATCTTTGTTGCTTCTTTTTTGATATTTTGTGTGATCTTGCTCCCCTCTCAAATATAATTTGTTTTTTTATGGATATCACCCTCGCTGGACTTCTGCTTCACCTTCAAACTGCTTGCAGCATGGCATGATCACCGCTGTGGGACTGGAAAGGAGGTGAGCTGATCTTTGAAGCTTGTTTTTAGATATTTAGTGCCATCTTGCTACTCTCTCGAATATCATTTGTTTTTTATGGATATCATCCTCGCTTGACTTCTGCTTCACCTTCATACTATGTGCAGCACTGCATGATCCGTGCGGTGGGACTGGAGTGGAGGTGAGCTGATCTTTGTTGCTTCTTTTTTGATATTTAGTGCAATCTTGCTCCCCTCACAAATATTTATTTTTTTATGAATATCACCCTCGCTGGACTTCTGCTTCACCTTCATACTACTTACAGCACTGCATGATCTGTGCGGTGGGACTGGAGCGGAGGTGAGCTGATCTTTATTGCTCGTGTTTTGAAATTTAGTGTGATCTTGCTCCCCTCTCAAATATCATTTGTTTTTTAATGGCTATCACCCTTGCTGGACTTCTGATTCATTTTCTTACTACTTGCAGCACTGCATGATCCGCGCGGTGGGACTGGAGAGGAGGTGACCTGATCTTTGTTGCTTGTTTTCTGATATTTAGTGTGATCTTGCTCCCCTCTCAAATATCATTTGTTTTTTAATGGATATCACCCTTGCTGGACATCTGCTTCACTTTCATACTATTTGCAGCACTGCATGATCCGCGCGGTGGGACTGGGTAGGAGATGAGCTGATCTTTGTTGCTTCTTTTTTGATATTTAGTGTGATCTTGCTCCCCTCTCAAATATAATTTGTTTTTTTATGGATATCATCCTCGCTTCACTTCTGCTTCACCTTCATACTACGTGCAGCACTGCATGATCCGTGCGGTGGGACTGGAGTGGAGGTGAGCTGATCTTTGTTGCTTCTTTTTTGAAATTTAGTGCAATCTTGCTCCCCTCTCAAATATTTGTTTTTTATGGATTTAACCCTAGCTGGACTTCTGCTTCACCTTCATACTACATGCAGCACTGCATGATCCGTGCGGTGGGAGTGGAGAGGAGGTGAGCTGATCTTTGTTGCTTCTTTTTTGATATTTAGTGAGATCTTGCTCCCCTCTCATATACCATTTGTTTTTTTATGGATATCACCCTCGCTGGACTTCTGCTTCACCTTCATACTGCTTACAGCACTGCATGGTCTGTGCGATAGGACTGGAGAGGAGGTGACCTGATCTTTGTTGCTTGTTTTTTGATATTTAGTGTGATCTTGCTCCCCTCTCAAATATCATATGTTTTTTTAATGGATATCACCCTTGCTGGACATCTGCTTCACTTTCATACTATTTGCAGCACTGCATGATCTGTGCGGTGGGACTGGAGCGGAGGTGAGCTGATCTTTATTGCTCGTGTTTTGATATTTAGTGTGATCTTGCTCCCCTCTCAAATATCATTTGTTTTTTAATGAATATCACCCTTGCTGGACATCTGATTCATTTTCTTACTACTTGCAGCACTGCATGATCCGCGCGGTGGGACTGGAGAGGAGGTGACCTGATCTTTGTTGCTTGTTTTCTGATATTTAGTGTGATCTTGCTCCCCTCTCAAATATCATTTGTTTTTTAATGGATATCACCCTTGCTGGACATCTGCTTCACTTTCATACTATTTGCAGCACTGCATGATCCGCGCGGTGGGACTGGACATTAGATGAGCTGATCTTTGTTGCTTCTTTTTTGATATTTAGTGTGATCTTGCTCCCCTCTCAAATATAATTTGTTTTTTTATGGATATCATCCTCGCTTCACTTCTGCTTCACCTTCATACTACGTGCAGCACTGCATGATCCGTGCGGTGGGACTGGAGTGGAGGTGAGCTGATCTTTGTTGCTTCTTTTTTGAAATTTAGTGCAATCTTGCTCCCCTCTCAAATATTTGTTTTTTATGGATTTAACCCTAGCTGGACTTCTGCTTCACTTCATACTACTTACAGCACTGCATGATCTGTGCGGTGGGACTGGAGCGGAGGTGGTCTGATCTTTATTGCTCGTGTTTTGATATTTAGTGTGATCTTGCTCCCCTCTCAAATATCATTTGTTTTTTTAATGGATATCACCCTTGCTGGACTTCTGATTCACTTTCATACTACTTGCAGCACGGCATGATCCGCGCGGTGGGACTGGAGAGGAGGTGACCTGATCTTTGTTGCTTGTTTTTTGATATTTAGTGTGATCTTGCTCCCCTCTCAAATATCATTTGTTTTTTTTAATGGATGTCACCCTTGCTGGACATCTGCTTCACTTTCATACTATTTGCAGCACTGCATGATCCGCGCGGTGGGACTGGACAGGAGGTGAGCTGATCTTTGTTTCTTCTTTTTTTAAATTTGGTGTGATCTTGCTCCCCTCTCAAATATAATTTGTTTTTTATGGATATCATCCTTGCTTGACTACTGCTTCACCTTCATACTACGTGCAGCACTGCATGATCCGTGCGGTGGGACTGGAGTGGAGGTGAGCTGATCTTTGTTGCTTCTTTTTTGATATTTAGTGCAATCTTGCTCCCCTCACAAATATCATTTGTTTTTTTAATGAATATCACCCTCGCTGGACTTCTGCTTCACTTCATACTACTTACAGCACTGCATGATCTGTGCGGTGGGACTGGAGCGGAGGTGATCTGATCTTTATTGCTTGTGTTTTGATATTTAGTGTGATCTTGCTCCCCTCTCAAATATCATTTGTTTTTTTAGTGGATATCACCCTTGCTGGACTTCTGATTCACTTTCATACTACTTGCAGCACTGCATGATCCGCGCGGTGGGACTGGAGAGAAGGTGAGCTGATCTTTGTTGCTTCTTTTTTGATATTTGGTGTGATCTTGCTTCCCTCTCAAATATAATTTGTTTTTTTAGGGATATCATCCTCGCTGGACTTCTGCTTCACCTTCATACTACTTACAGCACTGCATGATCTGTGCGGTGGGACTGGAGCGGAGGTGAGCTGATCTTTGTTGGTTGTTTTTTGATATTTAGTGCGATCTTGCTCCCCTCTCAAATATTTGTTTTTTATGGATTTAACCCTCGCTGGACTTCTGCTTCACCTTCATACTACTTACAGCACTGCATGATCTGTTCGGTGGGACTGGAGCGGAGGTGAGCTGATCTTTATTGCTCGTGTATTGATATTTAGTGTGATCTTTCTCCCCTGTCAAATATCATTTGATTTTTTAATGGATATCACCCTTGCTGGACTTCTGATTCACTTTCATACTACTTGCAGCACTGCATGATCCGCGCAGTGAGATTGGAGACGAGGTGACCTGATCTTTGTTGCTTGTTTTTTGATATTTAGTGTGATCTTGCTCCCCTTTCAAATATCATTTGTTTTTTTAATGGAAGTCACGCTTGCTGGACATCTGCTTCACTTTCATACTATTTGCAGCACTGCATGATCCGCGCGGTGGGACTGGACAGGAGGTGAGCTGATCTTTGTTGCTTCTTTTTTGATATTTAGTGTGATCTTGCTCCCCTCTCAAATATAATTTGTTTTTTTATGGATATCACTCTCGCTGGACTTCTGCTTCACCTTCATACTGCTTGCAGCACGGCATGATCACCGCGACGGGACTGGAAAGGAGGTGAGCTGATCTTTGTTGCTTCTTTTTTGATATTTAGTGCGATCTTGCTCCCCTCTCAAATATCATTAGTTTTTTTATGGGTTTCACCCTCGCTGGACTTCGGCTTCACCTTCATACTACGTGCAGCACTGCATGATCCGTGCGGTGGGACTGGAGTGGAGGTGAGGTGATCTTTGTTGCTTCTTTTTTGATATTTAGTGCAATCTTGCTCCCCTCACAAATATCATTTGTTTTTTTTAATGAATATCACACTCACTGGACTTCTGCTTCACTTCATACTACTTACAGCACTGCATGATCTGTGCAGTGGGACTGGAGCGGAGGTGATCTGATCTTTATTGCTCGTGTTTTGATATTTAGTGTGATCTTGCTCCCCTCTCAAATATCATTTGTTTTTTTAAAGGATATCACCCTTGCTGGACTTCTGATTCACTTTCATACTACTTGCAGCACTGCATGATCCGCGTGGTGGGACTGGAGAGGAGGTGACCTGATCTTTGTTGCTTGTTTTTTGATATTTAGTGTGATCTTGCTCCCCTCTCAAATATCATTTGTTTTTTTAGTGGATATCACCCTTGCTGGACATCTGCTTCACTTTCATACTATTTGCAGCACTGCATAATCCGCGCGGTGGGACTGGACAGGAGGTGAGCTGATCTTTGTTGCTTCTTTTTTGATATTTGGTGTGATCTTGCTCCTCTCTCAAATATAATTTTTTTTTTATGGATATCATCCTCGCTGGACTTCTGCTTCACCTTCATACTACTTACAGCACTGCAAGATCTGTGCGGTGGGACTGGAGCGGTGGTGAGCTGATCTTTGTTGCTTGTTTTTTGATATTTAGTGCGATCTTGCTCCCCTCTCAAATATTTGTTTTTTATGGATTTAACCCTCGCTGGACTTCTGCTTCACCTTCATACTACTTACAGCACTGCATGATCTGTGCGGTGGGACTGGAGCGGAGGTGAGCTGATCTTTATTGCTCGTGTTTTGATATTTAGTGTGATCTTTCTCCCCTCTCAAATATCATTTGTTTTTTTAATGGATATCACCCTTGCTGGACTTCTGATTCACTTTCATACTACTTGCAGCACTGCATGATCCGCGCGGTGGGACTGGAGAGAAGGTGACCTGATCTTTGTTGCTTGTTTTTTGATATTTAGTGTGATCTTGCTCCCCTTTCAAATATCATTTGTTTTTTTAATGGATGTCACGCTTGCTGGACATCTGCTTCACTTTCATACTATTTGCAGCACTGTATGATCCGCGCGGTGGGACTGGACAGGAGGTGAGCTGATCTTTGTTGCTTCTTTTTTGATATTTAGTGTGATCTTGCTCCCCTCTCAAATATAATTTGTTTTTTTTTGGATATCACTCTCGCTGGACTTCTGCTTCACCTTCATACTGCTTGCAGCACGGCATGATCACCGCGACGGGACTGGAAAGGAGGTGAGCTGATCTTTGTTGCTTCTTTTTTGATATTTAGTGCGATCTTGCTCCCCTCTCAAATATCATTAGTTTTTTTATGGGTTTCACCCTCGCTGGACTTCTGCTTCACCTTCATACTACATGCAGCACTGCATGATCCGTGCGGTGGGAGTGGAGAGGAGGTGAGCTGATCTTTGTTGCTTCTTTTTTGATATTTAGTGAGATCTTGCTCCCCTCTCATATACCATTTGTTTTTTTATGGATATCACCCTCGCTGGACTTCTGCTTCACCTTCATACTGCTTACAGCACTGCATGGTCTGTGCGATAGGACTGGAGAGGAGGTGACCTGATCTTTGTTGCTTGTTTTTTGATATTTAGTGTGATCTTGCTCCCCTCTCAAATATCATATGTTTTTTTAATGGATATCACCCTTGCTGGACATCTGCTTCACTTTCATACTATTTGCAGCACTGCATGATCTGTGCGGTGGGACTGGAGCGGAGGTGAGCTGATCTTTGTTGCTTCTTTTTTGATATTTAGTGCGATCTTGCTCCCCTCTCAAATATCATTAGTTTTTTTATGGGTTTCACCCTCGCTGGACTTCTGCTTCACCTTCATACTACATGCAGCACTGCATGATCCGTGCGGTGGGAGTGGAGAGGAGGTGAGCTGATCTTTGTTGCTTCTTTTTTGATATTTAGTGAGATCTTGCTCCCCTCTCATATACCATTTGTTTTTTTATGGATATCACCCTCGCTGGACTTCTACTTCACCTTCATACTGCTTACAGCACTGCATGGTCTGTGCGATAGGACTGGAGAGGAGGTGACCTGATCTTTGTTGCTTGTTTTTTGATATTTAGTGTGATCTTGCTCCCCTCTCAAATATCATATGTTTTTTTAATGGATATCACCCTTGCTGGACATCTGCTTCACTTTCATACTATTTGCAGCACTGCATGATCTGTGCGGTGGGACTGGAGCGGAGGTGAGCTGATCTTTATTGCTCGTGTTTTGATATTTAGTGTGATCTTGCTCCCCTCTCAAATATCATTTGTTTTTTAATGGATATCACCCTTGCTGGACATCTGATTCATTTTCTTACTACTTGCAGCACTGCATGATCCGCGCGGTGGGACTGGAGAGAAGGTGACCTGATCTTTGTTGCTTGTTTTCTGATATTTAGTGTGATCTTGCTCCCCTCTCAAATATCATTTGTTTTTTAATGGATATCACCCTTGCTGGACATCTGCTTCACTTTCATACTATTTGCAGCACTGCATGATCCGCGCGGTGGGACTGGGCAGGAGATGAGCTGATCTTTGTTGCTTCTTTTTTGATATTTAGTGTGATCTTGCTCCCCTCTCAAATATAATTTGTTTTTTTATGGATATCATCCTCGCTTGACTTCTGCTTCACCTTCATAGTACGTGCAGCACTGCATGATCCGTGCGGTGGGACTGGAGTGGAGGTGAGGTGATCTTTGTTGCTTCTTTTTTGATATTTAGTGCAATCTTGCTCCCCTCACAAATATCATTTGTTTTTTTTATGAATATCACCCTCGCTGGACTTCTGCTTCACTTTCATACTATTTGCAGCACTGCATGATCCGTGCGGTGGGCCTGGACAGGAGGTGAGCTGATATTTGTTGCTTCTTTTTTGATATTTAGTGCTATCTTGCTCCCCTCTCAAACATCATTTGTTGTTTTATGGGTATTACTCTTGCTGGACTTCTGCTTCACCTTCACACTACTTGCAGCACTGCATGATCAGCGCAGTGGGACTGGAGAGGAGGTGAGCTGATCTTTGAAGCTTATTTTTAGATATTTAGTGCCATCTTGCTACTCTCTTGAATATCATTTGTTTTTTTATGGATATCATCCTCGCTGGACTTCTGCTTCACCTTCATACTACGTGCAGCACTACATGATCCGTCCGGTGGGACTGGAGTAGGGGTGAGCTGATCTTTGTTGCTTCTTTTTTGAAATTTAGTACAATCTTGCTCCCCTCAAAAATATCATTTGTTTTTTTAGGAATATCACCCTCGCTGGACTTCTGCTTCACCTTCATACTACTTACAGCACTGCATGATCTGTGCGGTGGGACTGGAGAGGAGGTGAACTGATCTTTGTTGCTTCTTTTTTTATATTTAGTGTGATCTTGCTCCCCTCTCAAATATCATTTGTTTCTTTAATGGATTTCACCCTCGTTGGACTTCTGCTTCACCTTCATACTAATTGCAGCACGGCATGATCACCGCGGCGGGACTGAAGAGGAGGTGAGCTGATCTTTGTTGCTTCTTTTTTGATATTTTGTGCGATCTTGCTCCCCTCTGAAATATCATGTTTTTTTGATGGATATCACCATTGCTGGACATCTGCTTCACTTTGATACTACTTGCAGCATTGCATGATCCGTGCGGTGTTACTGGACAGGAGGTGAGCTGATCTTTGTTGCTTCTTTTTTGATATTTAGTGTGATCTTGCTCCCCTGTCAAATATCATTTGTTTTTTTGGGTTTCACCCTCGCTGGACTTCTGCTTCACCTTAATACTACTTACAGAACTGCATGATCTGTGCGGTGGGACTGGAGAGGAGGTGAGCTGATCTTTGTTGCTTCTTTTTTGATATTTTGTGTGATCTTGCTCCCCTCTCAAATATAATTTGTTTTTTTATGGATATCACCCTCGCTGGACTTCTGCTTCACCTTCAAACTGCTTGCAGCATGGCATGATCACCGCTGTGGGACTGGAAAGGAGGTGAGCTGATCTTTGAAGCTTGTTTTTAGATATTTAGTGCCATCTTGCTACTCTCTCGAATATCATTTGTTTTTTATGGATATCATCCTCGCTTGACTTCTG
Source organism: Dendrobates tinctorius (assembly GCF_039654945.1). Classification (NCBI taxonomy): domain Eukaryota; kingdom Metazoa; phylum Chordata; class Amphibia; order Anura; family Dendrobatidae; genus Dendrobates; species Dendrobates tinctorius. The sequence continues at coordinate 30,165,083 of NW_027361689.1, forward strand.
CTTCACCTTCATACTATGTGCAGCACTGCATGATCCGTGCGGTGGGACTGGAGTGGAGGTGAGCTGATCTTTGTTGCTTCTTTTTTGATATTTAGTGCAATCTTGCTCCCCTCACAAATATCATTTATTTTTTTATGAATATCACCCTCGCTGGACTTCTGCTTCACCTTCATACTACTTACAGCACTGCATGATCTGTGCGGTGGGACTGGAGCGGAGGTGAGCTGATCTTTATTGCTCGTGTTTTGAAATTTAGTGTGATCTTGCTCCCCTCTCAAATATCATTTGTTTTTTAATGGCTATCACCCTTGCTGGACTTCTGATTCATTTTCTTACTACTTGCAGCACTGCATGATCCGCGCGGTGGGACTGGAGAGGAGGTGACCTGATCTTTGTTGCTTGTTTTCTGATATTTAGTGTGATCTTGCTCCCCTCTCAAATATCATTTGTTTTTTAATGGATATCACCCTTGCTGGACATCTGCTTCACTTTCATACTATTTGCAGCACTGCATGATCCGCGCGGTGGGACTGGGCAGGAGATGAGCTGATCTTTGTTGCTTCTTTTTTGATATTTAGTGTGATCTTGCTCCCCTCTCAAATATAATTTGTTTTTTTATGGATATCATCCTCGCTTGACTTCTGCTTCACCTTCATACTACGTGCAGCACTGCATGATCCGTGCGGTGGGACTGGAGTGGAGGTGAGCTGATCTTTGTTGCTTCTTTTTTGAAATTTAGTTCAATCTTGCTCCCCTCTCAAATATTTGTTTTTTATGGATTTAACCCTAGCTGGACTTCTGCTTCACTTCATACTACTTACAGCACTGCATGATCTGTGCGGTGGGACTGGAGCGGAGGTGGTCTGATCTTTATTGCTCGTGTTTTGATATTTAGTGTGATCTTGCTCCCCTCTCAAATATCATTTGTTTTTTTAATGGATATCACCCTTGCTGGACTTCTGATTCACTTTCATACTACTTGCAGCACGGCATGATCCGCGCGGTGGGACTGGAGAGGAGGTGACCTGATCTTTGTTGCTTGTTTTTTGATATTTAGTGTGATCTTGCTCCCCTCTCAAATATCATTTGTTTTTTTAATGGATGTCACCCTTGCTGGACTTCTGCTTCACTTTCATACTATTTGCAGCACTGCATGATCCGCGCGGTGGGACTGGACAGGAGGTGAGCTGATCTTTGTTTCTTCTTTTTTTAAATTTGGTGTGATCTTGCTCCCCTCTCAAATATAATTTGTTTTTTATGGATATCATCCTTGCTTGACTACTGCTTCACCTTCATACTACGTGCAGCACTGCATGATCCGTGCGGTGGGACTGGAGTGGAGGTGAGCTGATCTTTGTTGCTTCTTTTTTGATATTTAGTGCAATCTTGCTCCCCTCACAAATATCATTTGTTTTTTTAATGAATATCACCCTCGCTGGACTTCTGCTTCACTTCATACTACTTACAGCACTGCATGATCTGTGCGGTGGGACTGGAGCGGAGGTGATCTGATCTTTATTGCTTTTGTTTTGATATTTAGTGTGATCTTGCTCCCCTCTCAAATATCATTTGTTTTTTTAGTGGATATCACCCTTGCTGGACTTCTGATTCACTTTCATACTACTTGCAGCACTGCATGATCCGCGCGGTGGGACTGGAGAGAAGGTGAGCTGATCTTTGTTGCTTCTTTTTTGATATTTGGTGTGATCTTGCTTCCCTCTCAAATATAATTTGTTTTTTTAGGGATATCATCCTCGCTGGACTTCTGCTTCACCTTCATACTACTTACAGCACTGCATGATCTGTGCGGTGGGACTGGAGCGGAGGTGAGCTGATCTTTGTTGGTTGTTTTTTGATATTTAGTGCGATCTTGCTCCCCTCTCAAATATTTGTTTTTTATGGATTTAACCCTCGCTGGACTTCTGCTTCACCTTCATACTACTTACAGCACTGCATGATCTGTTCGGTGGGACTGGAGCGGAGGTGAGCTGATCTTTATTGCTCGTGTATTGATATTTAGTGTGATCTTTCTCCCCTGTCAAATATCATTTGATTTTTTAATGGATATCACCCTTGCTGGACTTCTGATTCACTTTCATACTACTTGCAGCACTGCATGATCCGCGCAGTGAGATTGGAGACGAGGTGACCTGATCTTTGTTGCTTGTTTTTTGATATTTAGTGTGATCTTGCTCCCCTTTCAAATATCATTTGTTTTTTTAATGGAAGTCACGCTTGCTGGACATCTGCTTCACTTTCTTACTATTTGCAGCACTGCATGATCCGCGCGGTGGGACTGGACAGGAGGTGAGCTGATCTTTGTTGCTTCTTTTTTGATATTTAGTGTGATCTTGCTCCCCTCTCAAATATAATTTGTTTTTTTATGGATATCACTCTCGCTGGACTTCTGCTTCACCTTCATACTGCTTGCAGCACGGCATGATCACCGCGACGGGACTGGAAAGGAGGTGAGCTGATCTTTGTTGCTTCTTTTTTGATATTTAGTGCGATCTTGCTCCCCTCTCAAATATCATTAGTTTTTTTATGGGTTTCACCCTCGCTGGACTTCGGCTTCACCTTCATACTATGTGCAGCACTGCATGATCCGTGCGGTGGGACTGGAGTGGAGGTGAGGTGATCTTTGTTGCTTCTTTTTTGATATTTAGTGCAATCTTGCTCCCCTCACAAATATCATTTGTTTTTTTTAATGAATATCACACTCACTGGACTTCTGCTTCACTTCATACTACTTACAGCACTGCATGATCTGTGCGGTGGGACTGGAGCGGAGGTGGTCTGATCTTTATTGCTCGTGTTTTGATATTTAGTGTGATCTTGCTCCCCTCTCAAATATCATTTGTTTTTTTAATGGATATCACCCTTGCTGGACTTCTGATTCACTTTCATACTACTTGCAGCACGGCATGATCCGCGCGGTGGGACTGGAGAGGAGGTGACCTGATCTTTGTTGCTTGTTTTTTGATATTTAGTGTGATCTTGCTCCCCTCTCAAATATCATTTGTTTTTTTAATGGATGTCACCCTTGCTGGACATCTGCTTCACTTTCATACTATTTGCAGCACTGCATGATCCGCGCGGTGGGACTGGACAGGAGGTGAGCTGATCTTTGTTTCTTCTTTTTTTAAATTTGGTGTGATCTTGCTCCCCTCTCAAATATAATTTGTTTTTTATGGATATCATCCTTGCTTGACTACTGCTTCACCTTCATACTACGTGCAGCACTGCATGATCCGTGCGGTGGGACTGGAGTGGAGGTGAGCTGATCTTTGTTGCTTCTTTTTTGATATTTAGTGCAATCTTGCTCCCCTCACAAATATCATTTGTTTTTTTAATGAATATCACCCTCGCTGGACTTCTGCTTCACTTCATACTACTTACAGCACTGCATGATCTGTGCGGTGGGACTGGAGCGGAGGTGATCTGATCTTTATTGCTTTTGTTTTGATATTTAGTGTGATCTTGCTCCCCTCTCAAATATCATTTGTTTTTTTAGTGGATATCACCCTTGCTGGACTTCTGATTCACTTTCATACTACTTGCAGCACTGCATGATCCGCGCGGTGGGACTGGAGAGAAGGTGAGCTGATCTTTGTTGCTTCTTTTTTGATATTTGGTGTGATCTTGCTTCCCTCTCAAATATAATTTGTTTTTTTAGGGATATCATCCTCGCTGGACTTCTGCTTCACCTTCATACTACTTACAGCACTGCATGATCTGTGCGGTGGGACTGGAGCGGAGGTGAGCTGATCTTTGTTGGTTGTTTTTTGATATTTAGTGCGATCTTGCTCCCCTCTCAAATATTTGTTTTTTATGGATTTAACCCTCGCTGGACTTCTGCTTCACCTTCATACTACTTACAGCACTGCATGATCTGTTCGGTGGGACTGGAGCGGAGGTGAGCTGATCTTTATTGCTCGTGTATTGATATTTAGTGTGATCTTTCTCCCCTGTCAAATATCATTTGATTTTTTAATGGATATCACCCTTGCTGGACTTCTGATTCACTTTCATACTACTTGCAGCACTGCATGATCCGCGCAGTGAGATTGGAGACGAGGTGACCTGATCTTTGTTGCTTGTTTTTTGATATTTAGTGTGATCTTGCTCCCCTTTCAAATATCATTTGTTTTTTTAATGGAAGTCACGCTTGCTGGACATCTGCTTCACTTTCTTACTATTTGCAGCACTGCATGATCCGCGCGGTGGGACTGGACAGGAGGTGAGCTGATCTTTGTTGCTTCTTTTTTGATATTTAGTGTGATCTTGCTCCCCTCTCAAATATAATTTGTTTTTTTATGGATATCACTCTCGCTGGACTTCTGCTTCACCTTCATACTGCTTGCAGCACGGCATGATCACCGCGACGGGACTGGAAAGGAGGTGAGCTGATCTTTGTTGCTTCTTTTTTGATATTTAGTGCGATCTTGCTCCCCTCTCAAATATCATTAGTTTTTTTATGGGTTTCACCCTCGCTGGACTTCGGCTTCACCTTCATACTACGTGCAGCACTGCATGATCCGTGCGGTGGGACTGGAGTGGAGGTGAGGTGATCTTTGTTGCTTCTTTTTTGATATTTAGTGCAATCTTGCTCCCCTCACAAATATCATTTGTTTTTTTTAATGAATATCACACTCACTGGACTTCTGCTTCACTTCATACTACTTACAGCACTGCATGATCTGTGCAGTGGGACTGGAGCGGAGGTGATCTGATCTTTATTGCTCGTGTTTTGATATTTAGTGTGATCTTGCTCCCCTCTCAAATATCATTTGTTTTTTTAATGGATATCACCCTTGCTGGACTTCTGATTCACTTTCATACTACTTGCAGCACTGCATGATCCGCGTGGTGGGACTGGAGAGGAGGTGACCTGATCTTTGTTGCTTGTTTTTTGATATTTAGTGTGATCTTGCTCCCCTCTCAAATATCATTTGTTTTTTTAGTGGATATCACCCTTGCTGGACATCTGCTTCACTTTCATACTATTTGCAGCACTGCATAATCCGCGCGGTGGGACTGGACAGGAGGTGAGCTGATCTTTGTTGCTTCTTTTTTGATATTTGGTGTGATCTTGCTCCTCTCTCAAATATAATTTTTTTTTTATGGATATCATCCTCGCTGGACTTCTGCTTCACCTTCATACTACTTACAGCACTGCAAGATCTGTGCGGTGGGACTGGAGCGGTGGTGAGCTGATCTTTGTTGCTTGTTTTTTGATATTTAGTGCGATCTTGCTCCCCTCTCAAATATTTGTTTTTTATGGATTTAACCCTCGCTGGACTTCTGCTTCACCTTCATACTACTTACAGCACTGCATGATCTGTGCGGTGGGACTGGAGCGGAGGTGAGCTGATCTTTATTGCTCGTGTTTTGATATTTAGTGTGATCTTTCTCCCCTCTCAAATATCATTTGTTTTTTTAATGGATATCACCCTTGCTGGACTTCTGATTCACTTTCATACTACTTGCAGCACTGCATGATCCGCGCGGTGGGACTGGAGAGAAGGTGAGCTGATCTTTGTTGCTTCTTTTTTGATATTTAGTGTGATCTTGCTCCCCTCTCAAATGTAATTTGTTTTTTTTTGGATATCACTCTCGCTGGACTTCTGCTTCACCTTCATACTGCTTGCAGCACGGCATGATCACCGCGACGGGACTGGAAAGGAGGTGAGCTGATCTTTGTTGCTTCTTTTTTGATATTTAGTGTGATCTTGCTCCCCTCTCAAATATCATTAGTTTTTTTATGGGTTTCACCCTCGCTGGACTTCTGCTTCACCTTCATACTACATGCAGCACTGCATGATCCGTGCGGTGGGAGTGGAGAGGAGGTGAGCTGATCTTTGTTGCTTCTTTTTTGATATTTAGTGCGATCTTGCTCCCCTCTCATATACCATTTGTTTTTTTATGGATATCACCCTCGCTGGACATCTGCTTCACTTTCATACTATTTGCAGCACTGCATGATCTGTGCGGTGGGACTGGAGCGGAGGTGATCTGATCTTTATTGCTCGTGTTTTGATATTTAGTGTGATCTTGCTCCCCTCTCAAATATCATTTGTTTTTTAATGGGTATCACCCTTGCTGGACATCTGATTCATTTTCTTACTACTTGCAGCACTGCATGATCCGCGCGGTGGGACTGGAGAGGAGGTGACCTGATCTTTGTTGCTTGTTTTCTGATATTTAGTGTGATCTTGCTCCCCTCTCAAATATCATTTGTTTTTTAATGGATATCACCCTTGCTGGACATCTGCTTCACTTTCATACTATTTGCAGCACTGCATGATCCGCGCGGTGGGACTGGGCAGGAGATGAGCTGATCTTTATTGCTTCTTTTTTGATATTTAGTGTGATCTTGCTCCCCTCTCAAATATAATTTGTTTTTTTATGGATATCATCCTCGCTTGACTTCTGCTTCACCTTCATAGTACGTGCAGCACTGCATGATCCGTGCGGTGGGACTGGAGTGGTGGTGAGCTGATCTTTGTTGCTTGTTTTTTGATATTTAGTGCGATCTTGCTCCCCTCTCAAATATTTGTTTTTTATGGATTTAACCCTCGCTGGACTTCTGCTTCACCTTCATACTACTTACAGCACTGCATGATCTGTGCGGTGGGACTGGAGCGGAGGTGAGCTGATCTTTATTGCTCGTGTTTTGATATTTAGTGTGATCTTTCTCCCCTCTCAAATATCATTTGTTTTTTTAATGGATATCACCCTTGCTGGACTTCTGATTCACTTTCATACTACTTGCAGAACTGCATGATCCGCGCGGTGGGACTGGAGAGAAGGTGACCTGATCTTTGTTGCTTGTTTTTTGATATTTAGTGTGATCTTGCTCCCCTTTCAAATATCATTTGTTTTTTTAATGGATGTCACGCTTGCTGGACATCTGCTTCACTTTCATACTATTTGCAGCACTGTATGATCCGCGCGGTGGGACTGGACAGGAGGTGAGCTGATCTTTGTTGCTTCTTTTTTGATATTTAGTGTGATCTTGCTCCCCTCTCAAATATAATTTGTTTTTTTTTGGATATCACTCTCGCTGGACTTCTGCTTCACCTTCATACTGCTTGCAGCACGGCATGATCACCGCGACGGGACTGGAAAGGAGGTGAGCTGATCTTTGTTGCTTCTTTTTTGATATTTAGTGCGATCTTGCTCCCCTCTCAAATATCATTAGTTTTTTTATGGGTTTCACCCTCGCTGGACTTCTGCTTCACCTTCATACTACATGCAGCACTGCATGATCCGTGCGGTGGGAGTGGAGAGGAGGTGAGCTGATCTTTGTTGCTTCTTTTTTGATATTTAGTGAGATCTTGCTCCCCTCTCATATACCATTTGTTTTTTTATGGATATCACCCTCGCTGGACTTCTGCTTCACCTTCATACTGCTTACAGCAGTGCATGGTCTGTGCGATAGGACTGGAGAGGAGGTGACCTGATCTTTGTTGCTTGTTTTTTGATATTTAGTGTGATCTTGCTCCCCTCTCAAATATCATATGTTTTTTTAATGGTTATCACCCTTGCTGGACATCTGCTTCACTTTCATACTATTTGCAGCACTGCATGATCTGTGCGGTGGGACTGGAGCGGAGGTGAGCTGATCTTTGTTGCTTCTTTTTTGATATTTAGTGCGATCTTGCTCCCCTCTCAAATATCATTCGTTTTTTATGGGTTTCACCCTCGCTGGACTTCTGCTTCACCTTCATACTACATGCAGCACTGCATGATCCGTGCGGTGGGAGTGGAGAGGAGGTGAGCTGATCTTTGTTGCTTCTTTTTTGACATTTAGTGAGATCTTGCTCCCCTCTCATATACCATTTGTTTTTTTATGGATATCACCCTCGCTGGACTTCTGCTTCACCTTCATACTGCTTACAGCACTGCATGGTCTGTGCGATAGGACTGGAGTGGAGGTGAGGTGATCTTTGTTGCTTCTTTTTTTATATTTAGTGCAATCTTGCTCCCCTCACAAATATCATTTGTTTTTTTTATGAATATCACCCTCGCTGGACTTCTGCTTCACCTTCATACTACTTACAGCACTGCATGATCTGTGCGGTGGGACTGGAGCGGAGGTGATCTGATCTTTATTGCTCGTGTTTTGATCTTTAGTGTGATCTTGCTCCCCTCTCAAATATCATTTGTTTTTTAATGGATATCACCCTTGCTGGACTTCTGATTCACTTTCATACTTCTTGCAGCACTGCATGATCCGCGCGGTGGGACTGGAGAGGAGGTGACCTGATCTTTGTTGCTTGTTTTTTGATATTTAGTGTGATCTTGCTCCCCTCTCAAATATCATTTGTTTTTTTTAATGGATGTCACCCTTGCTGGACATCTGCTTCACTTTCATACTATTTGCAGCACTGCATGATCCGCGCGGTGGGACTGGACAGGAGGTGAGCTGATCTTTGTTGCTTCTTTTTTGATATTTGGTGTGATCTTGCTCCCCTCTCAAATATAATTTTTTTTTTATGGATATCATCCTCGCTTGACTTCTGGTTCACCTTCATACTACGTGCAGCACTGCATGATCCGTGCGGTGGGACTGGAGTGGAGGTGAGCTGATCTTTGTTGCTTCTTTTTTGATATTTAGTGCAATCTTGCTCCCCTCACAAATATCATTTGGTTTTTTTATGAATATCACCCTCGCTGGACTTCTGCTTCACCTTCATACTACTTACAGCACTGCATGATCTGTGCGGTGGGCCTGGAGCGGAGGTGAGCTTGTTTTTTGATATTTAGTGCGATCTTGCTCCCCTCTCAAATATTTGTTTTTATGGATTTAACCCTCGCTGGACTTCTGCTTCACCTTCATACTACGTGCAGCACTGCATGATCCGTCCGGTGGGACTGGAGTGGGGGTGAGCTGATCTTTGTTGCTTCTTATTTGAGATTTAGTACAATCTTGCTCCCCTCACAAACATAATTTGTTTTTTTATGAATATCACCCTCGCTGGACTTCTGCTTCACCTTCATACTACTTACAGCACTGCATGATCTGTGCGGTGTGACTGGAGAGGAGGTGAGCTGATCTTTATTGCTTGTGTTTTGATATTTAGTGTGATCTTGCTCCCCTCTCAAATATCATGTTTTTTTAATGGATATCACCCTTGCTGGACATCTGCTTCACTTTCATACTACTTGCAGCACTGCATGATCCGTGCGGTGGGACTGGACAGGAGGTGAGCTGATCTTTGTTGCTTTTTTTTTATATTTATTGTGGCCTTGCTCCCCTCTCAAATACCATTTGTTCTTTTATGGATTTCACCCTCGCTGGACTTCTGCTTCACCTTCAAACTGCTTGCAGCACGGCATGATCACCGCGGCGGGACTGGAGAGGAGGTGAGCTGATCTTTGTTGCTTCTTTTTTGATATTTTGTGCGATCTTGCTCCCCTCTCAAATACCATTTGTATTTTTATGGATATCACCCTCGCTGAACTTCTGCTTCACCTTCATACTACTTGCAGCACGGCATGATCACCGCGGCGGGACTGGAGAGGAGGTGATCTGATCTTTGTTGCTTCTTTTTTGATATTTAGTGCGATCTTGCTCCCCTGTCAAATATCATTTGTTTTTTTGGGTTTCACCCTCGCTGGACTTCTGCTTCACCTTAATACTACTTACATCACTGCATGATCTGTGCGGTGGGACTGCAGAGGAGGTGAGCTGATCTTTGTTGCTTGTTTTTTGATATTAAGTGCCATCTTGCTCCCCTCTCAAATATCATTTGTTTTTTAGGGGTTTCACCCTCGCTGGACTACTGCTTCACCTTAATACTACTTACAGAACTGCATGATCTGTGCGGTGGGACTGGAGAGGAGGTGAGCTGATGTTTGCTGCTTGTTTTTTGATATTTAGTGTGATCTTGCTCCCATCTCAAATATCATTTGATTTTTTAATGGATATCACCCTTGCTGGACATCTGCTTCATTTTCTTTCTACTTGCAGCACTGCATGATCCGATCGGTGGGACTGGAGAGGTGACCTGATCTTTCTTGCTTGTTTTTTGATATTTAGTGTGATCTTGCTCCCCTCTCAAATATCATTTGTTTTTTTTAATGGATGTCACCCTTGCTGGACATCTGCTTCACTTTCATACTATTTGCAGCACTGCATGATCCGCGCGGTGGGACTGGACATTAGATGAGCTGATCTTTGTTGCTTCTTTTTTGATATTTAGTGTGATCTTGCTCCCCTCTCAAATATAATTTGTTTTTTTATGATATCATCCTCGCTTGACTTCTGCTTCACCTTCATACTACGTGCAGCACTGCATGATCCGTGCGGTGGGACTGGAGTGGAGGTCAGCTGATCTTTGTTGCTTCTTTTTTGTTATTTAGTGCAATCTTGCTCCCCTCACGAATATCATTTGTTTTTTTTATGAATATCACCCTTGCTGGACTTCTGCTTCACCTTCATACTACTTACAGCACTGCATGATCTGAGCGGTGGGACTGGAGCGGAGGTGACCTGATCTTTGTTGCTTGTTTTTTGATATTTAGTGCGATCTTGCTCCCCTCTCAAATATTTGTTTTTATGGATTTAACCCTCGCTGGACTTCTGCTTCACATTCATACTACTTACAGCACTGCATGATCTGTGCGGTGGGACTGGAGCAGAGGTTAGCTGATCTTTATTGCTCGTGTTTTGATATTTAGTGTGATCTTTCTCCCCTCTTAAATATCATTTGTTTTTTTAATGGATATCACCCTTGCTGGACTTCTGATTCACTTTCATACTACTTGTAGCACTGCATGATCCGCGCGGTGGGACTGAAGAGGAGGTGACCTGATCTTTGTTGCTTGTTTTTTGATATTTAGTGTGATCTTGCTCCCCTTTCAAATATCATTTTTTTTTATGGATGTCACGCTTGCTGGACATCTGCTTCACTTTCATACTATTTGCAGCACTGCATGATCCGAGCGGTGGGACTGGACAGGAGGTGAGCTGATCTTTGTTGCTTCTTTTTTTATATTTAGTGTGATGTTGCTCCCCTCTCAAATATAATTTGTTTTTTATGGATATCACCCTCGCTTGACTTCTGCTTCACCTTCATAGTACGTGCAGCACTGCATGATCCGTGCGGTGGGACTGGAGTGGAGGTGAGCTGATCTTTGTTGCTTCTTTTTTGATATTTAGTGCAATCTTGCTCCCCTCACAAATATCATTTGTTTTTTTATGAATATCACCCTCGCTGGACTTCTGCTTCACATTCATACTACTTACAGCACTGCATGATCTGTGAGGTGGGACTGGAGCGGAGGTGATCTGATCTTTATTGCTCGTGTTTTGATATTTAGTGTGATCTTGCTCCCCTCTCAAATATCATTTGTTTTTTAATGGATATCACCCTTGCTGGACTTCTGATTCACTTTCATACTACTTGCAGCACTGCATGATCCGCGCGGTGGGACTGGAGAGGAGGTGACCTGATCTTTGTTGCTTGTTTTTTGATATTTAGTGTGATCTTGCTCCCCTCTCAAATATCATTTGTTTTTTTTAATGGATGTCACCCTTGCTGGACATCTGCTTCACTTTCATACTATTTGCAGCACTGCATGATCCGCGTGGTGGGACTGGACAGGAGGTGAGCTGATCTTTGTTGCTTCTTTTTTGATATTTGGTGTGATCTTGCTCCCCTCTCAAATATAATTTGTTTTTTTATGGATATCATCCTCGCTTGACTTCTGCTTCACCTTCATACTACGTGCAGCACTGCATGATCCGTGCGGTGGGACTGGAGTGGAGGTGAGCTGATCTTTGTTGCTTCTTTTTTGATATTTAGTGCAATCTTGCTCCCCTCACAAATATCATTTGGTTTTTTTATGAATATCACCCTCGCTGGACTTTTGCTTTACCTTCATACTACTTACAGCACTGCATGATCTGTGCGGTGGGACTGGAGCGGAGGTGAGCTTGTTTTTTGATATTTAGTGCGATCTTTCTCCCCTCTCAAATATTTGTTTTTATGGATTTAACCCTCGCTGGACTTCTGCTTCACCTTCATACTACGTGCAGCACTGCATGATCCGTCCGGTGGGACTGGAGTGGGGGTGAGCTGATCTTTGTTGCTTCTTTTTTGATATTTAGTACAATCTTGCTCCCCTCACAAATATAATTTGTTTTTTTATGAATATCACCCTCGCTGGACTTCTGCTTCACCTTCATACTACTTACAGCACTGCATGATCTGTGCGGTGTGACTGGAGAGGAGGTGAGCTGATCTTTATTGCTTGTGTTTTGATATTTAGTGTGATCTTGCTCCCCTCTCAAATATCATGTTTTTTTAATGGATATCACCCTTGCTGGACATCTGCTTCACTTTTATACTACTTGCAGCACTGCATGATCCGTGCGGTGGGACTGGACAGGAGGTGAGCTGATCTTTGTTGCTTTTTTTTATATTTATTGTGGCCTTGCTCCCCTCTCAAATACCATTTGTTTTTTTATGGATTTCACCCTCGCTGGACTTCTGCTTCACCTTCAAACTGCTTGCAGCACGGCATGATCACCGCGGCGGGACTGGAGAGGAGGTGAGCTGATCTTTGTTGCTTCTTTTTTGATATTTTGTGCGATCTTGCTCCCCTCTCAAATACCATTTGTCTTTTTATGGATATCACCCTCGCTGGACTTCTGCTTCACCTTCATACTACTTGCAGCACGGCATGATCACCGCGGCGGGACTGGAGAGGAGGTGATCTGATCTTTGTTGCTTCTTTTTTGATATTTAGTGCGATCTTGCTCCCCTGTCAAATATCATTTGTTTTTTTGGGTTTCACCCTCGCTGGACTTCTGCTTCACCTTAATACTACTTACATCACTGCATGATCTGTGCGGTGGGACTGCAGAGGGGGTGAGCTGATGTTTGCTGCTTGTTTTTTGATATTTAGTGTGATCTTGCTCCCCTCTCAAATATCATTTGATTTTTTAATGGATATCACCCTTGCTGGACATCTGCTTCACTTTCTTACTACTTGCAGCACTGCATGATCCGCGCGGTGGGACTGGAGAGGTGACCTGATCTTTCTTGCTTGTTTTTTGATATTTAGTGTGATCTTGCTCCCCTCTCAAATATCATTTGTTTTTTTTAATGGATGTCACCCTTGCTGGACATCTGCTTCACTTTCATACTATTTGCAGCACTGCATGATCCGCGCGGTGGGACTGGACATTAGATGAGCTGATCTTTGTTGCTTCTTTTTTGATATTTAGTGTGATCTTGCTCCCCTCTCAAATATAATTTGTTTTTTTATGGATATCATCCTCGCTTGACTTCTGCTTCACCTTCATACTACGTGCAGCACTGCATGATCCGTGCGGTGGGACTGGAGTGGAGGTCAGCTGATCTTTGTTGCTTCTTTTTTGTTATTTAGTGCAATCTTGCTCCCCTCACGAATATCATTTGTTTTTTTTATGAATATCACCCTCGCTGGACTTCTGCTTCACCTTCATACTACTTACAGCACTGCATGATCTGTGCGGTGGGACTGGAGCGGAGGTGATCTGATCTTTGTTGCTTGTTTTTTGATATTTAGTGCGATCTTGCTCCCCTCTCAAATATTTGTTTTTATGGATTTAACCCTCGCTGGACTTCTGCTTCACATTCATACTACTTACAGCACTGCATGATCTGTGCGGTGGGACTGGAGCGGAGGTTAGCTGATCTTTATTGCTCGTGTTTTGATATTTAGTGTGATCTTTCTCCCCTCTTAAATATCATTTGTTTTTTTAATGGATATCACCCTTGCTTGACTTCTGATTCACTTTCATACTACTTGCAGCACTGCATGATCCGTGCGGTGGGACTGGACAGGAGGTGAGCTGATCTTTGTTGCTTCTTTTTTGATATTTAGTGTGATCTTGCTCCCCTGTCAAATATCATTTGTTTTTTTGGGTTTCACCCTCGCTGGACTTCTGCTTCACATTAATACTACTTACAGAACTGCATGATCTGTGCGGTGGGACTGGAGAGGAGGTGAGCTGATCTTTGTTGCTTCTTTTTTGATATTTAGTGTGATCTTGCTCCCCTCTCAAATATAATTTGTTTTTTTATGGATATCACCCTCGCTGGACTTCTGCTTCACCTTCAAACTGCTTGCAGCACGGCATGATCACCGCTGTGGGACTGGAAAGGAGGTGAGCTGATCTTTGAAGCTTGTTTTTAGATATTTAGTGCCATCTTGCTACTCTCTCGAATATCATTTGTTTTTTATGGATATCATCCTCGCTTGACTTCTGCTTCACCTTCATACTATGTGCAGCACTGCATGATCCGTGCGGTGGGACTGGAGTGGAGGTGAGCTGATCTTTGTTGCTTCTTTTTTGATATTTAGTGCAATCTTGCTCCCCTCACAAATATCATTTATTTTTTTATGAATATCACCCTCGCTGGACTTCTGCTTCACCTTCATACTTCTTACAGCACTGCATGATCTGTGCGGTGGGACTGGAGCGGAGGTGAGCTGATCTTTATTGCTCGTGTTTTGAAATTTAGTGTGATCTTGCTCCCCTCTCAAATATCATTTGTTTTTTAATGGCTATCACCCTTGCTGGACTTCTGATTCATATTCTTACTACTTGCAGCACTGCATGATCCGCGCGGTGGGACTGGAGAGGAGGTGACCTGATCTTTGTTGCTTGTTTTCTGATATTTAGTGTGATCTTGCTCCCCTCTCAAATATCATTTGTTTTTTAATGGATATCACCCTTGCTGGACATCTGCTTCACTTTCATACTATTTGCAGCACTGCATGATCCGCGCGGTGGGACTGGGCAGGAGATGAGCTGATCTTTGTTGTTTCTTTTTTGATATTTAGTGTGATCTTGCTCCCCTCTCAAATATAATTTGTTTTTTTATGGATATCATCCTCGCTTGACTTCTGCTTCACCTTCATACTACGTGCAGCACTGCATGATCCGTGCGGTGGGACTGGAGTGGAGGTGAGCTGATCTTTGTTGCTTCTTTTTTGAAATTTAGTGCAATCTTGCTCCCCTCTCAAATATTTGTTTTTTATGGATTTAACCCTAGCTGGACTTCTGCTTCACTTCATACTACTTACAGCACTGCATGATCTGTGCGGTGGGACTGGAGCGGAGGTGGTCTGATCTTTATTGCTCGTGTTTTGATATTTAGTGTGATCTTGCTCCCCTCTCAAATATCATTTGTTTTTTTAATGGATATCACCCTTGCTGGACTTCTGATTCACTTTCATACTACTTGCAGCACTGCATGATCCGCGCGGTGGGACTGGAGAGGAGGTGACCTGATCTTTGTTGCTTGTTTTTTGATATTTAGTGTGATCTTGCTCCCCTCTCAAATATCATTTGTTTTTTTTAATGGATGTCACCCTTGCTGGACATCTGCTTCACTTTCATACTATTTGCAGCACTGCATGATCCGCGCGGTGGGACTGGACAGGAGGTAAGCTGATCTTTGTTGCTTCTTTTTTGATATTTAGTGCAATCTTGCTCCCCTCACAAATATCATTTGTTTTTTTTAATGAATATCACCCTCGCTGGACTTCTGCTTCACTTCATACTACTTACAGCACTGCATGATCTGTGCGGTGGGACTGGAGCGGAGGTGATCTGATCTTTATTGCTTGTGTTTTGATATTTAGTGTGATCTTGCTCCCCTCTCAAACATCATTTGTTTTTTTAGTGGATATCACCCTTGCTGGACTTCTGATTCACTTTCATACTACTTGCAGCACTGCATGATCCGCGCGGTGGGACTGGAGAGAAGGTGAGCTGATCTTTGTTGCTTCTTTTTTGATATTTGGTGTGATCTTGCTCCCCTCTCAAATATAATTTGTTTTTTTAGGGATATCATCCTCGCTGGACTTCTGCTTCACCTTCATACTACTTACAGCACTGCATGATCTGTGCGGTGGGACTGGAGCGGAGGTGAGCTGATCTTTGTTGCTTGTTTTTTGATATTTAGTGCGATCTTGCTCCCCTCTCACATATTTGTTTTTTATGGATTTAACCCTCGCTGGACTTCTGCTTCACCTTCATACTACTTACAGCACTGCATGATCTGTTCGGTGGGACTGGAGCGGAGGTGAGCTGATCTTTATTGCTCGTGTATTGATATTTAGTGTGATCTTTCTCCCCTGTCAAATATCATTTGATTTTTTAATGGATATCACCCTTGCTGGACTTCTGATTCACTTTCATACTACTTGCAGCACTGCATGATCCGCGCAGTGAGATTGGAGACGAGGTGACCTGATGTTTGTTGCTTGTTTTTTGATATTTAGTGTGATCTTGCTCCCCTTTCAAATATCATTTGTTTTTTTTAATGGATGTCACGCTTGCTGGACATCTGCTTCACTTTCATACTATTTGCAGCACTGCATGATCCGCGCGGTGGGACTGGACAGGAGGTGAGCTGATCTTTGTTGCTTCTTTTTTGATATTTAGTGTGATCTTGCTCCCCTCTCAAATATAATTTGTTTTTTTATGGATATCACTCTCGCTGGACTTCTGCTTCACCTTCATACTGCTTGCAGCACGGCATGATCACCGCGACGGGACTGGAAAGGAGGTGAGCTGATCTTTGTTGCTTCTTTTTTGATATTTAGTGCGATCTTGCTCCCCTCTCAAATAACATTAGTTTTTTTATGGGTTTCATCCTCGCTGGACTTCGGCTTCACCTTCATACTACGTGCAGCACTGCATGATCCGTGCGGTGGGACTGGAGTGGAGGGGAGGTGATCTTTGTTGCTTCTTTTTTGATATTTAGTGCAATCTTGCTCCCCTCACAAATATCATTTGTTTTTTTTAATGAATATCACCCTCGCTGGACTTCTGCTTCACTTCATACTACTTACAGCACTGCATGATCTGTGCAGTGGGACTGGAGCGGAGGTGATCTGATCTTTATTGCTCGTGTTTTGATATTTAGTGTGATCTTGCTCCCCTCTCAAATATCATTTGTTTTTTTAATGGATATCACCCTTGCTGGACTTCTGATTCACTTTCATACTACTTGCAGCACTGCATGATCCGCGCGGTGGGACTGGAGAGGAGGTGACCTGATCTTTGTTGCTTGTTTTTTGATACTTAGTGTGATCTTGCTCCCCTCTCAAATATCATTTGTTTTTTTAATGGATGTCACCCTTGCTGGACATCTGCTTCACTTTCATACTATTTACAGCACTGCATAATCCGCGCGGTGGGACTGGACAGAAGGTGAGCTGATCTTTGTTGCTTCTTTTTTGATATTTGGTGTGATCTTGCTCCCCTCTCAAATATAATTTGTTTTTTTATGGATATCATCCTCGCTGGACTGCTTCACCTTCATACTACTTACAGCACTGCATGATCTGTGCGGTGGGACTGGAGAGGAGGTGAGCTGATCTTTATTGCTTGTGTTTTGATATTTAGTGTGATCTTGCTCCCCTCTCAAATATCATTTGTTTTTTTAATGGATATCACCCTTGCTGGACATCTGCTTCACTTTCATACTACTTGCAGCACTGCATGATCCGTGCGGTGGGACTGGAGTGGAGGTGAGCTGATCTTTGTTTCTTCTTTTTTTATATGTAGTGTGATCTTGCTCCCCTCTCAAATATCATTTGTTTCTTTAATGGATTTCACCCTCGATGGACTTTTGCTTCACCTTCATACTACTTGCAGCACGGCATGATCACCGCGGCGGGACTGAAGAGGAGGTGAGCTGATCTTTGTTGCTTCTTTTTTGATATTTTGTGCGATCTTGCTCCCCTCTGAAATATCATGTTTTTTTAATGGATATCACCCTTGCTGGACATCTGCTTCACTTTGATACTACTTGCAGCATTGCATGATCCGTGCGGTGGGACTGGACAGGAGGTGAGCTGATCTTTGTTGCTTCTTTTTTTATATTTAGTGTGGCCTTGCTCCCCTCTCAAATTTAATTTCTTTTTTTATGGATATCACCCTCGCTGGACTTCTGCTTCACCTTCATACTACTTGCAGCACGGCATGATCACCACGGCAGGACTGGAGAGGAGGTGAGCTGATCTTTGTTGCTTCTTTTTTGATATTTTGTGCGATCTTGCTCCCCTCTCAAATACCATTTGTTTTTTTATGGATATCACCCTCGCTGGACTTCTGGTTCACCTTCATACTACTTGCAGCACGGCATGATCACCGCGGTGGGACTGGAGAGGAGGTGAACTGATCTTTGTTGCTTCTTTTTTGATATTTAGTGCGATCTTGCTCCCCTGTCAAATATCATTTGTTTTTTTGGGTTTCACCCTCGCTGGACTTCTGCTTCACCTTAATACCCCTTACAGAACTGCATGATCTGTGCGGTGGGACTGGAGAGAAGGTGAGCTGATCTTTGTTGCTTGTTTTTTGATATTTAGTGTGATCTTGCTCCCCTCTCAAATATAATTTGTTTTTTTAATGGATATCAGCCTTGCTGGACATCTGCTTCACTTTCATACTACTTGCAGCACTGCATGATCCACGCGGTGGGACTGGACAGGAGGTGAGCTGATCTTTGTTGCTTCTTTTTTGATATTTAGTGTGATCTTGCTCCCCTCTCAAATATAATTTGTTTTTTTATGGATATCACCCTCGCTGGACTTCTGCTTCACCTTCAAACTGCTTGCAGCACGGCTTGATCACCGCTGTGGGACTGGAAAGGAAGTGAGCTGATCTTTGAAGCTTGTTTTTAGATATTTAGTGCCATCTTGCTACTCTCTCGAATATCATTTGTTTTTTATGGATATCATCCTCGCTGGACTTCTGCTTCACCTTCATACTACGTGCAGCACTACATGATCCGTCCGGTGGGACTGGAGTAGGGGTGAGCTGATCTTTGTTGCTTCTTTTTTGATATTTAGTACAATCTTGCTCCCCTCACAAATATCATTTGTTTTTTTATGAATATCACCCTCGCTGGACTTCTGCTTCACCTTCATACTACTTACAGCACTGCATGATCTGTGCGGTGGGACTGGAGAGGAGGTGAGCTGATCTTTATTGCTTGTGTTTTGATATTTAGTGTGATCTTGCTCCCCTCTCAAATATCATTTGTTTTTTTAATGGATATCACCCTTGCTGGACTTCTGCTTCACTTTCATACTACTTGCAGCACTGCATGATCCGTGCGGTGTGACTGGAGTGGAGGTGAGCTGATCTTTGTTGCTTCTTTTTTATATTTAGTGTGATCTTGCTCCCCTCTCAAATATCATTTGTTTCTTTAATGGATTTCACCCTCGTTGGACTTCTGCTTCACCTTCATACTGCTTGCAGCACGGCATGATCACCGCGACGGGGCTGGAAAGGAGGTGAGCTGATCTTTGTTGCTTCTTTTTTGATATTTAGTGTGATCTTGCTCCCCTCTCAAATATAATTTGTTTTTTTATGGATATCACTCTCGCTGGACTTCTGCTTCACCTTCATACTGCTTGCAGCATGGCATGATCACCGCGACGGGACTGGAAAGGAGGTGAGCTGATCTTTGTTGCTTCTTTTTTGATATTTAGTGCGATCTTGCTCCCCTCTCAAATATCAATAGTTTTTTTATGGGTTTCACCCTCGCTGGACTTCGGCTTCACCTTCATACTTCGTGCAGCACTGCATGATCCGTGCGGTGGGACTGGAGTGGAGGTGAGGTGATCTTTGTTGCTTCTTTTTTGATATTTAGTGCAATCTTGCTCCCCTCACAAATATCATTTGTTTTTTTTAATGAATATCACCCTCGCTGGACTTCTGCTTCACTTCATACTACTTACAGCACTGCATGATCTGTGCAGTGGGACTGGAGCGCAGGTGATCTGATCTTTATTGCTCGTGTTTTGATATTTAGTGTGATCTTGCTCCCCTCTCAAATATCATTTGTTTTTTTAATGGATATCACCCTTGCTGGACTTCTGATTTACTTTCATACTACTTGCAGCACTGCATGATCCGCGCGGTGGGACTGGAGAGGAGGTGACCTGATCTTTGTTGCTTGTTTTTTGATATTTAGTGTGATCTTGCTCCCCTCTCAAATATCATTTGTTTTTTTAATGGATGTCACCCTTGCTGGACATCTGCTTCACTTTCATACTATTTGCAGCACTGCATAATCCGCGCGGTGGGACTGGACAGGAGGTGAGCTGATCTTTGTTGCTTCTTTTTTGATATTTGGTGTGATCTTGCTCCCCTCTCAAATATAATTTGTTTTTTTATGGATATCATCCTCGCTGGACTTCTGCTTCACCTTCATACTACTTACAGCACTGCATGATCTGTGCGGTGGGACTGGAGAGTAGGTGAGCTGATCTTTATTGCTTGTGTTTTGATATTTAGTGTGATCTTGCTCCCCTCTCAAATATCATTTTTTTTTTTAATGGATATCACCCTTGCTGGACATCTGCTTCACTTTCATACTACTTGCAGCACTGCATGATCCGTGCGGTGGGACTGGAGTGGAGGTGAGATGATCTTTGTTTCTTCTTTTTTTATATTTAGTGTGATCTTGCTCCCCTCTCAAATATCATTTGTTTCTTTAATGGATTTCACCCTCGATGGACTTTTGCTTCACCTTCATACTACTTGCAGCACGGCATGATCACCGCGGCGGGACTGAAGAGGAGGTGAGCTGATCTTTGTTGCTTCTTTTTTGATATTTTGTGCGATCTTGCTCCCCTCTGAAATATCATGTTTTTTTAATGGATATCACCCTTGCTGGACATCTGCTTCACTTTGATACTACTTGCAGCATTGCATGATCCGTGCGGTGGGACTGGACAGGAGGTGAGCTGATCTTTGTTGCTTCTTTTTTGATATTTAGTGTGGCCTTGCTCCCCTCTCAAATTTAATTTCTTTTTTTATGGATATCACCCTCGCTGGACTTCTGCTTCACCTTCATACTACTTGCAGCACGGCATGATCACCGCGGCAGGACTGGAGAGGAGGTGAGCTGATCTTTGTTGCTTCTTTTTTGATATTTTGTGCGATCTTGCTCCCCTCTCAAATACCTTTTGTTTTTTTATGGATATCACCCTCGCTGGACTTCTGGTTCACCTTCATACTACTTGCAGCATGGCATGATCACCGCGGTGGGACTGGAGAGGAGGTGAACTGATCTTTGTTGCTTCTTTTTTGATATTTAGTGCGATCTTGCTTCCCTGTCAAATATCATTTGTTTTTTTGGGTTTCACCCTCGCTGGACTTCTGCTTCACCTTAATACCCCTTACAGAAATGCATGATCTGTGCGGTGGGACTGGAGAGAAGGTGAGCTGATCTTTGTTGCTTGTTTTTTGATATTTAGTGTGATCTTGCTCCCCTCTCAAATATAATTTGTTTTTTTAATGGATATCAGCCTTGCTGGACATCTGCTTCACTTTCATACTACTTGCAGCTCTGCATGATCCACGCGGTGGGACTGGACAGGAGGTGAGCTGATCTTTGTTGCTTCTTTTTTGATATTTAGTGTGATCTTGCTCCCCTCTCAAATATAATTTTTTTTTTATGGATATCACCCTCGCTGGACTTCTGCTTCACCTTCAAACTGCGTGCAGCACGGCATGATCACCGCTGCGGGACTGGAAAGGAGGTGAGCTGATCTTTGAAGCTTGTTTTTAGATATTTAGTGCCATCTTGCTACTCTCTCGAATATCATTTGTTTTTTATGGATATCATCCTTGCTTGACTTCTGCTTCACCTTCATACTATGTGCAGCACTGCATGATCCGTGCGGTGGGACTGGAGTGGAGGTGAGCTGATCTTTGTTGCTTCTTTTTTGATATTTAGTGCAATCTTGCTCCCCTCTCAAATACCATTTGTTTTTTTATGGATATCACCATCGCTGGACTTCTGCTTCACCTTCATACTGCTTACAGCACTGCATGGACTGTGCGGTGGGACTGGAGAGGAGGTGACCTGATCTTTGTTGCTTGTTTTTTGATATTTAGTGTGATCTTGCTCCCCTCTCAAATATCATATGTTTTTTTAATGGATATCACCCTTGCTGGACATCTGCTTCACTTTCATACTATTTGCAGCACTGCATGATCCGTGCGGTGGGACTGGACAGGAGGTGAGCTGATATTTGTTGCTTCTTTTTTGATATTTAGTGCTATCTTGCTCCCCTCTCAAACATCATTTGTTGTTTTATGGGTATTACTCTTGCTGGACTTCTGCTTCACCTTCACACTACTTGCAGCACTGCATGATCAGCGCAGTGGGACTGGAGAGGAGGTGAGCTGATCTTTGAAGCTTATTTTTAGATATTTAGTGCCATCTTGCTACTCTCTTGAATATCATTTGTTTTTTTATGGATATCATCCTCGCTGGACTTCTGCTTCACCTTCATACTACGTGCAGCACTACATGATCCGTCCGGTGGGACTGGAGTAGGGGTGAGCTATTCTTTGTTGCTTCTTTTTTGATATTTAGTACAATCTTGCTCCCCTCAAAAATATCATTTGTTTTTTTAGGAATATCACCCTCGCTGGACTTCTGCTTCACCTTCATACTACTTACAGCACTGCATGATCTGTGCGGTGGGACTGAAGAGGAGGTGAACTGATCTTTGTTGCTTCTATTTTTATATTTAGTGTGATCTTGCTCCCCTCTCAAATATCATTTGTTTCTTTAATGGATTTCACCCTCGTTGGACTTCTGCTTCACCTTCATACTAATTGCAGCACGGCATGATCACCGCGGCGGGACTGAAGAGGAGGTGAGCTGATCTTTGTTGCTTCTTTTTTGATATTTTGTGCGATCTTGCTCCCCTCTGAAATATCATGTTTTTTTGATGGATATCACCCTTGCTGGACATCTGCTTCACTTTGATACTACTTGCAGCATTGCATGATCCGTGCGGTGGGACTGGACAGGAGGTGAGCTGATCTTTGTTGCTTCTTTTTTGATATTTAGTGTGATCTTGCTCCCCTGTCAAATATCATTTGTTTTTTTGGGTTTCACCCTCGCTGGACTTCTGCTTCACCTTAATACTACTTACAGAACTGCATGATCTGTGCGGTGGGACTGGAGAGGAGGTGAGCTGATCTTTGTTGCTTGTTTTTTGATATTTAGTGTGATCTTGCTCCCCTCTCAAATATCATTTGTTTTTTTAATGGATATCACCCTTGCTGGACATCTGCTTCACTTTCATACTACTTGCAGCACTGCATGATCCACGCGGTGGGACTGGACAGGAGGTGAGCTGATATTTGTTGCTTCTTTTTTGATATTTAGTGCTATCTTGCTCCCCTCTCAAACATCATTTGTTGTTTTATGGGTATTACTCTCGCTGGACTTCTGCTTCACCTTCACACTACTTGCAGCACTGCATGATCAGCGCAGTGGGACTGGAGAGGAGGTGAGCTGATCTTTGAAGCTTATTTTTAGATATTTAGTGCCATCTTGCTACTCTCTTGAATATCATTTGTTTTTTTATGGATATCATCCTCGCTGGACTTCTGCTTCACCTTCATACTACGTGCAGCACTACATGATCCGTCCGGTGGGACTGGAGTAGGGGTGAGCTGATCTTTGTTGCTTCTTTTTTGATATTAAGTACAATCTTGCTCCCCTCACAAATATCATTTGTTTTTTTATGAATATCACCCTCGCTGGACTTCTGCTTCACCTTCATACTACTTACAGCACTGCATGATCTGTGCGGTGGGACTGGAGAGGAGGTGAGCTGATCTTTATTGCTTGTGTTTTGATATTTAGTGTGATCTTGCTCCCCTCTCAAATATCATTTGTTTTTTTAATGGATATCACCCTTGCTGGACTTCTGCTTCACTTTCATACTACTTGCAGCACTGCATGATCCGTGCGGTGGGACTGGAGTGGAGGTGAGCTGATCTTTGTTGCTTCTTTTTTTATATTTAGTGTGATCTTGCTCCCCTCTCAAATATCATTTGTTTCTTTAATGGATTTCACCCTCGTTGGATTTCTGCTTCACCTTCATACTAATTGCAGCACGGCATGATCACTGCGGCGGGACTGAAGAGGAGGTGAGCTGATCTTTGTTGCTTCTTTTTTGATATTTTGTGCGATCTTGCTCCCCTCTGAAATATCATGTTTTTTTAATGGATATCACCCTTGCTGTACATCTGCTTCACTTTGATACTACTTGCAGCATTGCATGATCCGTGCGGTGGGACTGGACAGGAGGTGAGCTGATCTTTGTTGCTTCTTTTTTGATATTTAGTGTGATCTTGCTCCCCTGTCAAATATCATTTGTTTTTTTGGGTTTCACCCTCGCTGGACTTCTGCTTCACCTTAATACTACTTACAGAACTGCATGATCTGTGCGGTGGGACTGGAGAGGAGGTGAGCTGATCTTTGTTGCTTGTTTTTTGATATTTAGTGTGATCTTGCTCCCCTCTCAAATATCATTTGTTTTTTTAATGGATATCACCCTTGCTGGACATCTGCTTCACTTTCATACTACTTGCAGCACTGCATGATCCACGCGGTGGGACTGGACAGGAGGTGAGCTGATCTTTGTTGCTTCTTTTTTGATATTTAGTGTGATCTTGCTCCCCTCTCAAATATAATTTGTTTTTTTATGGATATCACCCTCGCTGGACTTCTGCTTCACCTTCAAACTGCTTGCAGCACGGCATGATCACCGCTGTGGGACTGGAAAGGAGGTGAGCTGATCTTTGAAGCTTGTTTTTAGATATTTAGTGCCATCTTGCTACTCTCTCGAATATCATTTGTTTTTTATGGATATCATCCTCGCTGGACTTCTGCTTCACCTTCATACTACGTGCAGCACTACATGATCCGTCCGGTGGGACTGGAGTAGGGGTGAGCTGATCTTTGTTGCTTCTTTTTTGATATTTAGTACAATCTTGCTCCCCTCACAAATATCATTTGTTTTTTTATGAATATCACCCTCGCTGGACTTCTGCTTCACCTTCATACTACTTACAGCACTGCATGATCTGTGCGGTGGGACTGGAGAGGAGGTGAGCTGATCTTTATTGCTTGTGTTTTGATATTTAGTGTGATCTTGCTCCCCTCTCAAATATCATTTGTTTTTTTAATGGATATCACCCTTGCTGGACTTCTGCTTCACTTTCATACTACTTGCAGCACTGCATGATCCGTGCGGTGGGACTGGAGTGGAGGTGAGCTGATCTTTGTTGCTTCTTTTTTTATATTTAGTGTGATCTTGCTCCCCTCTCAAATATCATTTGTTTCTTTAATGGATTTCACCCTCGTTGGACTTCTGCTTCACCTTCATACTGCTTGCAGCACGGCATGATCACCGCGACGGGGCTGGAAAGGAGGTGAGCTGATCTTTGTTGCTTCTTTTTTGATATTTAGTGTGATCTTGCTCCCCTCTCAAATATAATTTGTTTTTTTATGGATATCACTCTCGCTGGACTTCTGCTTCACCTTCATACTGCTTGCAGCACGGCATGATCACCGCGACGGGACTGGAAAGGAGGTGAGCTGATCTTTGTTGCTTCTTTTTTGATATTTAGTGCGATCTTGCTCCCCTCTCAAATATCAATAGTTTTTTTATGGGTTTCACCCTCGCTGGACTTCGGCTTCACCTTCATACTACGTGCAGCACTGCATGATCCGTGCGGTGGGACTGGAGTGGAGGTGAGGTGATCTTTGTTGCTTCTTTTTTGATATTTAGTGCAATCTTGCTCCCCTCACAAATATCATTTGTTTTTTTTAATGAATATCACCCTCGCTGGACTTCTGCTTCACTTCATACTACTTACAGCACTGCATGATCTGTGCAGTGGGACTGGAGCGGAGGTGATCTGATCTTTATTGCTCGTGTTTTGATATTTAGTGTGATCTTGCTCCCCTCTCAAATATCATTTGTTTTTTTAATGGATATCACCCTTGCTGGACTTCTGATTCACTTTCATACTACTTGCAGCACTGCATGATCCGCGCGGTGGGACTGGAGAGGAGGTGACCTGATCTTTGTTGCTTGTTTTTTGATATTTAGTGTGATCTTGCTCCCCTCTCAAATATCATTTGTTTTTTTAATGGATGTCACCCTTGCTGGACATCTGCTTCACTTTCATACTATTTGCAGCACTGCATAATCCGCGCGGTGGGACTGGACAGGAGGTGAGCTGATCTTTGTTGCTTCTTTTTTGATATTTGGTGTGATCTTGCTCCCCTCTCAAATATAATTTGTTTTTTTATGGATATCATCCTCGCTGGACTGCTTCACCTTCATACTACTTACAGCACTGCATGATCTGTGCGGTGGGACTGGAGAGGAGGTGAGCTGATCTTTGTTTCTTCTTTTTTTATATTTAGTGTGATCTTGCTCCCCTCTCAAATATCATTTGTTTCTTTAATGGATTTCACCCTCGATGGACTTTTGCTTCACCTTCATACTACTTGCAGCACGGCATGATCACCGCGGCGGGACTGAAGAGGAGGTGAGCTGATCTTTGTTGCTTCTTTTTTGATATTTTGTGCGATCTTGCTCCCCTCTGAAATATCATGTTTTTTTAATGGATATCACCCTTGCTGGACATCTGCTTCACTTTGATACTACTTGCAGCATTGCATGATCCGTGCGGTGGGACTGGACAGGAGGAGAGCTGATCTTTGTTGCTTCTTTTTTGATATTTAGTGTGGCCTTGCTCCCCTCTCAAATTTAATTTCTTTTTTTATGGATATCACCCTCGCTGGACTTCTGCTTCACCTTCATACTACTTGCAGCACGGCATGATCACCGCGGCAGGACTGGAGAGGAGGTGAGCTGATCTTTGTTGCTTCTTTTTTGATATTTTGTGCGATCTTGCTCCCCTCTCAAATACCTTTTGTTTTTTTATGGATATCACCCTCGCTGGACTTCTGGTTCACCTTCATACTACTTGCAGCACGGCATGATCACCGCGGTGGGACTGGAGAGGAGGTGAACTGATCTTTGTTGCTTCTTTTTTGATATTTAGTGCGATCTTGCTCCCCTGTCAAATATCATTTGTTTTTTTGGGTTTCACCCTCGCTGGACTTCTGCTTCACCTTAATACCCCTTACAGAAATGCATGATCTGTGCGGTGGGACTGGAGAGAAGGTGAGCTGATCTTTGTTGCTTGTTTTTTGATATTTAGTGTGATCTTGCTCCCCTCTCAAATATAATTTGTTTTTTTAATGGATATCAGCCTTGCTGGACATCTGCTTCACTTTCATACTACTTGCAGCTCTGCATGATCCACGCGGTGGGACTGGACAGGAGGTGAGCTGATCTTTGTTGCTTCTTTTTTGATATTTAGTGTGATCTTGCTCCCCTCTCAAATATAATTTTTTTTTTTATGGATATCACCCTCGCTGGACTTCTGCTTCACCTTCAAACTGCGTGCAGCACGGCATGATCACCGCTGCGGGACTGGAAAGGAGGTGAGCTGATCTTTGAAGCTTGTTTTTAGATATTTAGTGCCATCTTGCTACTCTCTCGAATATCATTTGTTTTTTATGGATATCATCCTCGCTTGACTTCTGATTCACCTTCATACTATGTGCAGCACTGCATGATCCGTGCGGTGGGACTGGAGTGGAGGTGAGCTGATCTTTGTTGCTTCTTTTTTGATATTTAGTGCAATCTTGCTCCCCTCTCAAATACCATTTGTTTTTTTATGGATATCACCATCGCTGGACTTCTGCTTCACCTTCATACTGCTTACAGCACTGCATGGTCTGTGCGGTGGGACTGGAGAGGAGGTGACCTGATCTTTGTTGCTTGTTTTTTGATATTTAGTGTGATCTTGCTCCCCTCTCAAATATCATATGTTTTTTTATGGATATCACCCTTGCTGGACATCTGCTTCACTTTCATACTATTTGCAGCACTGCATGATCCGTGCGGTGGGCCTGGACAGGAGGTGAGCTGATATTTGTTGCTTCTTTTTTGATATTTAGTGCTATCTTGCTCCCCTCTCAAACATCATTTGTTGTTTTATGGGTATTACTCTTGCTGGACTTCTGCTTCACCTTCACACTACTTGCAGCACTGCATGATCAGCGCAGTGGGACTGGATAGGAGGTGAGCTGATCTTTGAAGCTTATTTTTAGATATTTAGTGCCATCTTGCTACTCTCTTGAATATCATTTGTTTTTTATGGATATCATCCTCGCTGGACTTCTGCTTCACCTTCATACTACGTGCAGCACTACATGATCCGTCCGGTGGGACTGGAGTAGGGGTGAGCTGATCTTTGTTGCTTCTTTTTTGATATTTAGTACAATCTTGCTCCCCTCAAAAATATCATTTGTTTTTTTAGGAATATCACCCTCGCTGGTCTTCTGCTTCACCTTCATACTACTTACAGCACTGCATGATCTGTGCGGTGGGACTGGAGAGGAGGTGAACTGATCTTTTTTGCTTCTTTTTTTATATTTAGTGTGATCTTGCTCCCCTCTCAAATATCATTTGTTTCTTTAATGGATTTCACCCTCGTTGGACTTCTGCTTCACCTTCATACTAATTGCAGCACGGCATGATCACCGCGGCGGGACTGAAGAGGAGGTGAGCTGATCTTTGTTGCTTCTTTTTTGATATTTTGTGCGATCTTGCTCCCCTCTGAAATATCATGTTTTTTTGATGGATATCACCCTTGCTGGACATCTGCTTCACTTTGATACTACTTGCAGCATTGCATGATCCGTGCGGTGGGACTGGACAGGAGGTGAGCTGATCTTTGTTGCTTCTTTTTTGATATTTAGTGTGATCTTGCTCCCCTGTCAAATATCATTTGTTTTTTTGGGTTTCACCCTCGCTGGACTTCTGCTTCACCTTAATACTACTTACAGAACTGCATGATCTGTGCGGTGGGACTGGAGAGGAGGTGAGCTGATCTTTGTTGCTTCTTTTTTGATATTTTGTGTGATCTTGCTCCCCTCTCAAATATAATTTGTTTTTTTATGGATATCACCCTCGCTGGACTTCTGCTTCACCTTCAAACTGCTTGCAGCATGGCATGATCACCGCTGTGGGACTGGAAAGGAGGTGAGCTGATCTTTGAAGCTTGTTTTTAGATATTTAGTGCCATCTTGCTACTCTCTCGAATATCATTTGTTTTTTATGGATATCATCCTCGCTTGACTTCTGCTTCACCTTCATACTATGTGCAGCACTGCATGATCCGTGCGGTGGGACTGGAGTGGAGGTGAGCTGATCTTTGTTGCTTCTTTTTTGATATTTAGTGCAATCTTGCTCCCCTCACAAATATCATTTATTTTTTTATGAATATCACCCTCGCTGGACTTCTGCTTCACCTTCATACTACTTACAGCACTGCATGATCTGTGCGGTGGGACTGGAGCGGAGGTGAGCTGATCTTTATTGCTCGTGTTTTGAAATTTAGTGTGATCTTGCTCCCCTCTCAAATATCATTTGTTTTTTAATGGCTATCACCCTTGCTGGACTTCTGATTCATTTTCTTACTACTTGCAGCACTGCATGATCCGCGCGGTGGGACTGGAGAGGAGGTGACCTGATCTTTGTTGCTTGTTTTCTGATATTTAGTGTGATCTTGCTCCCCTCTCAAATATCATTTGTTTTTTAATGGATATCACCCTTGCTGGACATCTGCTTCACTTTCATACTATTTGCAGCACTGCATGATCCGCGCGGTGGGACTGGGCAGGAGATGAGCTGATCTTTGTTGCTTCTTTTTTGATATTTAGTGTGATCTTGCTCCCCTCTCAAATATAATTTGTTTTTTTATGGATATCATCCTCGCTTGACTTCTGCTTCACCTTCATACTACGTGCAGCACTGCATGATCCGTGCGGTGGGACTGGAGTGGAGGTGAGCTGATCTTTGTTGCTTCTTTTTTGAAATTTAGTGCAATCTTGCTCCCCTCTCAAATATTTGTTTTTTATGGATTTAACCCTAGCTGGACTTCTGCTTCACTTCATACTACTTACAGCACTGCATGATCTGTGCGGTGGGACTGGAGCGGAGGTGGTCTGATCTTTATTGCTCGTGTTTTGATATTTAGTGTGATCTTGCTCCCCTCTCAAATATCATTTGTTTTTTTAATGGATATCACCCTTGCTGGACTTCTGATTCACTTTCATACTACTTGCAGCACGGCATGATCCGCGCGGTGGGACTGGAGAGGAGGTGACCTGATCTTTGTTGCTTGTTTTTTGATATTTAGTGTGATCTTGCTCCCCTCTCAAATATCATTTGTTTTTTTTAATGGATGTCACCCTTGCTGGACATCTGCTTCACTTTCATACTATTTGCAGCACTGCATGATCCGCGCGGTGGGACTGGACAGGAGGTGAGCTGATCTTTGTTTCTTCTTTTTTTAAATTTGGTGTGATCTTGCTCCCCTCTCAAATATAATTTGTTTTTTATGGATATCATCCTTGCTTGACTACTGCTTCACCTTCATACTATGTGCAGCACTGCATGATCCGTGCGGTGGGACTGGAGTGGAGGTGAGCTGATCTTTGTTGCTTCTTTTTTGATATTTAGTGCAATCTTGCTCCCCTCACAAATATCAGTTGTTTTTTTAATGAATATCACCCTCGCTGGACTTCTGCTTCACTTCATACTACTTACAGCACTGCATGATCTGTGCGGTGGGACTGGAGCGGAGGTGATCTGATCTTTATTGCTTGTGTTTTGATATTTAGTGTGATCTTGCTCCCCTCTCAAATATCATTTGTTTTTTTAGTGGATATCACCCTTGCTGGACTTCTGATTCACTTTCATACTACTTGCAGCACTGCATGATCCGCGTGGTGGGACTGGAGAGAAGGTGAGCTGATCTTTGTTGCTTCTTTTTTGATATTTGGTGTGATCTTGCTTCCCTCTCAAATATAATTTGTTTTTTTAGGGATATCATCCTCGCTGGACTTCTGCTTCACCTTCATACTACTTACAGCACTGCATGATCTGTGCGGTGGGACTGGAGCGGAGGTGAGCTGATCTTTGTTGGTTGTTTTTTGATATTTAGTGCGATCTTGCTCCCCTCTCAAATATTTGTTTTTTATGGATTTAACCCTCGCTGGACTTCTGCTTCACCTTCATACTACTTACAGCACTGCATGATCTGTTCGGTGGGACTGGAGCGGAGGTGAGCTGATCTTTATTGCTCGTGTATTGATATTTAGTGTGATCTTTCTCCCCTGTCAAATATCATTTGATTTTTTAATGGATATCACCCTTGCTGGACTTCTGATTCACTTTCATACTACTTGCAGCACTGCATGATCCGCGCAGTGAGATTGGAGACGAGGTGACCTGATCTTTGTTGCTTGTTTTTTGATATTTAGTGTGATCTTGCTCCCCTTTCAAATATCATTTGTTTTTTTAATGGAAGTCACGCTTGCTGGACATCTGCTTCACTTTCATACTATTTGCAGCACTGCATGATCCGCGCGGTGGGACTGGACAGGAGGTGAGCTGATCTTTGTTGCTTCTTTTTTGATATTTAGTGTGATCTTGCTCCCCTCTCAAATATAATTTGTTTTTTTATGGATATCACTCTCGCTGGACTTCTGCTTCACCTTCATACTGCTTGCAGCACGGCATGATCACCGCGACGGGACTGGAAAGGAGGTGAGCTGATCTTTGTTGCTTGTTTTTTGATATTTAGTGCGATCTTGCTCCCCTCTCAAATATCATTAGTTTTTTTATGGGTTTCACCCCCGCTGGACTTCGGCTTCACCTTCATACTACGTGCAGCACTGCATGATCCGTGCGGTGGGACTGGAGTGGAGGTGAGGTGATCTTTGTTGCTTCTTTTTTGATATTTAGTGCAATCTTGCTCCCCTCACAAATATCATTTGTTTTTTTTAATGAATATCACACTCACTGGACTTCTGCTTCACTTCATACTACTTACAGCACTGCATGGTCTGTGCAGTGGGACTGGAGCGGAGGTGATCTGATCTTTATTGCTCGTGTTTTGATATTTAGTGTGATCTTGCTCCCCTCTCAAATATCATTTGTTTTTTTAATGGATATCACCCTTGCTGGACTTCTGATTCACTTTCATACTACTTGCAGCACTGCATGATCCGCGTGGTGGGACTGGAGAGGAGGTGACCTGATCTTTGTTGCTTGTTTTTTGATATTTAGTGTGATCTTGCTCCCCTCTCAAATATCATTTGTTTTTTTAGTGGATATCACCCTTGCTGGACATCTGCTTCACTTTCATACTATTTGCAGCACTGCATAATCCGCGCGGTGGGACTGGACAGGAGGTGAGCTGATCTTTGTTGCTTCTTTTTTGATACTTGGTGTGATCTTGCTCCTCTCTCAAATATAATTTTTTTTTTATGGATATCATCCTCGCTGGACTTCTGCTTCACCTTCATACTACTTACAGCACTGCAAGATCTGTGCGGTGGGACTGGAGCGGTGGTGAGCTGATCTTTGTTGCTTGTTTTTTGATATTTAGTGCGATCTTGCTCCCCTCTCAAATATTTGTTTTTTATGAATTTAACCCTCGCTGGACTTCTGCTTCACCTTCATACTACTTACAGCACTGCATGATCTGTGCGGTGGGACTGGAGCGGAGGTGAGCTGATCTTTATTGCTCGTGTTTTGATATTTAGTGTGATCTTTCTCCCCTCTCAAATATCATTTGTTTTTTTAATGGATATCACCCTTGCTGGACTTCTGATTCACTTTCATACTACTTGCAGCACTGCATGATCCGCGCGGTGGGACTGGAGAGAAGGTGAGCTGATCTTTGTTGCTTCTTTTTTGATATTTAGTGTGATCTTGCTCCCCTCTCAAATATAATTTGTTTTTTTTTGGATATCACTCTCGCTGGACTTCTGCTTCACCTTCATACTGCTTGCAGCACGGCATGATCACCGCGACGGGACTGGAAAGGAGGTGAGCTGATCTTTGTTGCTTCTTTTTTGATATTTAGTGTGATCTTGCTCCCCTCTCAAATATCATTAGTTTTTTTATGGGTTTCACCCTCGCTGGACTTCTGCTTCACCTTCATACTACATGCAGCACTGCATGATCCGTGCGGTGGGAGTGGAGAGGAGGTGAGCTGATCTTTGTTGCTTCTTTTTTGATATTTAGTGCGATCTTGCTCCCCTCTCATATACCATTTGTTTTTTTATGGATATCACCCTCGCTGGACATCTGCTTCACTTTCATACTATTTGCAGCACTGCATGATCTGTGCGGTGGGACTGGAGCGGAGGTGATCTGATCTTTATTGCTCGTGTTTTGATATTTAGTGTGATCTTGCTCCCCTCTCAAATATCATTTGTTTTTTAATGGGTATCACCCTTGCTGGACATCTGATTCATTTTCTTACTACTTGCAGCACTGCATGATCCGCGCGGTGGGACTGGAGAGGAGGTGACCTGATCTTTGTTGCTTGTTTTCTGATATTTAGTGTGATCTTGCTCCCCTCTCAAATATCATTTGTTTTTTAATGGATATCACCCTTGCTGGACATCTGCTTCACTTTCATACTATTTGCAGCACTGCATGATCCGCGCGGTGGGACTGGGCAGGAGATGAGCTGATCTTTGTTGCTTCTTTTTTGATATTTAGTGTGATCTTGCTCCCCTCTCAAATATAATTTGTTTTTTTATGGATATCATCCTCGCTTGACTTCTGCTTCACCTTCATAGTACGTGCAGCACTGCATGATCCGTGCGGTGGGACTGGAGTGGTGGTGAGCTGATCTTTGTTGCTTGTTTTTTGATATTTAGTGCGATCTTGCTCCCCTCTCAAATATTTGTTTTTTATGGATTTAACCCTCGCTGGACTTCTGCTTCACCTTCATACTACTTACAGCACTGCATGATCTGTGCGGTGGGACTGGAGCGGAGGTGAGCTGATCTTTATTGCTCGTGTTTTGATATTTAGTGTGATCTTTCTCCCCTCTCAAATATCATTTGTTTTTTTAATGGATATCACCCTTGCTGGACTTCTGATTCACTTTCATACTACTTGCAGAACTGCATGATCCGCGCGGTGGGACTGGAGAGAAGGTGACCTGATCTTTGTTGCTTGTTTTTTGATATTTAGTGTGATCTTGCTCCCCTTTCAAATATCATTTGTTTTTTTAATGGATGTCACGCTTGCTGGACATCTGCTTCACTTTCATACTATTTGCAGCACTGTATGATCTGCGCGGTGGGACTGGACAGGAGGTGAGCTGATCTTTGTTGCTTCTTTTTTGATATTTAGTGTGATCTTGCTCCCCTCTCAAATATAATTTGTTTTTTTTTGGATATCACTCTCGCTGGACTTCTGCTTCACCTTCATACTGCTTGCAGCACGGCATGATCACCGCGACTTGACTGGAAAGGAGGTGAGCTGATCTTTGTTGCTTCTTTTTTGATATTTAGTGCGATCTTGCTCCCCTCTCAAATATCATTAGTTTTTTTATGGGTTTCACCCTCGCTGGACTTCTGCTTCACCTTCATACTACATGCAGCACTGCATGATCCATGCGGTGGGAGTGGAGAGGAGGTGAGCTGATCTTTGTTGCTTCTTTTTTGATATTTAGTGAGATCTTGCTCCCCTCTCATATACCATTTGTTTTTTTATGGATATCACCCTCGCTGGACTTCTGCTTCACCTTCATACTGCTTACAGCACTGCATGGTCTGTGCGATAGGACTGGAGAGGAGGTGACCTGATCTTTGTTGCTTGTTTTTTGATATTTAGTGTGATCTTGCTCCCCTCTCAAATATCATATGTTTTTTTAATGGATATCACCCTTGCTGGACATCTGCTTCACTTTCATACTATTTGCAGCACTGCATGATCTGTGCGGTTGGACTGGAGCGGAGGTGAGCTGATATTTGTTGCTTCTTTTTTGATATTTAGTGCGATCTTGCTCCCCTCTCAAATATCATTAGTTTTTTTATGGGTTTCACCCTCGCTGGACTTCTGCTTCACCTTCATACTACATGCAGCACTGCATGATCCGTGCGGTGGGAGTGGAGAGGAGGTGAGCTGATCTTTGTTGCTTCTTTTTTGATATTTAGTGAGATCTTGCTCCCCTCTCATATACCATTTGTTTTTTTATGGATATCACCCTCGCTGGACTTCTGCTTCACCTTCATACTGCTTACAGCACTGCATGGTCTGTGCGATAGGACTGGAGAGGAGGTGACCTGATCTTTGTTGCTTGTTTTTTGATATTTAGTGTGATCTTGCTCCCCTCTCAAATATCATATGTTTTTTTAATGGATATCACCCTTGCTGGACATCTGCTTCACTTTCATACTATTTGCAGCACTGCATGATCTGTGCGGTGGGACTGGAGCGGAGGTGAGCTGATCTTTATTGCTCGTGTTTTGATATTTAGTGTGATCTTGCTCCCCTCTCAAATATCATTTGTTTTTTAATGAATATCACCCTTGCTGGACATCTGATTCATTTTCTTACTACTTGCAGCACTGCATGATCCGCGCGGTGGGACTGGAGAGGAGGTGACCTGATCTTTGTTGCTTGTTTTCTGATATTTAGTGTGATCTTGCTCCCCTCTCAAATATCATTTGTTTTTTAATGGATATCACCCTTGCTGGACATCTGCTTCACTTTCATACTATTTGCAGCACTGCATGATCCGCGCGGTGGGACTGGGCAGGAGATGAGCTGATCTTTGTTGCTTCTTTTTTGATATTTAGTGTGATCTTGCTCCCCTCTCAAATATAATTTGTTTTTTTATGGATATCATCCTCGCTTGACTTCTGCTTCACCTTCATAGTACGTGCAGCACTGCATGATCCGTGCGGTGGGACTGGAGTGGAGGTGAGGTGATCTTTGTTGCTTCTTTTTTGATATTTAGTGCAATCTTGCTCCCCTCACAAATATCATTTGTTTTTTTTATGAATATCACCCTCGCTGGACTTCTGCTTCACTTTCATACTATTTGCAGCACTGCATGATCCGTGCGGTGGGCCTGGACAGGAGGTGAGCTGATATTTGTTGCTTCTTTTTTGATATTTAGTGCTATCTTGCTCCCCTCTCAAACATCATTTGTTGTTTTATGGGTATTACTCTTGCTGGACTTCTGCTTCACCTTCACACTACTTGCAGCACTGCATGATCAGCGCAGTGGGACTGGAGAGGAGGTGAGCTGATCTTTGAAGCTTATTTTTAGATATTTAGTGCCATCTTGCTACTCTCTTGAATATCATTTGTTTTTTTATGGATATCATCCTCGCTGGACTTCTGCTTCACCTTCATACTACGTGCAGCACTACATGATCCGTCCGGTGGGACTGGAGTAGGGGTGAGCTGATCTTTGTTGCTTCTTTTTTGATATTTAGTACAATCTTGCTCCCCTCAAAAATATCATTTGTTTTTTTAGGAATATCACCCTCGCTGGACTTCTGCTTCACCTTCATACTACTTACAGCACTGCATGATCTGTGCGGTGGGACTGGAGAGGAGGTGAACTGATCTTTGTTGCTTCTTTTTTTATATTTAGTGTGATCTTGCTCCCCTCTCAAATATCATTTGTTTCTTTAATGGATTTCACCCTCGTTGGACTTCTGCTTCACCTTCATACTAATTGCGGCACGGCATGATCACCGCGGCGGGACTGAAGAGGAGGTGAGCTGATCTTTGTTGCTTCTTTTTTGATATTTTGTGCGATCTTGCTCCCCTCTGAAATATCATGTTTTTTTGATGGATATCACCTTTGCTGGACATCTGCTTCACTTTGATACTACTTGCAGCATTGCATGATCCGTGCGGTGGGACTGGACAGGAGGTGAGCTGATCTTTGTTGCTTCTTTTTTGATATTTAGTGTGATCTTGCTCCCCTGTCAAATATCATTTGTTTTTTTGGGTTTCACCCTCGCTGGACTTCTGCTTCACCTTAATACTACTTACAGAACTGCATGATCTGTGCGGTGGGACTGGAGAGGAGGTGAGCTGATCTTTGTTGCTTCTTTTTTGATATTTTGTGTGATCTTGCTCCCCTCTCAAATATAATTTGTTTTTTTATGGATATCACCCTCGCTGGACTTCTGCTTCACCTTCAAACTGCTTGCAGCATGGCATGATCACCGCTGTGGGACTGGAAAGGAGGTGAGCTGATCTTTGAAGCTTGTTTTTAGATATTTAGTGCCATCTTGCTACTCTCTCGAATATCATTTGTTTTTTATGGATATCATCCTCGCTTGACTTCTGCTTCACCTTCATACTATGTGCAGCACTGCATGATCCGTGCGGTGGGACTGGAGTGGAGGTGAGCTGATCTTTGTTGCTTCTTTTTTGATATTTAGTGCAATCTTGCTCCCCTCACAAATATCATTTATTTTTTTATGAATATCACCCTCGCTGGACTTCTGCTTCACCTTCATACTACTTACAGCACTGCATGATCTGTGCGGTGGGACTGGAGCGGAGGTGAGCTGATCTTTATTGCTCGTGTTTTGAAATTTAGTGTGATCTTGCTCCCCTCTCAAATATCATTTGTTTTTTAATGGCTATCACCCTTGCTGGACTTCTGATTCATTTTCTTACTACTTGCAGCACTGCATGATCCGCGCGGTGGGACTGGAGAGGAGGTGACCTGATCTTTGTTGCTTGTTTTCTGATATTTAGTGTGATCTTGCTCCCCTCTCAAATATCATTTGTTTTTTAATGGATATCACCCTTGCTGGACATCTGCTTCACTTTCATACTATTTGCAGCACTGCATGATCCGCGCGGTGGGACTGGGCAGGAGATGAGCTGATCTTTGTTGCTTCTTTTTTGATATTTAGTGTGATCTTGCTCCCCTCTCAAATATAATTTGTTTTTTTATGGATATCATCCTCGCTTCACTTCTGCTTCACCTTCATACTACGTGCAGCACTGCATGATCCGTGCGGTGGGACTGGAGTGGAGGTGAGCTGATCTTTGTTGCTTCTTTTTTGAAATTTAGTGCAATCTTGCTCCCCTCTCAAATATTTGTTTTTTATGGATTTAACCCTAGCTGGACTTCTGCTTCACTTCATACTACTTACAGCACTGCACGATCTGTGCGGTGGGACTGGAGCGGAGGTGGTCTGATCTTTATTGCTCGTGTTTTGATATTTAGTGTGATCTTGCTCCCCTCTCAAATATCATTTGTTTTTTTAATGGATATCACCCTTGCTGGACTTCTGATTCACTTTCATACTACTTGCAGCACGGCATGATCCGCGCGGTGGGACTGGAGAGGAGGTGACCTGATCTTTGTTGCTTGTTTTTTGATATTTAGTGTGATCTTGCTCCCCTCTCAAATATCATTTGTTTTTTTTAATGGATGTCACCCTTGCTGGACATCTGCTTCACTTTCATACTATTTGCAGCACTGCATGATCCGCGCGGTGGGACTGGACAGGAGGTGAGCTGATCTTTGTTTCTTCTTTTTTTAAATTTGGTGTGATCTTGCTCCCCTCTCAAATATAATTTGTTTTTTATGGATATCATCCTTGCTTGACTACTGCTTCACCTTCATACTACGTGCAGCACTGCATGATCCGTGCGGTGGGACTGGAGTGGAGGTGAGCTGATCTTTGTTGCTTCTTTTTTGATATTTAGTGCAATCTTGCTCCCCTCACAAATATCATTTGTTTTTTTAATGAATATCACCCTCGCTGGACTTCTGCTTCACTTCATACTACTTACAGCACTGCATGATCTGTGCGGTGGGACTGGAGCGGAGGTGATCTGATCTTTATTGCTTGTGTTTTGATATTTAGTGTGATCTTGCTCCCCTCTCAAATATCATTTGTTTTTTTAGTGGATATCACCCTTGCTGGACTTCTGATTCACTTTCATACTACTTGCAGCACTGCATGATCCGCGCGGTGGGACTGGAGAGAAGGTGAGCTGATCTTTGTTGCTTCTTTTTTGATATTTGGTGTGATCTTGCTTCCCTCTCAAATATAATTTGTTTTTTTAGGGATATCATCCTCGCTGGACTTCTGCTTCACCTTCATACTACTTACAGCACTGCATGATCTGTGCGGTGGGACTGGAGCGGAGGTGAGCTGATCTTTGTTGGTTGTTTTTTGATATTTAGTGCGATCTTGCTCCCCTCTCAAATATTTGTTTTTTATGGATTTAACCCTCGCTGGACTTCTGCTTCACCTTCATACTACTTACAGCACTGCATGATCTGTTCGGTGGGACTGGAGCGGAGGTGAGCTGATCTTTATTGCTCGTGTATTGATATTTAGTGTGATCTTTCTCCCCTGTCAAATATCATTTGATTTTTTAATGGATATCACCCTTGCTGGACTTCTGATTCACTTTCATACTACTTGCAGCACTGCATGATCCGCGCAGTGAGATTGGAGACGAGGTGACCTGATCTTTGTTGCTTGTTTTTTGATATTTAGTGTGATCTTGCTCCCCTTTCAAATATCATTTGTTTTTTTAATGGAAGTCACGCTTGCTGGACATCTGCTTCACTTTCATACTATTTGCAGCACTGCATGATCCGCGCGGTGGGACTGGACAGGAGGTGAGCTGATCTTTGTTGCTTCTTTTTTGATATTTAGTGTGATCTTGCTCCCCTCTCAAATATAATTTGTTTTTTTATGGATATCACTCTCGCTGGACTTCTGCTTCACCTTCATACTGCTTGCAGCACGGCATGATCACCGCGACGGGACTGGAAAGGAGGTGAGCTGATCTTTGTTGCTTCTTTTTTGATATTTAGTGCGATCTTGCTCCCCTCTCAAATATCATTAGTTTTTTTATGGGTTTCACCCTCGCTGGACTTCGGCTTCACCTTCATACTACGTGCAGCACTGCATGATCCGTGCGGTGGGACTGGAGTGGAGGTGAGGTGATCTTTGTTGCTTCTTTTTTGATATTTAGTGCAATCTTGCTCCCCTCACAAATATCATTTGTTTTTTTTAATGAATATCACACTCACTGGACTTCTGCTTCACTTCATACTACTTACAGCACTGCATGATCTGTGCAGTGGGACTGGAGCGGAGGTGATCTGATCTTTATTGCTCGTGTTTTGATATTTAGTGTGATCTTGCTCCCCTCTCAAATATCATTTGTTTTTTTAATGGATATCACCCTTGCTGGACTTCTGATTCACTTTCATACTACTTGCAGCACTGCATGATCCGCGTGGTGGGACTGGAGAGGAGGTGACCTCATCTTTGTTGCTTGTTTTTTGATATTTAGTGTGATCTTGCTCCCCTCTCAAATATCATTTGTTTTTTTAGTGGTTATCACCCTTGCTGGACATCTGCTTCACTTTCATACTATTTGCAGCACTGCATAATCCGCGCGGTGGGACTGGACAGGAGGTGAGCTGATCTTTGTTGCTTCTTTTTTGATATTTGGTGTGATCTTGCTCCTCTCTCAAATATAATTTTTTTTTTATGGATATCATCCTCGCTGGACTTCTGCTTCACCTTCATACTACTTACAGCACTGCAAGATCTGTGCGGTGGGACTGGAGCGGTGGTGAGCTGATCTTTGTTGCTTGTTTTTTGATATTTAGTGCGATCTTGCTCCCCTCTCAAATATTTGTTTTTTATGGATTTAACCCTCGCTGGACTTCTGCTTCACCTTCATACTACTTACAGCACTGCATGATCTGTGCGGTGGGACTGGAGCGGAGGTGAGCTGATCTTTATTGCTCGTGTTTTGATATTTAGTGTGATCTTTCTCCCCTCTCAAATATCATTTGTTTTTTTAATGGATATCACCCTTGCTGGACTTCTGATTCACTTTCATACTACTTGCAGCACTGCATGATCCGCGCGGTGGGACTGGAGAGAAGGTGACCTGATCTTTGTTGCTTGTTTTTTGATATTTAGTGTGATCTTGCTCCCCTTTCAAATATCATTTGTTTTTTTAATGGATGTCAC
This sequence comes from Dendrobates tinctorius, assembly GCF_039654945.1. Lineage (NCBI taxonomy): Eukaryota > Metazoa > Chordata > Amphibia > Anura > Dendrobatidae > Dendrobates > Dendrobates tinctorius. Next base: position 30,205,885 of record NW_027361689.1, read on the forward strand.
GCTTGCTGGACATCTGCTTCACTTTCATACTATTTGCAGCACTGTATGATCCGCGCGGTGGGACTGGACAGGAGGTGAGCTGATCTTTGTTGCTTCTTTTTTGATATTTAGTGTGATCTTGCTCCCCTCTCAAATATAATTTGTTTTTTTTTGGATATCACTCTCGCTGGACTTCTGCTTCACCTTCATACTGCTTGCAGCACGGCATGATCACCGCGACGGGACTGGAAAGGAGGTGAGCTGATCTTTGTTGCTTCTTTTTTGATATTTAGTGCGATCTTGCTCCCCTCTCAAATATCATTAGTTTTTTTATGGGTTTCACCCTCGCTGGACTTCTGCTTCACCTTCATACTACATGCAGCACTGCATGATCCGTGCAGTGGGAGTGGAGAGGAGGTGAGCTGATCTTTGTTGCTTCTTTTTTGATATTTAGTGAGATCTTGCTCCCCTCTCATATACCATTTGTTTTTTTATGGATATCACCCTCGCTGGACTTCTGCTTCACCTTCATACTGCTTACAGCACTGCATGGTCTGTGCGATAGGACTGGAGAGGAGGTGACCTGATCTTTGTTGCTTGTTTTTTGATATTTAGTGTGATCTTGCTCCCCTCTCAAATATCATATGTTTTTTTAATGGATATCACCCTTGCTGGACATCTGCTTCACTTTCATACTATTTGCAGCACTGCATGATCTGTGCGGTGGGACTGGAGCGGAGGTGAGCTGATCTTTGTTGCTTCTTTTTTGATATTTAGTGCGATCTTGCTCCCCTCTCAAATATCATTAGTTTTTTTATGGGTTTCACCCTCGCTGGACTTCTGCTTCACCTTCATACTACATGCAGCACTGCATGATCCGTGCGGTGGGAGTGGAGAGGAGGTGAGCTGATCTTTGTTGCTTCTTTTTTGATATTTAGTGAGATCTTGCTCCCCTCTCATATACCATTTGTTTTTTTATGGATATCACCCTCGCTGGACTTCTGCTTCACCTTCATACTGCTTACAGCACTGCATGGTCTGTGCGATAGGACTGGAGAGGAGGTGACCTGATCTTTGTTGCTTGTTTTTTGATATTTAGTGTGATCTTGCTCCCCTCTCAAATATCATATGTTTTTTTAATGGATATCACCCTTGCTGGACATCTGCTTCACTTTCATACTATTTGCAGCACTGCATGATCTGTGCGGTGGGACTGGAGCGGAGGTGAGCTGATCTTTATTGCTCGTGTTTTGATATTTAGTGTGATCTTGCTCCCCTCTCAAATATCATTTGTTTTTTAATGGATATCACCCTTGCTGGACATCTGATTCATTTTCTTACTACTTGCAGCACTGCATGATCCGCTCGGTGGGACTGGAGAGAAGGTGACCTGATCTTTGTTGCTTGTTTTCTGATATTTAGTGTGATCTTGCTCCCCTCTCAAATATCATTTGTTTTTTAATGGATATCACCCTTGCTGGACATCTGCTTCACTTTCATACTATTTGCAGCACTGCATGATCCGCGCGGTGGGACTGGGCAGGAGATGAGCTGATCTTTGTTGCTTCTTTTTTGATATTTAGTGTGATCTTGCTCCCCTCTCAAATATAATTTGTTTTTTTATGGATATCATCCTCGCTTGACTTCTGCTTCACCTTCATAGTACGTGCAGCACTGCATGATCCGTGCGGTGGGACTGGAGTGGAGGTGAGGTGATCTTTGTTGCTTCTTTTTTGATATTTAGTGCAATCTTGCTCCCCTCACAAATATCATTTGTTTTTTTTATGAATATCACCCTCGCTGGACTTCTGCTTCACTTTCATACTATTTGCAGCACTGCATGATCCGTGCGGTGGGCCTGGACAGGAGGTGAGCTGATATTTGTTGCTTCTTTTTTGATATTTAGTGCTATCTTGCTCCCCTCTCAAACATCATTTGTTGTTTTATGGGTATTACTCTTGCTGGACTTCTGCTTCACCTTCACACTACTTGCAGCACTGCATGATCAGCGCAGTGGGACTGGAGAGGAGGTGAGCTGATCTTTGAAGCTTATTTTTAGATATTTAGTGCCATCTTGCTACTCTCTTGAATATCATTTGTTTTTTTATGGATATCATCCTCGCTGGACTTCTGCTTCACCTTCATACTACGTGCAGCACTACATGATCCGTCCGGTGGGACTGGAGTAGGGGTGAGCTGATCTTTGTTGCTTCTTTTTTGATATTTAGTACAATCTTGCTCCCCTCAAAAATATCATTTGTTTTTTTAGGAATATCACCCTCGCTGGACTTCTGCTTCACCTTCATACTACTTACAGCACTGCATGATCTGTGCGGTGGGACTGGAGAGGAGGTGAACTGATCTTTGTTGCTTCTTTTTTTATATTTAGTGTGATCTTGCTCCCCTCTCAAATATCATTTGTTTCTTTAATGGATTTCACCCTCGTTGGACTTCTGCTTCACCTTCATACTAATTGCAGCACGGCATGATCACCGCGGCGGGACTGAAGAGGAGGTGAGCTGATCTTTGTTGCTTCTTTTTTGATATTTTGTGCGATCTTGCTCCCCTCTGAAATATCATGTTTTTTTGATGGATATCACCATTGCTGGACATCTGCTTCACTTTGATACTACTTGCAGCATTGCATGATCCGTGCGGTGTTACTGGACAGGAGGTGAGCTGATCTTTGTTGCTTCTTTTTTGATATTTAGTGTGATCTTGCTCCCCTGTCAAATATCATTTGTTTTTTTGGGTTTCACCCTCGCTGGACTTCTGCTTCACCTTAATACTACTTACAGAACTGCATGATCTGTGCGGTGGGACTGGAGAGGAGGTGAGCTGATCTTTGTTGCTTCTTTTTTGATATTTTGTGTGATCTTGCTCCCCTCTCAAATATAATTTGTTTTTTTATGGATATCACCCTCGCTGGACTTCTGCTTCACCTTCAAACTGCTTGCAGCATGGCATGATCACCGCTGTGGGACTGGAAAGGAGGTGAGCTGATCTTTGAAGCTTGTTTTTAGATATTTAGTGCCATCTTGCTACTCTCTCGAATATCATTTGTTTTTTATGGATATCATCCTCGCTTGACTTCTGCTTCACCTTCATACTATGTGCAGCACTGCATGATCCGTGCGGTGGGACTGGAGTGGAGGTGAGCTGATCTTTGTTGCTTCTTTTTTGATATTTAGTGCAATCTTGCTCCCCTCACAAATATCATTTATTTTTTTATGAATATCACCCTCGCTGGACTTCTGCTTCACCTTCATACTACTTACAGCACTGCATGATCTGTGCGGTGGGACTGGAGCGGAGGTGAGCTGATCTTTATTGCTCGTGTTTTGAAATTTAGTGTGATCTTGCTCCCCTCTCAAATATCATTTGTTTTTTAATGGCTATCACCCTTGCTGGACTTCTGATTCATTTTCTTACTACTTGCAGCACTGCATGATCCGCGCGGTGGGACTGGAGAGGAGGTGACCTGATCTTTGTTGCTTGTTTTCTGATATTTAGTGTGATCTTGCTCCCCTCTCAAATATCATTTGTTTTTTAATGGATATCACCCTTGCTGGACATCTGCTTCACTTTCATACTATTTGCAGCACTGCATGATCCGCGCGGTGGGACTGGGCAGGAGATGAGCTGATCTTTGTTGCTTCTTTTTTGATATTTAGTGTGATCTTGCTCCCCTCTCAAATATAATTTGTTTTTTTATGGATATCATCCTCGCTTGACTTCTGCTTCACCTTCATACTACGTGCAGCACTGCATGATCCGTGCGGTGGGACTGGAGTGGAGGTGAGCTGATCTTTGTTGCTTCTTTTTTGAAATTTAGTGCAATCTTGCTCCCCTCTCAAATATTTGTTTTTTATGGATTTAACCCTAGCTGGACTTCTGCTTCACTTCATACTACTTACAGCACTGCATGATCTGTGCGGTGGGACTGGAGCGGAGGTGGTCTGATCTTTATTGCTCGTGTTTTGATATTTAGTGTGATCTTGCTCCCCTCTCAAATATCATTTGTTTTTTTAATGGATATCACCCTTGCTGGACTTCTGATTCACTTTCATACTACTTGCAGCACGGCATGATCCGCGCGGTGGGACTGGAGAGGAGGTGACCTGATCTTTGTTGCTTGTTTTTTGATATTTAGTGTGATCTTGCTCCCCTCTCAAATATCATTTGTTTTTTTAATGGATGTCACCCTTGCTGGACATCTGCTTCACTTTCATACTATTTGCAGCACTGCATGATCCGCGCGGTGGGACTGGACAGGAGGTGAGCTGATCTTTGTTTCTTCTTTTTTTAAATTTGGTGTGATCTTGCTCCCCTCTCAAATATAATTTGTTTTTTATGGATATCATCCTTGCTTGACTACTGCTTCACCTTCATACTACGTGCAGCACTGCATGATCCGTGCGGTGGGACTGGAGTGGAGGTGAGCTGATCTTTGTTGCTTCTTTTTTGATATTTAGTGCAATCTTGCTCCCCTCACAAATATCATTTGTTTTTTTAATGAATATCACCCTCGCTGGACTTCTGCTTCACTTCATACTACTTACAGCACTGCATGATCTGTGCGGTGGGACTGGAGCGGAGGTGATCTGATCTTTATTGCTTTTGTTTTGATATTTAGTGTGATCTTGCTCCCCTCTCAAATATCATTTGTTTTTTTAGTGGATGTCACCCTTGCTGGACTTCTGATTCACTTTCATACTACTTGCAGCACTGCATGATCCGCGCGGTGGGACTGGAGAGAAGGTGAGCTGATCTTTGTTGCTTCTTTTTTGATATTTGGTGTGATCTTGCTTCCCTCTCAAATATAATTTGTTTTTTTAGGGATATCATCCTCGCTGGACTTCTGCTTCACCTTCATACTACTTACAGCACTGCATGATCTGTGCGGTGGGACTGGAGCGGAGGTGAGCTGATCTTTGTTGGTTGTTTTTTGATATTTAGTGCGATCTTGCTCCCCTCTCAAATATTTGTTTTTTATGGATTTAACCCTCGCTGGACTTCTGCTTCACCTTCATACTACTTACAGCACTGCATGATCTGTTCGGTGGGACTGGAGCGGAGGTGAGCTGATCTTTATTGCTCGTGTATTGATATTTAGTGTGATCTTTCTCCCCTGTCAAATATCTTTCGATTTTTTAATGGATATCACCCTTGCTGGACTTCTGATTCACTTTCATACTACTTGCAGCACTGCATGATCCGCGCAGTGAGATTGGAGACGAGGTGACCTGATCTTTGTTGCTTGTTTTTTGATATTTAGTGTGATCTTGCTCCCCTTTCAAATATCATTTGTTTTTTTAATGGAAGTCACGCTTGCTGGACATCTGCTTCACTTTCTTACTATTTGCAGCACTGCATGATCCGCGCGGTGGGACTGGACAGGAGGTGAGCTGATCTTTGTTGCTTCTTTTTTGATATTTAGTGTGATCTTGCTCCCCTCTCAAATATAATTTGTTTTTTTATGGATATCACTCTCGCTGGACTTCTGCTTCACCTTCATACTGCTTGCAGCACGGCATGATCACCGCGACGGGACTGGAAAGGAGGTGAGCTGATCTTTGTTGCTTCTTTTTTGATATTTAGTGCGATCTTGCTCCCCTCTCAAATATCATTAGTTTTTTTATGGGTTTCACCCTCGCTGGACTTCGGCTTCACCTTCATACTACGTGCAGCACTGCATGATCCGTGCGGTGGGACTGGAGTGGAGGTGAGGTGATCTTTGTTGCTTCTTTTTTGATATTTAGTGCAATCTTGCTCCCCTCACAAATATCATTTGTTTTTTTTAATGAATATCACACTCACTGGACTTCTGCTTCACTTCATACTACTTACAGCACTGCATGATCTGTGCAGTGGGACTGGAGCGGAGGTGATCTGATCTTTATTGCTCGTGTTTTGATATTTAGTGTGATCTTGCTCCCCTCTCAAATATCATTTGTTTTTTTAATGGATATCACCCTTGCATGGACTTCTGATTCACTTTCATACTACTTGCAGCACTGCATGATCCGCGTGGTGGGACTGGAGAGGAGGTGACCTGATCTTTGTTGCTTGTTTTTTGATATTTAGTGTGATCTTGCTCCCCTCTCAAATATCATTTGTTTTTTTAGTGGATATCACCCTTGCTGGACATCTGCTTCACTTTCATACTATTTGCAGCACTGCATAATCCGCGCGGTGGGACTGGACAGGAGGTGAGCTGATCTTTGTTGCTTCTTTTTTGATATTTGGTGTGATCTTGCTCCTCTCTCAAATATAATTTTTTTTTTATGGATATCATCCTCGCTGGACTTCTGCTTCACCTTCATACTACTTACAGCACTGCAAGATCTGTGCGGTGGGACTGGAGCGGTGGTGAGCTGATCTTTGTTGCTTGTTTTTTGATATTTAGTGCGATCTTGCTCCCCTCTCAAATATTTGTTTTTTATGGATTTAACCCTCGCTGGACTTCTGCTTCACCTTCATACTACTTACAGCACTGCATGATCTGTGCGGTGGGACTGGAGCGGAGGTGAGCTGATCTTTATTGCTCGTGTTTTGATATTTAGTGTGATCTTTCTCCCCTCTCAAATATCATTTGTTTTTTTAATGGATATCACCCTTGCTGGACTTCTGATTCACTTTCATACTACTTGCAGCACTGCATGATCCGCGCGGTGGGACTGGAGAGAAGGTGAGCTGATCTTTGTTGCTTCTTTTTTGATATTTAGTGTGATCTTGCTCCCCTCTCAAATATAATTTGTTTTTTTTTGGATATCACTCTCGCTGGACTTCTGCTTCACCTTCATACTGCTTGCAGCACGGCATGATCACCGCGACGGGACTGGAAAGGAGGTGAGCTGATCTTTGTTGCTTCTTTTTTGATATTTAGTGTGATCTTGCTCCCCTCTCAAATATCATTAGTTTTTTTATGGGTTTCACCCTCGCTGGACTTCTGCTTCACCTTCATACTACATGCAGCACTGCATGATCCGTGCGGTGGGAGTGGAGAGGAGGTGAGCTGATCTTTGTTGCTTCTTTTTTGATATTTAGTGCGATCTTGCTCCCCTCTCATATACCATTTGTTTTTTTATGGATATCACCCTCGCTGGACATCTGCTTCACTTTCATACTATTTGCAGCACTGCATGATCTGTGCGGTGGGACTGGAGCGGAGGTGATCTGATCTTTATTGCTCGTGTTTTGATATTTAGTGTGATCTTGCTCCCCTCTCAAATATCATTTGTTTTTTAATGGGTATCACCCTTGCTGGACATCTGATTCATTTTCTTACTACTTGCAGCACTGCATGATCCGCGCGGTGGGACTGGAGAGGAGGTGACCTGATCTTTGTTGCTTATTTTCTGATATTTAGTGTGATCTTGCTCCCCTCTCAAATATCATTTGTTTTTTAATGGATATCACCCTTGCTGGACATCTGCTTCACTTTCATACTATTTGCAGCACTGCATGATCCGCGCGGTGGGACTGGGCAGGAGATGAGCTGATCTTTATTGCTTCTTTTTTGATATTTAGTGTGATCTTGCTCCCCTCTCAAATATAATTTGTTTTTTTATGGATATCATCCTCGCTTGACTTCTGCTTCACCTTCATAGTACGTGCAGCACTGCATGATCCGTGCGGTGGGACTGGAGTGGTGGTGAGCTGATCTTTGTTGCTTGTTTTTTGATATTTAGTGCGATCTTGCTCCCCTCTCAAATATTTGTTTTTTATGGATTTAACCCTCGCTGGACTTCTGCTTCACCTTCATACTACTTACAGCACTGCATGATCTGTGCGGTGGGACTGGAGCGGAGGTGAGCTGATCTTTATTGCTCGTGTTTTGATATTTAGTGTGATCTTTCTCCCCTCTCAAGTATCATTTGTTTTTTTAATGGATATCACCCTTGCTGGACTTCTGATTCACTTTCATACTACTTGCAGAACTGCATGATCCGCGCGGTGGGACTGGAGAGAAGGTGACCTGATCTTTGTTGCTTGTTTTTTGATATTTAGTGTGATCTTGCTCCCCTTTCAAATATCATTTGTTTTTTTAATGGATGTCACGCTTGCTGGACATCTGCTTCACTTTCATACTATTTGCAGCACTGTATGATCCGCGCGGTGGGACTGGACAGGAGGTGAGCTGATCTTTGTTGCTTCTTTTTTGATATTTAGTGTGATCTTGCTCCCCTCTCAAATATAATTTGTTTTTTTTTGGATATCACTCTCGCTGGACTTCTGCTTCACCTTCATACTGCTTGCAGCACGGCATGATCACCGCGACGGGACTGGAAAGGAGGTGAGCTGATCTTTGTTGCTTCTTTTTTGATATTTAGTGCGATCTTGCTCCCCTCTCAAATATCATTAGTTTTTTTATGGGTTTCACCCTCGCTGGACTTCTGCTTCACCTTCATACTACATGCAGCACTGCATGATCCGTGCGGTGGGAGTGGAGAGGAGGTGAGCTGATCTTTGTTGCTTCTTTTTTGATATTTAGTGAGATCTTGCTCCCCTCTCATATACCATTTGTTTTTTTATGGATATCACCCTCGCTGGACTTCTGCTTCACCTTCATACTGCTTACAGCACTGCATGGTCTGTGCGATAGGACTGGAGAGGAGGTGACCTGATCTTTGTTGCTTGTTTTTTGATATTTAGTGTGATCTTGCTCCCCTCTCAAATATCATATGTTTTTTTAATGGTTATCACCCTTGCTGGACATCTGCTTCACTTTCATACTATTTGCAGCACTGCATGATCTGTGCGGTGGGACTGGAGCGGAGGTGAGCTGATCTTTGTTGCTTCTTTTTTGATATTTAGTGCGATCTTGCTCCCCTCTCAAATATCATTCGTTTTTTTATGGGTTTCACCCTCGCTGGACTTCTGCTTCACCTTCATACTACATGCAGCACTGCATGATCCGTGCGGTGGGAGTGGAGAGGAGGTGAGCTGATCTTTGTTGCTTCTTTTTTGACATTTAGTGAGATCTTGCTCCCCTCTCATATACCATTTGTTTTTTTATGGATTTCACCCTCGCTGGACTTCTGCTTCACCTTCATACTGCTTACAGCACTGCATGGTCTGTGCGATAGGACTGGAGTGGAGGTGAGGTGATCTTTGTTGCTTCTTTTTTTATATTTAGTGCAATCTTGCTCCCCTCACAAATATCATTTGTTTTTTTTATGAATATCACCCTCGCTGGACTTCTGCTTCACCTTCATACTACTTACAGCACTGCATGATCTGTGCGGTGGGACTGGAGCGGAGGTGATCTGATCTTTATTGCTCGTGTTTTGATCTTTAGTGTGATCTTGCTCCCCTCTCAAATATCATTTGTTTTTTAATGGATATCACCCTTGCTGGACTTCTGATTCACTTTCATACTACTTGCAGCACTGCATGATCCGCGCGGTGGGACTGGAGAGGAGGTGACCTGATCTTTGTTGCTTGTTTTTTGATATTTAGTGTGATCTTGCTCCCCTCTCAAATATCATTTGTTTTTTTTAATGGATGTCACCCTTGCTGGACATCTGCTTCACTTTCATACTATTTGCAGCACTGCATGATCCGCGCGGTGGGACTGGACAGGAGGTGAGCTGATCTTTGTTGCTTCTTTTTTGATATTTGGTGTGATCTTGCTCCCCTCTCAAATATAATTTGTTTTTTTATGGATATCATCCTCGCTTGACTTCTGGTTCACCTTCATACTACGTGCAGCACTGCATGATCCGTGCGGTGGGACTGGAGTGGAGGTGAGCTGATCTTTGTTGCTTCTTTTTTGATATTTAGTGCAATCTTGCTCCCCTCACAAATATCATTTGGTTTTTTTATGAATATCACCCTCGCTGGACTTCTGCTTCACCTTCATACTACTTACAGCACTGCATGATCTGTGCGGTGGGCCTGGAGCGGAGGTGAGCTTGTTTTTTGATATTTAGTGCGATCTTGCTCCCCTCTCAAATATTTGTTTTTATGGATTTAACCCTCGCTGGACTTCTGCTTCACCTTCATACTACGTGCAGCACTGCATGATCCGTCCGGTGGGACTGGAGTGGGGGTGAGCTGATCTTTGTTGCTTCTTATTTGAGATTTAGTACAATCTTGCTCCCCTCACAAACATAATTTGTTTTTTTATGAATATCACCCTCGCTGGACTTCTGCTTCACCTTCATACTACTTACAGCACTGCATGATCTGTGCGGTGTGACTGGAGAGGAGGTGAGCTGATCTTTATTGCTTGTGTTTTGATATTTAGTGTGATCTTGCTCCCCTCTCAAATATCATGTTTTTTTAATGGATATCTCCCTTGCTGGACATCTGCTTCACTTTCATACTACTTGCAGCACTGCATGATCCGTGCGGTGGGACTGGACAGGAGGTGAGCTGATCTTTGTTGCTTTTTTTTATATTTATTGTGGCCTTGCTCCCCTCTCAAATACCATTTGTTCTTTTATGGATTTCACCCTCGCTGGACTTCTGCTTCACCTTCAAACTGCTTGCAGCACGGCATGATCACCGCGGCGGGACTGGAGAGGAGGTGAGCTGATCTTTGTTGCTTCTTTTTTGATATTTTGTGCGATCTTGCTCCCCTCTCAAATACCATTTGTATTTTTATGGATATCACCCTCGCTGGACTTCTGCTTCACCTTCATACTACTTGCAGCACGGCATGATCACCGCGGCGGGACTGGAGAGGAGGTGATCTGATCTTTGTTGCTTCTTTTTTGATATTTAGTGCGATCTTGCTCCCCTGTCAAATATCATTTGTTTTTTTGGGTTTCACCCTCGCTGGACTTCTGCTTCACCTTAATACTACTTACATCACTGCATGATCTGTGCGGTGGGACTGCAGAGGAGGTGAGCTGATCTTTGTTGCTTGTTTTTTGATATTAAGTGCCATCTTGCTCCCCTCTCAAATATCATTTGTTTTTTAGGGGTTTCACCCTCGCTGGACTACTGCTTCACCTTAATACTACTTACAGAACTGCATGATCTGTGCGGTGGGACTGGAGAGGAGGTGAGCTGATGTTTGCTGCTTGTTTTTTGATATTTAGTGTGATCTTGCTCCCATCTCAAATATCATTTGATTTTTTAATGGATATCACCCTTGCTGGACATCTGCTTCATTTTCTTTCTACTTGCAGCACTGCATGATCCGCGCGGTGGGACTGTAGAGGTGACCTGATCTTTCTTGCTTGTTTTTTGATATTTAGTGTGATCTTGCTCCCCTCTCAAATATCATTTGTTTTTTTTAATGGATGTCACCCTTGCTGGACATCTGCTTCACTTTCATACTATTTGCAGCACTGCATGATCCGCGCGGTGGGACTGGACATTAGATGAGCTGATCTTTGTTGCTTCTTTTTTGATATTTAGTGTGATCTTGCTCCCCTCTCAAATATAATTTGTTTTTTTATGATATCATCCTCGCTTGACTTCTGCTTCACCTTCATACTACGTGCAGCACTGCATGATCCGTGCGGTGGGACTGGAGTGGAGGTCAGCTGATCTTTGTTGCTTCTTTTTTGTTATTTAGTGCAATCTTGCTCCCCTCACGAATATCATTTGTTTTTTTTATGAATATCACCCTTGCTGGACTTCTGCTTCACCTTCATACTACTTACAGCACTGCATGATCTGAGCGGTGGGACTGGAGCGGAGGTGACCTGATCTTTGTTGCTTGTTTTTTGATATTTAGTGCGATCTTGCTCCCCTCTCAAATATTTGTTTTTATGGATTTAACCCTCGCTGGACTTCTGCTTCACATTCATACTACTTACAGCACTGCATGATCTGTGCGGTGGGACTGGAGCGGAGGTTAGCTGATCTTTATTGCTCGTGTTTTGATATTTAGTGTGATCTTTCTCCCCTCTTAAATATCATTTGTTTTTTTAATGGATATCACCCTTGCTGGACTTCTGATTCACTTTCATACTACTTGTAGCACTGCATGATCCGCGCGGTGGGACTGAAGAGGAGGTGACCTGATCTTTGTTGCTTGTTTTTTGATATTTAGTGTGATCTTGCTCCCCTTTCAAATATCATTTTTTTTTTAATGGATGTCACGCTTGCTGGACATCTGCTTCACTTTCATACTATTTGCAGCACTGCATGATCCGCGCGGTGGGACTGGACAGGAGGTGAGCTGATCTTTGTTGCTTCTTTTTTTATATTTAGTGTGATCTTGCTCCCCTCTCAAATATAATTTGTTTTTTATGGATATCACCCTCGCTTGACTTCTGCTTCACCTTCATAGTACGTGCAGCACTGCATGATCCGTGCGGTGGGACTGGAGTGGAGGTGAGCTGATCTTTGTTGCTTCTTTTTTGATATTTAGTGCAATCTTGCTCCCCTCACAAATATCATTTGTTTTTTTATGAATATCACCCTCGCTGGACTTCTGCTTCACATTCATACTACTTACAGCACTGCATGATCTGTGCGGTGGGACTGGAGCGGAGGTGATCTGATCTTTATTGCTCGTGTTTTGATATTTAGTGTGATCTTGCTCCCCTCTCAAATATCATTTGTTTTTTAATGGATATCACCCTTGCTGGACTTCTGATTCACTTTCATACTACTTGCAGCACTGCATGATCCGCGCGGTGGGACTGGAGAGGAGGTGACCTGATCTTTGTTGCTTGTTTTTTGATATTTAGTGTGATCTTGCTCCCCTCTCAAATATCATTTGTTTTTTTTAATGGATGTCACCCTTGCTGGACATCTGCTTCACTTTCATACTATTTGCAGCACTGCATGATCCGCGCGGTGGGACTGGACAGGAGGTGAGCTGATCTTTGTTGCTTCTTTTTTGATATTTGGTGTGATCTTGCTCCCCTCTCAAATATAATTTGTTTTTTTATGGATATCATCCTCGCTTGACTTCTGCTTCACCTTCATACTACGTGCAGCACTGCATGATCCGTGCGGTGGGACTGGAGTGGAGGTGAGCTGATCTTTGTTGCTTCTTTTTTGATATTTAGTGCAATCTTGCTCCCCTCACAAATATCATTTGGTTTTTTTATGAATATCACCCTCGCTGGACTTTTGCTTTACCTTCATACTACTTACAGCACTGCATGATCTGTGCGGTGGGACTGGAGCGGAGGTGAGCTTGTTTTTTGATATTTAGTGCGATCTTTCTCCCCTCTCAAATATTTGTTTTTATGGATTTAACCCTCGCTGGACTTCTGCTTCACCTTCATACTACGTGCAGCACTGCATGATCCGTCCGGTGGGACTGGAGTGGGGGTGAGCTGATCTTTGTTGCTTCTTTTTTGATATTTAGTACAATCTTGCTCCCCTCACAAATATAATTTGTTTTTTTATGAATATCACCCTCGCTGGACTTCTGCTTCACCTTCATACTACTTACAGCACTGCATGATCTGTGCGGTGTGACTGGAGAGGAGGTGAGCTGATCTTTATTGCTTGTGTTTCGATATTTAGTGTGATCTTGCTCCCCTCTCAAATATCATGTTTTTTTAATGGATATCACCCTTGCTGGACATCTGCTTCACTTTTATACTACTTGCAGCACTGCATGATCCGTGCGGTGGGACTGGACAGGAGGTGAGCTGATCTTTGTTGCTTTTTTTTATATTTATTGTGGCCTTGCTCCCCTCTCAAATACCATTTGTTTTTTTATGGATTTCACCCTCGCTGGACTTCTGCTTCACCTTCAAACTGCTTGCAGCACGGCATGATCACCGCGGCGGGACTGGAGAGGAGGTGAGCTGATCTTTGTTGCTTCTTTTTTGATATTTTGTGCGATCTTGCTCCCCTCTCAAATACCATTTGTCTTTTTATGGATATCACCCTCGCTGGACTTCTGCTTCACCTTCATACTACTTGCAGCACGGCATGATCACCGCGGCGGGACTGGAGAGGAGGTGATCTGATCTTTGTTGCTTCTTTTTTGATATTTAGTGCGATCTTGCTCCCCTGTCAAATATCATTTGTTTTTTTGGGTTTCACCCTCGCTGGACTTCTGCTTCACCTTAATACTACTTACATCACTGCATGATCTGTGCGGTGGGACTGCAGAGGGGGTGAGCTGATGTTTGCTGCTTGTTTTTTGATATTTAGTGTGATCTTGCTCCCCTCTCAAATATCATTTGATTTTTTAATGGATATCACCCTTGCTGGACATCTGCTTCACTTTCTTACTACTTGCAGCACTGCATGATCCGCGCGGTGGGACTGGAGAGGTGACCTGATCTTTCTTGCTTGTTTTTTGATATTTAGTGTGATCTTGCTCCCCTCTCAAATATCATTTGTTTTTTTTAATGGATGTCACCCTTGCTGGACATCTGCTTCACTTTCATACTATTTGCAGCACTGCATGATCCGCGCGGTGGGACTGGACATTAGATGAGCTGATCTTTGTTGCTTCTTTTTTGATATTTAGTGTGATCTTGCTCCCCTCTCAAATATAATTTGTTTTTTTATGGATATCATCCTTGCTTGACTTCTGCTTCACCTTCATACTACGTGCAGCACTGCATGATCCGTGCGGTGGGACTGGAGTGGAGGTCAGCTGATCTTTGTTGCTTCTTTTTTGTTATTTAGTGCAATCTTGCTCCCCTCACGAATATCATTTGTTTTTTTTATGAATATCACCCTCGCTGGACTTCTGCTTCACCTTCATACTACTTACAGCACTGCATGATCTGTGCGGTGGGACTGGAGCGGAGGTGATCTGATCTTTGTTGCTTGTTTTTTGATATTTAGTGCGATCTTGCTCCCCTCTCAAATATTTGTTTTTATGGATTTAACCCTCGCTGGACTTCTGCTTCACATTCATACTACTTACAGCACTGCATGATCTGTGCGGTGGGACTGGAGCGGAGGTTAGCTGATCTTTATTGCTCGTGTTTTGATATTTAGTGTGATCTTTCTCCCCTCTTAAATATCATTTGTTTTTTTAATGGATATCACCCTTGCTTGACTTCTGATTCACTTTCATACTACTTGCAGCACTGCATGATCCGTGCGGTGGGACTGGACAGGAGGTGAGCTGATCTTTGTTGCTTCTTTTTTGATATTTAGTGTGATCTTGCTCCCCTGTCAAATATCATTTGTTTTTTTGGGTTTCACCCTCGCTGGACTTCTGCTTCACATTAATACTACTTACAGAACTGCATGATCTGTGCGGTGGGACTGGAGAGGAGGTGAGCTGATCTTTGTTGCTTCTTTTTTGATATTTAGTGTGATCTTGCTCCCCTCTCAAATATAATTTGTTTTTTTATGGATATCACCCTCGCTGGACTTCTGCTTCACCTTCAAACTGCTTGCAGCACGGCATGATCACCGCTGTGGGACTGGAAAGGAGGTGAGCTGATCTTTGAAGCTTGTTTTTAGATATTTAGTGCCATCTTGCTACTCTCTCGAATATCATTTGTTTTTTATGGATATCATCCTCGCTTGACTTCTGCTTCACCTTCATACTATGTGCAGCACTGCATGATCCGTGCGGTGGGACTGGAGTGGAGGTGAGCTGATCTTTGTTGCTTCTTTTTTGATATTTAGTGCAATCTTGCTCCCCTCACAAATATCATTTATTTTTTTATGAATATCACCCTCGCTGGACTTCTGCTTCACCTTCATACTTCTTACAGCACTGCATGATCTGTGCGGTGGGACTGGAGCGGAGGTGAGCTGATCTTTATTGCTCGTGTTTTGAAATTTAGTGTGATCTTGCTCCCCTCTCAAATATCATTTGTTTTTTAATGGCTATCACCCTTGCTGGACTTCTGATTCATATTCTTACTACTTGCAGCACTGCATGATCCGCGCGGTGGGACTGGAGAGGAGGTGACCTGATCTTTGTTGCTTGTTTTCTGATATTTAGTGTGATCTTGCTCCCCTCTCAAATATCATTTGTTTTTTAATGGATATCACCCTTGCTGGACATCTGCTTCACTTTCATACTATTTGCAGCACTGCATGATCCGCGCGGTGGGACTGGGCAGGAGATGAGCTGATCTTTGTTGTTTCTTTTTTGATATTTAGTGTGATCTTGCTCCCCTCTCAAATATAATTTGTTTTTTTATGGATATCATCCTCGCTTGACTTCTGCTTCACCTTCATACTACGTGCAGCACTGCATGATCCGTGCGGTGGGACTGGAGTGGAGGTGAGCTGATCTTTGTTGCTTCTTTTTTGAAATTTAGTGCAATCTTGCTCCCCTCTCAAATATTTGTTTTTTATGGATTTAACCCTAGCTGGACTTCTGCTTCACTTCATACTACTTACAGCACTGCATGATCTGTGCGGTGGGACTGGAGCGGAGGTGGTCTGATCTTTATTGCTCGTGTTTTGATATTTAGTGTGATCTTGCTCCCCTCTCAAATATCATTTGTTTTTTTAATGGATATCACCCTTGCTGGACTTCTGATTCACTTTCATACTACTTGCAGCACTGCATGATCCGCGCGGTGGGACTGGAGAGGAGGTGACCTGATCTTTGTTGCTTGTTTTTTGATATTTAGTGTGATCTTGCTCCCCTCTCAAATATCATTTGTTTTTTTTAATGGATGTCACCCTTGCTGGACATCTGCTTCACTTTCATACTATTTGCAGCACTGCATGATCCGCGCGGTGGGACTGGACAGGAGGTAAGCTGATCTTTGTTGCTTCTTTTTTGATATTTAGTGCAATCTTGCTCCCCTCACAAATATCATTTGTTTTTTTTAATGAATATCACCCTCGCTGGACTTCTGCTTCACTTCATACTACTTACAGCACTGCATGATCTGTGCGGTGGGACTGGAGCGGAGGTGATCTGATCTTTATTGCTTGTGTTTTGATATTTAGTGTGATCTTGCTCCCCTCTCAAACATCATTTGTTTTTTTAGTGGATATCACCCTTGCTGGACTTCTGATTCACTTTCATACTACTTGCAGCACTGCATGATCCGCGCGGTGGGACTGGAGAGAAGGTGAGCTGATCTTTGTTGCTTCTTTTTTGATATTTGGTGTGATCTTGCTCCCCTCTCAAATATAATTTGTTTTTTTAGGGATATCATCCTCGCTGGACTTCTGCTTCACCTTCATACTACTTACAGCACTGCATGATCTGTGCGGTGGGACTGGAGCGGAGGTGAGCTGATCTTTGTTGCTTGTTTTTTGATATTTAGTGCGATCTTGCTCCCCTCTCAAATATTTGTTTTTTATGGATTTAACCCTCGCTGGACTTCTGCTTCACCTTCATACTACTTACAGCACTGCATGATCTGTTCGGTGGGACTGGAGCGGAGGTGAGCTGATCTTTATTGCTCGTGTATTGATATTTAGTGTGATCTTTCTCCCCTGTCAAATATCATTTGATTTTTTAATGGATATCACCCTTGCTGGACTTCTGATTCACTTTCATACTACTTGCAGCACTGCATGATCCGCGCAGTGAGATTGGAGACGAGGTGACCTGATGTTTGTTGCTTGTTTTTTGATATTTAGTGTGATCTTGCTCCCCTTTCAAATATCATTTGTTTTTTTTAATGGATGTCACGCTTGCTGGACATCTGCTTCACTTTCATACTATTTGCAGCACTGCATGATCCGCGCGGTGGGACTGGACAGGAGGTGAGCTGATCTTTGTTGCTTCTTTTTTGATATTTAGTGTGATCTTGCTCCCCTCTCAAATATAATTTGTTTTTTTATGGATATCACTCTCGCTGGACTTCTGCTTCACCTTCATACTGCTTACAGCACGGCATGATCACCGCGACGGGACTGGAAAGGAGGTGAGCTGATCTTTGTTGCTTCTTTTTTGATATTTAGTGCGATCTTGCTCCCCTCTCAAATAACATTAGTTTTTTTATGGGTTTCATCCTCGCTGGACTTCGGCTTCACCTTCATACTACGTGCAGCACTGCATGATCCGTGCAGTGGGACTGGAGTGGAGGGGAGGTGATCTTTGTTGCTTCTTTTTTGATATTTAGTGCAATCTTGCTCCCCTCACAAATATCATTTGTTTTTTTTAATGAATATCACCCTCGCTGGACTTCTGCTTCACTTCATACTACTTACAGCACTGCATGATCTGTGCAGTGGGACTGGAGCGGAGGTGATCTGATCTTTATTGCTCGTGTTTTGATATTTAGTGTGATCTTGCTCCCCTCTCAAATATCATTTGTTTTTTTAATGGATATCACCCTTGCTGGACTTCTGATTCACTTTCATACTACTTGCAGCACTGCATGATCCGCGCGGTGGGACTGGAGAGGAGGTGACCTGATCTTTGTTGCTTGTTTTTTGATACTTAGTGTGATCTTGCTCCCCTCTCAAATATCATTTGTTTTTTTAATGGATGTCACCCTTGCTGGACATCTGCTTCACTTTCATACTATTTACAGCACTGCATAATCCGCGCGGTGGGACTGGACAGAAGGTGAGCTGATCTTTGTTGCTTCTTTTTTGATATTTGGTGTGATCTTGCTCCCCTCTCAAATATAATTTGTTTTTTTATGGATATCATCCTCGCTGGACTGCTTCACCTTCATACTACTTACAGCACTGCATGATCTGTGCGGTGGGACTGGAGAGGAGGTGAGCTGATCTTTATTGCTTGTGTTTTGATATTTAGTGTGATCTTGCTCCCCTCTCAAATATCATTTGTTTTTTTAATGGATATCACCCTTGCTGGACATCTGCTTCACTTTCATACTACTTGCAGCACTGCATGATCCGTGCGGTGGGACTGGAGTGGAGGTGAGCTGATCTTTGTTTCTTCTTTTTTTATATTTAGTGTGATCTTGCTCCCCTCTCAAATATCATTTGTTTCTTTAATGGATTTCACCCTCGATGGACTTTTGCTTCACCTTCATACTACTTGCAGCACGGCATGATCACCGCGGCGGGACTGAAGAGGAGGTGAGCTGATCTTTGTTGCTTCTTTTTTGATATTTTGTGCGATCTTGCTCCCCTCTGAAATATCATGTTTTTTTAATGGATATCACCCTTGCTGGACATCTGCTTCACTTTGATACTACTTGCAGCATTGCATGATCCGTGCGGTGGGACTGGACAGGAGGTGAGCTGATCTTTGTTGCTTCTTTTTTAATATTTAGTGTGGCCTTGCTCCCCTCTCAAATACCATTTGTTTTTTTATGGATATCACCCTCGCTGGACTTCTGGTTCACCTTCATACTACTTGCAGCACGGCATGATCACCGCGGTGGGACTGGAGAGGAGGTGAACTGATCTTTGTTGCTTCTTTTTTGATATTTAGTGCGATCTTGCTCCCCTGTCAAATATCATTTGTTTTTTTGGGTTTCACCCTCGCTGGACTTCTGCTTCACCTTAATACCCCTTACAGAACTGCATGATCTGTGCGGTGGGACTGGAGAGAAGGTGAGCTGATCTTTGTTGCTTGTTTTTTGATATTTAGTGTGATCTTGCTCCCCTCTCAAATATAATTTGTTTTTTTAATGGATATCAGCCTTGCTGGACATCTGCTTCACTTTCATACTACTTGCAGCTCTGCATGATCCACGTGGTGGGACTGGACAGGAGGTGAGCTGATCTTTGTTGCTTCTTTTTTGATATTTAGTGTGATCTTGCTCCCCTCTCAAATATAATTTTTTTTTTATGGATATCACCCTCACTGGACTTCTGCTTCACCTTCAAACTGCGTGCAGCACGGCATGATCACCGCTGCGGGACTGGAAAGGAGGTGAGCTGATCTTTGAAGCTTGTTTTTAGATATTTAGTGCCATCTTGCTACTCTCTCGAATATCATTTGTTTTTTATGGATATCATCCTCGCTTGACTTCTGCTTCACCTTCATACTATGTGCAGCACTGCATGATCCGTGCGGTGGGACTGGAGTGGAGGTGAGCTGATCTTTGTTGCTTCTTTTTTGATATTTAGTGCAATCTTGCTCCCCTCTCAAATACCATTTGTTTTTTTATGGATATCACCATCGCTGGACTTCTGCTTCACCTTCATACTGCTTACAGCACTGCATGGTCTGTGCGGTGGGACTGGAGAGGAGGTGACCTGATCTTTGTTGCTTGTTTTTTGATATTTAGTGTGATCTTGCTCCCCTCTCAAATATCATATGTTTTTTTAATGGATATCACCCTTGCTGGACATCTGCTTCACTTTCATACTATTTGCAGCACTGCATGATCCGTGCGGTGGGCCTGGACAGGAGGTGAGCTGATATTTGTTGCTTCTTTTTTGATATTTAGTGCTATCTTGCTCCCCTCTCAAACATCATTTGTTGTTTTATGGGTATTACTCTCGCTGGACTTCTGCTTCACCTTCACACTACTTGCAGCACTGCATGATCAGCGCAGTGGGACTGGAGAGGAGGTGAGCTGATCTTTGAAGCTTATTTTTAGATATTTAGTGCCATCTTGCTACTCTCTTGAATATCATTTGTTTTTTTATGGATATCATCCTCGCTGGACTTCTGCTTCACCTTCATACTACGTGCAGCACTACATGATCCGTCCGGTGGGACTGGAGTAGGGGTGAGCTGATCTTTAACATAGTAACATAGTAACATAGTAACATAGTAATTAAGGTTGAAGGGAGACTTTAAGTCCATCTAGTTCAACCCATATCCTATCCTAACTTGCCCTAACATGTTGATCCAGAGGAAGGCAAAAAAACCCCATGTGGCAACAATAAGCTTCACATTGGGGAAAAAAATTCCTTCCCGACTCCACATACGGCAATCAGACTAGCTCCCTGGATCAACGCAATATTAAGGAGACTAGTGTATATACCCTGTAATATTATACTTTTCAAGAAAGGCATCCAGTCCCTTCTTAAATTTTAGTAGTGAATCACTCATTATAACATCATATGGCAGAGAGTTCCATAGTCTCACTGCTCTTACAGTAAAGAATCCGCGTCTGTGAGTATGCTTAAACCTTCTTTCCTCCAGACGTAGAGGATGCCCCCTTGTCCCCGTCACAGGTCTAAGAGTAAAAAGATCATTAGAAAGGTCTTTGTATTGTCCCCACATATATTTATACATTGTAATAAGATCACCCCTAAGCCTTCGATTCTCCAAACTAAATAACCCCAAGTGTAATAACCTGTCTTGGTATTGCAGACCCCCTAGTTCCCTAATAACCTTGGTCGCTCTTCTCTGCACCCGCTCCAGTTCAGCTATGTCTTTCTTATACACCGGAGACCAGAACTGTACACAGTATTCTAAGTGTGGTCGCACTAGTGACTTATATAGAGGTAAAATTATGTTCTCCTCATGAGCATCTATGCCTCTTTTAATGCATCCCATTATTTTATTTGCCTTTGCAGCAGCTGCTTGACTCTGGCCACTAAATGTGAGTTTGTCGTCCACCCATACACCCAGGTCTTTTTCAGTGACTGTTTTGCCCAGTGTTTTACAATTAAGCACATAATTATACAACTTGTTCGTTCTACCCAAGTGCATGACCTTACATTTATCCCCATTAAAGCTCATTTGCCATTTATCAGCCCAAGCTTCTAGTTTACATAAATCCTCCTGTAATATAAAATTGTCCTCCTCTGTATTAATTACCCTGCAGAGTTTAGTGTCATCTGCAAATATTGAAATTCTACTCTCTATGCCCCCTACAAGGTCATTAATAAATATGTTAAAAAGAAGCGGGCCCAAAACTGACCCCTGTGGTACCCCACTGCTAACCGTGACCCAGTCCGAGTGTGCTCCATTAATAACCACCCTTTGTTTCCTATCCCTGAGCCAGCTCTTAACCCACCTACACATATTTTCCCCTATCCCCATTGTTCTCATTTTATGTATCAACCTTTTGTGTGGCACCGTATCAAAAGCTTTTGAAAAGTCCATGTACACCACGTCCACTGCATTCCCTTGGTCCAGTCCGGAACTTACCTCTTCATAAAAGCTTATCAGATTAGTCTGACAGGAACGGTCTCTTGTAAACCCATGTTGATATTGGGTCATGTTGCTTCTTTTTTGATATTTAGTACAATCTTGCTCCCCTCACAAATATCATTTGTTTTTTTAGGAATATCACCCTCGCTGGACTTCTGCTTCACCTTCATACTACTTACAGCACTGCATGATCTGTGCGGTGGGACTGGAGAGGGGGTGAGCTGATCTTTGTTGCTTCTTTTTTTATATTTAGTGTGATCTTGCTCCCCTCTCAAATATCATTTGTTTGTTTAATGGATTTCACCCTCGTTGGACTTCTGCTTCACCTTCATACTAATTGCAGCACGGCATGATCACCGCGGCGGGACTGAAGAGGAGGTGAGCTGATCTTTGTTGCTTCTTTTTTGATATTTTGTGCGATCTTGCTCCCCTCTGAAATATCATGTTTTTTTAATGGATATCACCCTTGCTGGACATCTGCTTCACTTTGATACTACTTGCAGCATTGAATGATCCGTGCGGTGGGACTGGACAGGAGGTGAGCTGTTCTTTGTTGCTTCTTTTTTGATATTTAGTGTGATCTTGCTCCCCTGTCAAATATCATTTGTTTTTTTGGGTTTCACCCTCGCTGGACTTCTGCTTCACCTTAATACTACTTACAGAACTGCATGATCTGTGCGGTGGGACTGGAGAGGAGGTGAGCTGATCTTTGTTGCTTCTTTTTTGATATTTAGTGTGATCTTGCTCCCCTCTCAAATATAATTTGTTTTTTTATGGATATCACCCTCGCTGGACTTCTGCTTCACCTTCAAACTGCTTGCAGCACGGCATGATCACAGCTGTGGGACTGGAAAGGAGGTGAGCTGATCTTTGAAGCTTGTTTTTAGATATTTAGTGCCATCTTGCTACTCTCTCGAATATCATTTGTTTTTTATGGATATCATCCTCGCTTGACTTCTGCTTCACCTTCATACTATGTGCAGCACTGCATGATCCGTGCGGTGGGACTGGAGTGGAGGTGAGCTGATCTTTGTTGCTTCTTTTTTGATATTTAGTGCAATCTTGCTCCCCTCACAAATATCATTTATTTTTTTATGAATATCACCCTCGCTGGACTTCTGCTTCACCTTCATACTACTTACAGCACTGCATGATCTGTGCGGTGGGACTGGAGCGGAGGTGAGCTGATCTTTATTGCTCGTGTTTTGAAATTTAGTGTGATCTTGCTCCCCTCTCAAATATCATTTGTTTTTTAATGGCTATCACCCTTGCTGGACTTCTGATTCATTTTCTTACTACTTGCAGCACTGCATGATCCGCGCGGTGGGACTGGAGAGGAGGTGACCTGATCTTTGTTGCTTGTTTTCTGATATTTAGTGTGATCTTGCTCCCCTCTCAAATATCATTTGTTTTTTAATGGATATCACCCTTGCTGGACATCTGCTTCACTTTCATACTATTTGCAGCACTGCATGATCCGCGCGGTGGGACTGGGCAGGAGATGAGCTGATCTTTGTTGCTTCTTTTTTGATATTTAGTGTGATCTTGCTCCCCTCTCAAATATAATTTGTTTTTTTATGGATATCATCCTCGCTTGACTTCTGCTTCACCTTCATACTACGTGCAGCACTGCATGATCCGTGCGGTGGGACTGGAGTGGAGGTGAGCTGATCTTTGTTGCTTCTTTTTTGAAATTTAGTGCAATCTTGCTCCCCTCTCAAATATTTGTTTTTTATGGATTTAACCCTAGCTGGACTTCTGCTTCACTTCATACTACTTACAGCACTGCATGATCTGTGCGGTGGGACTGGAGCGGAGGTGGTCTGATCTTTATTGCTCGTGTTTTGATATTTAGTGTGATCTTGCTCCCCTCTCAAATATCATTTGTTTTTTTAATGGATATCACCCTTGCAGGACTTCTGATTCACTTTCATACTACTTGCAGCACTGCATGATCCGCGCGGTGGGACTGGAGAGGAGGTGACCTGATCTTTGTTGCTTGTGTTTTGATATTTAGTGTGATCTTGCTCCCCTCTCAAATATCATTTGTTTTTTTAGTGGATATCACCCTTGCTGGACTTCTGATTCGCTTTCATACTACTTGCAGCACTGCATGATCCGCGCGGTGGGACTGGAGAGGAGGTGACCTGATCTTTGTTGCTTGTTTTTTGATATTTAGTGTGATCTTGCTCCCCTCTCAAATATCATTTGTTTTTTTTAATGGATGTCACCCTTGCTGGACATCTGCTTCACTTTCATACTATTTGCAGCACTGCATGATCCGCGCGGTGGGACTGGACAGGAGGTGAGCTGATCTTTGTTGCTTCTTTTTTTAAATTTGGTGTGATCTTGCTCCCCTCTCAAATATAATTTGTTTTTTTATGGATATCATCCTTGCTTGACTACTGCTTCACCTTCATACTACATGCAGCACTGCATGATCCGTGCGGTGGGACTGGAGTGGAGGTGAGCTGATCTTTGTTGCTTCTTTTTTGATATTTAGTGCAATCTTGCTCCCCTCACAAATATCATTTGTTTTTTTAATGAATATCACCCTCGCTGGACTTCTGCTTCACTTCATACTACTTACAGCACTGCATGATCTGTGCGGTGGGACTGGAGCGGAGGTGATCTGATCTTTATTGCTTGTGTTTTGATATGTAGTGTGATCTTGCTCCCCTCTCAAATATCATTTGTTTTTTTAGTGGATATCACCCTTGCTGGACTTCTGATTCACTTTCATACTACTTGCAGCACTGCATGATCCGCGCGGTGGGACTGGAGAGAAGGTGAGCTGATCTTTGTTGCTTCTTTTTTGATATTTGGTGTGATCTTGCTCCCCTCTCAAATATAATTTGTTTTTTTAGGGATATCATCCTCGCTGGACTTCTGCTTCACCTTCATACTACTTACAGCACTGCATGATCTGTGCGTTGGGACTGGAGCGGAGGTGAGCTGATCTTTGTTGCTTGTTTTTTGATATTTAGTGCGATCTTGCTCCCCTCTCAAATATTTGTTTTTTATGGATTTAACCCTCGCTGGACTTCTGCTTCACCTTCATACTACTTACAGCACTGCATGATCTGTTCGGTGGGACTGGAGCGGAGGTGAGCTGATCTTTATTGCTCGTGTATTGATATTTAGTGTGATCTTTCTCCCCTGTCAAATATCATTTGATTTTTTAATGGATATCACCCTTGCTGGACTTCTGATTCACTTTCATACTACTTGCAGCACTGCATGATCCGCGCAGTGAGATTGGAGACGAGGTGACCTGATCTTTGTTGCTTGTTTTTTGATATTTAGTGTGATCTTGCTCCCCTTTCAAATATCATTTGTTTTTTTAATGGATGTCACGCTTGCTGGATATCTGCTTCACTTTCATACTATTTGCAGCACTGCATGATCCGCGCGGTGGGACTGGACAGGAGGTGAGCTGATCTTTGTTGCTTCTTTTTTGATATTTAGTGTGATCTTGCTCCCCTCTCAAATATAATTTGTTTTTTTATGGATATCACTCTCGCTGGACTTCTGCTTCACCTTCATACTGCTTGCAGCACGGCATGATCACCGTGACGGGACTGGAAAGGAGGTGAGCTGATCTTTGTTGCTTCTTTTTTGATATTTAGTGCGATCTTGCTCCCCTCTCAAATATCATTAGTTTTTTTATGGGTTTCACCCTCGCTGGACTTCGGCTTCACCTTCATACTACGTGCAGCACTGCATGATCCGTGCGGTGGGACTGGAGTGGAGGTGAGGTGATCTTTGTTGCTTCTTTTTTGATATTTAGTGCAATCTTGCTCCCCTCACAAATATCATTTGTTTTTTTTAATGAATATCACACTCGCTGGACTTCTGCTTCACTTCATACTACTTACATCACTGCATGATCTGTGCAGTGGGACTGGAGCGGAGGTGATCTGATCTTTATTGCTCGTGTTTTGATATTTAGTGTGATCTTGCTCCCCTCTCAAATATCATTTGTTTTTTTAATGGATATCACCCTTGCTGGACTTCTGATTCACTTTCATACTACTTGCAGCACTGCATGATCCGTGCGGTGGGACTGGACAGGAGGTGAGCTGATCTTTGTTGCTTCTTTTTTGATATTTGGTGTGATCTTGCTCCACTCTCAAATATAATTTTTTTTTTATGGATATCATCCTCGCTGGACTTCTGCTTCACCTTCATACTACTTACAGCACTGCATGATCTGTGCGGTGGGACTGGTGAGGAGGTGACCTGATCTTTGTTGCTTGTTTTTTGATATTTAGTGTGATCTTGCTCCCCTTTCAAATATCATTTGTTTTTTTAATGGATGTCACGCTTGCTGGACATCTGCTTCACTTTCATACTATTTGCAGCACTGCATGGTCCGCGCGGTGGGACTGGACAGGAGGTGAGCTGATCTTTGTTGCTTCTTTTTTGATATTTAGTGTGATCTTGCTCCCCTCTCAAATATAATTTGTTTTTTTATGGATATCACTCTCGCTGGACTTCTGCTTCACCTTCATACTGCTTGCAGCACGGCATGATCACCGCGATGGGACTGGAAAGGAGGTGAGCTGATCTTTGTTGCTTCTTTTTTGATATTTAGTGCGATCCTGCTCCCCTCTCAAATATCATTAGTTTTTTTATGGATATCACCCTCGCTGGACTTCTGCTTCACCTTCATACTACATACAGCACTGCATGATCCGTGCGGTGGGAGTGGAGAGGAGGTGAGCTGATCTTTGTTGCTTCTTTTTTGATATTTAGTGTGATCTTGCTCCCCTCTCATATACTATTTGTTTTTTTATGGATATTACCCTCGCTGGACTTCTGCTTCACCTTCATACTGCTTACAGCACTGCATGGTCTGTGCAATGGGACTGGACAGGAGGTGAGCTGATCTTTGTTGCTTCTTTTTTGATATTTGGTGTGATCTTGCTCCCCTCTGAAATATAATTTGTTTTTTTATGGATATCATCCTCGCTTGACTTCTGCTTCACCTTCATACTACGTGCAGCACTGCATGATCCGTGCGGTGGGACTGGATTGGAGGTGAGGTGATCTTTGTTGCTTCTTTTTTGATATTTAGTGCAATCTTGCTCCCCTCACAAATATCATTTGTTTTTTTTAATGAATATCACCCTCGCTGGACTTCTGCTTCACTTCATACTACTTACAGCACTGCGTGATCTGTGCGGTAGGACTGGAGCGGAGGTGATCTGATCTTTACTGCTCGTGTTTTGAAATTTAGTGTGATCTTGCTCCCCTCTCAAATATCATTTGTTTTTTTAATGGATATCACCCTTGCTGGACTTCTGATTCACTTTCATACTACTTGCAGCACTGCATGATCCGCGCGGTGGGACTGGAGAGGAGGTGACCTGATCTTTGTTGCTTGTTTTTTGATATTTAGTGTGATCTTGCTCCCCTCTCAAATATCATTTGTTTTTTTTAATGGATGTCACCCTTGCTGGACATCTGCTTCACTTTCATAATATTTGCAGCACTGCATGATCCACGCGGTGGGACTGGACAGGAGGTGATCTGATCTTTGTTGCTTCTTTTTTGATATTTGGTGTGATCTTGCTCCCCTCTCAAATATAATTTGTTTTTTTATGGATATCATCCTCGCTGGACTTCTGCTTCACCTTCATACTACTTACAGCACTGCATGATCTGTGCGGTGGTACTGGAGCGGAGGTGAGCTGATCTTTGTTGCTTGTTTTTTGATATTTAGTGCGATCTTGCTCCCCTCTCAAATATTTGTTTTTTATGGATTTAACCCTCGCTGGACTTCTGCTTCACCTTCATACTACTTACAGCACTGCATGATCTGTGCGGTGGGACTGGAGCGGAGGTGAGCTGATCTTTATTGCTCGTGTTTTGATATTTAGTGTGATCTTTCTCCCCTCTCAAATATCATTTGTTTTTTTAATGGATATCACCCTTGCTGGACTTCTGATTCACTTTCATACTACTTGCAGCACTGCATGATCCGCGCAGTGGGACTGGAGAGAAGGTGACCTGATCTTTGTTGCTTGTTTTTTGATATTTAGTGTGATCTTGCTCCCCTTTCAAATATCATTTTTTTTTTTAATGGATGTCACGCTTGCTGGACATCTGCTTCACTTTCATACTATTTGAAGCACTGCATGATCCGTGCGGTGGGTCTGGACAGGAGGTGAGCTGATCTTTGTTGCTTCTTTTTTGATATTTAGTGTGATCTTGCTCCCCTCTCAAATATAATTTGTTTTTTTTGGATATTACTCTCGCTGGACTTCTGCTTCACCTTCATACTGCTTGCAGCACGGCATGATCACCGCGACGGGACTGGAAAGGAGGTGAGCTGATCTTTGTTGCTTCTTTTTTGATATTTAGTGCGATCTTGCTCCCCTCTCAAATATCATTAGTTTTTTTATGGGTTTCACCCTCGCTGGACTTCTGCTTCACCTTCATACTACATGCAGCACTGCATGGTCTGTGCGATAGGACTGGAGAGGAGGTGACCTGATCTTTGTTGCTTGTTTTTTGATATTTAGTGTGATCTTGCTCCCCTCTCAAATATCATATGTTTTTTTAATGGATATCACCCTTGCTGGACATCTGCTTCACTTTCATACTATTTGCAGCACTGCATGATCTGTGCGGTGGGACTGGAGCGGAGGTGAGCTGATCTTTATTGCTCGTGTTTTGATATTTAGTGTGATCTTGCTCCCCTCTCAAATATCATTTGTTTTTTAATGGATATCACCCTTGCTGGACTTCTGATTCATTTTCTTACTACTTGCAGCACTGCATGATCCGCGCGGTGGGACTGGAGAGGAGGTGACCTGATCTTTGTTGCTAGTTTACTGATATTTAGTGTGATCTTGCTCCCCTCTCAAATATCATTTGTTTTTTAATGGATATCACCCTTGCTGGACATCTGCTTCACTTTCATACTATTTGCAGCACTGCATGATCCGCGCGGTGGGACTGGGCAGGAGATGAGCTGATCTTTGTTGCTTCTTTTTTGATATTTAGTGTGATCTTGCTCCCCTCTCAAATATAATTTGTTTTTTTATGGATATCATCCTCGCTTGACTTCTGCTTCACCTTCATAGTACGTGCAGCACTGCATGATCCGTGCGGTGGGACTGGAGTGGAGGTGAGGTGATCTTTGTTGCTTCTTTTCTGATATTTAGTGCAATCTTGCTCCCCTCACAATTATCATTTGTTTTTTTTATGAATATCACCCTCGCTGGACTTCTGCTTCACCTTCATACTACTTACAGCACTGCATGATCTGTGCGGTGGGACTGGAGCGGAGGTGATCTGATCTTTATTGCTCGTGTTTTGATATTTAGTGTGATCTTGCTCCCCTCTCAAATATCATTTGTTTTTTAATGGATATCACCCTTGCTGGACTTCTGATTCACTTTCATACTACTTGCAGCACTGCATGATCCGCGCGGTGGGACTGGAGAGGAGGTGACCTGATCTTTGTTGCTTGTTTTTTGATATTTAGTGTGATCTTGCTCCCCTCTCAAATATCATTTGTTTTTTTTAATGGATGTCACCCTTGCTGGACATCTGCTTCACTTTCATACTATTTGCAGCACTGCATGATCCGCGCGGTGGGACTGGACAGGAGGTGAGCTGATCTTTGTTGCTTCTTTTTTGATATTTGGTGTGATCTTGCTCCCCTCTCAAATATAATTTTTTTTTTATGGATATCATCCTCGCTTGACTTCTGGTTCACCTTCATACTACGTGCAGCACTGCATGATCCGTGCGGTGGGACTGGAGTGGAGGTGAGCTGATCTTTGTTGCTTCTTTTTTGATATTTAGTGCAATCTTGCTCCCCTCACAAATATCATTTGGTTTTTTTATGAATATCACCCTCGCTGGACTTCTGCTTCACCTTCATACTACTTACAGCACTGCATGATCTGTGCGGTGGGACTGGAGCGGAGGTGAGCTTGTTTTTTGATATTTAGTGCGATCTTGCTCCCCTCTCAAATATTTGTTTTTATGGATTTAACCCTCGCTGGACTTCTGCTTCACCTTCATACTACGTGCAGCACTGCATGATCCGTCCGGTGGGACTGGAGTGGGGGTGAGCTGATCTTTGTTGCTTCTTATTTGAGATTTAGTACAATCTTGCTCCCCTCACAAATATAATTTGTTTTTTTATGAATATCACCCTCGCTGGACTTCTGCTTCACCTTCATACTACTTACAGCACTGCATGATCTGTGCGGTGTGACTGGAGAGGAGGTGAGCTGATCTTTATTGCTTCTGTTTTGATATTTAGTGTGATCTTGCTCCCCTCTCAAATATCATGTTTTTTTAATGGATATCACCCTTGCTGGACATCTGCTTCACTTTCATACTACTTGCAGCACTGCATGATCCGTGCGGTGGGACTGGACAGGAGGTGAGCTGATCTTTGTTGCTTTTTTTTATATTTATGGTGGCCTTGCTCCCCTCTCAAATACCATTTGTTTTTTTATGGATTTCACCCTCGCTGGACTTCTGCTTCACCTTCAAACTGCTTGCAGCACGGCATGATCACCGCGGCGGGACTGGAGAGGAGGTGAGCTGATCTTTGTTGCTTCTTTTTTGATATTTTGTGCGATCTTGCTCCCCTCTCAAATACCATTTGTTTTTTTATGGATATCACCCTCGCTGGACTTCTGCTTCACCTTCATACTACTTGCAGCACGGCATGATCACCGCGGCGGGACTGGAGAGGAGGTGATCTGATCTTTGTTGCTTCTTTTTTGATATTTAGTGCGATCTTGCTCCCCTGTCAAATATCATTTGTTTTTTTGGGTTTCACCCTCGCTGGACTTCTGCTTCACCTTAATACTACTTACATCACTGCATGATCTGTGCGGTGGGACTGCAGAGGAGGTGAGCTGATCTTTGTTGCTTGTTTTTTGATATTAAGTGCCATCTTCCTCCCCTCTCAAATATCATTTGTTTTTTAGGGGTTTCACCCTCGCTGGACTACTGCTTCACCTTAATACTACTTACAGAACTGCATGATCTGTGCGGTGGGACTGGAGAGGAGGTGAGCTGATGTTTGCTGCTTGTTTTTTGATATTTAGTGTGATCTTGCTCCCCTCTCAAATATCATTTGATTTTTTAATGGATATCACCCTTGCTGGACATCTGCTTCATTTTCTTACTCTTTGCAGCACTGCATGATCCGGGCGGTGGGACTGTAGAGGTGACCTGATCTTTCTTGCTTGTTTTTTGATATTTAGTGTGATCTTGCTCCCCTCTCAAATATCATTTGTTTTTTTTAATGGATGTCACCCTTCTGGACATCTGCTTCACTTTCATACTATTTGCAGCACTGCATGATCCGCGCGGTGGGACTGGACATTAGATGAGCTTATCTTTGTTGCTTCTTTTTTGATATTTAGTGTGATCTTGCTCCCCTCTCAAATATAATTTGTTTTTTTATGGATATCATCCTCGCTTGACTTCTGCTTCACCTTCATACTACGTGCAGCACTGCATGATCCGTACGGTGGGACTGGAGTGGAGGTCAGCTTATCTTTGTTGCTTCTTTTTTGTTATTTAGTGCAATCTTGCTCCCCTCACGAATATCATTTGTTTTTTTATGAATATCACCCTTGCTGGACTTCTGCTTCACCTTCATTCTACTTACAGCACTGCATGATCTGTGCGGTGGGACTGGAGCGGAGGTGATCTGATCTTTGTTGCTTGTTTTTTGATATTTAGTGCGATCTTGCTCCCCTCTCAAATATTTGTTTTTATGGATTTAACCCTTGCTGGACTTCTGCTTCACATTCATACTACTTACAGCACTGCATGATCTGTGCGGTGGGACTGGAGCGGAGGTTAGCTGATCTTTATTGCTCGTGTTTTGATATTTAGTGTGATCTTTCTCCCCTCTTAAATATCATTTGTTTTTTTAATGGATATCACCCTTGCTGGACTTCTGATTCACTTTCATACTACTTGTAGCACTGCATGATCCGCGCGGTGGGACTGGAGAGGAGGTGACCTGATCTTTGTTGCTTGTTTTTTGATATTTAGTGTGATCTTGCTCCCCTTTCAAATATCATTTTTTTTTTAATGGATGTCACGCTTGCTGGACATCTGCTTCACTTTCATACTATTTGCAGCACTGCATGATCCGCGCGGTGGGACTGGACAGGAGGTGAGCTGATCTTTGTTGCTTCTTTTTTGATATTTGGTGTGATCTTGCTCCCCTCTCAAATATAATTTGTTTTTTATGGATATCACCCTCGCTTGACTTCTGCTTCACCTTCATAGTACGTGCAGCACTGCATGATCCGTGCGGTGGGACTGGAGTGGAGGTGAGCTGATCTTTGTTGCTTCTTTTTTGATATTTAGTGCAATCTTGCTCCCCTCACAAATATCATTTGTTTTTTTATGAATATCACCCTCGCTGGACTTCTGCTTCACCTTCATACTACTTACAGCACTGCATGATCTGTGCGGTGGGACTGGAGCGGAGGTGATCTGATCTTTATTGCTCGTGTTTTGATATTTAGTGTGATCTTGCTCCCCTCTCAAATATCATTTGTTTTTTAATGGATATCACCCTTGCTGGACTTCTGATTCACTTTCATACTACTTGCAGCACTGCATGATCCGCGCGGTGGGACTGGAGAGGAGGTGACCTGATCTTTGTTGCTTGTTTTTTGATATTTAGTGTGATCTTGCTCCCCTCTCAAATATCATTTGTTTTTTTTAATGGATGTCACCCTTGCTGGACATCTGCTTCACTTTCATACTATTTGCAGCACTGCATGATCCGCGCGGTGGGACTGGACAGGAGGTGAGCTGATCTTTGTTGCTTCTTTTTTGATATTTGGTGTGATCTTGCTCCCCTCTCAAATATAATTTGTTTTTTTATGGATATCATCCTCGCTTGACTTCTGCTTCACCTTCATACTACGTGCAGCACTGCATGATCCGTGCGGTGGGACTGGAGTGGAGGTGAGCTGATCTTTGTTGCTTCTTTTTTGATATTTAGTGCAATCTTGCTCCCCTCACAAATATCATTTGGTTTTTTTATGAATATCACCCTCGCTGGACTTCTGCTTCACCTTCATACTACTTACAGCACTGCATGATCTGTGCAGTGGGACTGGAGCAGAGGTGAGCTGATCTTTATTGCTCGTGTTTTGAAATTTAGTGTGATCTTGCTCCCCTCTCAAATATCATTTGTTTTTTAATGGCTATCACCCTTGCTGGACTTCTGATTCATTTTCTTACTACTTGCAGCACTGCATGATCCGCGCGGTGGGACTGGAGAGGAGGTGACCTGATCTTTGTTGCTTGTTTTCTGATATTTAGTGTGATCTTGCTCCCCTCTCAAATATCATTTGTTTTTTAATGGATATCACCCTTGCTTGACATCTGCTTCACTTTCATACTATTTGCAGCACTGCATGATCCGCGCGGTGGGACTGGGCAGGAGATGAGCTGATCTTTGTTGCTTCTTTTTTGATATTTAGTGTGATCTTGCTCCCCTCTCAAATATAATTTGTTTTTTTATGGATATCATCCTCGCTTGACTTCTGCTTCACCTTCATACTACGTGCAGCACTGCATGATCCGTGCGGTGGGACTGGAGTGGAGGTGAGCTGATCTTTGTTGCTTCTTTTTTGAAATTTAGTGCAATCTTGCTCCCCTCTCAAATATTTGTTTTTTATGGATTTAACCCTAGCTGGACTTCTGCTTCACTTCATACTACTTACAGCACTGCATGATCTGTGCGGTGGGACTGGAGCGGAGGTGGTCTGATCTTTATTGCTCGTGTTTTGATATTTAGTGTGATCTTGCTCCCCTCTCAAATATCATTTGTTTTTTTAATGGATATCACCCTTGCAGGACTTCTGATTCACTTTCATACTACTTGCAGCACTGCATGATCCGCGCGGTGGGACTGGAGAGGAGGTGACCTGATCTTTGTTGCTTGTGTTTTGATATTTAGTGTGATCTTGCTCCCCTCTCAAATATCATTTGTTTTTTTAGTGGATATCACCCTTGCTGGACTTCTGATTCGCTTTCATACTACTTGCAGCACTGCATGATCCGCGCGGTGGGACTGGAGAGGAGGTGACCTGATCTTTGTTGCTTGTTTTTTGATATTTAGTGTGATCTTGCTCCCCTCTCAAATATCATTTGTTTTTTTTAATGGATGTCACCCTTGCTGGACATCTGCTTCACTTTCATACTATTTGCAGCACTGCATGATCCGCGCGGTGGGACTGGACAGGAGGTGAGCTGATCTTTGTTGCTTCTTTTTTTAAATTTGGTGTGATCTTGCTCCCCTCTCAAATATAATTTGTTTTTTTATGGATATCATCCTTGCTTGACTACTGCTTCACCTTCATACTACATGCAGCACTGCATGATCCGTGCGGTGGGACTGGAGTGGAGGTGAGCTGATCTTTGTTGCTTCTTTTTTGATATTTAGTGCAATCTTGCTCCCCTCACAAATATCATTTGTTTTTTTAATGAATATCACCCTCGCTGGACTTCTGCTTCACTTCATACTACTTACAGCACTGCATGATCTGTGCGGTGGGACTGGAGCGGAGGTGATCTGATCTTTATTGCTTGTGTTTTGATATGTAGTGTGATCTTGCTCCCCTCTCAAATATCATTTGTTTTTTTAGTGGATATCACCCTTGCTGGACTTCTGATTCACTTTCATACTACTTGCAGCACTGCATGATCCGCGCGGTGGGACTGGAGAGAAGGTGAGCTGATCTTTGTTGCTTCTTTTTTGATATTTGGTGTGATCTTGCTCCCCTCTCAAATATAATTTGTTTTTTTAGGGATATCATCCTCGCTGGACTTCTGCTTCACCTTCATACTACTTACAGCACTGCATGATCTGTGCGTTGGGACTGGAGCGGAGGTGAGCTGATCTTTGTTGCTTGTTTTTTGATATTTAGTGCGATCTTGCTCCCCTCTCAAATATTTGTTTTTTATGGATTTAACCCTCGCTGGACTTCTGCTTCACCTTCATACTACTTACAGCACTGCATGATCTGTTCGGTGGGACTGGAGCGGAGGTGAGCTGATCTTTATTGCTCGTGTATTGATATTTAGTGTGATCTTTCTCCCCTGTCAAATATCATTTGATTTTTTAATGGATATCACCCTTGCTGGACTTCTGATTCACTTTCATACTACTTGCAGCACTGCATGATCCGCGCAGTGAGATTGGAGACGAGGTGACCTGATCTTTGTTGCTTGTTTTTTGATATTTAGTGTGATCTTGCTCCCCTTTCAAATATCATTTGTTTTTTTAATGGATGTCACGCTTGCTGGATATCTGCTTCACTTTCATACTATTTGCAGCACTGCATGATCCGCGCGGTGGGACTGGACAGGAGGTGAGCTGATCTTTGTTGCTTCTTTTTTGATATTTAGTGTGATCTTGCTCCCCTCTCAAATATAATTTGTTTTTTTATGGATATTACTCTCGCTGGACTTCTGCTTCACCTTCATACTGCTTGCAGCACGGCATGATCACCGTGACGGGACTGGAAAGGAGGTGAGCTGATCTTTGTTGCTTCTTTTTTGATATTTAGTGCGATCTTGCTCCCCTCTCAAATATCATTAGTTTTTTTATGGGTTTCACCCTCGCTGGACTTCGGCTTCACCTTCATACTACGTGCAGCACTGCATGATCCGTGCGGTGGGACTGGAGTGGAGGTGAGGTGATCTTTGTTGCTTCTTTTTTGATATTTAGTGCAATCTTGCTCCCCTCACAAATATCATTTGTTTTTTTTAATGAATATCACACTCGCTGGACTTCTGCTTCACTTCATACTACTTACATCACTGCATGATCTGTGCAGTGGGACTGGAGCGGAGGTGATCTGATCTTTATTGCTCGTGTTTTGATATTTAGTGTGATCTTGCTCCCCTCTCAAATATCATTTGTTTTTTTAATGGATATCACCCTTGCTGGACTTCTGATTCACTTTCATACTACTTGCAGCACTGCATGATCCGCGCGGTGGGACTGGACAGGAGGTGAGCTGATCTTTGTTGCTTCTTTTTTGATATTTGGTGTGATCTTGCTCCACTCTCAAATATAATTTTTTTTTTATGGATATCATCCTCGCTGGACTTCTGCTTCACCTTCATACTACTTACAGCACTGCATGATCTGTGCGGTGGGACTGGAGCGGTGGTGAGCTGATCTTTGTTGCTTGTTTTTTGATATTTAGTGCGATCTTGCTCCCCTCTCAAATATTTGTTTTTTATGGATTTAACCCTCGCTGGACTTCTGCTTCACCTTCATACTACTTACAGCACTGTATGATCTGTGCGGTGGGAATGGAGCGGAGGTGAGCTGATCTTTATTGCTCGTGTTTTGATATTTAGTGTGATCTTTCTCCCCTCTCAAATATCATTTGTTTTTTTAATGGATATCACCCTTGCTGGACTTCTGATTCACTTTCATACTACTTGCAGCACTGCATGATCCGCGCGGTGGGACTGGTGAGGAGGTGACCTGATCTTTGTTGCTTGTTTTTTGATATTTAGTGTGATCTTGCTCCCCTTTCAAATATCATTTGTTTTTTTAATGGATGTCACGCTTGCTGGACATCTGCTTCACTTTCATACTATTTGCAGCACTGCATGATCCGCGCGGTGGGACTGGACAGGAGGTGAGCTGATCTTTGTTGCTTCTTTTTTGATATTTAGTGTGATCTTGCTCCCCTCTCAAATATAATTTGTTTTTTTATGGATATCACTCTCGCTGGACTTCTGCTTCACCTTCATACTGCTTGCAGCACGGCATGATCACCGCGATGGGACTGGAAAGGAGGTGAGCTGATCTTTGTTGCTTCTTTTTTGATATTTAGTGCGATCCTGCTCCCCTCTCAAATATCATTAGTTTTTTTATGGATATCACCCTCGCTGGACTTCTGCTTCACCTTCATACTACATACAGCACTGCATGATCCGTGCGGTGGGAGTGGAGAGGAGGTGAGCTGATCTTTGTTGCTTCTTTTTTGATATTTAGTGTGATCTTGCTCCCCTCTCATATACCATTTGTTTTTTTATGGATATTACCCTCGCTGGACTTCTGCTTCACCTTCATACTGCTTACAGCACTGCATGGTCTGTGCAATGGGACTGGACAGGAGGTGAGCTGATCTTTGTTGCTTCTTTTTTGATATTTGGTGTGATCTTGCTCCCCTCTGAAATATAATTTGTTTTTTTATGGATATCATCCTCGCTTGACTTCTGCTTCACCTTCATACTACGTGCAGCACTGCATGATCCGTGCGGTGGGACTGGATTGGAGGTGAGGTGATCTTTGTTGCTTCTTTTTTGATATTTAGTGCAATCTTGCTCCCCTCACAAATATCATTTGTTTTTTTTAATGAATATCACCCTCGCTGGACTTCTGCTTCACTTCATACTACTTACAGCACTGCGTGATCTGTGCGGTAGGACTGGAGCGGAGGTGATCTGATCTTTACTGCTCGTGTTTTGAAATTTAGTGTGATCTTGCTCCCCTCTCAAATATCATTTGTTTTTTTAATGGATATCACCCTTGCTGGACTTCTGATTCACTTTCATACTACTTGCAGCACTGCATGATCCGCGCGGTGGGACTGGAGAGGAGGTGACCTGATCTTTGTTGCTTGTTTTTTGATATTTAGTGTGATCTTGCTCCCCTCTCAAATATCATTTGTTTTTTTTAATGGATGTCACCCTTGCTGGACATCTGCTTCACTTTCATAATATTTGCAGCACTGCATGATCCACGCGGTGGGACTGGACAGGAGGTGATCTGATCTTTGTTGCTTCTTTTTTGATATTTGGTGTGATCTTGCTCCCCTCTCAAATATAATTTGTTTTTTTATGGATATCATCCTCGCTGGACTTCTGCTTCACCTTCATACTACTTACAGCACTGCATGATCTGTGCGGTGGTACTGGAGCGGAGGTGAGCTGATCTTTGTTGCTTGTTTTTTGATATTTAGTGCGATCTTGCTCCCCTCTCAAATATTTGTTTTTTATGGATTTAACCCTCGCTGGACTTCTGCTTCACCTTCATACTACTTACAGCACTGCATGATCTGTGCGGTGGGACTGGAGCGGAGGTGAGCTGATCTTTATTGCTCGTGTTTTGATATTTAGTGTGATCTTTCTCCCCTCTCAAATATCATTTGTTTTTTTAATGGATATCACCCTTGCTGGACTTCTGATTCACTTTCATACTACTTGCAGCACTGCATGATCCGCGCAGTGGGACTGGAGAGAAGGTGACCTGATCTTTGTTGCTTGTTTTTTGATATTTAGTGTGATCTTGCTCCCCTTTCAAATATCATTTTTTTTTTAATGGATGTCACGCTTGCTGGACATCTGCTTCACTTTCATACTATTTGAAGCACTGCATGATCCGTGCGGTGGGACTGGACAGGAGGTGAGCTGATCTTTGTTGCTTCTTTTTTGATATTTAGTGTGATCTTGCTCCCCTCTCAAATATAATTTGTTTTTTTTGGATATTACTCTCGCTGGACTTCTGCTTCACCTTCATACTGCTTGCAGCACGGCATGATCACCGCGACGGGACTGGAAAGGAGGTGAGCTGATCTTTGTTGCTTCTTTTTTGATATTTAGTGCGATCTTGCTCCCCTCTCAAATATCATTAGTTTTTTTATGGGTTTCACCCTCGCTGGACTTCTGCTTCACCTTCATACTACATGCAGCACTGCATGGTCTGTGCGATAGGACTGGAGAGGAGGTGACCTGATCTTTGTTGCTTGTTTTTTGATATTTAGTGTGATCTTGCTCCCCTCTCAAATATCATATGTTTTTTTAATGGATATCACCCTTGCTGGACATCTGCTTCACTTTCATACTATTTGCAGCACTGCATGATCTGTGCGGTGGGACTGGAGCGGAGGTGAGCTGATCTTTATTGCTCGTGTTTTGATATTTAGTGTGATCTTGCTCCCCTCTCAAATATCATTTGTTTTTTAATGGATATCACCCTTGCTGGACTTCTGATTCATTTTCTTACTACTTGCAGCACTGCATGATCCGCGCGGTGGGACTGGAGAGGAGGTGACCTGATCTTTGTTGCTAGTTTACTGATATTTAGTGTGATCTTGCTCCCCTCTCAAATATCATTTGTTTTTTAATGGATATCACCCTTGCTGGACATCTGCTTCACTTTCATACTATTTGCAGCACTGCATGATCCACGCGGTGGGACTGGGCAGGAGATGAGCTGATCTTTGTTGCTTCTTTTTTGATATTTAGTGTGATCTTGCTCCCCTCTCAAATATAATTTGTTTTTTTATGGATATCATCCTCGCTTGACTTCTGCTTCACCTTCATAGTACGTGCAACACTGCATGATCCGTGCGGTGGGACTGGAGTGGAGGTGAGGTGATCTTTGTTGCTTCTTTTTTGATATTTAGTGCAATCTTGCTCCCCTCACAAATATCATTTGTTTTTTTTATGAATATCACCCTCGCTGGACTTCTGCTTCACCTTCATACTACTTACAGCACTGCATGATCTGTGCGGTGGGACTGGAGCGGAGGTGATCTGATCTTTATTGCTCGTGTTTTGATATTTAGTGTGATCTTGCTCCCCTCTCAAATATCATTTGTTTTTTAATGGATATCACCCTTGCTGGACTTCTGATTCACTTTCATACTACTTGCAGCACTGCATGATCCGCGCGGTGGGACTGGAGAGGAGGTGACCTGATCTTTGTTGCTTGTTTTTTGATATTTAGTGTGATCTTGCTCCCCTCTCAAATATCATTTGTTTTTTTTAATGGATGTCACCCTTGCTGGACATCTGCTTCACTTTCATACTATTTGCAGCACTGCATGATCCGCGCGGTGGGACTGGACAGGAGGTGAGCTGATCTTTGTTGCTTCTTTTTTGATATTTGGTGTGATCTTGCTCCCCTCTCAAATATAATTTTTTTTTTATGGATATCATCCTCGCTTGACTTCTGGTTCACCTTCATACTACGTGCAGCACTGCATGATCCGTGCGGTGGGACTGGAGTGGAGGTGAGCTGATCTTTGTTGCTTCTTTTTTGATATTTAGTGCAATCTTGCTCCCCTCACAAATATCATTTGGTTTTTTTATGAATATCACCCTCGCTGGACTTCTGCTTCACCTTCATACTACTTACAGCACTGCATGATCTGTGCGGTGGGACTGGAGCGGAGGTGAGCTTGTTTTTTGATATTTAGTGCGATCTTGCTCCCCTCTCAAATATTTGTTTTTATGGATTTAACCCTCGCTGGACTTCTGCTTCACCTTCATACTACGTGCAGCACTGCTTGATCCGTCCGGTGGGACTGGAGTGGGTGTGAGCTGATCTTTGTTGCTTCTTATTTGAGATTTAGTACAATCTTGCTCCCCTCACAAATATAATTTGTTTTTTTATGAATATCACCCTCGCTGGACTTCTGCTTCACCTTCATACTACTTACAGCACTGCATGATCTGTGCGGTGTGACTGGAGAGGAGGTGAGCTGATCTTTATTGCTTCTGTTTTGATATTTAGTGTGATCTTGCTCCCCTCTCAAATATCATGTTTTTTTAATGGATATCACCCTAGCTGGACATCTGCTTCACTTTCATACTACTTGCAGCACTGCATGATCCGTGCGGTGGGACTGGACAGGAGGTGAGCTGATCTTTGTTGCTTTTTTTTATATTTATGGTGGCCTTGCTCCCCTCTCAAATACCATTTGTTTTTTTATGGATTTCACCCTCGCTGGACTTCTGCTTCACCTTCAAACTGCTTGCAGCACGGCATGATCACCGCGGCGGGACTGGAGAGGAGGTGAGCTGATCTTTGTTGCTTCTTTTTTGATATTTTGTGCGATCTTGCTCCCCTCTCAAATACCATTTGTTTTTTTATGGATATCACCCTCGCTGGACTTCTGCTTCACCTTCATACTACTTGCAGCACGGCATGATCACCGCGGCGGGACTGGAGAGGAGGTGATCTGATCTTTGTTGCTTCTTTTTTGATATTTAGTGCGATCTTGCTCCCCTGTCAAATATCATTTGTTTTTTTGGGTTTCACCCTCGCTGGACTTCTGCTTCACCTTAATACTACTTACATCACTGCATGATCTGTGCGGTGGGACTGCAGAGGAGGTGAGCTGATCTTTGTTGCTTGTTTTTTGATATTAAGTGCCATCTTCCTCCCCTCTCAAATATCATTTGTTTTTTAGGGGTTTCACCCTCGCTGGACTACTGCTTCACCTTAATACTACTTACAGAACTGCATGATCTGTGCGGTGGGACTGGAGAGGAGGTGAGCTGATGTTTGCTGCTTGTTTTTTGATATTTAGTGTGATCTTGCTCCCCTCTCAAATATCATTTGATTTTTTAATGGATATCACCCTTGCTGGACATCTGCTTCATTTTCTTACTCTTTGCAGCACTGCATGATCCGGGCGGTGGGACTGGAGAGGTGACCTGATCTTTCTTGCTTGTTTTTTGATATTTAGTGTGATCTTGCTCCCCTCTCAAATATCATTTGTTTTTTTTAATGGATGTCACCCTTCTGGACATCTGCTTCACTTTCATACTATTTGCAGCACTGCATGATCCGCGCGGTGGGACTGGACATTAGATGAGCTTATCTTTGTTGCTTCTTTTTTGATATTTAGTGTGATCTTGCTCCCCTCTCAAATATAATTTGTTTTTTTATGGATATCATCCTCGCTTGACTTCTGCTTCACCTTCATACTACGTGCAGCACTGCATGATCCGTACGGTGGGACTGGAGTGGAGGTCAGCTGATCTTTGTTGCTTCTTTTTTGTTATTTAGTGCAATCTTGCTCCCCTCACGAATATCATTTGTTTTTTTATGAATATCACCCTTGCTGGACTTCTGCTTCACCTTCATTCTACTTACAGCACTGCATGATCTGTGCGGTGGGACTGGAGCGGAGGTGATCTGATCTTTGTTGCTTGTTTTTTGATATTTAGTGCGATCTTGCTCCCCTCTCAAATATTTGTTTTTATGGATTTAACCCTTGCTGGACTTCTGCTTCACATTCATACTACTTACAGCACTGCATGATCTGTGCGGTGGGACTGGAGCGGAGGTTAGCTGATCTTTATTGCTCGTGTTTTGATATTTAGTGTGATCTTTCTCCCCTCTTAAATATCATTTGTTTTTTTAATGGATATCACCCTTGCTGGACTTCTGATTCACTTTCATACTACTTGTAGCACTGCATGATCCGCGCGGTGGGACTGGAGAGGAGGTGACCTGATCTTTGTTGCTTGTTTTTTGATATTTAGTGTGATCTTGCTCCCCTTTCAAATATCATTTTTTTTTTAATGGATGTCACGCTTGCTGGACATCTGTTTCACTTTCATACTATTTGCAGCACTGCATGATCCGCGCGGTGGGACTGGACAGGAGGTGAGCTGATCTTTGTTGCTTCTTTTTTGATATTTGGTGTGATCTTGCTCCCCTCTCAAATATAATTTGTTTTTTATGGATATCACCCTCGCTTGACTTCTGCTTCACCTTCATAGTACGTGCAGCACTGCATGATCCGTGCGGTGGGACTGGAGTGGAGGTGAGCTGATCTTTGTTGCTTCTTTTTTGATATTTAGTGCAATCTTGCTCCCCTCACAAATATC
Source organism: Dendrobates tinctorius (assembly GCF_039654945.1). Classification (NCBI taxonomy): domain Eukaryota; kingdom Metazoa; phylum Chordata; class Amphibia; order Anura; family Dendrobatidae; genus Dendrobates; species Dendrobates tinctorius. The sequence continues at coordinate 30,248,396 of NW_027361689.1, forward strand.
ATTTGTTTTTTTATGAATATCACCCTCGCTGGACTTCTGCTTCACCTTCATACTACTTACAGCACTGCATGATCTGTGCGGTGGGACTGGAGCGGAGGTGATCTGATCTTTATTGCTCGTGTTTTGATATTTAGTGTGATCTTGCTCCCCTCTCAAATATCATTTGTTTTTTAATGGATATCACCCTTGCTGGACTTCTGATTCACTTTCATACTACTTGCAGCACTGCATGATCCGCGCGGTGGGACTGGAGAGGAGGTGACCTGATCTTTGTTGCTTGTTTTTTGATATTTAGTGTGATCTTGCTCCCCTCTCAAATATCATTTGTTTTTTTTAATGGATGTCACCCTTGCTGGACATCTGCTTCACTTTCATACTATTTGCAGCACTGCATGATCCGCGCGGTGGGACTGGACAGGAGGTGAGCTGATCTTTGTTGCTTCTTTTTTGATATTTGGTGTGATCTTGCTCCCCTCTCAAATATAATTTGTTTTTTTATGGATATCATCCTCGCTTGACTTCTGCTTCACCTTCATACTACGTGCAGCACTGCATGATCCGTGCGGTGGGACTGGAGTGGAGGTGAGCTGATCTTTGTTGCTTCTTTTTTGATATTTAGTGCAATCTTGCTCCCCTCACAAATATCATTTGGTTTTTTTATGAATATCACCCTCGCTGGACTTCTGCTTTACCTTCATACTACTTACAGCACTGCATGATCTGTGCGGTGGGACTGGAGCGGAGGTGAGCTTGTTTTTTGATATTTAGTGTGATCTTGCTCCCCTCTCAAATATTTGTTTTTATGGATTTAACCCTCGCTGGACTTCTGCTTCACCTTCATACTACGTGCAGCACTGCATGATCCGTCCGGTGGGACTGGAGTGGGGGTGAGCTGATCTTTGTTGCTTCTTTTTTGAGATTTAGTACAATCTTGCTCCCCTCACAAATATAATTTGTTTTTTTATGAATATCACCCTCGCTGGACTTCTGCTTCACCTTCATACTACTTACAGCACTGCATGATCTGTGCGGTGTGACTGGAGAGGAGGTGAGCTGATCTTTATTGCTTGTGTTTTGATATTTAGTGTGATCTTGCTCCCCTCTCAAATATCATGTTTTTTTAATGGATATCACCCTTGCTGGACATCTGCTTCACTTTCATACTACTTGCAGCACTGCATGATCCGTGCGGTAGGACTGGACAGGAGGTGAGCTGATCTTTGTTGCTTTTTTTTATATTTATTGTGGCCTTGCTCCCCTCTCAAATACCATTTGTTTTTTTATGGATTTCACCCTCGCTGGACTTCTGCTTCACGTTCAAACTGCTTGCAGCACGGCATGATCACCGCGGCGGGACTGGAGAGGAGGTGAGCTGATCTTTGTTGCTTCTTTTTTGATATTTTGTGCGATCTTGCTCCCCTCTCAAATACCATTTGTCTTTTTATGGATATCACCCTCGCTGGACATCTGCTTCACCTTCATACTACTTGCAGCACGGCATGATCACTGCGGCGGGACTGGAGAGGAGGTGATCTGATCTTTGTTGCTTCTTTTTTGATATTTAGTGCGATCTTGCTCCCCTGTCAAATATCATTTGTTTTTTTGGGTTTCACCCTCGCTGGACTTCTGCTTCACCTTAATACTACTTACATCACTGCATGATCTGTGCGATGGGACTGCAGAGGGGGTGAGCTGATCTTTGTTGCTTGTTTTTTGATATTAATTGCCATCTTGCTCCCCTCTCAAATATCATTTGTTTTTTAGGGGTTTCACCCTCGCTGGACTACTGCTTCACCTTAATACTACTTACACAACTGCATGATCTGTGCGGTGGGACTGGAGAGGAGGTGAGCTGATGTTTGCTGCTTGTTTTTTGATATTTAGTGTGATCTTGCTCCCCTCTCAAATATCATTTAATTTTTTAATGGATATCACCCTTGCTGGACATCTGCTTCACTTTCTTACTACTTGCAGCACTGCATGATCCGCGCGGTGGGACTGGAGAGGTGACCTGATCTTTCTTGCTTGTTTTTTGATATTTAGTGTGATCTTGCTCCCCTCTCAAATATCATTTGTTTTTTTTAATGGATGTCACCCTTGCTGGACATCTGCTTCACTTTCATACTATTTGCAGCACTGCATGATCCGCGCGGTGGGACTGGACATTAGATGAGCTGATCTTTGTTGCTTCTTTTTTGATATTTAGTGTGATCTTGCTCCCCTCTCAAATATAATTTGTTTTTTTATGGATATCATCCTCGCTTGACTTCTGCTTCACCTTCATACTACGTGCAGCACTGCATGATCCGTGCGGTGGGACTGGAGTGGAGGTCAGCTGATCTTTGTTGCTTCTTTTTTGTTATTTAGTGCAATCTTGCTCCCCTCACGAATATCATTTGTTTTTTTTATGAATATCACCCTCGCTGGACTTCTGCTTCACCTTCATACTACTTACAGCACTGCATGATCTATGCGGTGGGACTGGAGCGGAGGTGATCTGATCTTTGTTGCTTGTTTTTTGATATTTAGTGCGATCTTGCTCCCCTTTCAAATATTTGTTTTTATGGATTTAACCCTCGCTGGACTTCTGCTTCACATTCATACTATTTACAGCACTGCATGATCTGTGCGGTGGGACTGGAGCGGATGTTAGCTGATCTTTATTGCTCGTGTTTTGATATTTAGTGTGATCTTTCTCCCCTCTTAAATATCATTTGTTTTTTTAATGGATATCACCCTTGCTTGACTTCTGATTCACTTTCATACTACTTGCAGCACTGCATGATCCGCGCGGTGGGACTGGAGAGGAGGTGACCTGATCTTTGTTGCTTTTTTTTTGATATTTAGTGTGATCTTGCTCCCCTTTCAAATATCATTTTTTTTTTAATGGATGTCACGCTTGCTGGACATCTGCTTCACTTTCATACTATTTGCAGCACTGCATGATCCACGCGGTGGGACTGGACAGGAGGTGAGCTGATCTTTGTTGCTTCTTTTTTGATATTTAGTGTGATCTTGCTCCCCTCTCCAATATAATTTGTTTTTTTATGGATATCACCCTCGCTTGACTTCTGCTTCACCTTCATAGTACGTGCAGCACTGCATGATCCGTGCGGTGGGACTTGAGTGGAGGTGAGCTGATCTTTGTTGCTTCTTTTTTGATATTTAGTGCAATCTTGCTCCCCTCACAAATATCATTTGTTTTTTTTATGAATATCACCCTTGCTGGACTTCTGCTTCACCTTCATACTACTTACAGCACTGCATGATCTGTGCGGTGGGACTGGAGCGGAGGTGATCTGATCTTTATTGCTCGTGTTTTGATATTTAGTGTGATCTTGCTCTCCTCTCAAATATCATTTGTTTTTTAATGGATATCACCCTTGCTGGACTTCTGATTCACGTTCATACTACTTGCAGCACTGCATGATCCGCGCGGTGGGACTGGAGAGGAGGTGACCTGATCTTTGTTGCTTGTTTTTTGATATTTAGTGTGATCTTACTCCCCTCTCAAATATCATTTGTTTTTTTTAATGGATGTCACCCTTGCTGGACATCTGCTTCACTTTCATACTATTTGCAGCACTGCATGATCCGCGCGCTGGGACTGGACAGGAGGTGAGCTGATCTTTGTTGCTTCTTTTTTGATATTTGGTGTGATCTTGCTCCCCTCTCAAATATAATTTGTTTTTTTATGGATATCATACTCGCTTGACTTCTGCTTCACCTTCATACTACGTGCAGCACTGCATGATCCGTGCGGTGGGACTGGAGTGGAGGTGAGCTGATCTTTGTTGCTTCTTTTTTGATATTTAGTGCAATCTTGCTCCCCTCACAAATATCATTTTTTTTTTTTATGAATATCACCCTCGCTGGACTTCTGCTTTACCTTCATACTACTTACAGCACTGCATGATCTGTGCGGTGGGACTGGAGCGGAGGTGAGCTTGTTTTTTTATATTTAGTGCGATCTTGCTCCCCTCTCAAATATTTGTTTTTATGGATTTAACCCTCGCTGGACTTCTGCTTCACCTTCATACTACATGCAGCACTGCATGATCCGTCCGGTGGGACTGGAGTGGGGGTGATCTGATCTTTGTTGCTTCTTTTTTGAGATTTAGTACTATCTTGCTCCCCTCACAAATATAATTTGTTTTTTTATGAATATCACCCTCGCTGGACTTCTGCTTCACCTTCATACTACTTACAGCATTGCATGATCTGTGCGGTGTGACTGGAGAGGAGGTGAGCTGATCTTTATTGCTTGTGTTTTGATATTTAGTGTGATCTTGCTCCCCTCTCAAATATCATGTTTTTTTAATGGATATCACCCTTGCTGGACATCTGCTTCACTTTCATACTACTTGCAGCACTGCATGATCCGTGCGGTGGGACTGGACAGGAGGTGAGCTGATCTTTGTTGCTTTTTTTTATATTTATTGTGGCCTTGCTCCCCTCTCAAATACCATTTGTTTTTTTATGGATTTCACCCTCGCTGGACTTCTGCTTCACCTTCAAACTGCTTGCAGCACGGCATGATCACCGCGGCGGGACTGGAGAGGAGGTGAGCTGATCTTTGTTGCTTCTTTTTTGATATTTTGTGCGATCTTGCTCCCCTCTCAAATACCATTTGTCTTTTTATGGATATCACCCTCGCTGGACTTCTGCTTCACCTTCATACTACTTGCAGCACGGCATGATCACCGCGGCGGGACTGGAGAGGAGGTGATCTGATCTTTGTTGCTTCTTTTTTGATATTTAGTGCGATCTTGCTCCCCTGTCAAATATCATTTGTTTTTTTGGGTTTCACCCTCGCTGGACTTCTGCTTCACCTTAATACATACTTAATACTTACATCACTGCATGATCTGTGCGGTGGGACTGCAGAGGAGGTGAGCTGATCTTTGTTGCTTGTTTTTTGATATTAAGTGCCATCTTGCTCCCCTCTCAAATATCATTTGTTTTTTAGGGGTTTCACCCTCGCTGGACTACTGCTTCACCTTAATACTACTTACAGAACTGCATGATCTGTGCGGTGGGACTGGAGAGGAGGTGAGCTGATGTTTGCTGCTTGTTTTTTGATATTTAGTGTGATCTTGCTCCCCTCTCAAATATCATTTGATTTTTTAATGGATATCACCCTTGCTGGACATCTGCTTCACTTTCTTACTACTTGCAGCACTGCATGATCCGCGCGGTGGGACTGGAGAGGTGACCTGATCTTTCTTGCTTGTTTTTTGATATTTAGTGTGATCTTGCTCCCCTCTCAAATATCATTTGTTTTTTTTAATGGATGTCACCCTTGCTGGACATCTGCTTCACTTTCATACTATTTGCAGCACTGCATGATCCGCGCGGTGGGACTGGACATTAGATGAGCTGATCTTTGTTGCTTCTTTTTTGATATTTAGTGTGATCTTGCTCCCCTCTCAAATATAATTTGTTTTTTTATGGATATCATCCTCGCTTGACTTCTGCTTCACCTTCATACTACGTGCAGCACTGCATGATCCGTGCGGTGGGACTGGAGTGGAGGTCAGCTGATCTTTGTTGCTTCTTTTTTGTTATTTAGTGCAATCTTGCTCCCCTCACGAATATCATTTGTTTTTTTTATGAATATCACCCTCGCTGGACTTCTGCTTCACCTTCATACTACTTACAGCACTGCATGATCTGTGCGGTGGGACTGGAGCGGAGGTGATCTGATCTTTGTTGCTTGTTTTTTGATATTTAGTGCGATCTTGCTCCCCTCTCAAATATTTGTTTTTATGGATTTAACCCTCGCTGGACTTCTGCTTCACATTCATACTACTTACAGCACTGCATGATCTGTGCGGTGGGACTGGAGCGGAGGTTAGCTGATCTTTATTGCTCGTGTTTTGATATTTAGTGTGATCTTTCTCCCCTCTTAAATATCATTTGTTTTTTTAATGGATATCACCCTTGCTGGACTTCTGATTCACTTTCATACTACTTGCAGCACTGCATGATCCGCGCGGTGGGACTGGAGAGGAGGTGACCTGATCTTTGTTGCTTGTTTTTTGATATTTAGTGTGATCTTGCTCCCCTCTCAAATATCATTTGTTTTTTTTAATGGATGTCACCCTTGCTGGACATCTGCTTCACTTTCATACTATTTGCAGCACTGCATGATCCGCGCGGTGGGACTGGACAGGAGGTGAGCTGATCTTTGTTGCTTCTTTTTTGATATTTGGTGTGATCTTGCTCCCCTCTCAAATATAATTTGTTTTTTTATGGATATCATCCTTGCTTGACTTCTGCTTCACCTTCATACTACGTGCAGCACTGCATGATCCGTGCGGTGGGACTGGAGTGGAGGTGAGCTGATGTTTGCTGCTTGTTTTTTGATATTTAGTGTGATCTTGCTCCCCTCTCAAATATCATTTGATTTTTTAATGAATATCACCCTTGCTGGACATCTGCTTCACTTTCTTACTACTTGCAGCACTGCATGATCCGCGCGGTGGGACTGGAGAGGTGACCTGATCTTTCTTGCTTGTTTTTTGATATTTAGTGTGATCTTGCTCCCCTCTCAAATATCATTTGTTTTTTTTAATGGATGTCACCCTTGCTGGACATCTGCTTCACTTTCATACTATTTGCAGCACTGCATGATCCGCGCGGTGGGACTGGACATTAGATGAGCTGATCTTTGTTGCTTCTTTTTTGATATTTAGTGTGATCTTGATCCCCTCTCAAATATAATTTGTTTTTTTATGGATATCATCCTCGCTTGACTTCTGCTTCACCTTCATACTACTTACAGCACTGCATGATCTGTGCGGTGGGACTGGAGCGGAGGTGATCTGATCTTTGTTGCTTGTTTTTTGATATTTAGTGCGATCTTGCTCCCCTCTCAAATATTTGTTTTTATGGATTTAACCCTCGCTGGACTTCTGCTTCACATTCATACTACTTACAGCACTGCATGATCTGTGCGGTGGGACTGGAGCGGAGGCTAGCTGATCTTTATTGCTCGTGTTTTGATATTTAGTGTGATCTTTCTCCCCTCTTAAATATCATTTGTTTTTTTAATGGATATCACCCTTGCTGGACTTCTGATTCACTTTCATACTACTTGCAGCACTGCATGATCCGCGCGGTGGGACTGGAGAGGAGGTGACCTGATCTTTGTTGCTTGTTTTTTGATATTTAGTGTGATCTTGCTCCCCTTTCAAATATCATTTTTTTTTTTAATGGATGTCATGCTTGCTGGACATCTGCTTCACTTTCATACTATTTGCAGCACTGCATGATCCGCGCGGTGGGACTGGACAGGAGGTGAGCTGATCTTTGTTGCTTCTTTTTTGATATTTAGTGTGATCTTGCTCCCCTCTCAAATATAATTTGTTTTTTTATGGATATCACTCTCGCTGGACTTCTGCTTTACCTTCATACTACTTGCAGCACGGCACGATCACCGCGACGGGACTGGAAAGGAGGTGAGCTGATCTTTGTTGCTTCTTTTTTGATATTTAGTGTGATCTTGCTCCCCTCTCAAATATCATTAGTTTTTTTATGGGTTTCACCCTTGCTGGACTTCTGCTTCACCTTCATACTACATGCAGCACTGCATGATCCTTGCTGTGGGAGTGGAGTGGAGGTGAGCTGATCTTTGTTGCTTCTTTTTTGATATTTAGTGCGATCTTGCTCCCCTCTCATATACCATTTGTTTTTTTATGGATATCACCCTCGCTGGACTTCTGCTTCACCTTCATACTGCTTACAGCACTGCATGATCTGTGCGGTGGGACTGGAGAGGAGGTGACCTGATCTTTGTTGCTTGTTTTTTGATATTTAGTGTGATCTTGCTCCCCTCTCAAATATCATGTTTTTTTATGAGTTTCACCCTTGCTGGACTTCTGCTTCACTTTCATGCTACTTGCAGCACTGCATGATCCGCGCGGTGGGACTGGACAGGAGGTGAGCTGATCTTTGTTGCTTCTTTTTTGATATTTAGTGCTATCTTGCTCCCCTCTCAAACATCATTTGTTGTTTTATGGGTATTACTCTCGCTGGACTTCTGCTTCACCTTCACACTACTTGCAGCACTGCATGATCAGCGCAGTGGGATTGGAGAGGAGGTGAGCTGATCTTTGAAGCTTATTTTTAGATATTTAGTGCCATCTTGCTACTCTCTTGAATATCATTTGTTTTTTTATGGCTATCATCCTCGTTGGACTTCTGCTTCACCTTCATACTACTTGCAGCACGGCATGATCCGTCCGGTGGGACTGGAGTGGGGGTGAGCTGATCTTTGTTGCTTCTTTTTTGAGATTTAGTACAATCTTGCTCCCCTCACAAATATCATTTGTTTTTTTATGAATATCACCCTCGCTGGACTTCTGCTTCACCTTCATACTACTTACAGCATTGCATGATCTGTGCGGTGTGACTGGAGAGGAGGTGAGCTGATCTTTATTGCTTGTGTTTTGATACTTAGTGTGATCTTGCTCCCCTCTCAAATATCATGTTTTTTTAATGGATATCACCCTTGCTGGACATCTGCTTCACTTTCATACTACTTGCAGCACTGCATGATCCGTGCGGTGGGACTGGACAGGAGGTGAGCTGATCTTTGTTGCTTTTTTTTTATATTTATTGTGGCCTTGCTCCCCTCTCAAATACCATTTGTTTTTTTATGGATTTCACCCTCGTTGGACTTCTGCTTCACCTTCAAACTGCTTGAAGCACGGCATGATCACCGCGGCGGGACTGGAGAGGAGGTGAGCTGATCTTTGTTGCTTCTTTTTTGATATTTTGTGCGATCTTGCTCCCCTCTCAAATACCATTTGTTTTTTTATGGATATCACCCTCGCTGGACTTCTGCTTCACCTTCATACTACTTACATCACTGCATGATCTGTGCGGTGGGACTGTAGAGGAGGTGAGCTGATCTTTGTTGCTTGTTTTTTGATATTAAGTGCCATCTTGCTCCCCTCTCAAATATCATTTGTTTTTTAGGGGTTTCACCCTCGCTGGACTTCTGCTTCACCTTAATAATACTTACAGAACTGCATGATCCGCGCGGTGGGACTGGAGAGAAGGTGACCTGATCTTTCTTGCTTGTTTTTTGATATTTAGTGTGATCTTGCTCCCCTCTCAAATATCATTTGTTTTTTTTAATGGATGTCACCCTTGCTGGACATCTGCTTCACTTTCATACTATTTGCAGCACTGCATGATCCGCGCGGTGGGACTGGACAGGAGATGAGCTGATCTTTGTTGCTTCTTTTTTGATATTTAGTGTGATCTTGCTCCCCTCACAAATATAATTTGTTTTTTTATGGATATCATCCTCGCTTGACTTCTGCTTCACCTTCATACTACGTGCATCACTGCATGATCCGTGCGGTGGGACTGGAGTGGAGGTCAGCTGATCTTTGTTGCTTCTTTTTTGTTATTTAGTGCAATCTTGCTCCCCTCACAAATATCATTTGTTTTTTTTATGAATATCACCCTCACTGGACTTCTGCTTCACCTTCATACTACTTACAACACTGCATGATCTGTGCGGTGGGACTGGAGCGGAGGTGAGCTGATCTTTGTTGCTTGTTTTTTGATATTTGGTGCGATCTTGCTCCCCTCTCAAATATCATTTGTTTTTTATGGGTTTCACCCTCGCTGGACTTCTGCTTCACCTTCATACTACTTACAGCACTGCATGATCTGTGCGGTGGGACTGGAGCGGAGGTGAGCTGATCTTTATTGCTCGTGTAATGATATTTAGTGTGATCTTTCTCCCCTCTCAAATATCATTTGTTTTTTTAAATGGATATCACCCTTGCTGGACTTCTGATTCACTTTCATACTACTTGCAGCACTGCATGATCCGCGCGGTGGGACTGGAGAGGAGGTGACCTGATCTTTGTTGCTTGTTTTTTGATATTTAGTGTGATCTTGCTCCCCTTTCAAATATCATTAGTTTTTTTATGTGTTTCACCCTCGCTGGACTTCTGCTTCACCTTCATACTGCTTGCAGCACTGCATGATCCGTGCGGTGGGACTGGAGTGGAGGTGAGCTGATCTTTGTTTCTTCTTTTTTTATATTTAGTGTGATCTTGCTCCCCTCTCAAATATCATTTGTTTCTTTAATGGATTTCACCCTCGATGGACTTCTGCTTCACCTTCATACTACTTGCAGCACTGCATGATCTGCGCTGTGGGACTGGAGAGGAGGTGAGCTGATCTTTGTTGCTTTTTTTTATATTTAGTGTGATCTTGCTCCCCTCTCAAATATCATTTGTTTCTTTAATGGATATCACCCTCGCTGGACTTCTGCTTCGCCTTCATACTACTTGCAGCACGGCATGATCAACGCGGCGGGACTGGAGAGGAGGTGAGCTGATCTTTGTTGCTTCTTTTTTGATATTTTGTGCGATCTTGCTCCCCTCTCAAATACCATTTGTCTTTTTATGGATATCACCCTCTCTGGACTTCTGCTTCACCTTCATACTACTTGCAGCACGGCATGATCACCGCGGCGGGACTGGAGAGGAGGTGATCTGATCTTTGTTGCTTCTTTTTTGATATTTAGTGCGATCTTGCTCCCCTGTCAAATATCATTTGTTTTTTTGGGTTTCACCCTCGCTGGACTTCTGCTTCACCTTAATACATACTTAATACTTACATCACTGCATGATCTGTGCGGTGGGACTGCAGAGGAGGTGAGCTGATCTTTGTTGCTTGTTTTTTGATATTAAGTGCCATCTTGCTCCCCTCTCAAATATCATTTGTTTTTTAGGGGTTTCACCCTCGCTGGACTACTGCTTCACCTTAATACTACTTACAGAACTGCATGATCTGTGCGGTGGGACTGGAGAGGAGGTGAGCTGATGTTTGCTGCTTGTTTTTTGATATTTAGTGTGATCTTGCTCCCCTCTCAAATATCATTTGATTTTTTAATTGATATCACCCTTGCTGGACATCTGCTTCACTTTCTTACTACTTGCAGCACTGCATGATCCACGCGGTGGGACTGGAGAGGTGACCTGATCTTTCTTGCTTGTTTTTTGATATTTAGTGTGATCTTGCTCCCCTCTCAAATATCATTTGTTTTTTTAATGGATGTCACCCTTGCTGGACATCTGCTTCACTTTCATACTATTTGCAGCACTGCATGATCCGCGCGGTGGGACTGGACATTAGATGAGCTGATCTTTGTTGCTTCTTTTTTGATATTTAGTGTGATCTTGCTCCCCTCTCAAATATAATTTGTTTTTTTATGGATATCATCCTCGCTTGACTTCTGCTTCACCTTCATACTACGTGCAGCACTGCATGATCCGTGCGGTGGGACTGGAGTGGAGGTCAGCTGATCTTTGTTGTTTCTTTTTTGTTATTTAGTGCAATCTTGCTCCCCTCACGAATATCATTTGTTTTTTTTATGAATATCACCCTCGCTGGACTTCTGCTTCACCTTCATACTACTTACAGCACTGCATGATCTATGCGGTGGGACTGGAGCGGAGGTGATCTGATCTTTGTTGCTTGTTTTTTGATATTTAGTGCGATCTTGCTCCCCTCTCAAATATTTGTTTTTATGGATTTAACCCTCGCTGGACTTCTGCTTCACATTCATACTACTTACAGCACTGCATGATCTGTGCGGTGGGACTGGAGCGGAGGTTAGCTGATCTTTATTGCTCGTGTTTTGATATTTAGTGTGATCTTTCTCCCCTCTTAAATATCATTTGTTTTTTTAATGGATATCACCCTTGCTGGACTTCTGATTCACTTTCATACTACTTGCAGCACTGCATGATCCGCGCGGTGGGACTGGAGAGGAGGTGACCTGATCTTTGTTGCTTGTTTTTTGATATTTAGTGTGATCTTGCTCCCCTTTCAAATATCATTTTTTTTTTAATGGTCACGCTTGCTGGACATCTGCTTCACTTTCATACTATTTGCAGCACTGCATGATCCGCGCGGTGGGACTGGACAGGAGGTGAGCTGATCTTTGTTGCTTCTTTTTTGATATTTAGTGTGATCTTGCTCCCCTCTCAAATATAATTTGTTTTTTTATGGATATCATCCTCGCTTGACTTCTGCTTCACCTTCATAGTACGTGCAGCACTGCATGATCCGTGCGGTGGGACTGGAGTGGAGGTGAGCTGATCTTTGTTGCTTCTTTTTTGATATTTAGTGCAATCTTGCTCCCCTCACAAATATCATTTGTTTTTTTTATGAATATCACCCTCGCTGGACTTCTGCTTCACCTTCATACTACTTACAGCACTGCATGATCTGTGCGGTGGGACTGGAGCGGAGGTGAGCTGATCTTTATTGCTCGTTTTTTGATATTTAGTGTGATCTTGCTCCCCTCTCAAATATCATTTGTTTTTTAATGGATATCACCCTTGCTGGACTTCTGATTCACTTTCATACTACTTGCAGCACTGCATGATCCGCGCGGTGGGACTGGAGAGGAGGTGACCTGATCTTTGTTGCTTGTTTTTTGATATTTAGTGTGATCTTGCTCCCCTCTCAAATATCATTTGTTTTTTTAATGGATGTCACCCTTGCTGGACATCTGCTTCACTTTCATACTATTTGCAGCACTGCATGATCCGCGCGGTGGGACTGGACAGGAGGTGAGCTGATCTTTGTTGCTTCTTTTTTGATATTTGGTGTGATCTTGCTCCCCTCTCAAATATAATTTGTTTTTTTATGGATATCATCCTCGCTTGACTTCTGCTTCACCTTCATACTACGTGCAGCACTGCATGATCCGTGCGGTGGGACTGGAGTGGAGGTGAGCTGATCTTTGTTGCTTCTTTTTTGATATTTAGTGCAATCTTGCTCCCCTCACAAATATCATTTGGTTTTTTTATGAATATCACCCTCGCTGGACTTCTGCTTTACCTTCATACTACTTACAGCACTGCATGATCTGTGCGGTGGGACTGGAGCGGAGGTGAGCTTGTTTTTTGATATTTAGTGCGATCTTGCTCCCCTCTCAAATATTTGTTTTTATGGATTTAACCCTCGCTGGACTTCTGCTTCACCTTCATACTACGTGCAGCACTGCATGATCCATCCGGTGGGACTGGAGTGGGGGTGAGCTGATCTTTGTTGCTTCTTTTTTGAGATTTAGTACAATCTTACTCCCCTCACAAATATAATTTGTTTTTTTATGAATATCACCCTCGCTGGACTTCTGCTTCACCTTCATACTACTTACAGCACTGCATGATCTGTGCGGTGTGACTGGAGAGGAGGTGAGCTGATCTTTATTGCTTGTGTTTTGATATTTAGTGTGATCTTGCTCCCCTCTCAAATATCATGTTTTTTTAATGGATATCACCCTTGCTGGACATCTGCTTCACTTTCATACTACTTGCAGCACTGCATGATTCGTGCGGTGGGACTGGACAGGAGGTGAGCTGATCTTTGTTGCTTTTTTTTTATATTTATTATGGCCTTGCTCCCCTCTCAAATACCATTTGTTTTTTTATGGATTTCACCCTCGCTGGACTTCTGCTTCACCTTCAAACTGCTTGCAGCACGGCATGATCACCGCGGCGGGACTGGAGAGGAGGTGAGCTGATCTTTGTTGCTTCTTTTTTGATATTTTGTGCGATCTTGCTCCCCTCTCAAATACCATTTGTTTTTTTATGGATATCACCCTCGCTGGACTTCTGCTTCACCTTCATACTACTTGCAGCACGGCATGATCACCGCGGCGGGACTGGAGAGGAGGTGACCTGATCTTTGTTGCTTCTTTTTTGATATTTAGTGCGATCTTGCTCCCCTGTCAAATATCATTTGTTTTTTTGGGTTTCACCCTCGCTGGACTTCTGCTTCACCTTAATACTACTTACATCACTGCATGATCTGTGCGGTGGGACTGCAGAGGAGGTGAGCTGATCTTTGTTGCTTGTTTTTTGATATTAAGTGCCATCTTGCTCCCCTCTCAAATATCATTTGTTTTTTAGGGGTTTCACCCTCGCTGGACTACTGCTTCACCTTAATACTACTTACAGAACTGCATGATCTGTGCGGTGGGACTGGAGAGGAGGTGAGCTGATGTTTGCTGCTTGTTTTTTGATATTTAGTGTGATCTTGCTCCCCTCTCAAATATCATTTGATTTTTTAATGGATATCACCCTTGCTGGACATCTGCTTCACTTTCTTACTACTTGCAGCACTGCATGATCCGCGCGGTGGGACTGGAGAGGTGACCTGATCTTTCTTGCTTGTTTTTTGATATTTAGTGTGATCTTGCTCCCCTCTCAAATATCATTTGTTTTTTTAATGGATGTCACCCTTGCTGGACATCTGCTTCACTTTCATACTATTTGCAGCACTGCATGATCCGCGCGGTGGGACTGGACATTAGATGAGCTGATCTTTGTTGCTTCTTTTTTGATATTTAGCGTGATCTTGATCCCCTCTCAAATATAATTTGTTTTTTTATGGATATCATCCTCGCTTGACTTCTGCTTCACCTTCATACTACTTACAGCACTGCATGATCTGTGCGGTGGGACTGGAGCGGAGGTGATCTGATCTTTGTTGCTTGTTTTTTGATATTTAGTGCGATCTTGCTCCCCTCTCAAATATTTGTTTTTATGGATTTAACCCTCGCTGGACTTCTGCTTCACATTCATACTACTTACAGCACTGCATGATCTGTGCGGTGGGACTGGAGCGGAGGCTAGCTGATCTTTATTGCTCGTGTTTTGATATTTAGTGTGATCTTTCTCCCCTCTTAAATATCATTTGTTTTTTTAATGGATATCACCCTTGCTGGACTTCTGATTCACTTTCATACTACTTGCAGCACTGCATGATCCGCGCGGTGGGACTGGAGAGGAGGTGACCTGATCTTTGTTGCTTGTTTTTTGATATTTAGTGTGATCTTGCTCCCCTTTCAAATATCATTTTTTTTTTAATGGATGTCATGCTTGCTGGACATCTGCTTCACTTTCATACTATTTGCAGCACTGCATGATCCGCGCGGTGGGACTGGACAGGAGGTGAGCTGATCTTTGTTGCTTCTTTTTTGATATTTAGTGTGATCTTGCTCCCCTCTCAAATATAATTTGTTTTTTTATGGATATCACTCTCGCTGGACTTCTGCTTTACCTTCATACTACTTGCAGCACGGCACGATCACCGCGACGGGACTGGAAAGGAGGTGAGCTGATCTTTGTTGCTTCTTTTTTGATATTTAGTGTGATCTTGCTCCCCTCTCAAATATCATTAGTTTTTTTATGGGTTTCACCCTCGCTGGACTTCTGCTTCACCTTCATACTACATGCAGCACTTCATGATCCTTGCTGTGGGAGTGGAGTGGAGGTGAGCTGATCTTTGTTGCTTCTTTTTTGATATTTAGTGCGATCTTGCTCCCCTCTCATATACCATTTGTTTTTTTATGGATATCACCCTCGCTGGACTTCTGCTTCACCTTCATACTGCTTACAGCACTGCATGATCTGTGCGGTGGGACTGGAGAGGAGGTGACCTGATCTTTGTTGCTTGTTTTTTGATATTTAGTGTGATCTTGCTCCCCTCTCAAATATCATTTGTTTTTTTAATGGATGTCACCCTTGCTGGACATCTGCTTCACTTTCATACTATTTGCAGCACTGCATGATCCGCGCGGTGGGACTGGACATTAGATGAGCTGATCTTTGTTGCTTCTTTTTTGATATTTAGTGTGATCTTGCTCCCCTCTCAAATATAATTTGTTTTTTTATGGATATCATCCTCGCTTGACTTCTGCTTCACCTTCATACTACGTGCAGCACTGCATGATCCGTGCGGTGGGACTGGAGTGGAGGTCAGCTGATCTTTGTTGTTTCTTTTTTGTTATTTAGTGCAATCTTGCTCCCCTCACGAATATCATTTGTTTTTTTTATGAATATCACCCTCGCTGGACTTCTGCTTCACCTTCATACTACTTACAGCACTGCATGATCTATGCGGTGGGACTGGAGCGGAGGTGATCTGATCTTTGTTGCTTGTTTTTTGATATTTAGTGCGATCTTGCTCCCCTCTCAAATATTTGTTTTTATGGATTTAACCCTCGCTGGACTTCTGCTTCACATTCATACTACTTACAGCACTGCATGATCTGTGCGGTGGGACTGGAGCGGAGGTTAGCTGATCTTTATTGCTCGTGTTTTGATATTTAGTGTGATCTTTCTCCCCTCTTAAATATCATTTGTTTTTTTAATGGATATCACCCTTGCTGGACTTCTGATTCACTTTCATACTACTTGCAGCACTGCATGATCCGCGCGGTGGGACTGGAGAGGAGGTGACCTGATCTTTGTTGCTTGTTTTTTGATATTTAGTGTGATCTTGCTCCCCTTTCAAATATCATTTTTTTTTTAATGGTCACGCTTGCTGGACATCTGCTTCACTTTCATACTATTTGCAGCACTGCATGATCCGCGCGGTGGGACTGGACAGGAGGTGAGCTGATCTTTGTTGCTTCTTTTTTGATATTTAGTGTGATCTTGCTCCCCTCTCAAATATAATTTGTTTTTTTATGGATATCATCCTCGCTTGACTTCTGCTTCACCTTCATAGTACGTGCAGCACTGCATGATCCGTGCGGTGGGACTGGAGTGGAGGTGAGCTGATCTTTGTTGCTTCTTTTTTGATATTTAGTGCAATCTTGCTCCCCTCACAAATATCATTTGTTTTTTTTATGAATATCACCCTCGCTGGACTTCTGCTTCACCTTCATACTACTTACAGCACTGCATGATCTGTGCGGTGGGACTGGAGCGGAGGTGAGCTGATCTTTATTGCTCGTTTTTTGATATTTAGTGTGATCTTGCTCCCCTCTCAAATATCATTTGTTTTTTAATGGATATCACCCTTGCTGGACTTCTGATTCACTTTCATACTACTTGCAGCACTGCATGATCCGCGCGGTGGGACTGGAGAGGAGGTGACCTGATCTTTGTTGCTTGTTTTTTGATATTTAGTGTGATCTTGCTCCCCTCTCAAATATCATTTGTTTTTTTAATGGATGTCACCCTTGCTGGACATCTGCTTCACTTTCATACTATTTGCAGCACTGCATGATCCGCGCGGTGGGACTGGACAGGAGGTGAGCTGATCTTTGTTGCTTCTTTTTTGATATTTGGTGTGATCTTGCTCCCCTCTCAAATATAATTTGTTTTTTTATGGATATCATCCTCGCTTGACTTCTGCTTCACCTTCATACTACGTGCAGCACTGCATGATCCGTGCGGTGGGACTGGAGTGGAGGTGAGCTGATCTTTGTTGCTTCTTTTTTGATATTTAGTGCAATCTTGCTCCCCTCACAAATATCATTTGGTTTTTTTATGAATATCACCCTCGCTGGACTTCTGCTTTACCTTCATACTACTTACAGCACTGCATGATCTGTGCGGTGGGACTGGAGCGGAGGTGAGCTTGTTTTTTGATATTTAGTGCGATCTTGCTCCCCTCTCAAATATTTGTTTTTATGGATTTAACCCTCGCTGGACTTCTGCTTCACCTTCATACTACGTGCAGCACTGCATGATCCATCCGGTGGGACTGGAGTGGGGGTGAGCTGATCTTTGTTGCTTCTTTTTTGAGATTTAGTACAATCTTACTCCCCTCACAAATATAATTTGTTTTTTTATGAATATCACCCTCGCTGGACTTCTGCTTCACCTTCATACTACTTACAGCACTGCATGATCTGTGCGGTGTGACTGGAGAGGAGGTGAGCTGATCTTTATTGCTTGTGTTTTGATATTTAGTGTGATCTTGCTCCCCTCTCAAATATCATGTTTTTTTAATGGATATCACCCTTGCTGGACATCTGCTTCACTTTCATACTACTTGCAGCACTGCATGATTCGTGCGGTGGGACTGGACAGGAGGTGAGCTGATCTTTGTTGCTTTTTTTTTATATTTATTATGGCCTTGCTCCCCTCTCAAATACCATTTGTTTTTTTATGGATTTCACCCTCGCTGGACTTCTGCTTCACCTTCAAACTGCTTGCAGCACGGCATGATCACCGCGGCGGGACTGGAGAGGAGGTGAGCTGATCTTTGTTGCTTCTTTTTTGATATTTTGTGCGATCTTGCTCCCCTCTCAAATACCATTTTTTTTTTATGGATATCACCCTCGCTGGACTTCTGCTTCACCTTCATACTACTTGCAGCACGGCATGATCACCGCGGCGGGACTGGAGAGGAGGTGACCTGATCTTTGTTGCTTCTTTTTTGATATTTAGTGCGATCTTGCTCCCCTGTCAAATATCATTTGTTTTTTTGGGTTTCACCCTCGCTGGACTTCTGCTTCACCTTAATACTACTTACATCACTGCATGATCTGTGCGGTGGGACTGCAGAGGAGGTGAGCTGATCTTTGTTGCTTGTTTTTTGATATTAAGTGCCATCTTGCTCCCCTCTCAAATATCATTTGTTTTTTAGGGGTTTCACCCTCGCTGGACTACTGCTTCACCTTAATACTACTTACAGAACTGCATGATCTGTGCGGTGGGACTGGAGAGGAGGTGAGCTGATGTTTGCTGCTTGTTTTTTGATATTTAGTGTGATCTTGCTCCCCTCTCAAATATCATTTGATTTTTTAATGGATATCACCCTTGCTGGACATCTGCTTCACTTTCTTACTACTTGCAGCACTGCATGATCCGCGCGGTGGGACTGGAGAGGTGACCTGATCTTTCTTGCTTGTTTTTTGATATTTAGTGTGATCTTGCTCCCCTCTCAAATATCATTTGTTTTTTTAATGGATGTCACCCTTGCTGGACATCTGCTTCACTTTCATACTATTTGCAGCACTGCATGATCCGCGCGGTGGGACTGGACATTAGATGAGCTGATCTTTGTTGCTTCTTTTTTGATATTTAGCGTGATCTTGATCCCCTCTCAAATATAATTTGTTTTTTTATGGATATCATCCTCGCTTGACTTCTGCTTCACCTTCATACTACTTACAGCACTGCATGATCTGTGCGGTGGGACTGGAGCGGAGGTGATCTGATCTTTGTTGCTTGTTTTTTGATATTTAGTGCGATCTTGCTCCCCTCTCAAATATTTGTTTTTATGGATTTAACCCTCGCTGGACTTCTGCTTCACATTCATACTACTTACAGCACTGCATGATCTGTGCGGTGGGACTGGAGCGGAGGCTAGCTGATCTTTATTGCTCGTGTTTTGATATTTAGTGTGATCTTTCTCCCCTCTTAAATATCATTTGTTTTTTTAATGGATATCACCCTTGCTGGACTTCTGATTCACTTTCATACTACTTGCAGCACTGCATGATCCGCGCGGTGGGACTGGAGAGGAGGTGACCTGATCTTTGTTGCTTGTTTTTTGATATTTAGTGTGATCTTGCTCCCCTTTCAAATATCATTTTTTTTTTTAATGGATGTCATGCTTGCTGGACATCTGCTTCACTTTCATACTATTTGCAGCACTGCATGATCCGCGCGGTGGGACTGGACAGGAGGTGAGCTGATCTTTGTTGCTTCTTTTTTGATATTTAGTGTGATCTTGCTCCCCTCTCAAATATAATTTGTTTTTTTATGGATATCACTCTCGCTGGACTTCTGCTTTACCTTCATACTACTTGCAGCACGGCACGATCACCGCGACGGGACTGGAAAGGAGGTGAGCTGATCTTTGTTGCTTCTTTTTTGATATTTAGTGTGATCTTGCTCCCCTCTCAAATATCATTAGTTTTTTTATGGGTTTCACCCTCGCTGGACTTCTGCTTCACCTTCATACTACATGCAGCACTTCATGATCCTTGCTGTGGGAGTGGAGTGGAGGTGAGCTGATCTTTGTTGCTTCTTTTTTGATATTTAGTGCGATCTTGCTCCCCTCTCATATACCATTTGTTTTTTTATGGATATCACCCTCGCTGGACTTCTGCTTCACCTTCATACTGCTTACAGCACTGCATGATCTGTGCGGTGGGACTGGAGAGGAGGTGACCTGATCTTTGTTGCTTGTTTTTTGATATTTAGTGTGATCTTGCTCCCCTCTCAAATATCATGTTTTTTTATGAGTTTCACCCTTGCTGGACTTCTGCTTCACTTTCATGCTACTTGCAGCACTGCATGATCCGCGCGGTGGGACTGGACAGGAGGTGAGCTGATCTTTGTTGCTTCTTTTTTGATATTTAGTGCTATCTTGCTCCCCTCTCAAACATCATTTGTTGTTTTATGGGTATTACTCTCGCTGGACTTCTGCTTCACCTTCACACTACTTGCAGCACTGCATGATCAGCGCAGTGGGAGTGGAGAGGAGG
The DNA here is from genome assembly GCF_039654945.1 of Dendrobates tinctorius. Classification (NCBI taxonomy): domain Eukaryota; kingdom Metazoa; phylum Chordata; class Amphibia; order Anura; family Dendrobatidae; genus Dendrobates; species Dendrobates tinctorius. Next base: position 30,268,680 of record NW_027361689.1, read on the forward strand.
TGAGCTGATCTTTGAAGCTTATTTTTAGATATTTAGTGCCATCTTGCTACTCTCTTGAATATCATTTGTTTTTTTATGGCTATCATCCTCGTTGGACTTCTGCTTCACCTTCATACTACTTGCAGCACGGCATGATCCGTCCGGTGGGACTGGAGTGGGGGTGAGCTGATCTTTGTTGCTTCTTTTTTGAGATTTAGTACAATCTTGCTCCCCTCACAAATATCATTTGTTTTTTTATGAATATCACCCTCGCTGGACTTCTGCTTCACCTTCATACTACTTACAGCACTGCATGATCTGTGCGGTGTGACTGGAGAGGAGGTGAGCTGATCTTTATTGCTTGTGTTTTGATACTTAGTGTGATCTTGCTCCCCTCTCAAATATCATGTTTTTTTAATGGATATCACCCTTGCTGGACATCTGCTTCACTTTCATACTACTTGCAGCACTGCATGATCCGTGCGGTGGGACTGGACAGGAGGTGAGCTGATCTTTGTTGCTTTTTTTTATATTTATTGTGGCCTTGCTCCCCTCTCAAATACCATTTGTTTTTTTTATGGATTTCACCCTCGTTGGACTTCTGCTTCACCTTCAAACTGCTTGCAGCACGGCATGATCACCGCGGCGGGACTGGAGAGGAGGTGAGCTGATCTTTGTTGCTTCTTTTTTGATATTTTGTGCGATCTTGCTCCCCTCTCAAATACCATTTGTTTTTTTATGGATATCACCCTCGCTGGACTTCTGCTTCACCTTCATACTACTTACATCACTGCATGATCTGTGCGGTGGGACTGCAGAGGAGGTGAGCTGATCTTTGTTGCTTGTTTTTTGATATTAAGTGCCATCTTGCTCCCCTCTCAAATATCATTTGTTTTTTAGGGGTTTCACCCTCGCTGGACTTCTGCTTCACCTTAATAGTACTTACAGAACTGCATGATCCGCGCGGTGGGACTGGAGAGAAGGTGACCTGATCTTTCTGGCTTGTTTTTTGATATTTAGTGTGATCTTGCTCCCCTCTCAAATATCATTTGTTTTTTTTAATGGATGTCACCCTTGCTGGACATCTGCTTCACTTTCATACTATTTGCAGCACTGCATGATCCGCGCGGTGGGACTGGACAGGAGATGAGCTGATCTTTGTTGCTTCTTTTTTGATATTTAGTGTGATCTTGCTCCCCTCTCAAATATAATTTGTTTTTTTATGGATATCATCCTCGCTTGACTTCTGCTTCACCTTCATACTACGTGCATCACTGCATGATCCGTGCGGTGGGACTGGAGTGGAGGTCAGCTGATCTTTGTTGCTTCTTTTTTGTTATTTAGTGCAATCTTGCTCCCCTCACAAATATCATTTGTTTTTTTTATGAATATCACCCTCACTGGACTTCTGCTTCACCTTCATACTACTTACAACACTGCATGATCTGTGCGGTGGGACTGGAGCGGAGGTGAGCTGATCTTTGTTGCTTGTTTTTTGATATTTGGTGCGATCTTGCTCCCCTCTCAAATATCATTTGTTTTTTATGGGTTTCACCCTCGCTGGACTTCTGCTTCACCTTCATACTACTTACAGCACTGCATGATCTGTGCGGTGGGACTGGAGCGGAGGTGAGCTGATCTTTATTGCTCGTGTAATGATATTTAGTGTGATCTTTCTCCCCTCTCAAATATCATTTGTTTTTTTAAATGGATATCACCCTTGCTGGACTTCTGATTCACTTTCATACTACTTGCAGCACTGCATGATCCGCGCAGTGGGACTGGAGAGGAGGTGACCTGATCTTTGTTGCTTGTTTTTTGATATTTAGTGTGATCTTGCTCCCCTTTCAAATATCATTAGTTTTTTTATGTGTTTCACCCTCGCTGGACTTCTGCTTCACCTTCATACTGCTTGCAGCACTGCATGATCCGTGCGGTGGGACTGGAGTGGAGGTGAGCTGATCTTTGTTGCTTCTTTTTTTATATTTAGTGTGATCTTGCTCCCCTCTCAAATATCATTTGTTTCTTTAATGGATTTCACCCTCGATGGACTTCTGCTTCACCTTCATACTACTTGCAGCACTGCATGATCTGCGCTGTGGGACTGGAGAGGAGGTGAGCTGATCTTTGTTGCTTTTTTTATATTTAGTGTGATCTTGCTCCCCTCTCAAATATCATTTGTTTCTTTAATGGATATCACCCTCGCTGGACTTCTGCTTCGCCTTCATACTACTTGCAGCACGGCATGATCAACGCGGCGGGACTGGAGAGGAGGTGAGCTGATCTTTGTTGCTTCTTTTTTCATATTTAGTGCGATCTTGCTCCCTTGTCAAATATCATATGTTTTTTTGGGTTTCACCCTCGCTGGACTTCTGCTTCACCTTAATACTACTTACTGCACTGCATGATCTGTGCGGTGGGACTGGAGAGGAGGTGAGCTGATATTTGTTGCTTGTTTTTTGATATTTAGTGCGATCTTGCTCCCCTCTCAAATATTTGTTTTTTATGGGTTTCACCCTCGCTGGACTTCTGCTTCACCTTAATACTACTTACAGAACTGCATGATCTGTGCGGTGGGACTGGAGAGGAGGTGAGCTGATCTTTGTTGCTTGTTTTTTGATATTTAGTGTGATCTTGCTCCCCTCTCAAATATCATTTGTTTTTTTAATGGATATCACCCTTGCTGGACATCTGCTTCACTTTCATACTCCTTGCAGCACTGCATGATCCACGTGGTGGGACTGGAGAGGAGGTGAGCTGATCTTTGTTGCTTCTTTTTTGATATTTAGTGTGATCTTGCTCCCCTCTCAAATGTCATTTGTTTCTTTAATGGATATCACCCTCGATGGACTTCTGCTTCACCTTCATACTACTTGCAGCACTGCATGATATGCACTGTGGGACTGGAGAGGAGGTGAGCTGATCTTTGTTGCTTCTTTTTTGATATTTAGTGTGATCTTGCTCCCCTCTCAAATATCATTTGTTTCTTTAATGGAAATCACCCTCGCGGAATTTCTGCTTCACCTTCATACTACGTGCAGCACTGCATGTTCCTGTGCGGTGGGACGGGAGATGAGGTGAGCTGATCTTTGTTGCTTCTTTTTTGATATTTAGTGCGATCTTGCTCCCCTTTCAAATATCATTTTTTTTTCATGAATATCACCCTCGCTGGACTTCTGCTTCAACTTCATACTACATGCAGCACTGCATGATCTGTGCGGTGGGACTGGAGAGGAGGTGAGCTGATCTTTATTGCTCGTGATTTGATATTTAGTGTGATCTTGCTCCCCTCTCAAATATCATTTCTTTTTTTAATGGCTATCACCCTCGCTGGACTTCTGCTTCACCTTCATACTACTTGCAGCACGGCATGATCACCGCGGCGGGACTAGAGAGGAGGTGAGCTGATCTTTGTTGCTTCTTTTTTGATATTTAGTGCGATCTTGCTCCCCTCTCAAATATCATTTGTTTTTTTATGGGTTTCACCCTCGCTGGACTTCTGCTTCACCTTCATACTACATGCAGCACTGCATGATCTGTGCGGTGGGAGTGGAGAGGAGGTGAGCTGATCTTTGTTGCTTGTTTTTTTATATTTAGTGCGATCTTGTTCTCCTCTCAAATATCATTTGTTTTTTATGGGTTTCACCCTCGCTGGACTTCTGCTTCACCTTAATACTACTTACAGCACTGCATGATCTGTGCGGTGGGACTGGAGAGGAGGTGAGCTGATCTTTGTTGCTTGTTTTTTGATATTTAGTGTGATCTTGCTCCCCTCTCAAATATCATTTGTTTTTTTAATGGCTATCACTAGAGTTGAGCGACTTTTGTTTTTTTAGGGTCGCGTTTCGTTTCGTGAAACCCGACTTTTCCAAAAGTCGGGTCGAGCAAGATCATCCGATTGTAGGGAAAAGTCGGGGTCATCCCGAAACACGAAACCCAATGTAAGTCAATGGGGAATAAAAGTCGGCAGTGAGAGGAGGACAGGAAACACACCTACAGTGCCCATTTGAATGCCAAAAGCATCAATTCTTCTTACTTAAGCTTGTCAACCTTAATTAACTTCATAATACAAGTTACGCACTGAAAAATGGGGGTTATTTGGCTAAAGTTGTGGGGGGGGAGGGCTGGCTGCAGGTTTTCATGTGCCCTGGGCGAAAGAGCGCCCCTTTAACACATACCACAACTCATCATGCTCCGATACGGCAGATAAATAGCGGTATAGTACAATGAAAAATACCTCACTTTTTACATCTCATGACGAGGCCCATCTATTTCTCCATACAGAATCATTGGTCCCATATAATGTTTGAAACAGTATATGATGAGCTCCACATAATGCTACAGTATATGTTGGTCCCCATGGATGAAGCCCCACTGTCTTACGGGCCCAAATAATGCTCCAAACATAATGGGCCCCATTTCTAATGCTCTAGTGTATAATGGGCCCTGTAAATGCTGCTCCAGTGTCTGATGTCCACCTTTGGAATGTTCCAGTGTATGGTGGGCCCCATCTATCATTCTCCAGAGTATAGTGCTCCCCAAAAATTGCTGTCCCAACATTGAAAACAATCAAATAAGTCTCCTCGCTAGGGAATCCCTGTACTTGTCTGGACAGGTGCTGTAGCTTGCTTAACAGCTCGCCAGCCGTTCTCACGCCCAGTATGGATTGCACGTGATTGCACAAAGGTTAGAAAGGGTACCGTATCCCCGGATAACATGTATGGATAGCGTACACATTCAAAATATATGTCTCAGGAGGTAGGCTCAGACGGTGTTAGGCCCAGTATGGATTGCACGTGATTGCACAAAGGTTAGAAAGGGTACCGTATCCCTGGATAACATGTATGGATAGCATACACATTCAAAATATATGTCTCAGGAGGAAGGCTCAGACGGTGTCAGGCACAGTATGGATTGCACGTGATTGCACAAAGGTTAGAAAGGGTACCGTATCCCCGGATAACATGTATGGATAGCGTACACATTCAAAATATATGTCTCAGGAGGCAGGCTCAGACGGTGTTAGGCCCAGTATGGATTGCACGCGATTGCACAAAGGTTAGAAAGGGTACCGTATCCCTGGATAACATGTATGGATAGCGTACACATTCAAAATATATGTCTCAGGAGGCAGGCTCAGACCGTGTCAGGCCCAGTATGGATTGCACGTGATTGCACAAAGGTTAGAAAGGGTACCGTATCCCCGGATAACATGTATGGATAGCGTACACATTCAAAATATATGTCTCAGGAGGCAGGCTCAGACGGTGTTAGGCCCAGTATGGATTGCACGTGATTGCACAAAGGTTAGAAAGGGTACCGTATCCCCGGATAACATGTATGGATAGCGTACACATTCAAAATATATGTCTCAGGAGGCAGGCTCAGACGGTGTTAGGCCCAGTATGGATTGCACGTGATTGCACAAAGGTTAGAAAGGGTACCGTATCCCCGGATAACATGTATGGATAGCGTACACATTCAAAATATATGTCTCAGGAGGCAGGCTCAGTCGGTGTTAGGCCCAGTATGAATTGCACGTGATTGCACAAAGGTTAGAAAGGGTACCGTATCCCCGGATAACATGTATGGATAGCGTACACATTCAAAATATATGTCTCAGGAGGCAGGCTCAGACGGTGTCAGGCCCAGTATGGATTGCACGTGATTGCACAAAGGTTAGAAAGGGTACCGTATCCCTGGATAACATGTATGGATAGCGTACACATTCAAAATATATGTCTCAGGAGGCAGGCTCAGACGGTGTCAGGCACAGTATGGATTGCACGTGATTGCACAAAGGTTAGAAAGGGTACCATATCCCCGGATAACATGTATGGATAGCGTACACATTCTAAATATATGTCTCAGGAGGCAGGCTCAGAAGGTGTCAGGCACAGTATGGATTTGACGGCCCAGATTACACAGCGGAGGAGCAGGGAGAGGTAAAGATTGCAAATGCTGGGGCCCTGCCCAAGCAAGGGGGGCCCACTCGTGGGCGTCGGTACTGGCACTGGGCCCCTCATAGTACAGCGGTGTGTCTGACGGCGGGTGTGCACCACCACCGTCAGAGACACTTGATTGCACTATGAGGGACCCTGTGCCAGTGCCCGTGCCCAAGAGTCGGCCTACCCACCTGTCCAGGGCAACGGCACTCGCACGGTGTCGTGCGGTAGGTGGTGACCCCGGCCATGGGGGGGGAGGCAGCACAGTTAGGGAGTTTTAGAAAGTGGCATATGTTGATGTTGGACATTCAGCTGATGCAAAAGGCGAAATAGGTGAAGTACCAGGAAGAGGTGGACCAAAGCAAGCCATTTTTCTGTCACCCTATGTGTCATCAGGGGAAGGTGGGACAAAATCCTTGGAAACCCATGCGTGGTTCATTTTAATGAAGGTTAGATCATCCACATTTTGGGTTGACAGACGGGTCCTTTTTTCTGTCAGGATTGATCCAGCTGCACTGAAGACTCTTTCCGATAGCACACTTGCAGCTGGGCAAGCGAGCTCCTGTAAGGCATATTGGGCCAATTCAGGCCAGGTGTCCAGTATAGCGGCCCAATAGTCAAAGGGGAATGACCTGTGTGGGAGAACATCGATATGGGAGGAAAAGTAGTTTGTAACCATAGTTGACAACTGCTGTCTCCTGTCACTTTCCATCGATGCAGTATTACCAGTTGTGTGAGCGGTATTTGAAAAATCAGTCCACAACATTGTCATGAAACCCCTGTCTCCAACGTCACTTCTGCTGTGTGCACCATGAACACCTCTGCCAAGCTGCCCCCGGCCCGTACGGCTCGTGTGAGAACCATCACCGCTGCTGTGTGCTGGGAATGCCTCAAGCAACCGATTTACCAGAGTTGCTTGTTTATTAGCCAATATTAGGTCAAGGTTCTCCTGTGGCATGATGTTTTGTAATTTGCCTTTATAGCGTGGATCCAGGATGCTGGCCAACCAGTAGTCGTCATCGTTCATCATTTTGGCAATGCGGGGGTCCCTTTTTAGGATCCGCAAGGCATAATCTGACATGTGGGCCAATGTTCCCGGTGTCAATGATGCACTGCGAGTGCTGGGTGGAGGAGCACTTTCTGGCAAATCCACATCCCTCCAGTCACGCACAAACCCTGTACCAGACCTTGCCACGCCAACATTTTCACTTGCCACACGAGATGCATCCTCCTCCCCTAAGTAATCATCCCCATCATCCTCCTCCTCCTCCTCTTCTTCCTCCACCTCGTCCAGGAGAGGTCCCTGAGCAGACAATGGCTGAATGTCATCAAGGATTCCCTCCTCCTCTTCCTCCTCATCAACATTGGCTGCAGACACCTGCTCCTTAAGGTGCGTCAAAGTTTGCATGAGCAGACGCATAAGTGGGATGCTCATGCTTAGGATGGCGTCGTCTGCGCTTACCAGCCGTGTGCATTCCTCAAAACACTGAAGGACTTTACAAAGGTCTTTCAGCTTCGACCACTGCACGCCTGTCAACTCCATGTCTGCTCTCAAAGTGCCTGGCCGTGTATCCTCCCACAAATGCATTATGGCCTGCCTCTGCTCGCACAGCCGCTCCACCATGTGCAGGGTGGAGTTCCACCTTGTTGCAATGTCGATAATGAGGCGGTGGTTGGGAAGGTGGAGCAATCGCTGCAGCTTCTGCATACGAACGGAGTGTACAGGCGACCGGCGGATGTGCGCGCACAGTCTTCGCACCTTCTGGAGCAGGGCTGTTAACTCCGGATAATTTTTGAGGAAGCACTGCACCACCAGGTTCAAGGTGTGAGCCAAGCAAGGTATGTGGCTGAGTTTTGAAAGGGCTATGGCTGCCACAAAATTACGGCCGTTATCACTAACTACCTTGCCTGCCTCAAGATGTACACTGCCCAGCCATGACTCAGTTTGTCGCTTCAAGTACTCGGCCAGCACCTCGGCGGTGTGTCTGTCGCCCAAACACATCATCTGCAACACAGCCTGCTGACGCTTTCCACTAGCTGCTCGATAGGGGGACACATCGTGTGCAACAGTGGCAGCTGCAGATGGAGTGCTCGTACGACTGCGCTCTGTGGACGAGCTTTCGCTTCTGGAGGAGGAGGAGGAGGAGGAGGAGGAGGGTCGAACGCCTACAGCCAACTGTTTCCTATACCGTGGGCTAGGCAGCACTGTCCCACCACCGCTGTCCCCTGTGGACCCTGCATCCACCACATTAATCCTGTGCGTAGTGATGGACACGTAACGGCCCTGGCAATGCCGACTGGACCATGCATCAGTTGTGAGGTGCACCTTTCCGCTCACTGACTGCTTGAGTGCATGGACAATGCGGTCTTTCACATGATGGTGGAGGGCTGGGATGGCTTTGCGAGAGAAGAAGTGGCGACTGGGTAGGTCATAGCGTGGTACTGCATAGGCCATGAGTTCGCGGAAAGCTGTGCTTTCCACCAACCGAAAGGGCATCATCTCAAACGAGATTAGTTTGGCAATGTGGGCGTTCAAACCCAGTGTACGCGGATGAGAGACTGAGTACTTTCTTGACCTACTCATAGTGTCTGGGAGGGTGAGCTGGACTTGAGAGCTGCATATGGTGGAAGTAGCGGTGGACAGGGCGGACTGAGAGAGGGTTGATGATGGTGATGGAGTTGGTGTTCTTTCTGATGGCCTAGAATCAGTCTTTCGTTGATATAACAGTGGGATTCCCTGACTGCTGTGGTCTTGCAACGACACCTCAACATTTGCTGCTGTGCTAACCGGTGGGCTTACAGTGGGGGAAACAATGTAGCGTTGCTGACTACCTTCGTTGTGATCAGTTGCACATGTGGCACTTGAGGTTTGGTGTTGTGTCCACGCTTGCAAATGCATGCTGGTTAAATGTCTAAGCATGCAACTGGTATTCAAATTTTTCAGATTTTTCCCTCAGCTAAAGGTCTTTGCGCACTTCTTACAGATAACCTTGGCCTGATCATGAGGATTTTGTTCAAAAAAGTGCCACACTGCACTCTTCCTACTTTGGCAGACATTTTGCGGCCTAGCACGCTGTGATCTTTTGACCCTCTGGACAAGCTGTCCAGCAACTCTTTTGATGTTTGGAACCTGTCTTTGGAGTGCTCCGGGCCTGCCAGATAACAGCTGTTGCGATGTCGATGTCTGCTGTGGATGCTCCTCATCTGAGCTATTGGAAGCAGCACCCTCTTCCCCCAATGGATGCCAATCTGGGTCAACAACTGGGTCATCCATCACCTCCTCTTCTATGTCATGTGCACCTTTCTCTGTGTCACCGTCTATGGTGGTATAGTGTGCGGGAAGGGGCACCTGAGTCTCATCAGGGTCAGAATCTGGCTCTGTACACTGCGAGGACAATGTAGTGCTCTGAGTGAATGTACCAGCAGAATCATCCATCAGCGGCTGTGCATCAGTGCACTCCATGTCAGATTCATCTTGGCCTGGGTAATTCACCATTTCACTTGATAATCCAGGCATGGTATGTGAAAACAGCTCCATGGAGTAATCAGTAGTATGGCCTGCGTCATCCTTCAATCTTGGTTGGGGTGAAGGACACAAGGAAAGGTGTGGTTCATGAACATGAGCCTCCAATGACGACTCAGTGCTTTTACTTTTTACAACTGAAGAAGAGGAGGCGATAGAGCTGGAGCCTGAGTCAGCAATGTAAGACAAAACTTTTTCCTGATGCTCTGCCTTTAAAAGCGGTTTGCCAACTCCTAGAAAACTAAGCGTTCAAGGCCTTATGCAGCCAGACGATGACACAGGGTCAGCACCTCCTGCATTCGGTCCTATTTTGCTCTTGCCACTACCATCAGATCCACCACCAACACCATCATTACCAGCTGCCAACCCCCGCCCAATTCCACGGCCTCTTCCACCAGCCTTCCTCATTTTGGGTAGAAATGTAGACAAAATCCAACAAACTATATAGTAATGTAAAACAATGTACAAGGTGTCTATAGGACAGGGGAGATTTAGAATTTCTGCACACACTTGTGGACAGTGGACACTTTTGGATTGTGTGAGGCCCACTGATATCTGAGCGCTATGTGACAGGCTCGATGGCACAGCTGCCTGTGACCAAAGTGACGAGAGGATAATGGAGATTTTGAATCTCTGCGCACACTTTTGGACACTGGACACTTGTGGATTGTGTGAGGCCCACTGATATCTGAGCGCTATGTGACACGCTCGATGGCACAGCTGCCTGTGACCAAAGTGACGAGAGGATAATGGAGATTTTGAATCTCTGCGCACACTTTTGGACACTGGACACTTGTGGATTGTGTGAGGCCCACTGATATCTGAGCGCTATGTGACACGCTCGATGGCACAGCTGCCTGTGACCAAAGTGACGAGAGGATAATGGAGATTTTGAATCTCTGCGCACACTTTTGGACACTGGACACTTGTGAATTGTGTGAGGCCCACTGATATCTGAACGCTATGTGACACGCTCGATGGCACAGCTGCCTGTGACCAAAGTGACGAGAGGATAATGGAGATTTTGAATCTCTGCGCACACTTTTGGACACTGCACACTTGTGGATTGTGTGAGGCCCACTGATATCTGAGCGCTATGTGACACGCTCGATGGCACAGCTGCCTGTGACCAAAGTGACGAGAGGATAATGGAGATTTTGAATCTCTGCGCACACTTTTGGACACTGGACACTTGTGGATTGTGTGAGGCCCACTGATATCTGAGCGCTATGTGACACGCTCGATGGCACAGCTGCCTGTGACCAAAGTGACGAGAGGATAATGGAGATTTTGAATCTCTGCGCACACTTTTGGACACTGGACACTTGTGGATTGTGTGAGGCCCACTGATATCTGAGCGCTATGTGACACGCTCGATGGCACAGCTGCCTGTGAGCAAAGTGACGAGAGGATAATGGAGATTTTGAATCTCTGCGCACACTTTTGGACACTGGACACTTGTGGATTGTGTGAGGCCCACTGATATCTGAGCGCTATGTGACACGCTCGATGGCACAGCTGCCTGTGACCAAAGTGACGAGAGGATAATGGAGATTTTGAATCTCTGCGCACACTTTTGGACACTGGACACTTGTGGATTGTGTGAGGCCCACTGATATCTTAGCGCTATGTGACACGCTCGATGGCACAGCTGCCTGTGACCAAAGTGACGAGAGGATAATGGAGATTTTGAATCTCTGCGCACACTTTTGGACACTGGACACTTGTGGATTGTGTGAGGCCCACTGATATCTGAGCGCTATGTGACACGCTCGATGGCACAGCTGCCTGTGACCAAAGTGACGAGAGGATAATGGAGATTTTGAATCTCTGCGCACACTTTTGGACACTGGACACTTGTGGATTGTGTGAGGCCCACTGATATCTGAGCGCTATGTGACACGTTCGATGGCACAGCTGCCTGTGACCAAAGTGACGAGAGGATAATGGAGATTTTGAATCTCTGCGCACACTTTTGGACACTGGACACTTGTGGATTGTGTGAGGCCCACTGATATCTGAGCGCTATGTGACACGCTCGATGGCACAGCTGCCTGTGACCAAAGTGACGAGAGGATAATGGAGATTTTGAATCTCTGCGCACACTTTTGGACACTGGACACTTGTGGATTGTGTGAGGCCCACTGATATCTGAGCGCTATGTGACACGCTCGATGGCACAGCTGCCTGTGACCAAAGTGACGAGAGGATAATGGAGATTTTGAATCTCTGCTCACACTTTTGGACACTGGACACTTGTGGATTGTGTGAGGCCCACTGATATCTGAGCGCTATGTGACACGCTCGATGGCACAGCTGACTGTGACCAAAGTGACGAGAGGATAATGGAGATTTTGAATCTGCGCACACTTTTGGACACTGGACACTTGTGGATTGTGTGAGGCCCACTGATATCTGAGCTCTATGTGACACGCTCGATGGCACAGCTGCCTGTGACCAAAGTGACGAGAGGATAATGGAGATTTTGAATCTCTGCGCACACTTTTGGACACTGGACACTTGTGGATTGTGTGAGGCCCACTGATATCTGAGCGCTATGTGACACGCTCGATGGCACAGCTGCCTGTGACCAAAGTGACGAGAGGATAATGGAGATTTTGAATCTCTGCGCACACTTTTGGACACTGGACACTTGTGGATTGTGTGAGGCCCACTGATATCTGAGCGCTATGTGACACGCTCGATGGCACAGCTGCCTGTGACCAAAGTGACGAAAGGATAATGGAGATTTTGAATCTCTGTGCACACTTTTGGACACTGGACACTTGTGGATTGTGTGAGGCCCACTGATATCTGAGCGCTATGTGACACGCTCGATGACACAGCTGCCTGTGACCAAAGTGACGAGAGGATAATGGAGATTTTGAATCTCTGCGCACACTTTTGGACACTGGACACTTGTGGATTGTGTGAGGCCCACTGATATCTGAGTGCTATGTGACACGCTCGATGGCACAGCTGCCTGTGACCAAAGTGACGAGAGGATAATGGAGATTTTGAATCTCTGCGCACACTTTTGGACACTGGACACTTGTGGATTGTGTGAGGCCCACTGATATCTGAGCGCTATGTGACACGCTCGATGGCACAGCTGCCTGTGACCAAAGTGACGAGAGGATAATGGAGATTTTGAATCTCTGCGCACACTTTTGGACACTGGACACTTGTGGATTGTGTGAGGCCCACTGATATTTGAGCGCTATGTGACACGCTCGATGGCACAGCTGCCTGTGACCAAAGTGACGAGAGGATAATGGAGATTTTGAATCTCTGCGCACACTTTTGGACACTGGACACTTGTGGATTGTGTGAGGCCCACTGATATCTGAGCGCTATGTGACACGCTCGATGGCACAGCTGCCTGTGACCAAAGTGACGAGAGGATAATGGAGATTTTGAATCTCTGCGCACACTTTTGGACACTGGACACTTGTGGATTGTGTGAGGCCCACTGATATCTGAGCGCTATGTGACACGCTCGATGGCACGGCTGCCTGTGACCAAAGTGACGAGAGGATAATGGAGATTTTGAATCTCTGCGCACACTTTTGGACACTGGACACTTGTGGATTGTGTGAGGCCCACTGATATCTGAGCGCTATGTGAAACGCTCGATGGCACAGCTGCCTGTGACCAAAGTGACGAGAGGATAATGGAGATTTTGAATCTCTGCGCACACTTTTGGACACTGGACACTTGTGGATTGTGTGAGGCCCACTGATATCTGAGCGCTATGTGACACGCTCGATGGCACAGCTGCCTGTGACCAAAGTGACGAGAGGATAATGGAGATTTTGAATCTCTGCGCACACTTTTGGACACTGGACACTTGTGGATTGTGTGAGGCCCACTGATATCTGAGCGCTATGTGACACGCTCGATGGCACAGCTGCCTGTGACCAAAGTGACGAGAGGATAATGGAGATTTTGAATCTCTGCGCACACTTTTGGACACTGGACACTTGTGGATTGTGTGAGGCCCACTGATATCTGAGCGCTATGTGACACGCTCGATGGCACAGCTGCCTGTGACCAAAGTGACGAGAGGATAATGGAGATTTTGAGTCTCTGCGCACACTTTTGGACACTGGACACTTGTGGATTGTGTGAGGCCCACTGATATCTGAGCGCTATGTGACACGCTCGATGGCACAGCTGCCTGTGACCAAAGTGACGAGAGGATAATGGAGATTTTGAATCTCTGCGCACACTTTTGGACACTGGACACTTGTGGATTGTGTGAGGCCCACTGATATCTGAGCGCTATGTGACACGCTCGATGGCACAGCTGCCTGTGACCAAAGTGACGAGAGGATAATGGAGATTTTGAATCTCTGCGCACACTTTTGGACACTGGACACTTGTGGATTGTGTGAGGCCCACTGATATCTGAGCGCTATGTGACACGCTCGATGGCACAGCTGCCTGTGACCAAAGTGACGAGAGAATAATGGAGATTTTGAATCTCTGCGCACACTTTTGGACACTGGACACTTGTGGATTGTGTGAGGCCCACTGATATCTGAGCACTATGTGACAGGCTCGATGGCACAGCTGTGACAAAAGTGACTAGAGGATAAGGGAGATTGGATTGCTTTTAAAAAAGCAGTTTGCGGAGCAGTGGGTAAACAGCAATGCCAGCGTGTCAGGAAGCCTTAAAAGGCAGCCCAACAACCAACACCACTGATACACCACAATATAGCCTCCCCTTGCACTGCACACACAGTGACTTGTGTGTTGTGCAGGCCAAATCGCTAGCAGCAGAAGCAGTTTTTTTGTCTTCTTCCCTGCCTAACGCTCTCCCTACAGAATCAGCAGCAACCTCTCCCTATACTAAGATCGGCAGAAGTAAGATGGCGGTCGGCGTGCACGCCCTTTTATACCCCCTGTGACGCCCACCAAAGCAAGCCAATCACTTGCATGCCCTTCTGAAAGATGGTGGTGACCCGTGCCTAGGTCATCACGTTGCCCACAGTGTCCGTGGATCCTGATTGGCTGAAAAAGAGCGCAAAACAAACTTTAGAAACGCGACTTTGGCGTCATCCTAGGGTCGGGTTTCGTTTCATGAAACCCGACTTTGCCAAAAGTCGGCTACTTTTGAATTTTTTCGACCCGTTTCGCTCAACTCTAGATATCACCCTTGCTGGACATCTGCTTCACTTTCATACTACTTGCAGCACTGCATGGTCCACGCGGTGGGACTGGACAGGAGGTGAGCTGATCTCTGTTGCTTCTTTTTTGATATTTAGTGCGATCTTGCTCCCCTCTCAAATATCATTTGTTTTTTTATGAGTTTCACCCTTGCTGGAATTTTGCTTCACTTTCATGCTACTTGTAGCACTGCATAATCCGCGCGGTGGGCCTGGACATGAGGTGAGCTGATCTTTGTTGCTTCTTTTTTGATATTTAGTGCGATCTTGCTCCCCTCTCAAACATCATTTGTTTTTTTTTATGGGTATTTCTCTCGCTGGACTTCTGCTTCACCTTCACACTACTTGCAGCACTGCACGATCAGCGCAGTGGTACTGGAGAGGAGGTGAGATGATCTTTGAAGCTTGTTTTTAGATATTTAGTGCCATCTTGCTAGTCTCTCGAATATCATTTGTTTTTTTATGGATATCATCCTCGCTTGACTTCTGCTTCACCTTCATACTACTTGCAGCACGGCATGATCACCGCGGCGGGACTGGAGAGGAGGTGAGCTGATCTTTGTTGCTTCTTTTTTGATATTTAGTGTGATCTTGCTCCCCTCTCAAATATCATTTGTTTTTTTTAATGGATATCACCCTTGCTGGACTTCTGCTTCTCTTTCATACTGCTTGCAGCACTGCATGATCCAAGCTGTGGGACTGGACAGGAGGTGAGCTGATCTTTGTTGCTTCTTTTTTAATATTTAGTGTGACCTTGCTCCCCTCTCAAATATAAATTGTTTTTTATGGATATTACCCTCGCTGGACTTCTGCTTCACCTTCATACTGCTTGCAGCACGGTATGATCACCGCGGCGGGACTGGAGAGGAGGTGAGCTGATCTTTGTTGCTTCTTTTTTGATATTTAGTGCGATCTTGCTCCCCTCTCAAATATCATTTGTTTTTTATGGGTATCACCCTCGCTGGACTTCTGCTTCACCTTCATACTACTTGCTTCACTGCATGATCCATGCGGTGGGACTGGAGAGGAGGTGACCTGATCTTTGTTGCTTGTTTTTTCATATTTAGTGTGATCTTGCTCCCCTCTCAAGTATCATTTTTTTTAATGGATATCACCCTTGCTTGACTTCTGCTTCACTTTCATACTACTTGCAGCACTGCATGATCCGCACGGTGGGACTGGAGAGGAGGTGAGCTGATCTTTGTTTCTTCTTTGTTGATATTTAGTGTGATCTTGCTCCCCTCTCAATTATCATTTGTTTCTTTAATGGAAATCACCCTCGCGGAATTTCTGCTTCACCTTCATACTACGTGCAGCACTGCATGTTCCGTGCGGTGGGACGGGAGATGAGGTGAGCTGATCTTTGTTGCTTCTTTTTTGATATTTATTGCGATCTTGCTCCCCTTTCAAATATCATTTTTTTTTCATGAATATCACCCTCGCTGGACTTCTGCTTCAACTTCATACTACTTGCAGCACTGCATGATCTGTGCGGCGGGACTGGAGAGGAGGTGAGCTGATCTTTATTGCTCGTGATATGATATTTAGTGTGATCTTGCTCCCCTCTCAAATATCATTTCTTTTTTTAATGGATATCACCCTCGCTGGACTTCTGCTTCACCTTCATACTACTTGCAGCACGGCATGATCAGCGCGGCGGGACTAGAGAGGAGGTGAGCTGATCTTTGTTGCTTCTTTTTTGATATTTAGTGCGATCTTGCTCCCCTCTCAAATATCTTTGTTTTTTTATGGGTTTCACCCTCGCTGGACTTCTGCTTCACCTTCATACTACATGCAGCACTGCATGATCTGTGCGGTGGGAGTGGAGAGGAGGTGAGCTGATCTTTGTTGCTTGTTTTTAGATATTTAGTGCGATCTTGTTCCCCTCTCAAATATCATTTGTTTTTTATGGGTTTCACCCTCGCTAGACTTCTGCTTCACCTTAATACTACTTACAGCACTGCATAATCTGTGCGGTGGGACTGGAGAGGAGGTGAGCTGATCTTTGTTGCTTGTTTTTTGATATTTAGTGTGATCTTGCTCCCCTCTCAATTATCATTTGTTTTTTTAATGGATATCACCCTTGCTGGACATCTGCTTCACTTTCATACTACTTGCAGCACTGCATGGTCCACGCGTTGGGACTGGACAGGAGGTGAGCTGATCTTTGTTGCTTGTTTTTTGATATTTAGTGCGATCTTGTTCCCCTCTCAAATATCATTTGTTTTTTATGGGTTTCACCCTCGCTAGACTTCTGCTTCACCTTAATACTACTTACAGCACTGCATGATCTGTGCGGTGGGACTGGAGAGGAGGTGAGCTGATCTTTGTTGCTTGTTTTTTGATATTTAGTGTGATCTTGCTCCCCTCTCAATTATCATTTGTTTTTTTAATGGATATCACCCTTGCTGGACATCTGCTTCACTTTCATACTACTTGCAGCACTGCATGGTCCACGCGGTGGGACTGGACAGGAGGTGAGCTGATCTTTGTTGCTTCTTTTTTGATATTTAGTGCGATCTTGCTCCCCTCTCAAACATCATTTGTTTTTTGTTATGGGTATTTCTCTCGCTGGACTTCTGCTTCACCTTCACACTACTTGCAGCACTGCATGATCAGCGCAGTGGGACTGGAGAGGAGGTGAGATGATCTTTGAAGCTTGTTTTTAGATATATAGTGCCATCTTGCTAGTCTCTCGAATATCATTTGTTTTTTTATGGATATCATCCTCGCTTGACTTCTGCTTCACCTTCATACTATGTGCAGCACTGCATGATCCGTTCGGTGGGACTGGAGTGGAGGTGAGCTGATCTTTGTTGCTTCTTTTTTGATAT
This sequence comes from Dendrobates tinctorius, assembly GCF_039654945.1. Lineage (NCBI taxonomy): Eukaryota > Metazoa > Chordata > Amphibia > Anura > Dendrobatidae > Dendrobates > Dendrobates tinctorius. Next base: position 30,286,132 of record NW_027361689.1, read on the forward strand.
TTAGTGTGATCTTGCTCCCCTCTCAAATATAATTTTTTTTTTTCATGGATATCACCCTCGCTGAACTTCTGCTTCACCTTCATACTGCTTGCAGCACGGCATGATCACCGCGGCGGGACTGGAAAGGAGGTGAGCTGATCTTTGTTGCTTCTTTTTTGATATTTAGTGCGATCTTGCTCCCCTCTCAAACATCATTTTTTTTTATGGGTATTACTCTCGCTGGACTTCTGCTTCACCTTCACACTACTTGCAGCACTGCATGATCAGCTCAGTGGGACTGGAGAGGAGGTGAGCTGATCTTTGAAGCTTGTTTTTAGATATTTAGCGCCATCTTGCTACTCTCTTGAATATCATTTCTTTTTTATGGATATCATCCTCGCTGGACTTCTGCTTCACCTTCATACTACGTGCAGCACTGCATGATCCGTGTGGTGGGACTGGAGTGGAGGTGAGCTGATCTTTGTTGCTTCTTTTTTGATATTTAGTACAATCTTGCTCCCCTCACAAATATCATTTTTTTTTTATGAATATCACCCTCGCTGGACTTCTGCTTCACCTTCCTACTCCTTACAGCACTGCATGATCTGTGCGGTGGGACTGGAGAGGAGGTGAGCTGATCTTTATTGCTTGTGTTTTGATATTTAGTGTGATCTTGCTCCCTTCTCAAATATCATTTGTTTTTTTTAATGGATATCACCCTTTGCTGGACATCTGCTTCACTTTCATGCTACTTGCAGCACTGCATGATCCGCGCGGTGGGCCTGGACAGGAGGTGAGCTGATCTTTGTTGCTTCTTTTTTGATATTTAGTGTGACCTCGCTCCCCTCTCAAATATAGTTTTTTTTTATGGATATCACCCTCTTTGGACTTCTGTTTCACCTTCATACTGTTACGGCATGATCACCGCGGCGGGACTGGGAAGGAGGTGAGCTGATTATTGTTGCTTCTTTTTGATATTTAGTGCGATCTTGCTCCCCTCTCAAATATCATTTGTTTTTTTATGAGTTTCACCCTTGCTGGACTGTTGCTTCACTTTCATGCTACTTGCAGCACTGCATGATCCGCGCGGTGGGCCTGGACAGGAGGTGAGCTGATCTTTGTTGCTTCTTTTTTGATATTTAGTGCAATCTTGCTCCCCTCTCAAACATCATTTGTTTTTTTTATGGGTATTACTCTCGCTGTACTTCTGCTTCACCTTCACACTACTTGCCGCACTGCATGATCAGCGCAATGGGACTGGAGAGGAGGTGAGCTGATCTTTGAAGCTTGTTTTTAGATATTTAGTGCCATCTTGCTACTCTCTCGAATATCATTTGTTTTTTTATGGATATCATCCTCGCTGGACCTCTGCTTCACCTTCATACTACGTGCAGCACTGCATGATCCGTGCGGTGGGACTGGAGTGGAGGTGAGCTGATTTTTGTTGCTTCTTTTTTTATATTTAGTGCGATCTTGCTCCCCTCTCAAATATCATTTGTTTTTTTAATGGATATCACCCTCGCTGGACTTCTGCTTCACTTTCATACTACTTGCAGCGCTGCATCATCCACGTGCTGGGACTGGAGAGGAGGTGAGCTGATCTTTGTTGCTTCTTTTTTGATATTTAGTGTGATCTTGCTCCCCTCTCAAATATAATTTATTTTTTATTATGGGTATCACCCTCGCTGGACTTCTGCTTCACCTTCATACTACTTGCAGCACGGCATGATCACCGCGGCGGGACTGGAGAGGAGGTGAGCTGATCTTTGTTGCTTCTTTTTTGATATTTAGTGTGATCTTGCTCCCCTCTCAAATATCATTTGTTTTTTTTAATGGATATCACCCTTGTTGGACTTCTGCTTCTCTTTCATACTGCTTGCAGCACTGCATGATCCAAGCTGTGGGACTGGACAGGAGGTGAGCTGATCTTTGTTGCTTCTTTTTTAATATTTAGTGTGACCTTGCTCCCCTCTCAAATACAAATTGTTTTTTTATGGATATTACCCTCGCTGGACTTCTCCTTCACCTTCATACTGCTTGCAGCACGGTATGATCACCGCGGCGGGACTGGAGAGGAGGTCAGCTGATCTTTGTTGCTTCTTTTTTGATATTTAGTGCGATCTTGCTCCCCTCTCAAATATCATTTGTTTTTTATGGGTATCACCCTCGCTGGACTTCTGCTTCACCTTCATACTACTTGCTTCACTGCATGATCCATGCGGTGGGACTGGAGAGGAGGTGACCTGATCTTTGTTGCTTGTTTTTTCATATTTAGTGTGATCTTGCTCCCCTCTCAAATATCATTTTTTTAATGGATATCACCCTTGCTTGACTTCTGCTCACTTTCATACTACTTGCAGCACTGCATGATCTGCACGGTGGGACTGGAGAGGAGGTGAGCTGATCTTTGTTGCTTCTTTTTTGATATTTAGTGCGATCTTGCTCTCCTAAAAAATATCATTTGTTTTTTTTGTGGGTATCACCCTCGCTGGACTTCTGCTTCACCTTTATACTACTTACAGCACTGCATGATCCGCGTGCGGTGGGACTGGAGAGGAGGTGAGCTGATCTTTGTTTCTTCTTTTTTGATATTTAGTGTGATCTTGCTCCCCTCTCAAATATCATTTGTTTCTTTAATGGAAATCACCCTCGCGGAATTTCTGCTTCACCTTCATACTACGTGCAGCACTGCATGTTCCGTGCGTTGGGACGGGAGATGAGGTGAGCTGATCTTTGTTGCTTCTTTTTTGATATTTAGTGCGATCTTGCTCCCCTTTCAAATATCATTTTTTTTTCATGAATATCACCCTCGCTGGACTTCTGCTTCACCTTCATACTACTTGCAGCACGGCATGATCACCGCGGCGGGACTAGAGAGGAGGTGAGCTGATCTTTGTTGCTTCTTTTTTGATATTTAGTGCGATCTTGCTCCCCTCTCAAATATCATTTGTTTTTTTATGGGTTTCACCCTCGCTGGACTTCTGCTTCACCTTCATACTACATGCAGCACTGCATGATCTGTGCGGTGGGAGTGGAGAGGAGGTGAGCTGATCTTTGTTGCTTGTTTTTTGACATTTAGTGCGATCTTGTTCACCTCTCAAATATCATTTGTTTTTTATGGGTTTCACCCTCGCTAGACTTCTGCTTCACCTTAATACTACTTACAGCACTGCATGATCTGTGCGGTGGGACTGGAGAGGAGGGGAACTGATCTTTGTTGCTTGTTTTTTGATATTTAGTGTGATCTTGCTCCCCTCTCAAATATCATTTGTTTTTTTAATGGATATCACCCTTGCTGGACATCTGCTTCACTTTCATACTACTTGCAGCACTGCATGGTCCACGCGGTGGGACTGGACAGGAGGTGAGGTGATCTTTGTTGCTTCTTTTTTGATATTTAGTGCGATCTTGCTCCCCTCTCAAATATCATTTGTTTTTTTATGAGTTTCACCTTTGCTGGAATTTTGCTTCACTTTCATGCTACTTGTAGCACTGCATGATCCGCACGGTGGGCCTGTACACGAGGTGAGCTGATCTTTGCTGCTTCTTTTTTGATATTTAGTGCGATCTTGCTCCCCTCTCAAACATCATTTGTTTTTTTTTTTATGGGTATTTCTCTCGCTGGACTTCTGCTTCACCTTCACACTACTTGCAGCACTGCATGATCAGCGCAGTGGGACTGGAGAGGAGGTGAGATGATATTTGAAGCTTGTTTTTAGATATTTAGTGCCATCTTGCTAGTCTCTCAAATATCATTTGTTTTTTTTTGGATATCATCCTCGCTTGACTTCTGCTTCACCTTCATACTACGTGCAGCACTGCATGATCCGTTCGGTGGGACTGGAGTGGAGCTGAGCTGATCTTTGTTGCTTCTTTTTTGATATTTAGTGTGATCTTGCTCCCCTCTCAAATATAATTTTTTTTTTCATGGATATCACCCTCGCTGAACTTCTGCTTCACCTTCATACTGCTTGCAGCACGGCATGATCACCGCGGCGGGACTGGAAAGGAGGTGAGCTGATCTTTGTTGCTTCTTTTTTGATATTTAGTGCGATCTTGCTCCCCTCTCAAACATCATTTGTTTTTTTATGGGTATTACTCTCGCTGGACTTCTGCTTCACCTTCACACTACTTGCAGCACTGCATGATCAGCTCAGTCGGACTGGAGAGGAGGTGAGCTGATCTTTGAAGCTTGTTTTTAGATATTTAGCGCCATCTTGCTACTCTCTTGAATATCATTTCTTTTTTATGGATATCATCCTCGCTGGACTTCTGCTTCACCTTCATACTACGTGCAGCACTGCATGATCCGTGCGGTGGGACTGGAGTGGAGGTGAGCTGATCTTTGTTGCTTCTTTTTTGATATTTAGTACAATCTTGCTCCCCTCACAAATATCATTTGTTTTTTTATGAATATCACCCTCGCTGGACTTCTGCTTCACCTTCATACTCCTTACAGCACTGCATGATCTGTGCGGTGGGACTGGAGAGGAGGTGAGCTGATCTTTAGTGCTTGTGTTTTGATATTTAGTGTGATCTTGCTCCCTTCTCAAATATCATTTGTTTTTTTTTAATGGATATCACCCTTGCTGGACATCTGCTTCACTTTCATGCTACTTGCAGCACTGCATGATCTGTGCGGTGGGCCTGGACAGGAGGTGAGCTGATCTTTGTTGCTTCTTTTTTGATATTTAGTGTGACCTCGCTCCCCTCTCAAATATAGTTTTTTTTTTATTGATATCACCCTCTTTGGACTTCTGCTTCACCTTCATACTGTTACGGCATGATCACCGCGGCGGGACTGGGAAGGAGGTGAGCTGATTATTGTTGCTTCTTTTTGATATGTAGTGCGATCTTGCTCCCCTCTCAAATATCATTTGTTTTTTTATGAGTTTCACCCTTGCTGGACTTCTGCTACACTTTCATGCTACTTACAGCACTGCATGATCCGCGCGGTGGGCCTGGACAGGAGGTGAGCTGATCTTTGTTGCTTCTTTTTTGATATTTAGTGCGATCTTGCTCCCCTCTCAAACATCATTTGTTTTTTTATGGGTATTACTCTCGCTGTACTTCTGCTTCACCTTCACACTACTTGCAGCACTGCATGATCAGCGCAATGGGACTGGAGAGGAGGTGAGCTGATCCTTGAAGCTTGTTTTTAGATATTTAGTGCCATCTTGCTACTCTCTCGAATATCATTTGTTTTTTTATGGATATCATCCTCGCTGGACCTCTGCTTCACCTTCATACTACGTGCAGCACTGCATGATCCGTGCGGTGGGACTGGAGTGGAGGTGAGCTGATTTTTGTTGCTTCTTTTTATATATTTAGTGCGATCTTGCTCCCCTCTCAAATATCATTTGTTTTTTTAATGGATATCACCCTCGCTGGACTTCTGCTTCACTTTCATACTACTTGCAGCGCTGCATCATCCACGTGCTGGGACTGGAGAGGACGTGAGCTGATCTTTGTTGCTTCTTTTTTGATATTTAGTGTGATCTTGCTCCCCTCTCAAATATAATTTATTTTTTATTATGGATATCACACTCGCTGGACTTCTGCTTCACCTTCATACTACTTGCAGCACGGCATGATCACCGCGGTGGGACTGGAGAGGAGGTGAGCTGATCTTTGTTGCTTCTTTTTTGATATTTAGTGCGATCTTGCTCCCCTCTCAAATATCATTTGTTTTTTTTAATGGATATCACCCTTGCTGGACTTCTGCTTCTCTTTCATACTGCTTGCAGCACTGCATGATCCAAGCTGTGGGACTGGATAGGAGGTGAGCTGATCTTTGTTGCTTCTTTTTTAATATTTAGTGTGATCTTGCTCCCCTCTCAAATATAAATTGTTTTTTTATGGATATTACCCTCGCTGGACTTCTGCTTCACCTTCATACTGCTTGCAGCACGGTATGATCACCGCGGCGGGACTGGAGAGGAGGTGAGCTGATCTTTGTTGCTTCTATTTTGATATTTAGTGCGATCTTGCTCCCCTCTCAAATATCATTTGTTTTTTTATGGGTTTCACCCTCGCTGGACTTCTGCTTCACATTCATACTACATGCAGCACTGCATGATCCGTGCGGTGGGAGTGGAGAGGAGGTGAGCTGATCTTTGTTGCTTCTTTTTTGATATTTAGTGCGATCTTGCTCCCCTCTCAAATATCATTTGTTTTTTATGGGTATCACCATCGCTGGACTTCTGCTTCACCTTCATACTACTTGCTTCTCTGCATGATCCATGCGGTGGGACTGGAGAGGAGGTGACCTGATCTTTGTTGCTTGTTTTTTCATATTTAGTGTGATCTTGCTCCCCTCTCAAATATCATTTTTTTTAATGGATATCACCATTGCTTGACTACTGCTTCACTTTCATACTACTTGCAGCACTGCATGATCCGCACGGTGGGACTGGAAAGGAGGTGAGCTGATCTTTGTTGCTTCTTTTTTTATATATAGTGCTATCTTGCTCCCCTCTCAAACATCATTTGTTTTTTTATGGGTATTTCTCTCGCTGGACTTCTGCTTCACCTTCACACTACTTGCAGCACTGCATGATCAGCGCAGTGGGACTGGAGAGGAGGTGAGCTGATCTTTGAAGCTTGTTTTTAGATATTTAGTGCCATTTTGCTACTCTCTTGAATATCATTTGTTTTTTTATGGATATCATCCTCGCTGGACTTCTGCTTCACATTCATACTACGTGCAGCACTGCATGATCCGTCCGGTGGGACTGGAGTGGGGGTGAGCTGATCTTTGTTGCTTCTTTTTTAATATTTAGTACAATTTTGCTCCCCTCACAAATATCATTTGTTTTTTTATTAATATCACCCTCGCTGGACTTCTGCTTCACCTTCATACTACTTACAGCACTGTATGATCTGTGCGGTGGGACTTGGGAGGAGGTGAGCTGATCTTTATTGCTTGTGTTTTGATATTTAGTGTGATCTTGCTCCCCTCTCAAATATCATTTGTTATTTTAATGGATATCACCCTTGCTGGACATCTGCTTCACTTTCATACTACTTGCAGCACTGCATGATCCGTGCGGTGGGACTGGAGTGGAGGTGAGCTGATCTTTGTTGCTTTTTTTTTATATTTAGTGTGATCTTGCTCCCCTCTCAAATATCATTTGTTTCTTTAATGGATTTCACCCTCGATGGACTTCTGCTTCACCTTCATACTACTTGCAGCACTGCATGATCTGCGCTGTGGGACTGGAGAGGAGGTGAGCTGATCTTTGTTGCTTTTTTTTATATTTAGTGTGATCTTGCTCCCCTCTCAAATATCATTTGTTTCTTTAATGGATATCACCCTCGCTGGACTTCTGCTTCGCCTTCATACTACTTGCAGCACGGCATGATCAACGCGGCGGGGCTGGAGAGGAGGTGAGCTGATCTTTGTTGCTTCTTTTTTCATATTTAGTGCGATCTTGCTCCCTTGTCAAATATATGTTTTTTTGGGTTTCACCCTCGCTGGACTTCTGCTTCACCTTAATACTACTTACAGCAATGCATGATCTGTGCGGTGGGACTGGAGAGGAGGTGAGCTGATCTTTGTTGCTTGTTTTTTGATATTTAGTGCGATCTTGCTCCCCTCTCAAATATTTGTTTTTTATGGGTTTCACCCTCGCTGGACTTCTGCTTCACCTTAATACTACTTACAGAACTGCATGATCTGTGCGGTGGGACTGGAGAGGAGGTGAGCTGATCTTTGTTGCTTGTTTTTTGATATTTAGTGTGATCTTGCTCCCCTCTCAAATATCATTTGTTTTTTTAATGGATATCACCCTCGCTGGACATCTGCTTCACTTTCATACTCCTTGCAGCACTGCATGATCCACGCGGTGGGACTGGACAGGAGGTGAGCTGATCTTTGTTGCTTCTTTTTTGATATTTAGTGTGATCTTGCTCCCCTCTCAAATATCATTTGTTTCTTTAATGGATATCACCGTCGATGGACTTCTGCTTCACCTTCATACTACTTGCAGCACTGCATGATCTGCACTGTGGGACTGGAGAGGAGGTGAGCTGATCTTTGTTGCTTCTTTTTTGATATTTAGTGTAATCTTGCTCCCCTCTTAAATATCATTTGTTTCTTTAATGGAAATCACCCTCGGGGAATTTCTGCTTCACCTTCATACTACGTGCAGCAATGCATGTTCCGTGCGGTGGGACGGGAGATGAGGTGAGCTGATCTTTGTTGCTTCTTTTATGATATTTAGTGCGATCTTGCTCCCCTTTCAAATATCATTTTTTTTTCATGAATATCACCCTCGCTGGACTTCTGCTTCAACTTCATACTTCTTGCAGCACTGCATGATCTGTGCGGTGGGACTGGAGAGGAGGTGAGCTGATCTTTATTGCTCGTGATTTGATATTTAGTGTGATCTTGCTCCCCTCTCAAATATCATTTCTTTTTTTAATTGATATCACCCTCGCTGGACTTCTGCTTCACCTTCATACTACTTGCAGCACGGCATGATCACCGCGGCGGGACTAGAGAGGAGGTGAGCTGATCTTTGTTGCTTCTTTTTTGATATTTAGTGCGATCTTGCTCCCCTCTCAAATATCATTTGTTTTTTTATGGGTTTCACCCTCGCTGGACTTCTGCTTCACCTTCATACTACATGCAGCACTGCATGATCTGTGCGGTGGGAATCATAGAATCGTAGAGTTGGAAGGGACCTCCTGGGCCATCTGGTCCAACCCCTGCTCAAAGCAGGATTCGCTAAATCATCCCAGTCAGATGTCTGTCCAGCCTCTGTTTGAAGACTTCCATTGAAGGAGAACTCACCACTTCTCGTGGCAGCCTGTTCCACTCATTGATCACTCTAACTGTCAAAAAGTTTTTTCTAATATCTAATCTGTGTCTCCTCCCATTCAGTTTCATCCCATTGCTTCTAGTCTTTCCTTGTGCAAATGAGAATAAAGTTGATCCTTCTACAATGTGACAGCCCTTTAGATATTTGTAGACAGCAATTAAGTCTCCTCTCAGTCTTCTCTTTTGCAAACTAAACATTCCCAAATCCTGCAACCTTTCCTCATAAGACAGGGTTTGCAGACCGGTCACCATTCTGGTCGCTCTTTTCTGAACTTGCTCCAGTTTGTTGATGTCTTTTTTAAAATGTGGTGCCCAAAACTGGACACAATATTCCAGATGAGGTCTGACCAAAGAGGAGTAGAGGGAAATAATGACTTCACGTGATCTAGACTGTATGCTTCTGTTAATACATCCTAGAACTGCATTTGCCTTTTTTGCTGCTGCATCACACTGTTGACTCATATTCAGTCTGTGATCTATTAGTATACCCAAGTCTTTTTCACATGTGCTGTCACTTAGCCCTATTCCTCCCATTCTATATATGCTTTTTTCATTTTTATTTCCCAGATGTAGTACTTTGCATTTCTCCCTGTTAAAAACCATTCTGTTAGTTACTGCCCACTTCTCCAGTTTATTTAAATCTTTTTGAATCCTCTCTCTCTCTTCTCTAGTATTAGCTATCCCTCCTAGCTTTGTGTCATCAGCAAATTTAATCAGTTTACCCTCAATTCCTTCATCTAAATCGTTGATAAAGATGTTGAACAATACAGGGCCCAGGACAGAGCCCTGTGGTACCCCACTTGAGACATTCTTCCAACTGGATGTGCAGCCATTTACGACCACTCTTTGGGTCCGATCACTAAGCCAGCTATGAATCCACCTAACAGTTGCCTTGTCCATTCCATACTTAGTCATTTTTTCAATAAGGATTGTATGAGAGACTTTGTCAAATGCTTTGCTGAAGTCAAGATATACTATATCTACAGCATTTCCTTGATCCACCCAATCAGTGATACCGTCATAGAAGGAAATTAAGTTAGTCTGACATGACTTATTAGTTACAAACCCATGCTGACTCTGTTTAATCACTTCATTCTTATCCAGGTATTGACTTACATGTTGTTTAATAATTTGTTCAAAGATCTTTCCTGGTATAGAAGTCAGACTCACCGGCCTATAGTTGCCTGGGTCCACCTTCTTCCCCTTTTTGAAGATAGGAACAACATTTGCTCTTCTCCAGTCTTCTGGCACTTCTCCTGTTCTCCAAGAATTTTCAAAGATTATGGAGAGTGGTTCAGAAATTTCTTCTGCTATCTCCTTCAGTACTCTGGGGTGTAATTCATCTGGACCTGGAGACTTGAATTCATTTAGGTTAGCTAAGTGTTTCCTCACTATCTTTCTGTTTATAGATATCCTGGATTCTTCTATTCCCTTAATAGGACAGTGAATAACAGTTGGTGTTACATTTCCTTTCTGAGAGAAAACAGATGCAAAATAGGAATTTAAAAGTTCAGCCTTCTCAACATCCTGTCTTACCATTTCATCATTTTCATCCTGTAAAAATCCTATAGCATCTTTGACTTTTCTTTTACTTTTGACATATCCCCAAAATCCTTTATTATTGCTTTTGACATCTCTTGCAAGCCTCAATTCATTTTCAGCTTTAGCTGAAAGTGGGAGTGGAGAGGAGGTGAGATGATCTTTGTTGCTTGTTTTTTGATATTTAGTGCGATCTTGTTCCCCTCTCAAATATCATTTGTTTTTTATGGGTTTCACCCTCGCTGGACTTCTGCTTCACCTTAATACTACTTACAGCACTGCATGATCTGTGCGGTGGGACTGGAGAGGAGGTGAGCTGATCTTTATTGCTTGTTTTTTGATATTTAGTGTGATCTTGCTCCCCTCTCAAATATCATTTGTTTTTTAATGGATATCACCCTTGCTGGACATCTGCTTCACTTTCATACTACTTGCAGCACTGCATGGTCCACGCGGTGGGACTGGACAGGAGGTGAGCTGATCTTTGTTGCTTTTTTTTTTATATTTAGTGCGATCTTGCTCCCCTCTCAAACATCATTTGTTTTTTTATGAGTTTCACCCTTGCTGGAATTTTGCTTCACTTTCATGCTACTTTTAGCACTGCATGATCTGCGCGGTGGGCCTGGACACGAGGTGAGCTGATCTTTGTTGCTTCTTTTTTGATATTTAGTGCGATCTTGCTCCCCTCTCAAACATCATTTGTTTTTGTTATGGGTATTTCTCTCGCTGGACTTCTGCTTCACCTTCACACTACTTGCAGCACTGCATGATCAGCGCAGTGGGACTGGAGAGGAGGTGAGATGATCTTTGAAGCTTGTTTTTAGATATTTAGTGCCATCTTGCTAGTCTCTCGAATATCATTTTTTTTTATGGATATCATCCTCACTTGACTTCTGCTTCACCTTCATACTACGTGCAGCACTGCATGATCCGTTCGGTGGGACTGGAGTGGAGGTGAGCTGATCTTTGTTGCTTCTTTTTTTATATTTAGTGTGATCTTGCTCCCCTCTCAAATATAATTGTTTTTTCATGGATATCACCCTCGCTGAACTTCTGCTTCACCTTCATACTGCTTGCAGCACTGCATGATCTGTGCGGTGGGACTGGAGAGGAGGTGAGCTGATCTTTATTGCTTGTGCTTTGATATTTAGTGTGATCTTGCTCTCTTCTCAAATATCATTTGTTTTTTTTTAATGGATATCACCCTTGCTGGACATCTGCTTCACTTTCATGCTACTTGCAGCACTGCATGATCCGCGCGGTGGGCCTGGACAGGAGGTGAGCTGATCTTTGTTGCTTCTTTTTTGATATTTAGTGTGACCTCGCTCCCCTCTCAAATATAGTTTTTTTTTTATGGATATCACCCTCTTTGGACTTCTGCTTCACCTTCATACTGTTACGGCATGATCACCGCGGCGGGACTGGGAAGGAGGTGAGCTGATTATTGTTGCTTCTTTTTGATATTTAGTGCGATCTTGCTCCCCTCTCAAATATCATTTGTTTTTTTATGAGTTTCACCCTTGCTGGACTTCTGCTTCACTTTCATGCTACTTGCTGCACTGCATGATCCGCGCGGTGGGCCTGGACAGGAGGTGAGCTAATCTTTGTTGCTTCTTTTTTGATATTTAGTGCGATCTTACTCCCCTCTCAAACATCATTTGTTTTTTTTATGGGTATTACTCTCGCTGTACTTCTGCTTCACCTTCACACTACTTGCAGCACTGCATGATCAGCGCAATGGGACTGGAGAGGAGGTGAGCTGATCTTTGAAGCTTGTTTTTAGATATTTAGTGCCATCTTGCTACTCTCTCGAATATCATTTGTTTTTTTATGGATATCATCCTTGCTGGACCTCTGCTTCACCTTCATACTATGTGCAGCACTGCATGATCAGTGCGGTGGGACTGGAGTGGAGGTGAGCTGATTTTTGTTGCTTCTTTTTTTATATTTAGTGCGATCTTGCTCCCCTCTCAAATATCATTTGTTTTTTTAATGGATATCACCCTCGCTGGACTTCTGCTTCACTTTCATACTACTTGCAGCGCTGCATCATCCACGTGCTGGGACTGGAGAGGAGGTGAGCTGATCTTTGTTGCTTCTTTTTTGATATTTAGTGTGATCTTGCTCCCCTCTCAAATATAATTTATTTTTTATTATGGATATCACCCTCGCTGGACTTCTGCTTTACCTTCATACTACTTGCAGCACGGCATGATCACCGCGGCGGGACTGGAGAGGAGGTGAGCTGATCTTTGTTGCTTCTTTTTTGATATTTAGTGCGATCTTGCTCTCCTAAAAAATATCATTTGTTTTTTTTGTGGGTATCACCCTCGCTGGACTTCTGCTTCACCTTTATACTACTTACAGCACTGCATGATCCGCGTGCAGTGGGACTGGAGAGGAGGTGAGCTGATCTTTGTTTATTCGGTCGTCCATGACAGCACCACCTGAGAGAGGGGATTTGCCCTTTAGGAACAGGAAACCTACAGATACAAAAAGGGTGGCACCTCTCCCACGCATCAGTTGGTTTCCTGTTCCTAGAGGACAGGACTCTCTACAGATCGTCCGTCATGGAATCTTCATTGAATACCCTGGCCGGCTGACCGACCCAGGTAGCGAGGGGGTCTCCTACCTCGGTCAGTGCGGGGTCCCTGGAAGCGCCACGGTGGGGCCGGGTAGGTCACCACGGCAGTGGACGAAGCAGGTGGAGCAGGGGTCCGGTGGATGCCGTCTCCAAAAGCCAGCACCTGGTATGTATGCCCCGGTGCGCTTCCCCAGGCCCGGTCCTTCCGGTCGGTGCTGTCCCCTGGCCGGACTCATGGCGGCGGGCACGGGGGGGGCTGGCACTCCGGGCAGGGCTGCGCGACTCCTTCGCGCGCGCTCCCGCAGGGCTCTGTGAGCGGCGGAAGGGGCGGAGCGATAGCGCCGATACCGGAAGTCGGGTGCCGGCCGACCTCCGGCGCGCGCCGCGGGTGCATGCCGGTCCGGGGGTCGCGCGGCGACCCGGCGAGGGGGACCGGAGCATGGGGGAGGGAACGCAAAGCCGGGTGGGTGGTGCTATGGCAGGTTGCCTGCTGACCCGGACAGGAGGCCATATAAGGCAGATGGGGACGCCGCTGGGGTGCTTCTGAAGGCCCCAGCAATGGATACGTCGGAAGCCCCCTTAGTCCAGCAGGACGAGGCGCAGGAGCGGCCGCAGAAACAGGCCAATACGAGTAGCCAGCAGAAGAAACAGAGACGAACTAGCGACCAGAGCCGCGAAAGTTCCTCCAGAAAGGACCCCCCTGCCTCCCTCCGTGATCCGGTACCTGCCTCATCTGCATGGGTAAGAGATCTCCGTGAATGTACCCTGATGCAGTGTTCCCTTATGTTCTTTTTCAGGGGAAGAAGGTTACGGGAAAACAGAAACACAGGGAATGTGCCCTCTGTAGTTCCCCCCTACCAGATGGCCACCCTAAAAAGTTATGCCAGCCATGCATACGGCAGACGGTAGGAGTTATTAAGGACAGGGAGTCCAGGGGTAGATTGTCAGGCCCTTATACTCTCCCCCGTTTATGCAGGTAGCGGAAGAGACACCTGACTTCACTTCAAACCTGAGAGACATGATCAGGGCAGAAATGAAAGCTTTACCTCAAAGAGAACCTTCTAGGAGAAGAGAGGCTAGTGGTTCAGGCTCGGAGGCCTCAATCGCCCCTGGGAAGGGGGACAATTCCTCGGACTCCTCGGCCTCCTCGTCTTCTTCCTCGGATGAAGACTCTAGCCGGTTCTGCTTCCCCTTAGACCAGATGGACAGATTAGTGAAAGCTATACGGTCCACCATGGGGGTAGCGGAAAAAAAACGGGAACTCTCAGCACAGGACATAATGTTCGGGGGGTTGGACCCCAAAAAACGTAAAGCTTTTCCATTGAACGAAAAGGTTCAGAGCCTAATTGATAGAGAATGGAAGAGACCGGAGAAAAGGGGCTCCATGCCACCAGCCTTTAAGCGGAGATACCCCTTTGATAACCCGGTAGTAAACAGATGGGATAAAGCCCCGAAACTAGATGCAGCAGTAGCCAAAGCATCTAAAAAATCTGCCATACCGTTTGACGATATGGCCTCCCTGAAAGATCCGTTAGATAAAAAAGCGGATTCTTTCCTTAAAGGGACATGGGAGATGTCAGCAGGCGCGTTAAGACCAGCGGTAGCTGCCACCTGTACAGCCAGATCTATGATGGTCTGGCTAGATCAGCTAGATTCCGAACTAAGAGATGGAGCTTCAAGATCATCTATTCGGAAAAATTTGCCCATCATTCAAAATGCCGCGGCGTTTTTAGCCGATGCTTCTGCAGATTCTGCAAGAATGGCGGCTAAAGCCGCAGGTCTGTCTAATGCAGCGCGAAGAGCGCTCTGGTTAAAATGCTGGCCAGGAGATATTCAAGCCCGGTCCTGTCTCTGTTCCATTCCCTGCGAGGGGGAGTACCTATTCAGCTCCGTCTTGGACGAATTGTTGGAGAAAGCTGGAGATGACAAAAAGAAATTTCCCAGTCTCCCGAACCCCTCTTACAGACGTCCCTTTGCCAGGAAAGGGTTTTTCCGGAGAAGGCCGTCCAGAGATCAGGGCATATGGGATGACAAAAAAAGGAAAGGTACAGGATTCATGTTTGGGGGAGGGCGCCAGGAAGGTCCAGCTCGGGATACGAAAAAGCCGCCCCAATGACTAGTTGCCCCAGTAGGAGGGAGACTAGCTGCCTTCTACCCATCCTGGTCTCTGATCTCCAATAGCAGCTGGATATTGGGGATAATAGCCGTGGGACTACGACTAGAGTTTTCTAGGGTTCCCCTTGATCAATTTAAAATCACCCCACTCAGGTCGTCCGCTGCAGAACAAGCTGCCCTGGAAGCCGAGGTTCATAACCTGTGCACTAAGAAAGTCCTGATAGAGGTTCCAGAGCAAGAATGGGGGAAGGGATTCTACTCCCCTCTGTTCCTGGTCCGCAAACCGGACAGCTCCTTTAGGACAATAATTAACCTTAAGGCCCTCAACAAGTTTTTGGTCATACGTCCCTTTAAAATGGAAACGATTAAGTCTGCAATAAAATTGCTGTTCCAAAACTGCTTCATGGTGGTGTTAGATCTAAAAGACGCATACTACCATATACCCATCCATGCAGGCCATCAGCGGTTCCTCAGAGTGGCGGTTCAGTTGGATGGGTCAATTCGACATTTCCAATATGCGGCCCTCCCCTTTGGAGTGGCAGTCGCTCCCCGAGTGTTTACTAAGGTGATAGCGGAGGTCATGGCCCATCTACGTGAATCGAACATTCTGGTGATTCCCTACCTGGATGATTTTCTTATTGTAGGTAAAACGGCGAACCATTGTTTACAACAGCTACAAAAGGCAATGTCTGCCCTAGAATGGTTAGGATGGTTGCTGAACGCCAAAAAGTCCCGGTTGCAGCCAATGAAAGTCCAACAATTTTTGGGCCTAACCCTGGATTCTGAAAAACAGGAATGCCGTCTGCCTCCGGACAAGCTTGTTCGCCTCCATTATCAGATCCTGAATGCCTCCAATAACCCCACCATGTCCCTCAGAAAAGCCATGTCCCTTCTAGGCTCTCTTTCGGCCTGTATCCCGGCAGTCCAGTGGGCCCAGTTTCATGCAAGGAAACTACAGAGCGAGGTCTTATTACATCAAAAAGTCCTTGGAGGTTACTTGGAGGGTCAGCTAACCTTATCCCGTAACACAAGGGAGTCCCTAGAGTGGTGGTTAGACAAAGATAACTTATCAAAAGGGGTGCCCTGGGAGTATAACGTAACCCGCATAGTCACCACGGATGCTAGTCCTCACGGTTGGGGAGCTCATATGGGTGAAATTTTAGTCCAGGACCAATGGCAACATCATCAGTTAAGAATGTCATCTAACCTAAAAGAATTGACAGCGGTAGAACAGGCGGCTAAAAAGCTCCTTGTGTACCTACAGGGCCATCACGTGCGAGTGTTCTCCGACAATCGGGTCACCGTGGCATATATCAATCACCAAGGCGGGACCCGTTCCAGACCCCTGATGTTTGTAGCAGAGCGGTTGTTCCATCTAGCAGAACAATACTTCCTATCTTTAACAGAATTGCATATAAAAGGAAAAGACAACATCACGGCAGACTTTTTAAGCCGCAATCGGCTAAAGCAAGGGGAATGGTCTTTAAACACCTCCATATTCAATCTGATTGTTCAAAAGTGGGGATATCCAGAGGTAGACCTATTCGCCACCAGAGACAACACGCAATTGAAACAATTCTGCTCCCTGAATCCCAGAGAAAATCCTCTGGCGGTAGATGCCTTCCTGATAAACTGGGACTTCAAACTAGCCTACGCCTTCCCTCCCCTATCTCTTCTACCCCTGGTGATGAGGAAAATCAGGAAAGACAGAGCGAGGGTTATAGTCATCGCTCCATTTTGGCCCAGGAGAGCATGGTTCTCATGCCTCAGGACCATGTCGGTGTCCGATCCTTGGGTTCTGCCGGACATCCCGGATCTCCTGTCCCAGGGCCCAGTCTTCCATCCTCAGGTGGCTGGCCTTCATCTGACGGCGTGGAGTTTGAACGGTCATTATTAGAAGAGAAGGGTTTCTCCGCAGACCTAATTAACACCCTACTTAAGAGTAGGAAAATCATTACCACAAAAATTTACGTTAGAATTTGGAAAAAATTCCTTCAAAACTCAGAAGTAATCGCTGGGGATTCAGCACCTATAATGCAGATATTAGAGTTCCTACAAAAAGGTCTAGACATGGGACTCTCTACCAGTACCCTTAAAGTACAAGTGTCAGCCTTGGGGGCTCTGTTTAGCTGTAACATTGCTGGTAATTATTGGATAAGCAGATTCATTAAGGCAGCAGGTAGATCCAGGCCAATAATGAAGGATAGGTTTATGCCGTGGGACTTGAACCTAGTCCTCACTGCTATGACAGAGACCCCATTCGAACCTATCTCGTCAGCTTCCCTAAAAAACCTGTCCCTCAAGGTAGCCTTCCTGGTAGCTCTAACATCAGCCCGCAGAATAAGCGATATCCAGGCTTTATCTAGGTGTCCTCCTTATTTACAGTTCAAAGAGGATAGGGTAATACTTAGACCTGATCCAGCGTACTTGCCAAAGGTAGTTTCTAGTTTCCATAGGACACAGGAGATAGTTCTGCCATCCTTCCTCCCTAATCCAACTAACGAAAAAGAAAGGAAACTACACACCCTGGATCTCAGGAGAGGCCTCATAGAATATCTGTCAGTCACCGATCCCTGGAAGAAAGATAATGCCCTATTTATCTCTCATCAAGGCCCCAGGAAAGGTTGTAGAGCATCAAAAAATACACTAGCCAGATGGATTAGAGAGGCAATTGCAATAGCATACACATCAAAAGGCAGGTCGCCACCCGGAAAGCTGAGGGCGCATTCCACCAGGGCAATGGCAACCTCATGGGCCGAAAGATCAGAAGTCTCCATCGACCAGATATGTAAGGCGGCCACTTGGTCCTCTTCGAGCACCTTTTATAGTCATTATAGGCTAGATCTGGGTGCTTCCACAGACCTCTCTTTTGGTATAAGGGTGCTGCAGGCTGTAGTCCCTCCCTAAAGCTGATATTACTCTCTGTAAATCTCTCAGGTGGTGCTGTCATGGACGACCGAATAAAGTCTTAGTTACTCACCGGTTAACGGTATTTTTCGGAGTCCATGACAGCACCCGTATATTCCCTCCCTTATAGTTTAATTGGGGTGTGCACGTCTTTTTTCTTGTATATGCTCACTGGTGATAAAAGTTATAATTGTAAAGAATACTGTACATAAATCATGCATTAACCTTGGAAGTCCTCTTGTGCTCTGTAATCCAACTGATGCGTGGGAGAGGTGCCACCCTTTTTGTATCTGTAGGTTTCCTGTTCCTAAAGGGCGGATCCCCTCTCTCAGGTGGTGCTGTCATGGACTCCGAAAAATACCGTTAACCGGTGAGTAACTAAGACTTTCTTCTTTTTTGATATTTAGTGTGATCTTGCTCCCCTCTCAAATATCATTTGTTTTTTTATGGATATTACCCTCGCTGGACTTCTGCTTCATCTTCATACTGCTTGCAGCACGGTATGATCACCGCGGCGGGACTGGAGAGGAGGTGAGCTGATCTTTGTTGCTTCTTTTTTGATATTTAGTGCGATCTTGCTCCCCTCTCAAATATCATTTGTTTTTTTCTGGATATCTCCCTCGCTGGACTTCTGCTTCATCTTCATACTACTTGCAGCACTGCATGATCCACGTAGTGGGCCTGGAGAGGAGGTGAGCTGATCTTTGCTGCTTTTTTTATATTTAGAGTGATCTTGCTCCCATCTCAAATATCATTTGTTTTTTTTTATGGATATCACCCTCGCTGGACTTCTGCTTCACCTTCATACTACTTGTAGTACTGCATGATCCGCGTGGTTGGACTGGAGAGGAGGTGAGCTGGTCTTTGTTGCTTCTTTTTTGATACTTAGTGCGATCTTGCTCTCCTGTCAAATATCATTTTTTTATGGATATCACCCTCACTGGCCTTCTGCTTCACCTTCATACCACGTGCAGCACTGCATGATCCGCAGTGGGAGTGGAAAGAAGGTGGGACTTGTCCCAAGAATGGAATAGTATAGTACATCTAACGCGATCAGTGTTGCTCACGGGAGGAGCGCCGCTGATCGCAGCCGGGTGTCAGCTGATTATCACAGCTGATACCCGGCACTATGTGTCAGGGGCAGTCACAGACCACCCCCCGGCACATTAACCCCTGGCAAACTGCGATCAAACATGATCGCAGTGTACCGGGAGCATTAGAGAGATGCGCGTAGGGAGGGGGCTCCCTCCGTGCTTCCCTGAGACCCCCCGGAGCAGCGCGATGTGCTGTGTCGCTCCGAGGATCCTAGTCCCTGCAGGCCCTGGATCCAATATGGCTGCGGGGGCCTTCGGAGTCCTGCAGGGAGGCGACTTCCTCCGTGCCTGCAGCAGTGCCTGTCAGATCGCTGATCTGACAGAGTGCTGTGCAGGGGCATGAATATAGCGGTCGCAGCTGCGACTGGGCCTAACTGCTTAGGGGGCCCGTCCGTCCACTGATAGTGAAGGAGAAGGAGGACGTCACCATACCATGTGACCCACAGCAGTGAGGCATCCCTGCAGGTCCTGGGGGAAGATGGATTGAATGAATGCAGCCACCAGGTCACGTGATCCAGAGAGAGGCGTGTCCACAGGTCCTTCGGCCTTGAGTGTGTATGCTGCAAGCTGTTGCTGCGTCCTCCTTCTGCTTGCCAAGGGTGAGGTCCCGCAAATTTGCATGTGTCTTGTGTTAGGCTGCGTTCACAAGTCGCGTTTTTTTTGCGGCGGTTTTTAACGTGCGTTTTTGCCTCAAAAACGTAAAAAAAAGCATCCCATGCATTCCTATGGGATTCCGCAATGCTGTGCTAATGCTGTGGATTTTCCCGCGGCGGAATCGCATTGCGGAAAAATACGCAGCATGCTCATTAATTTTGCGGAATCGCGGGGATTCCGCCCACATAGGAATGCATTGTTCTGCTTACTTTCCGCATGTGGCTGTGCCCACCATGCGAAAAGTAAGCAGAACATTTGCGGATGGTACCCACGGTCCAGAGGAGAGGAGACTGTCCTCTGGGCTCTGGGTTCCTTATCCCTGTAAATAATAGAATACAAAATAAAAAAAAAAATCGGGTTATATTCACCTTCCAGCGTCCCGCACAGCCTTCCGATGCTCCTGCCAACTCCTGTTCCCAGTAATGCCTTGCAGCAAGGCCCTGTGATGACGTAGCGGTCTCTCGAGACCACTACAGTATTGCGAGACCGCAACGTCATCAAAGGTCTCGCAAGGCATTACTGGGAACGGGAGCATCGCTGATGACCGGGAAGGCTGCGCGGGACGCCGGAAGTTGAATGTAACCCGATTTTTTATTTTTTTTATTATTTTTAACATTAGATCTTTTTACTACTGATTCCGCACAGGCCTCAATAGCAAAAAGTTGGTCACACTCATCAAACACTATGTTCGACGAGTGTGACCAACCTGTTAATCAGTTCTCCAAGCGATGCTACAGATCGCTTAGAAAATGCTAGCATTCAAATCGCTAGTTTTTCCCACGGAAGTTACCGCGGGAATTCTGCAACGTGTGCACTTAGCCTTACTGCTGCGTCCTCCTGCTGCTGGCGGTCCGACTCCCACAGATCTGCACATGTCCTGTGAGACCTGCTCAGTGCCAGGGTGAGTAGTGGTGGAATGTCTCTCTCTATATGGCTCTATAGTGCACACTGCACAGGTTTCTCTATCTGGCTCTATAGTACACACTGCACGGGTCTCTCTCTATATGGCTCTATAGTCCACAGTGAAGTACACAGGTCTCTCTCTATATGGCTTGTAAGGTAGCGCTGTCATTCAAGGTTGGGGACACTCGCTTGGCAGCCAAATAATTACGTCCGGCACGGGTTTTCCATAAAACAATAACAATCCATGCGGTTTATTCAGGCATCATAAACCCACAGCAGCAACATAAAGTTCATATAATCAGCATAACGTTCATGAGAGAGCTTCCCTCTGTTAAGCCTGTGGTCACACAGATAATGCAATGTCCAGTACTCAGGCTCTTCAGCCTCACAGATATCTCACCCCGTCAGGGTTACCTCATGGCTGCTTCAGCTCACTGCAGACATTCATTCCCTCTCCCTGGGAGCTGTCAGACGCTTGCAGCCATTACTCACAGCATTCACGTACTGTCAGGCAGGAAGCCCCATCTCCCAGCGGGACCTTCCACAATGGTCAAACCGGGTCCAAGCATTCACTTATGTGACCTACCCTGGCCACCTTATATGGTCTGTAGCCACGCCCGCCGGGTCACATGGCTATGACCTCATCACAGGTCCTACAAGCATTCATACATTCTTTACTATGGTGTTCTAGCTACACCCCTGGGTGGATTTGTAGGTAGCTCTCCCTAACCCATTGGCACAAAACCTCAGCAGTATCACTGCTGATCAATACATACACAAGTCTTCATCTCAAGGCCACCCACCTTGAGATACATTACGATCATTCAGCATCCTACACCTATCAGGACACTGGAAATGCTTATATGCCTGTCCTGGGACACCCACACAGCGCCCCCTAGCGGACACAGTGGTCACTACACCACAGGCTCTATAGTGCACAGGTCTCTATATGGCTTTATAGTGCACAGTGAAGTGCACAGGTCTCTCTTTATATGGCTTTATAGTGCATAGTGAAGTGCACAGGTCTCTATATGGCTCTATAGTGCACAGTGAAGTGCACAGTTCTCTCTCTATATGGCTCTATATTGCACAGTGAAGTGCACAGGTCTCTCATGATATGGCTCTATAGTGCACAGTGAAGTGCACAGGTCTCATGATATGGCTGTATAGTGCACAGTGAAGTGCACAGGTCTCTCTCTATATGGCTCTATAGTGCACAGGTCTCTCTATAAATGGCTTTATAGTGCACAGTGAAGTGCACAGGTCTCTCATGATATGGCTCTATAGTGCACAGTGAAGTGCACAGGTCTCTCTATATGGCTCTATAGTGCACAGTGAAGTGCACAGGTCTCTCATGATATGGCTGTATAGTGCACAGTGAAGTGCACAGTGAAGTGCACAGGTCTCTCATGACATGGCTCTATAGTGCACAGGTCTCTCTATATGGCTCTATAGTGCACAGTGAAGTGCACAGGTCTCTCATCATATGGCTGTATAGTGCACAGTGAAGTGCACAGGTCTCTCTCTATATGGCTCTATAGTGCACAGTAAAGTGCACAGGTCTCTCTATATGGCTCTATAGTGCACAGTGAAGTGCACAGGTCTCTCATGATATGGCTCTATAGTGCACAGTAAAGTGCACAGGCCTCATGATATGGCTCTATAGTGTACAGTGAAGTGCACAGGTCTCTCTTCTCATGATACGGTTCTATAGTGCAGTGAAGTGCACAGGTCTATCTCTATATGGCTTTATACGAGGTGTGTACGAGGTGTAAGGAGCAGTGCCGTGTGTGTATGGAGTGGAGCCATGTGTGTACGAGGTAAGCGGAGCCATAGGTGTACGGAGCGGAGCCGCACGTGTATGAGGTGTACGGAGCGGAGATGTGCGTGCATTTTGGCATGGGGGGCCCATTTGAAAGTTCGCACCGGGGCCCATAACTTTGTAGTTATGCCACTGGTGCTGTGCAACCTGTCAGATCAGCGATCTGACACATGACAATGATGTACCCCGCTGGGACAATGTAATAAAGTAAAAAAAAAAAGAAGTGTAAAAATAATTTATAAAAAAATCGCTAAATAAATTAAAAAAAATATTCCCTAATAAATTTATTTTTGGGAAATAAAAAAAAAACAATATAAGCACACATTTAGTATTGCCGCGTCCGTAAAGACCCGCCCTATAAAACTGTCCCATTAGTTAACCCCTTTAGTAAACCCCTTCAAAAAACAAAAAAAACAATGCTTTATCATCATACCGCCGAACAAAAAGTACAATAACGCGCAATCAAAAAACGGATATGAATAAACATGGTACCGCTGAAAACGTCATCTTGTCCCACAAAATACGAGCCGCCATACAGTGTCAACAGCAAAAAATAAAAAAGTTATCGCAGAATAAAGCAATCCAAAAATAATTATTTTTTTTATATAAAATTGGTTTTATTGTATAAAAGCACCAAAACATAAAAAAAGAGATAAATGAGGTATCACTGTAATCGTACTGACCCGAAGAATAAAACTGCTTTATCAATTTTACCACACGCGGAATGGTGTAAACGCACCCCCCAAAAGAAATTCATGAATTGCTGGTATTTGTTCATTCTGCGTCCCAAAAATCAGAATAAAAAGCGATCAAAAAATGTCACTTGCCTGAAAATGGTATCAATAAAAACTTCAACTCGTCCCACAAAGAATAAGACCTCACTTGACTCTGTGGGTCAAAATGTGGAAAAATTATAGCTCTCAAAATGTGGTGATGCAAAAACTATTTTTACAATAAAAATCATCTTTTAGCGTGTGACAGCTGCCAAACATAAAAACCAGCCATATATAGTAAATCAAACCCCCCTTTATCACCCCCTTAGTTAGGGAAAAATAAAATTTAAAAAAAATGTATTTATTTCCATTTTCCCATTAGGGTTAGGGTTCAGGTTAGGGTTGGGGCTAGGGTTAAGGCTAGGGATAGGGCTAGGGATGAGATTAGGGTTAGGGATGTGTTGGGGTTAGGGTTGGAGTTAGAATTGGGGGGTTTCCACTGTTTGGGCACATCAGGGGCTCTCCAAACGCAACATGGCGTCTGATCTCAATTCCAGCCAATTCTGAGCTGAAAAAGTCAAACAGTGCTCCTTCCCTTCCAAGCTCTGCCATGCGCCCAAACAGTGGTTTACACCTACATATGGGGTTCCAGCCTACTTAGGAAAAATTGGACAACAATTTCTCCTGTTACCCTTGGGAAAATAAAAAATTAGGGGCAAAAATATCATTTTTGTGGAAAAATATATTTTTTTTTATTTGTATGGTTCTACGTTATAAAGTTCTGTGAAGCACTTTGGTGGTCCAATTTCTCCTGTTACCCTTGGGAAAAAATATGATTTTTTTATTTTCACGCCTGGGCGTTATAAACTTCTGTGAAGCACTTGGCGGTTCAAAGTGCTCACCACACATCTAGATAAGTTCCTTGAGGGGTCTAATTTCCAAAATGGTTTCATTTGTGGGGGGTTTCCACTGTTTAGGCGCAAAAGAGGCTCTCCAAATGCAACATGGCATCCGATCTCAATTCCAGCCAAACAAAGTCAAATGGTGCTGCTTCCCTTTTGAGCTCTACCATGCGCCCAAATATTGGTTTACCCCCACATATGGGGTATTAGCATACTCAGGGCAAATTGCACAATAACTTTAGGTGTCCTGTTTCCTGTTAGCATGGCTGGTCTGGAGCCGGAATCTCCAGGAGTGGACCCTTTGGGCCGTGGCACCGAGGGACCCCGGGCGAGCTGCCAGGTGGAACCGACCCCTATACAGGGACCGTTAGGAGCAAGCCCAGGGGTTCGAGTACCACCGCAGCCGGTACCGAGAGGGGCGGCTCAGGATGGACTGGAGTAGGACTGTGGGACTGAAGTGTAGATGACAGAACAGAGCTGGAACACAGGAGACAGGAGTGGAGTGTGATGGTTACGTGTGACTGGACACACCGCCTCCAGCAGGGCAAATTTCTCTGACACACGTGACCCTGGATACACCGCCTCCAGTAGGGCGAATTTAAATAATATAACGTACAGCTGGATACACCGCCTCCAGCAGGCGAATTTCAGAATTACACGTGTATCTGGATACACCGCCTCCAGCAGGGCGAATTTAAATATTAAAGGAAAACACCAGGGAAACCGATACAATGGAGGGCCCTGCGATAGGGAACGGGGACATGGAGACCTCCTGCACTCCCCTGAGTCAGTGTCTCTACACTCCTGACAGTCCCTATGCAGGTTCTGCATCTGGCGCCGAGCAGGATGCCTAAAAACCCTAGCTCGCCCTGCACCTAGCCCTTTCTAGTGAAATGGACGGTGCAGAAACTAATCCCACCACTGCACTGAAACACACAAAAGGAAAGGTACAAACAGGGATAACACCACTTAGCTTTGCTCTGTTGCTATTGCTCCAAGCAACAGAGTACAACACCAAAGTTCAGCTTCACCCCTGAAGCTCGACACCTGAATTCAGCTTCCACCTGAAGCTATAACACCAGAGCTCCCCTGAGCTGCCAGGAACTCCTCTCTGTAGTTCCTTCCTCCACCAGACTTGGTTGGAAATGAGCAATATCACCAACAGTGATTGCAACACCTGACACTCTTTTATAGGTCAGAGCCAGAGCAATCACACCTGCTTTATAATCACGTGCACTAAACTAAAGTAACCAGAGTGCAATGACCCTAACGACCACCGGGGGCAAAACTAGATCTGAAACCACCACAGTGCAATGACCCTAATGGCCACCGGGAGCAAAACTAACTTTAAGCACACAGCTTAAGGAAAAAAAAGGTTACTTGTGCATTTATCTGTCATAATCCAACCTGGATCATGACATGGAGTAAGACTGTAGACTGGAACGTGGAGGGACTGAAGTGTAGATGACAGAACAGAGATGGAACACAGGAGACAGGAGTGGAGTAAGACTGTAGACTGGAACGTGGAGGGACTGAAGTGTAGA
This sequence comes from Dendrobates tinctorius, assembly GCF_039654945.1. Lineage (NCBI taxonomy): Eukaryota > Metazoa > Chordata > Amphibia > Anura > Dendrobatidae > Dendrobates > Dendrobates tinctorius. The sequence goes on from NW_027361689.1 coordinate 30,311,712, forward strand.
TGACAGGACAGAGCTGGAACACAGGAGACAGGAATGGAGTAGGATGGAAGGACTGGAGCAGGATGGAACAGGAACACCGGAGGCAGGACTGGAGCAGGATGGAACAGGGACACCGGAGGCAGGACTGGAGTAGGATGGCAGGACTGGAGCAGGATGGAACAGGAACACCGGAGGCAGGACTGGAGTAGGAAGGCAGGACTGGAGCAGGATGGAACAGGAACACCGGAGGCAGGACTGGAGTAAGACGGCAGGACTGGAGCAGGATGGAACAGGAACACCGGAGGCAGGACTGGAGTAGGACAGAAGGCCTGGAGCAGAATGGAACCGGAACACCGCAGTCAGGACTGGAGAAGGATGGAGGGAGCACCGGAGGCAGGACTGCAGAATACAGCAAGGAACACCTAGCAGGACTGAGAGGCTGCTGCAGGAAGCACACGAGAACGGGACTGCAGGACTGCAGAGAGCACACGATAAAGCGAGGCCCAGTGTGCTAGGAAACACAACATTCAGGAGCCTCCCTCAGGGGGAAGCGGCCTGATATGCCCCTGTCTGGTCTGCCATTGGTCAGGGGGGTGCTTCCGGTTCAGGGCATAGCCGGAGCACAAGAAGCAGGAGGGAGGCGCGGCCGCGGCCTATGGCGCATGCGCATTGCATGTAGCGACGACGCCGGCCGCGAGCCTGTCAGAGGTGACCTTCGTGGATGTCGGGCGTGGGAGCTTTGGCCGGGTGAGTATGCAGAGACGGCGTGACATTTCCCTTGGGAAAATAAAAATTGGGGGTGAAAAGATCATTTTTGTGGAAAAAATATGATTTTTTAATTTTACGGCTGTACGTTATAAATTTCTGTGAAGCCCTTGGGGGTTCAAAGTTCTCACCACACATCTAGATAAGTTCCTTGGGGGGTCTAGTTTCCAAAATGGGGTCACTTGTGGGGAGTTTCCACTGTTTAGGCACATCAGGGGTTCACCAAATGTGACATGGCGCCGATCTCAATTCCAGCCAATTTTGCGTTGAAAAAGTCAAACGGCGCTCATTCCCTTCCGAGCTCTGCCATGCGCCAAAACAGTGGTTTACCCCCACATATGGGATATCAGCATACTCAGGATGAATTGCACAATAACTTTTGCAGTTCAATTTCTCCTGTTACCCTTGGTAAAATAAACAAAATTGGACTTGAAATAATTTTTTTTGTGAAAAAAAGTTAAATGTTCATTTTTTTTTGAACATTCAAAAAATTCCTGTGAAGTACCTGAAGGGTTAATAAACTTCTTGCATGTGGTTTTGAGCACTATGAGGGGTGCAGTTTTTAGAATGGTGTCGCTTTTGGGTATTTTCTATCCTATAGACTCCTCAAAGTGACTTCAAATGTGATGTGATCCCTAAAAATAAAATGGTGTGGTAAAAATGAGAAATCGCTGGTCAACTTTTAACCCTTATAACTTCCTAACAAAAAAAAAATTTGGGTTCCAAAATTGTGCTGATGTAAAGTAAACATATGGGAAATGTTACTTATTAAGTTTTTTGTGTGCCATATCTCTGTGATTTAAGGGCATGCAAATTCAAAGTTCGAAAATTGCGAACTTATATGAAAGTTATATGAATGAAATTTTACCACTAACATGAAGTACAATATGTCACAAGAAAACAATGTCAGAATCACCGGGGTCCATGGAAGTGTTTCAGAGTTATTACCTCATAAAGGTACAGTGGTCAGAATTGTAAAAATTTGCCCGGGCATTGACATGCAAGCCACCCTTGAGAGTAAAGGGGTTAAAGGGAACCTGTCACCCCCCCAGGGCATTTTTATCTAAAAGAGCCACCTTCAGCAGCACTAAGGTTGCATTCTGTGAAGGTGGCTTTTCTGTTTCTGACCCCCATTAATGCCAAAATATAGACTTTTATAAATCGTTTCTCATACCTGCATTCTGTCACAGAGGTATGGAGTGTCGCCGCCTCCCAGCTGTCCATCAACCCCCCTCTACAGCATCCCTGCACTGCCTCCTTCTTTTGTATTTGCCGCCGTTAAATGTTGTTGGGCACCTGCGCTGTGACAACAGTTCTTGGGCATGCGCAGTGCACGCTGCCTGGGAGCTGAAATCAGGCTATCGCGCCTGAGTGTTTCTGAGTCCCCAGATCCCGACCCACAGTGTGTTATGAAGTATTCACACTGTGGGGCTGGAAATCTTAGGACACAGAAACATGCAGGCGTGATAGCCTGATTTCAGCACCCGGGTGATCTATATCAAGTGTTTATTTCTGTTAATGTTGATGATTATGGTTTACAGCTAGTGATGGGCAAGCACTAAATTGCTCGGGTGCTTGTTGCTCTGGTTGAGCAAATTGGAATACTCGGGTGCTCAACCCGAGCAACGAGCCCAATGTAAGTCTGTTGGAAACTCAAGCATTTTTGCAGAGGCCCCTCCCCCCCCTGCCCGGCGGTCACCAGATGGACTAAAAATTTGCTGAAATCGATGGGAACAGTTCTCAAATGACAAAGGAACAGCATGGGGAAGACCCCTGGAAGCATTTCTGACTCCTAGGTCACTGCTGTGAACAATGTTGTCAGAGTCTTACAACACTTTTAGGCTGGTTTCACACTTGCGTTTTTTTGCGCAAAAAACGCATGCGTTTTTTTCTTTTCTTTACATGGGTGCACATACACATGCGTTTGTACGCGTTTGTATGCGCATGCGTTTTTTTGTAGTGTGCGCTCGGGCGCACAAAATGCACTCTGTTGCATTTTTTGAGCGTCCGACTTGCCCCAAAAAAACGCATGCGCACGCAATGCGTTTTTTTTTCACCTAACGACTCTTTAAAGTCTATGAGTGGGTGCGCTGACGTGCGCAGGGTAATGTGCACGTCAGCGCAAAAAAAGCATGCTTTTTTTTAAAAAACGCACACAAAACTGCAAAAAAACGCAAAAACGCATGATGCTTTTTTTATGTGCGTTTGCACTGCACACGGTGCGCAGCGCAAAAAAACACAAGTGTGAAAGTAGCCTTACAGGCTCACAATAAAACAAAAAATTAAAACCAAAATGGATTTTCCTGGGAAATATGTTAAGGAACATCCTTTCCAGCGTAATGACTTGTATATAAGGCAAAATAAATAACCAAAAACAAAAATACTCCTCTACACCTTGGGCTATGTTCACACATAGCGTTTTTGATGCGTTTTTCAACTTTAGCATTGCCTTCAACCAAGACAAATGCATTCACTAGGAAATGTCATTTTAACATTTTACAACCGTATCTGGCCATGTGGTTTGTGACACATCTTCAGACACATCCAGTTTAATTTATGGAGGGACTCTGAAAGTCACTAAGCCTATTTCTATAGGGCCATCAGGCGGCCTTTACTATTCTTAAATGTTCAGCAGTTGGACCTCACTATTCTTAGAGAGCCATCAGCTGGCTATGTTTTGTTGTTCCCATTATTAAACAGCACCCCAATAACCCTTAATAAGATGCCCAGGAGGGTCTCCTGAAAGCAATGTTCCCATTATTAGGAATTTGGTACTCCCATACTGTTTGCCTATGCATTGAATGCAAGGCTGCCCTTCACCAAATGTAGACGCACCCCAATACCCCTTTGAAGAGACGTACAAGAGGGCCTCCTGAAACTAATGTACCCATTATTAGAACATTGTTACTTCCATACTGTTTGCCTATGCAGTGAATGCAAGGCCTGCCCCAAATTTCGACGTGTAAGGAGGAAGACCGGGCTGCGGGTACCTGTGTCATGCCGGGTCCGGAACTGTCGAGTGTTATGATTGAGTCACCGTAGGAGGCAAAAACAGAAATGCTAGCAAAGTCCTGAAAACCAGAGAAGTTGGCAACTATCAGATTGCAGACCCCTGAACCTATCAACACAACTAGCAGTAGCCGTGGGGGGTTCCTACGATGACCTAGACCCCTCGATCACAGCCGGAGAGATACATAGGCCTAAAGAAGGAAAGGGGAAATCTAACTGCCCCAGAGCAGACCCCAAAGCAATAGGCAGCCCCCCACATATAATGACGGTGAAGCAAGATGAAAACACTTACACAGACAGAAAGACAGGCTGAGCAAAGACGGGGCCCAAAAACTACCTAGATAGGAACGGATAGGAAGGCTGCTGTCTGCAATCTGCCAAAACCCTATCAGAGACAAAAGCCAACAAGCTGATATAAAAATGGCCCTGAAGCAACTAAGCTTCAAAAACTAAATCAGCACTCAGGTACCTTCAGAAGACAGAGCTCACGGAACACTGCACACTCCAGCAGGGAGTGGCAGAATCCAAAAAGCAAGAAAAACACAAACAAATCTTAGATGCAAAAAGGCAAAACAGAAAACTTAGCTTTAGGAGAGCAGGAATCAGACTGGTGTCCAAGAGTCCACAGAGAAATCACCCGCAGGGCAGAAAGGGCGTAGGCTGCCTTAAATCCAGTCAGTGACTCCACTCAGCCAATCGTCTTCATTAGTCCCAGGTGTCTGATAATCAGGCTCACTACCTTCCTTCACTAGAATAGGGAGTTCACCAGGCCTCAGTGACGGAGGGGAAAATGAACTCACAACAGTACCCCCCCTTGAGGAGGGGTCACCGAACCCTCAACAACGCTACCAGGGCGATCAGGGTGAGCCCGATGAAAGGCACGCACCAATCTTTTGGCATGAATATCAGAGGCAGAGACCCAGGAATTATCCTCCTGACCATAACCCTTCCACTTAACCAAATACTGGAGTCTCCGTCTAGCCAGACGGGAATTCAGAATTTTCTCTACCTCATATTCCAAGTTACCTTCAACCAATACAGGGTCCGGAGGTGCCACCTCAGGCACAACTGGCTCAACAAACCTCTTCAACAAGGACTTATGGAACACATTATGGATCTTAAATGTGACAGGAAGAGCCAAACGAAAAGAGACCGGATTAATAATCTCCAAAATCTTGTAAGGTCCAATAAATCTAGGCTTAAACTTAGCAGAAGCCACCTTCATAGCAATATTTTTTGATGATAACCACACCATATCACCAATCTTAAACTGGGGACCAATGGTCCTATGTCGATTGGAAAACCGCTGGGCCTTTTCCTGGGAGAGAGATAACTTATCCACCACTTGGTCCCTGATCTGGTGCATTCTCTCCACCACAGTGTCAACACCTGGGCAGGCAGAAGGCTCCACCTGCCCTGAAGAAAATTGAGGGTGAAAACCAAAGTTACAAAAAAAAGGTGACATCAAAGTGGCAGAACTAGCTCTATTATTTAAAGCAAATTCGGCCAAGGGCAAAAATGAAACCCAATCATCCTGATCAGCGGAAATAAAACATCTCAAATACGACTCCAAGGTCTGGTTTGTTCTCTCTGTCTGCCCATTGGTCTGAGGGTGAAAAGCAGAGGAGAAGGACAACTGAATTCCCAACTTGGAACAGAACGTCCTCCAAAATTTAGACACAAATTGAACTCCTCTGTCAGATACAATGTTCTCAGGAATCCCGTGCAAGCGAACCACCTGTTGCAAAAACAGAGGCACCAACTCAGAGGAAGATGGCAACTTAGGGAGTGGTACAAGATGAACCATCTTAGAGAACCTATCACAAATCACCCAAATAACAGTCATTCTTTGAGAGACCGGCATATCAGAGATGAAATCCATTGAAATATGGGTCCATGGCCTCCTGGGGACCGGCAAAGGCATCAACAACCCACTAGAGCGAGAACAAGATTTAGACCGGGAGCAAGTCCCACAGGACTGCACAAAATTCCTGACATCATGAGACAAAGTGGGCCACCAAAAAGAGCGACTCACCAGATCTCTAGTACCAAAAATACCTGGATGACCAGCCAATGCAGAGCAATGAACTTCAGACATCACTCTCTTCTTCCATTGGTCAGGAACATACAACTTTCCACTGGGGCAACGCTCAGGTTTGTCCTCCTGGAACTCTTGCAGAGCAAGTCTCAAATCGGGCGAGATGGCAGAAAGAACTACCCCTTCGCCTAAGATGGTGGCAGGCTTGGTCACCACAGGAGAATCAGCAAAGAAACTCCTAGAGAGGGCGTCTGCCTTGACATTCTTAGTTCCAGGAAGGAAAGAGACCACAAAATCAAAACGTGTAAAAAACAAGGCCCACCTAGCCTGTCTAGGGTTCAAGCGTTTAGCCGACTCTAGGTAAATCAAATTTTTGTGGTCAGTGAGGACCACAACTTGATGTTTGGCTCCCTCCAAACAATGTCTCCACTCCTCAAATGCCCATTTCATGGCTAACAGTTCCCGATTCCCCACATCATAGTTACGTTCAGATGAAGAGAACTTACGGGAAAAGAAAGCACAGGGATTCATTTTAGATGTTACCGGATCCTTTTGGGACAACACCGCTCCTGCACCAATCTCAGAAGCATCCACCTCTACCTGGAACGGGAGTGAGACATCAGGTTGCCGCAGAACCGGGGCGGAGGTAAATCTACGCTTCAGCTCCTGAAAGGAAGCAACCGCCTCCGGAGACCAATTCAACACATCCGCACCCTTCCTGGTCAGGTTAGTCAATGGTTTGGCAATACTAGAAAATTTTACTATAAATTTCCGATAAAAATTAGCAAACCCAAAAACTTCTGGAGGGCCTTCAAAGAAGTGGGCTGAACCCAATCATAAATGGCCTGTACCTTGGCCGGGTCCATTTCAATAGTTGACGGAGACAAAATAAATCCCAAAAAAGAAATTCTCTGTACTCCAAAAAGGCATTTTGATCCTTTGACATACAGAGAATTCTCTCTCAAGATCCGGAACACAGTCCGAACATGTTCCACATGAGAATCCCAATCCTTGGAGAAGATCAAAATATCATCCAGATAGATAATTAAAAATTTATCGACAAAGTCTCGGAAAATATCGTTCATGAAGCACTGGAAGACAGAAGGGGCATTAGTGAGCCCAAAAGGCATCACCAGGTACTCAAAATGTCCCTCCGGAGTATTAAACGCCGTCTTCCATTCATCCCCCTGCTTAATGCGGATAAGATTATACGCCCCCCTGAGGTCAAGCTTGGTAAACCAGCAAGCACCTCTGACTCTAGAGAATAGATCCGAAATCAGGGGTAACGGATACTGATATTTAATAGTAATTTTATTGAGGGCACGATAATCAATACAAGGCCTTAAAGAACCATCCTTCTTGGCCACAAAAAAAAAACCGGCACCTAAGGGTGAAGAGGATGGTCTAATATGACCCTTCTCCAACGCCTCCTTAATATAGGACCGCATAGCCTCGTGCTCGGGTACAGATAAATTGAAGAGCCGACCCTTAGGAAATTTACACCCCGGGTTTAGTTCAATTGCACAGTCATAACTTCTATGAGGAGGCAAGGACGCAGACTCATTCTCACTAAATACATCATAGTAGTCCGCCAAATAGTCAGGAACCTCATGCGACTGAGGAGAGGTGGAAAAAACCGGAGCCTCACTAAAGGTACACCGGCAACCCCAACTCACCACAGACACAGACTTCCAATCCAAAACTGGATTATGAATCTGCAACCAGGGAAACCCCAGAACAACGGCATCATGCAGACCATGCAACACCAAAAATCTGCAATTTTCTTGGTGGTCTGGGGCGACCCGCATGACCAACTGGGTCCAAAACTGAGGTTTATTTTTAGCCAGAGGGGTAGCATCAATCCCCCTCAAAGGGATAGGCGTCTGCAGAGGTGTCAACGGAAATCCACAACGTTTAGCAAAATCCAAGTCCATTACGTTTAGCGCTGCTCCCGAATCCACAAAAGCCTTGGCGGAAAATGTGGACAGGGAACAGATCAGAGTAATCGCCAAAAGAAACTTAGGCTGAACCCCACCAACAGAAAATGTGTGTGCAAAGCGTTTCTCACGTTTAGGACAAACAGAAATAACATGTGAGGCATCTCCACAGAAAAAACACAGCTTATTACGCCTTCTGAATTCCTGACGTTGCGCCTTAGACAAAACTCTATCACATTGCATAGGTTCAGACGTCTGTTCAACCGGTGGCAACACCTCTCGTGTAATCCTGCGTTCACGTAAACGCCGATCAACCTGAATGGCTAAAGACATAGAATCGTCCAGACCAGAGGGAACAGGAAATCCCACCATAGTATCTTTTACGGCTTCTGACAAACCCTTCCAAAAGAGAGAAGCCAAGGAACTATCATTCCAGGTACTAAGGACCGCCCACTTTCGGAACTTTTGACAGTACAACTCTGCAGATTCTCGACCCTGGTTCAATGCTAACAGGGTCTTTTCAGCCTGATCAATAGCATTAGGTTCGTCGTACAGCAACCCCAAGGCTTGAAAAATACATCAGGTGTGGGGATCTTTGGTTCAACAGCATGTGAATGAGCAAGATAGGCGGAAATTCCTCGCACTTCAGCAGCGAGCTGCTTCACACGATCAGACACTTGCTTTATCTCCATTGAGAGAAAAAAAAAATTCCCCCTACGGCCTCAGAGATATAGAGGAAAGAATATACACTTTTTTTTTTTTAAACACAATTCTTTCCTTCTATTGAGTACCCCAGGATCTGCGGTTGGGCGGGTGATTCTGTTATGATTGAGTCACCGTAGGAGGCAAAAACAGAAATGCTAGCTAAGTCCTGAAAACCAGAGAAGTTGGCAACTATCAGATTGCAGACCCCTGAACCTATCAACACAACTAGCAGTAGCCGTGGGGGGTTCCTACGATGACCTAGACCCCTCGATCACAGCCGGAGAGATACATAGGCCTAAAGAAGGAAAGGGGAAATCTAACTGCCCCAGAGCAGACCCCAAAGCAATAGGCAGCCCCCCACGTATAATGACGGTGAAGCAAGATGAAAACACTTACACAGACAGAAAGACAGGCTGAGCAAAGACGGGGACCAAAAACTACCTAGATAGGAACGGATAGGAAGGCTGCTGTCTGCAATCTGCCAAAACCCTATCAGAGACAAAAGCCAACAAGCTGATATAAAAATGGCCCTGAAGCAACTAAGCTTCAAAAACTAAATCAGCACTCAGGTACCTTCAGAAGACAGAGCTCACGGAACACTGCACACTCCAGCAGGGAGTGGCAGAATCCAAAAAGCAAGAAAAACACAAACAAATCTTAGATGCAAAAAGGCAAAACAGAAAACTTAGCTTTAGGAGAGCAGGAATCAGACTGGTGTCCAAGAGTCCACAGAGAAATCACCCGCAGGGCAGAAAGGGCGTAGGCTGCCTTAAATCCAGTCAGTGACTCCACTCAGCCAATCTTCTTCATTAGTCCCAGGTGTCTGATAATCAGGCTCACTACTTTCCTTCACTAGAATAGGGAGTTCACCAGGCCTCAGTGACGGAGGGGAAAATGAACTCACAACAGTCGAGGCTGTGTCCAGTGAAAGAATGGGGAACCAGACAGGTCCCATGACCCAGGGAGAGGTGGCAGTGAGCAGGAAGCGTGGGAAAAAGGTTTTAGTTTTCCGCTGGCAGTGAGAGTAGAGAGAGGTGTACGGTGTGCTCCGTAGCGACAGAGGCAGCACGGAGACGTGCCCCAGCAGAGCTTAGGTGAACGCTCCAGTGAGTCAGTGAATGTTCATAGCACCGTACGCCCAGCCAAGCAGAGTGCAGTGCTCGCGTGGAGGAGCGGGTGCCAGTGGCAGGACCCTGAGGTGCGTTCCCCATTGCTGATAATATACAAAAAAAGCGCCATTGACTCGCGGCGGATACCGCGTCCATTTACTATCTTCAAGCAACGAGAAATGGCCTTTTGTGCCTCCTCATTTATCGGATTTCTAGATCTATGCCCAGTTATTTTTGAGCTCACAGTACAGTCTCACGTACACTGATGAAGGTCATAGACCGAAACGTCTATATGTATGTACTGTACTTTATTAAAATCAATCACTTTTCTGCATCAGAATCCACAAGTGTGTGCCAAGTTTTTGTATATCACGAGTCACGGATTGGGATCCTACTTGAGCACCACTAATACTACAGGGTTGTGCCAATGGTTTTGTTTCATTCCCCATTGCTGATAGACACGCAGCAGCACACATGTGAGCCAGAGACTCCTCCAGCGCTACCCACTTTTGCTGCACAGATTTATGGACTGGGGGCTCAGCGGGCAAAACCGATCACCGCCCATTGCCGCCAGAAGCTGTACTGTGATTTGTTGCGGTTCATCTGAGGACACCACGCCAGCTGTTGCCAGTGCTCCAGCTACCATCAGACTGTATGTGGATGAGGACCAGAGAAGACTATGATAAGTGCCGTTTCAATACCAGACTGCTGCGTTAACCCTTTTACTTTCCTTGTTTATTGTTTATTAGCTCCCTGCGTGGAGACCATTGCCATCTTTCTTGTTAAAAATGAAGTAGCATTGTTATACAGCTTTGTTCTGCAATCCCTGCGTTACTGCATTCCTGCACCTGCTTACAGACGCACCCCAATAACCAATTGAAGAGACGTTAGACATTATTAGGAAGTTGGTACTCTCATACTGTTTGCCTATGCAGTGAATTCAAGGCCTCCCCCAAATTTGGACGCACCCAATGCCAATTGGAAGAGATGTGGAGGAGGGCCTCATAAAACAATGTTCTGTAGCTTGGCTAAGGGTCGCATAGTTTATGGGAGGTATGTTTCACAGAGATGGCTTGTCTCTGTGATGTAGCCCGGAGTGTTTCTCTAGTGCATGAAAGCACTAAGAGGAGCCAGTGCGCGTGTCCTGAGTACAAAGACTGTGCACAAAGATACCTGCAGAGCGGGGTCTCAGTGGTGACGATGCATGCTCCAAGCTCACAGGACCTGAAGCACATGACTGCTGGGGGTGTGGCCTCAGCTCCACAGAGCCAGGAGCTGCAGGGAATCTCCTAGAAAGGTAACTACAGAAGGGCAATGTTACCAAGGGGCATAGACAGAGGCAGAAACCAGATCAAGCCAGGTCAAAGCACGAGATAGCAATACAGTACCAAAGGGTTAGACAGAATGGATAGTCAGGACGTAGCAATAGATCAGAAAACCAGAACGGGCAATAGACAGTATAATAGGGACAAACTGTAACAGAGTAACGATAGCCAAGCCAGGAGGTCAGTACCAGAAAAGACAATAGTACAAAACTGAGAGACGGAGTACAGAGTGAGGGAACGGACCGGGTCATACACGGGAAGCAAACAAGCAACACAGAATACACTCACACCAGGGGTCAGACACACCAGAACAACAGTATAGCTGACAGAGAACCCTGGTAATGAGTATAAATACCCCTCCCAGATCCAGAAAGAGGCCACGAACACTTAACCCTGTGAGTGCAGGGCAAGAACCCTGTTCAAACCATGACAAGAGGTTTGTTTGTTGCACCTGGGTCTGGGCTGCAGGTAGCTATGAGAGATGGGTGGGTCTGGCTACCCACATGCCTCACCTCTAGGTGTAGTTACAGCCTATATTATCGAGGCTGTTGTTTGGTCTGTGAGTTGGGAGGGAGAAGGCCTCCTGTGTGTGAGGCTCCAGACCAAGCCTGAAGTATTGGACATTATCCCTGCCTTTGGGCCCACAGGCTTGGAGGAGCAGAGTCCTGCTATGGACCTTATACTTTGTTTTGCCTGAGCTAAAGGCTATTTATTTTCTATTTGTGCCTCTGGGGTTTATGAAGAAATAAACCCACATGAACTTTTAAAGGAACGAGCCTCCTGTTTTCCTCCAGTTGCATCTGAGCGAGTACAACCCCTACAGTTCCCATTATTAGGAAGTGGGTCTCCCATACTGTTTGCCTATGTAGGGAATGCAAGGCCAGCCAAAAATATGGACGCGCCCCAGTACCCCTTGGAAGAGACCTGGACGAGGGCCTCATAAAAAAATGTTCCTATTATTAGGAAATGATTCTCCCATACTATTTGGCTATGAAGTGAATGCAAAAGCTACCAAAAATTTGGACACACCATACTACCCCTTTGAAGAGACGTACAGGAGGGCCTCCTCCACACAATGTTCCCATTATTTTGAAGTGGTTCTCTAATACTGTTTGCCTATGCAGTGAATGCAAGGGCTGCCAAAAATTTGGAGGCACTCCAATGCCCTTTGGAAGAGACGTGGAGGAGGGTCTCATAAAAATATGTTCCCATTACAAAGGAGTGGGTCTCCTATACTTGTAATGCCCATGCACTAAGTGTATAAATATTTTTGTTACTGGCATCAAAAACACCCTTTAAATAAATTATGTGGGTGTTGCATCATGGACCACGGTTACCCTGGTGATATAGTAGTGGTGGATGATGAGGATGAGGAGGAGCTGGAGGACAACAGCAAATAGGCCAATGTCAGGAAGTGTATACCCATGTGTGGGTGTGAATAAGTGCATGGAAATAAACCTCCCAAAAAAAGACACTGGATTTGAGTTTATGTTATGCTGCTATCATTCGGTCGTGTTGATAAGTCTGGCCCAATCCAGCCCTTGTTCATTTTTATAAGAGACAGCCTGTCAGCATTTTCAGTTGACAGACGGGTGTGCTTATCGGTTATAATTCCATCAGTGGCACTAAAAACCCGCTCTGACAAAACGCTAGCAGCAGGACAGGCCAGGACCATGCCATGTGTCCAGCTTGGATACCCAATACTTATAAGGCACAGAAAAATCACGGTGGACATTAGTACCTTCAGCAAGGTACTCCCTCAGCATCTTCACAAACTTTGCACTCCTTGTGAGAGTACCCCACACCTCAGGGCCTGTGCACTTGGAGGGACAGAGAAAACTCTCCCTGAGCTTTGACAGTGTTTCCCTGCCTATGCTGGATTGGAGTCATGTCTCTCTCGCCTGTACTCCTTAGTTGTGTAAGGAACTGTGACCTCTGCCGCCAGTGGGTCGCCCTCGCACACCCAGGGCAGCGGGGTACTCGGTACCGGGCCGGTGTCAAGGCGGAAATGTGTCACAGCAGCTGTGACCCGGTCCGTGGCCCTGGGCACCCAATATCAATGGCAGTGATGTTAATGGTGTTAAAGTTTATATGAATAGTTTGTGACGCCACCCTTGGTGTTTGGCAGGTAAGATGGTAAGCCAACGCCGCATACAGATCCGCTGGGACTGATGATGTGGTGCAGCAGAGATGGTATAGCTCCCCACAGGTGGAGCTGTAGTCCCAGGGCAGTGTAGGGGCAATGGATGAGGAGAGGTGCAGAATGGTACGGAGGCTGGTACCCAGGTGTAGTGGTGCTGGAATAACTGGAGGACACCAGAGTATGCGGTTCCAAAGCTTTACTCACTGTTTGCAGTTCACACAACTGCCTGCCTCCGTACTGTGTTCTCCAGGTCAGGGCTCCAGCCAACCTCAAGGCAGGATAGGATTCTCCCTTCCACACTCCGCCAACATGTACCTTACTGAACAACTCCTCCAATGCGCCTTTAGGTGCGAAGCACTCCAGTACTTAGTTACCCTGGAATGCCTCTCTCTAGGTGTTCCTAGTCTTTACTTGTATGACAGACAGCTGTAGCCTGCTTCGGGGACTCCTCACTGCGTCCTGCCTCTCTATTCAGTTGCTGTTGTGTCCCAAGTCTATGATGGGAGCAAGGCGTTAGCGGCTCACTACTCCTCTGGTGTCTGTTGCCGGACATAAAGTTCCAATCAACCTCGGGGACCGGGCCCCGGCCGTTGCGCTCTCTGGACTGGAAGGGTTCTCTCTCTTTCACAACCTGCTTCCCACCATCCTTCTATTCTCCTTCGTTCCGATCTGTTCTCTCTCTTTCTTATGGAAGGTTAGGTTATCAATCTTATCAGTCTCTTTCTCTGGTCTTTCTCTTGCCAGCAGCCCAGATCACTGGGACCTGCTGCAGCACGTCCCTCAGACACCCATCTTCTCTCTTCTCTCGCCTCTAACCAACTAACTCCTAACTTTCACTCTTCCCACTCTTTTGTATCATCTTACTCCACCCGCCTCCCAGCACATCTCGTGTTACGAAGCAGGGTTCCACGAGGGGTGCTCTGCTAACCCCCAGCATGAAGCTGTTAGGTGGCCCCACTGAACTATCTTGTGTGTGGAATGCAGGTGTGGAGCGTGGTCAGGAGTTTCCACCTTACCTAGATGGTGGGGCACTACACCTTAGGAGAAGGTGCAGTACCTCTGTGGCGACTGAAGCCTCAGGGGCGCCACACCAGCTTTTTCAGATGGGAATTTTTTTAGTAATTCCGCAACATGGGTCTTCTGGTACTGCCTCATTTTAGTAGACATGTCCGCCTCAGGAATAAGAGAAGGAAAGTTCTCCTTGCAGCATGGGTCTAGAAGTATCACCAACCAGTAATGACTGTCACCCAAATTTGGAGAACGTGAGTGTCACGGTCAAGGCAGCGTAACATAAACTCAGCCATGCATGCCAGATTGCTAACAGGCAAGACTTCCGTGTCTTTACCAAAAGGACTACTGACCATGTTCTCCTCCTTCTCCTCATCCCTGTCCTCAGGCCATCCACGCTGAAAGACGGTATGACAATTGTACAGGTAGTACCGTCTATAGTGCATGAAACTAGCTCCTGTTCTTCCTCCTCCTCCTACTCATTGTCACCCAATCCACATTGGGATAAGATGAGGCTGGGCTGTGTATAATCACCCTGCATGGTTCCTTGCTCCATCTCATCGTGCACCGCCTGCAATGTATCCTCTTTGATTGTGAGCAGAGAGCATTTCAAACACAGAGAAGCAGGATGGTGATGCTAATTATGGCATCATCGCCGCTCACTATCTTGGTTGAGTCCTCAAAGTTTTGGAGGATGGTATATATGCCTGACATCCATGTCCACACCTGAGGTCTTATGTGCGGAGTCTGAACTGAATTCCGGAATCCTTGTTGCTGGTAATCAACTGCCCTCTTCTTCTCACAAATCCTTCCCAACATCTGCAGTGTAGAGTTCCAATGCGTGGGGACATCACACACCAGTCGGTGGGCCGGAAGCTGCAAATGCTGCTGAAGCATGGCAAGGGCGGCGGAAGCCGTTGCTGACTCTCTAAAATGGGCATACAGGTGGCATGCTTTCACAAGTAGATCCAGCAGCTCTGGGTAGGTTTTGAGAAACCGCTGAACCATGAGGTGAAGCACATGGGCCAGGCATGGTACGTGTGTGAGGTCGTCTCACCTCAGAGCCGCCACCAGGTTCTGGCCATTGTCACACACAACCATACCTGACTGTAGGTTCAGCAGTGTCAGCCACAGACCTGCCTGCTCTTTCAGAGCTGTCCACAACTCTACAGCATTGTGCGGTTTCTCACTTGAGCATATTAGCTTCAGCACAGCCTGTTGCCACTTGGCTGAGGCAGTGCTCGGGTTCTTCCAGCATATGACTGTCATTTCAGAGATGGAGGCTGAAGAGGAGGAGGAGGATAAGGTGCAGGAGCTGTAGAGTGTGGGGGCAACCCTGATTGATCTAGGGCCAGCAATCCTCGGTGTCGGGAGGACGTCTTCCATCCCAAGGTCTGACTTGGTCCGGGCTTCCACTTTGTTAACCCAGTGTGCCATCAGCGAGATGTACCATTCCAGCACACAAGCACTTGTCCATGTGTCCGTGGTTAGGTGGACTTTCCCAGTGCGTGGATGTGCTTGATGATGGTGCTAATTGAGTGTGTGCAACAACAGGTGCAAGACAGGAGGCATCTTCGCATGCACCATAGACACGGTATTGGCTTGCATGCACAACAGCAGGAAAAGCAGTGGTGTCACCCACAGACAGTGTTCCTGGACCCTGGGGTTCGGCCCACAAAGTCAGGTGCTTTGCTGCCATGTGCCTGATCATGCTGGTAGTGGTCAGGCTGGTAGTTTTGCTACCCCTGCTTATGCTGGCCTGACAGGTGGGTTAAATGGCCTTTTTGGGGTTATCAGAAGAGTCTTTAAAAACAACCAGACTCAAGAAGACCTAACAGTTGCACTGGAAACTTCCGTCGTGTTGGTGTTACGGGGAACAGTTGCCCGCCTTTTGTCTGCGGCCACCACACTTCTTCCTGCATGTGTCATGATCCATACAGGATTAGGACTGATATAAAGCACAGGTAACCTTTTTTTTCCTAAGCTGTACTTAAGGTTGGTTTTTGCCCCCGGTGGCCATTAGGATTATTGCACTGTGGTGTCGTTTGTTCTAAGTTTGCCCCCGGTGGTGGTGAGCGTCATTGCACTCTAGTTTCTTTAGTTTAAGTGCACGATTATAATACAGGTTGATTGCTGGCTCTGCTATAAAAGAGTCTCAGGTGTTGCAATCAGTGTTGGTGATAGTGTTCATTTCAACCATCCTTGGTGGAGGAAGGAGCTGGAGAGCAGCTCTGACAGAGCTTGGTGGCAGCGATTCAGGAGGAGAGCTGCATGCTGGTGGTGGACTCCAGGAGCAAGTGCAACAGAGTAAAGCTAAGTGGTGTTTCCCTGTTTGTGTTTTTCCTTAGTGTGTATTAGTACAGCGGTGGGCCAGTGCCTGCGCCACCCAGCTCCCTAGTGTTAGGGACGGCGGAATGCACCAAATATAAATAATAGGAGGTGCGTTCGCCGCCCAGGGTCCACCGTGCGGTAGGTGTAAAGACCGCTGCTGGATAATGGCAAACTTGATAGATGGCAAAGTAGAGCACTCGGGTTAACGTCACCCGAGGTAGTTAAGGCAGACCCTGTTTAGGACACAGAGACTCCCTAATATAAAAGAGAAAGGAACGCTGGACCTGTTAACTCCACAGGCCAGCCGGCGTGTGGCGTCGCAGCCGCGAATGCCAATAGATTCTGCTACTGCAGCGCTGCGGTAACTGTAGCCGCTAAGCGACAGTGCCGGAGAGCCGGACACCGACGGACGCTAGTGTAAGGTGCGGTAAGCACAGTGATGCCTAGCTTGCCACTACCTGGAACTGACTATAACCAACACTCTGTCACCATTCGTAATATCAGAGGGAAGGGGTTTCAAATAAGTCAGTCACCAGACACATGCATCCATCACCTTTCACACACAGCATAATAGTCTACACTAGCGCATGGCCGAGCCGCCATGCGGGCTTTTTATTGCCATGCACTTCTGGGACCTTCCAGTACTCTGGGAAGGACCAATCAGATCCGACACAGGACCTGAGCATGTGACCCCTGCTCTCCACTGAGAGGTCATCTTGCAGGCATGCCCAACAGCATGGCGAGAGGGCTTAGCCTCTGGAGCGGTTCCCTGCAGAGCAGGTTACGCTACCATTGCTGCACCAGAGGTGGCAGCAACATCCAAGCTCACAGAGCGAGTCTCTGGATTCCTGTTGTGCAGTCCCAGGAATCCGACGCCTAACATTACCCCCCCTCCTAGGGCCCCCCCTCTGAGCCTCGCTGCGCTCAAAGGCCGCAATCAGGAGTGGAGCATGAATATTCTCCACCGGCTGCCAGGTCCAAGCCTCCGGTCCATGACCCTTCCAATCCATCAAATTTTTTGCCATGGACAATCCTGCGTCCCACAATGGCGTTAACCTCGAACTTGTCAGACGACAAGTCTGATAACCCAGCAGATGACTCAGAGAACCGGACCATATGAACTGGTTTGAGGAGGGACACATGGAAAACGTCCGAAATGGCTAAGTGTGGCGGAAGAGCCAGGCGGTAGACCACCGAGCTGATACGCTCGAGAACCTTAAAAGGTCCAATGTAACGCGGCGCGAACTTGGGGGACTCGACTTGCAGCTTGATATTTCAAGTAGAGAGCCACACCATGTCGCCGGGGGAGAAGCTTGGAGCGGGTCGCCGATGTGTGTCGGCGGACGCCCTCATCCTTTCTTTAGAGGCCCGGATAGCATCCTGAGTGCGATCCCAAATGTCGCGAGCCTCCACTGCCCAGTCTGCCACCCTGAAGTCAGCGGAGGACACTGATATCGGGACAGGGACGTGTGGATGTGGGCCGTAGTTTAAAAGAAAGGGCATCTGACCAGTGGAATCGGCCACTGCATTATTAAGGGCAAACTCAGCCCATGGTAGCAAGGATGCCCAGTCATCCTGCCTGGCAGAGACAAAATGCCGCAGGTACGTGACCAAGGTTTGGTTGGCTCTCTCAACCAAGCCGTTCGTCTCGGGATGGTAAGCGGCGGACAGGTTTAGCTCGATGCTGAGTAGACTGCAGAGCTCCCTCCAAAACCGAGACGCGAACTGGGGACCTCGATAACTAACGATTTTGTCCGGCATGCCATGTAAACGGAATACGTGCTTTATGAACAGAGTGGCGAGACCACGAGCGGAGGACAACTGTGCGAGTGGCACCAGATGCACCATTTTGGAAAAATGGTCGGTGACCACTCAGATGACCGTACTGCCGCCAGACTTGGACAGGCCAACCACGAAGTCCATGCCGACCATCTCCCAAGGTCTATCCGCCACTGGCAGAGGATACAAAAGCCCCGCCGGCCTCTGTCTAGAGGGTCTGTTCCGTGCACACGAGACGCATGCTTGTACATATTCCTTAACATCTCGAGCCATATGCGGCCACCAATATAACCTTGCCAGGAGTTCAGTAGTCCGCTTATTGCCAAAGTGACCACCTACCCTGGAGGCATGTGCCCAAGCGAGAACCTCCGGCCGTAGCTGGGGAGGCACCAAGGTCTTGCCCGATGGCACTGACTCGAGAGCAACTGGAGCCACGGTCGTAAAACTCTCTGGCGGGAGAATTAGCCAAGGCTCAGCCTCTCCTTCCGCAGAAACCACCGAGCGTGAGAGAGCATCCGCATGGACGTTCTTTTCCCCTGAGAGGTAATGCAGGGTGAAGCGGAAGCGGGAAAAGAAGAGCAACCACCTAGCCTGATGAGAGTTCAAGCGCTGGGCCATCTGTAAATAGACGAGATTTTTATACGTGGAAGGGAAACCGAGCTCCCTCCAGGAGATGTCTCCACTCGGAAAAGGCCAACTTCATGGCTAGCAACTCCCTGTCACCGATGGAGTAATTCTTCTCCGCCGGTGAGAAGGTCTTTGAGAAGAAGAAGCAGGGATGCTTCCGACCTTGAGCATCCTTCTGGAAAAGGACTGCGCCTGCACCGACGGAAGAGGCATCAACCTCCAGAATAAATGGCTTATCTACATCGGGACGATGTTCGATGGGAGCGCCAGCAAAATGAGATTTTATAGACATGAAGGCCTTGGAGACCTGTTCAGACCAAGCGTTGAGGTTAGCTCCTTTTTTAGTGAGAGCAACCAAAGGAGCCACCAGTGTGGAAAAGTGCGGTATAAACTGGCGGTAATAATTCACGAACCCTAAAAAGCGCTGCACCGCTTTGAGTGAATGGAGTTCCTGCCAATCCTTCACCGCCTGCAGTTTGGCAGGATCCATAGCCAACCCCTGGGCCGAGATGATATAGCCCAGGAACGGCAAGGACTCCTGCTCAAACTGGCACTCCTCCAGCTTGGCAAAGAGAGAGTTCGCCCGCAGACGGTCGAAGACCCTGCAGACGTCTCTCCGGTGGGTGGTCAAATCTGGCGAGATGAGTATGTCATCCAGATAGACCACCACTGAGGTAGAGAACATATCGCTGAAGAAGTTGTTAATGAAATCCTGGAAGACAGCAGGCGCATTAAAAAGGCCAAAGGGCATGACCAGATATTCGTAATGGCCATCCCTAGTATTAAAAGTTGTCTTCCACTCGTCTCCTTCGCGAATGCGGATCAGGTTGTACGCCCCGTAGATCTAATTTTGTAAAGATCCGTGCCTCTCGCAACCTGTCAAATAACTCAGAGATCAACGGGAGAGGGTATTTGTTTTTGACCGTGATAGCGTTGAGACCTCTGTAGTCAATGCAGGGACGTAACTCTCCGCTCTTCTTCTATACGAAGAAGAACCCTGCACCAGCCGGCGACACCGATTTTCTGATAAAATCTCTAGCCAGGTTCTCCCGGATATATTGAGACATAGCCTATGTCTCAGGGAGTGATAGTGGATGCACACAGCCTCTAGGAGGTTCTGTGCCTGGCAGGAGATCTATCGGGCAATCGTAAGGACGGTGCGGCAGAAGCGTCTCCGCAGACTTCTTAGAGAAGACGTCCGAGTACTGGTGGTAGGGCTTCGGAAGCGCGGAAAGATCCGCAGGCACTTCAGTTGAAGCTACCTGAACACTGCCCCCCAGGCACCTTCCCTCACAGTCCTTGCTCCAACTCAGTATGCTCCCCGAAGTCGAATCAATATGAGGGGAGTGGCAACGGAGCCAGGGAACCCCGAGAAGCACCTGGTCGATGCCATCAGACAAAATGAGCAGGGACAGGACCTCACAATGAGAGGGTGAGATAGTGAGCCCAAGTGGAGCTGTCTGGTGGGTCACCTGAGATGGTAAAGGTGCACCGTTAACCACCCTAATGGTCAGAGGTTGGGGCAGTAACACCAGTGGAATAGCATGTTTCTGGGTGAAGGTCGAGGACATAAAGTTCCCTTCGGCCCCGGAATCCACGGTAACCTCTGCCTCCCAGGTGGACGCCCCACTATCTAAAGTGCCCCGGAATACCGGTTTAGGGGAAAAGGGTTGCATATTGGACTGACCACCACCTACGGCCACTGGACGTGGTCATTTTTTCTAGCACTGTGGACACGTGCTAGCCGAATGATCAAACTTTTGGCATTGATAGCAACGTACGGAGCTTCGCATCGGACATGGCTTGGGGCCGGTGCGAGACACCTCCATAGGTTCGGAGGATGAGAGCTCCTGCGCGGGATCTCTTAGCAGCTCGGTGAAGGTGGGAGCCAAATTAACCCTACGTCTGGAATGGGCACGTTCCACCCACGCTCTGTAAACCGGAGGTCAATGCGAGTGGAGACGGCAATCAGTTCCTCCAGACTGGTGGGAACCTCTCTGGTAGCTAGAGCATCTTTGACGTGCTCAGCTAACCCACTCCAAAACACCGGGACTAATGCTTTGTCCGTCCACTCTAATTCTGAAGTCAATGTCCGGAACCGAATGGCATAATGGCTAACCGAGAGCGACCCCTGTGTTAGGGATAATAATTGGAGTGAGGTATTGTGCATAATCCGTGGTCCCAAAAAGACCTGCTTCAGGGCCGCGAGGAACTGAGCAGCACCCTGAACCATGGGATCATCACATTCCCACAATGGCGTAGCCCACTGTAATGCCCTGCCAGACAACAGTGAGACAATAAAGCCCACCATAGCCCGCTCTGTAGGGAACCGTGCAGCCAGTAACTCAAGCTGAATAGAGCACTGGCTCACGAATCCCCTACAGGTGGCGCTGTGACCCGAAAACTTGTCGGGGAGCGGGAGGCGAGAAATTGTCGGCGTGGGCAAACATGCGGGCACACGTGAGACAGCCTCTGCGACTGTCTGAGCAGCAGCTAGCGCAGCATTCGCGGCTGAGTTGGTGCTCTCAATAGCCGCCAACCTGCTCTCCAGCTGCCGAATGTAGCGCTGCAGCTGCTGCAGGTCTGCCATTACCAGCCAGACCCTGGCACTAGTGTAATGTTAGGGACGGCGGAATGCACCAAATATAAATAATAGGAGGTGCATTCACCGCCCGGGGTCCACCGTGCAGTAGGTGTAAAGACCGCTGCTTGATAATGGCAAACTCGCTAGATGGCAAAGTAGAGCACTCGGGTTAACATCACCTGAGGTAGTTAAGGCAGACTCTGTTTAGGACACAGAGACGCCCTAATATAAAAGAGAAAGGAACGCTGGACCTGTTAACTCCACAGGCCAGCCGGCGTGTGGCGTCGCAGCCGCGAACGCCAATAGATGCTGCTACTGCAGCGCGGCGGTAACTGTAGCCGCTAAGCGACGGTGCCGGAGAGCCGGACACCGACGAACGCTAGTGTAAGGTGCGGTAAGCACAGTGGCGCCTAGCTAGCCACTACCTGGAACTGACTATAACCAACACTCTGTCACCATTTGTAATATCAGAGGGAAGGGGTTTCAAATAAGTCAGTCACCAGACACATGCATCCATCACCTTTCACACACAGCATAATAGTCTACACTAGCACATGGCTGAGCCGTCATGCGGGCTTTTTATAGCCATGCGCTTCCGGGACCTTCCAGTACTCTGGGAAGGACCAATCAGATCCGACACAGGACCTGTGCATGTGACCCCTGCTCTCCACTGAGAGGTCATCTTGCGGGCATGCCCAGCAGCACGGCGAGAGGACTTAACCTCTGGAGCGGTTCCCTGCAGAGCAGGTTGCGCTACCATTGCTGCACCAGAGGTGGCAGCAACATCCAGGCTCACAGAGCGAGTCTGAGCAGGACGCCTGGATCGCCGGGATTGCTGAGTAGGTCCCTGAGCGGTCGGAGGGGAATGGGAGACTGCTGGATGTACGGCTCTGGATTCCTGTTGTGCAGTCCCAGGAATCCGACGCCTAGCACCTAGCAAGGGATAGGTGTAGGGTGTGCTAGGGCGACAGGTTCCTGATCGGCGCCCAGTGCGGAACCGGCATAGGGAACGTTTGGAGCATTAGGGACAATGACTCAGGGGAGTGCAGGAGGTCTCCACGTCCCCTTTCCCTATCGCAGGGCCCACCGTCGTAACTGTCTCCCTACCCCTTGTCTTGTCGTTTTAGTTACCGGCCTGCGAGCGGTGTCACACAGGACAGTATCACGTGCCGCGTCCTGTTGTTCTAGTTACCGGCCTGCTGGTCACGTCACACAGGACGGGTCCACGTGACATTATTACCAACCGCAACTTTTTTCTTCTGAGACATGGACACAGTTCAGCCCTTTGCCCAATTGCTGCAGACCCTTACAAATGAGATTAGGGGGCTGCGCGGAGGGTTGGTGCGGCAGCTGCGGCTGTTGGTGGGCTCTGGGGGCTTGGTCCAGGAGCAGGCTCAGCCAGAACCCAAGATATCCCTCCCTGACAGATTTTCTGGAGGGAGAGATCAATTCTTGGTGTTTCAACAAGCCTGTAAATTGTATTTCAGGCTGCGCCCTCGATCATCAGGGAGTGAAGAGCAACGGGTGGGAATCATTATGTCCCTTCTTAAAGGGGATCCCCAGTCCTGGGCCTTCTCCCTACCGGACGATTCTCCATCTTTAGAGTCCGTGGATGAGTTCTTTGCGGCTTTGGCGTTTGTGCAGCGTCGGACTGGCCCACCGGAGAACCAGTGGATTCTCCGGTGGGCCCTGGCATCTGGTGGGCTCTGGCACCTGCTGGCATACAGGGCCAGCAGTTGCCTAGGGCCCCTGCTGCTCCAGGGGCCCCCAGCCAGTGGTGTGTCGCACACCATGCAGCTGCTTTGGGGGCCCCTGCCAGTGGAGCAGCAGCGGGTGACAGGAGGCTGAAGTCCCTGTCCCCGCTGCTAAAGAGAAATGAATTTCACAGTCTCCACCCCCAGAGGCCCCGCCCCCAGCCCAGTAAGCCGCTCTGCATCTGTAAATCAGGGCCGGTGCCGCCCTCAGTCCCCTCTGCTCCTGACTCACAGCCAGTGCACGATGACATCACTACATCGCGCACCCGCTGTGTGTCTGGCAGAGGGGGTAGCTCCTGACACTGAAGCCGGGATCAGCGTGGGAGCGAGGAGGAGAGGTGAGTATCGTGGTTTGTTTTTTTATATCTCTATCTCTCTCTCTATCTGTCTCTCTCTCTCTCTATCTAGATATCTATCTCTATATCTATCTATCTCTATATATCTCTCTCTATATATCTCTTTCTCTATTATCTATATCTATCTATCTTTCTCTATCTATGTATCTCTATCTATTATCTATCTAACTATCTATCTATCTCTATATCTATCTCTCTCTATATCTATCTATCGCTATATCTAATGCTATGTATCTATCGCTCTATCTCTATAGCTATCTATTATCACTATATCTATCTATCTCTATATCTATCTTTATATCTATCTATTATCTCTATATCTCTATCTCTCGCTCAATCTATATCTATCTAACTCTATTTCTATCTAACTCTATATCTATCTCTATATCTATCTCTATTATCTATCTATCTATATATATCTGTAGCTATCTATCTCTATATCTATCTATATATCTCTATATTATTATTATTATATCTCTATATTTCTATCTATTATCTATCTATCTATCTATCTCTATATCTATCTCTATATCTATCTTTCTATCTCTAGCTATCTATCTCTCTATCGATCTATCGTTTATCTATCTATCCATTATCTATTTTCTATCTATCTCTATATCTATCAATCTATCTCTATATCTATATTTCCATCTATATCTATCTTTATATCTATCTCTATCGATCTCTATCTATTATCTATCTCTATCTATTCATTATCTACTATCTATCTCTATATCTATCTATTTCTACATCTATCTTTCTATCTATATCTATCTAACTCTATATCTATATAGCATTATACCCTATGAGGGGGCAGCATTATACCCTATGAGAGGGCTATATTCTATGAGATAGCTGCATTATATTCTATGAGGGTGCTGCATTATACTATATGAGGGGGCTGCTTTATATTCTATGAGGGGGCTGCATTATATTCTATGAGGGGGCTGCATTATACTATATGAGGGGGCTGCTTTATATTCTATGAGGGAGGCTACCCCAACTCCTGCTACATAATTAAGATTTGTACTACTTTATATTATACCCTGATATTAGCGTGTTTTACCACACAATTGGTGGTCTTGTATTTATTTCTATGTAGCTACATAGTGGGCCCCAAGAATGATTTTCTCTGGTGGGCCCAAGGTGCTCCAGTCCGACGCTGCGTTTGTGTATGGGGATCCTGATGGCGTCGCACTGGTTGAATCTCGAATCCGTAGGTGTAAACAGGGAGCCCGGGTCGCTGAGGAGTACTGCTCAGAATTTAGGAAATGGGCCACTAATACTCAGTGGAATGCCCCTGCACTTAGGAGTCAATTTGTGCAGGGTTTGTCTCCAAAGTTGCAGGATACTCTGGTGCAGTACGCCGCCCCCAGGTTGCTGGAGGCTGCCATGTCCCTTGCCATCTGGGTGGATAGATGCCTTAGGGAAAGACATATACAAAAAGTGCCCCCTGAGGTCCTCGCTAGGGAGGAGGACCCACCAGTGCGGACAGAGGAACCTAGACAGCCCGGTGTTGTTGATACAAAAAAGTGGGTGTCTGCGGCTCGTCATGGTGGGGGGTATGCTTTTTCTGTGGGAAGCCTGGCTATTTTGTGAGAGCCTGCCCAGTTCATGCCAAGTCTCCTGACGAACCCATGCAAGTAGGAGGAGCTAGTTTGTTTTCGGAGCTGCCTACGGTTCGGGGAGTGGTGTCGGCATGTTTGTACTGTGGGCAGACTGGTCATGTCCTGAAGGCTTGCCCATTGCGCGCCAAATTATCTGTGCCATCTGAGAAGCCGCATTCCCCTGGTCGCTTGGAGGGAGGCGATCAGGGAGTATACATTTCCTCCATTTTGCCCTCCCAAAGTACCAGGTCAGCAGAGGTCTTGGCTGGCGGGGTACCGGAGGTGATACCGGTGGTTGTGGACAGCGGAGCAGGAGTCAGTCTAGTGAATGCTCACTTTGTCCAGACTCATGGTCTGAGGTGTAGGACGCTAGCCCAGCCTATAAGCGTCCGGGCCATAAACTCTGTTCCACTGAGCCAGGGGAGCTTGACCAAGGTCGTAGAGAATATCCATCTGCGTATAGGACATCATGAGGAGTCCTTGTCATGCTACGTCTTGGAGGGAATGCCAGTACCTAATGTTTTAGGCCTCCCTTGGCTGAAGAGACACAACCTGGTAATAGATTGGCGGGTGAGGGAAGTGGTCAGCTGGGGGCACTCGTGTGAGGGCTGCTGCCTAGGAACTACTGTCTCTGCCGTCTCACTTCAATGGACCCCTTCCTCTCTGGTGAGGGCAGCAGATGTGCTGCAGGAGAGTAGGGGCAAGTCTCAACCCTCGCCATTGGCCAACCCTGGGAGGCGCAGACCTTGTGGTGGAAGGGGATGGAGGGTGGTGTACCCCTTGGTGAGGTGCGGGGGTGTGAGTGTGGTGACACAGGGGGACGCCTCTGTTGTCAATCCCAGAAAGAGTTCTCCAAGTGGTAACAAACGAACGAGTGGCAATAAACGTTCAGGTCCGGACCTGTGTGTGAACGAGCGTGTATGGGTGGCCACCAAAAAACATCCAGTGGAAGTGTGTTGTGGAGTGATACCAGCTCATACCAAACATACACATACACAACCCGTTCCCCAGGTCAGAGCTTCGGAGATGTGTGTTGCCTCCAGAACATACGTTGCCAATACCAGCGGGCTCATTTCTCATCAACCTGACATGCAGGTGGTTGCTGGGGTGAACTCTGGGTCTGGGCATCCCCGCTGTAGGTGGTTCCCTGATGGGGAGCGGTCTTGAGGGTCTAGAGGCCCCTCATTAAGGGGAGGGTTGTATGAATGGGAAACCGAGGAGGAAAAACAAGACAACAACCTAAGTCTCAGAAAACCAGAGAAGTTGGTAACTATGCAGATTGCAGATCCCTGATCTTATCCGCACAACTAGCAGCAGTCGTGGAGCGTTCCTACGTTGGTCCTAGACGCCTCGTCACAACCAGAGAACTACATAAGCCTAAAGCAGGAAAAGAGGAAAACTAACTGCCCCAGAGCAGACCCCAAAGGAAAGACAGCCCCCCACATGTATTGACGGTGAAACAAGATGAAAATACAGACAAAGGCAGAAAAATAGGCTGAGCAAACGATGGGGCCTGGCTAACTAAAAAGGACAGAAAAGGAAAGACACTGTCTGCAATCTGCCATAAAAACCCTACAAAAATATTGTCCAACACTTCTGATAGCAAAATTAACCCTGAAGTCACTAGACTTCTAAACCTATATCAGCACTCTGAAATATTCTGAAACAGAGCAAAAAAGAGGCCAATCTAATAAGGGACAAAAAGCAGATTGGCAAATACTGATTAATAGGAGCGGAATATCAGCATAGCCCCAGCAGGGGCAGGCTGATTACACAACAAACTGAATTGACCAACAAGCGCAAGTGTGAACATTAGCAAAAAACAAACTTAACTTGAGAAGACTGGAAGAGAGCTGAAGTCCAGTCCAGTCCTGAGAAGCAGACTGAATCACCAGCACCCGGATAGGGCGTCGGCTGTCTTATATCCAGTCTGATACTCCAGAGATCCAATCGTTATCTTCCTCATCAGGTGGCAGATCACTACCACTTAAACCAACCGCACTACCTCCTGTCACCACCAGAGGGAGAACAGAAGGGGAACTCTCAACTGGTGGAGCAGAAAATGAGTTCATGACAGTACCGCCCCCCCTTGAGGAGGGGTCACCGAACCCTCATCCATGCCACCAGGCCGATCAGGATGGGCCCGGTGAAAAGCATGAACCAATTTATTGGCATGAATATCAGAGGCAGAGACCCAAGAATTATCCTCCTGGCCATAACCCTTCCATTTGACCAAATACTGGAGTCTCCGTCTAACCAAACGAGAATCCAATATTTTCTCTACCTCATATTCCACATTGCCTTTAACCAATACAGGATCAGGAGGTGCCGCCACAGGAACTACTGGCTCAACAAACCTCTTCAACAGTGACTTGTGAAATACGTTATGGATTTTGAACGTAACTGGAAGAGCCAGTCGAAAAGAAACGGTTAAGAATCTCCATAATCTTATAAAAAAATAAAAATAAATCTTTATTTTTATATAGCGCTAACATATTCCGCAGCGCACATTTTCATCACTGTCCCGGGTGGGGCTCACAATCTATATTCCCTATCAGTATGTCTTTGGAGTGTGGGAGGAAACCGGAGTGCCCGGAGGAAACCCACGCAAACACGGGGAGAACATACAAACTCCTTGCAGATGTTGTCCTTGGTGGGATTCGAACCCAGGACTCCAGCGCTGCGCAGCGCTAACCACTGAGCCACCGTGCTGCCCAATCTTATAAGGTCCAATAAATCTTGGCTTAAATTTTAGAGATGCAACCTTCATAGGAATATTCTTAGACGACAACCAAACCATATCACCCACTTTAAACCGGGGACCAATGGTCCTATGCCGGTTGGAAAAACGCTGGGCCTTTTCCTGAGAGAGTGACAACTCATCCACCACTTGGTCCCATATCTGCTGCATTCTCACAACCACAGTGTCCACACCTGGGCAGGACGAAGATTCCACTTGCCCTGAAGAGAATCGAGGATGAAACCCAAAATTACAGAAAAAGGGTGACATCAGAGTGGCAGAACTAGCTCTATTGTTCAACGCAAATTCGGTCAAGGGCAAAAATGAGACCCAATCATCTTGATCAGCAAATATAAAACATCTTAAATAAGACTCCAGTGTCTGGATTGTTCTCTCAGTCTGCCCATTGGTCTGGGGATGAAACGCGGAGGAGAAGGATAACTGAATTCCCAGATTGGAACAAAAGGCTTTCCAGAATCTGGAAACAAACTGGACCCCTCTATCGGACACAATGTTCTCAGGAATCCCGTGTAACCGAACCACCTGTTGTAAAAACAAGGGCACCAACTCAGCGGAAGATGGCAATTTTGGGAGTGGTACAAGATGGACCATCTTCGAAAATCTATCACAAATCACCCAGATAACAGTCATTCTCTGAGAGACAGGAAGATCAGAAAAAAAATCCATTGAGATATGGGTCCATGGCCTCTTGGGCACCGGCAGGGGCATCAGCAACCCACTAGAACGAGAACAGGGTTTAGATCGAGAATAAGTCCCACAGGACTGTATAAAATTCCTGACACCACGAGATAAGGCAGGCCACCAAAACGATCGACTCACCAAATCTCTGGTACCAAAAATACCCGGATGACCAGCCAATGCGGAGCAATGGACTTCAGACATCACTCTCTTTCTCCACTGTTCAGGAACATACAATCTTCCCATAGGGCAACGCTCAGGTTTATCCTCCTGAAATTCCTCCAGGGCGCGTCTCAAATCGGGCGAAATGGCAGAAATAACTACCCCCTCACCTAGGTATAGTAGTAGGCTCGGTCACATTAAGAGAATCAGCAAAGAAACTCCTAAAAAGGGCGTCTGCCTTAGCATTCTTAGTGCCCGGAAGAAAAGAGACCACAAAATTAAAATGCGTGAAAAACAAGGCCCATCTAGCCTGTATAGGATTCAAGCGTTTGGCCGACATCAGATTCTTATGATCGGTGAGGACCACATATTGATGTCTAGCTCCCTCCAACCAATGTCTCCACTCCTCAAATGCCTATTTCATGGCCAACAATTCCCGATTCCCCACGTCATAGTTGCGTTCAGATGGGGAAAACTTGCGAGAAAAGAAGGCACAGGGATTCATCTTGGAAGTCACAGGGTCTTTTTGGGACAACACAGCTCTTGCACCAATCTCAGATGCGTCCACCTCCACTTGAAATGGAAGTGAGACATCAGGTTGCCGTAAAACTGGAGCTGAAGTAAATCTCCGCTTAAGCTCCTGAAATGCTGAGACAGCCTCAAGAGACCAATTCAGCACATCAGCTCCCTTCTTGGTCAGATCAGTCAGTGGTTTGACAATACTAGAAAAATTACCTATAAATTTACGATAGAAATTAGAAAAACCCAAAAACTTCTGGAGAGCCTTCAAAGAAGTAGGCTGAACCCATTCATAAATGGCCTGTACCTTGGCCGGGTCCATTTCAATAGTCGATGGAGACAAGATAAATCCCAAAAATGAAATCCTCTGTACACCAAAGAGGCACTTCGATCCCCTTCCAAACATGGAATTCTCCCTCAAAATCCAGAACACAGTCTGGACATGTTCCACATGGGAATCCCAAACACTAGAAAAGATCAAAATATCATCCAGATAGATGATCAAAAACTTATCCACAAAGTCTCGGAAAATATCATTCATAAAGGATTGGAAGACAGAAGGGGCATTAGAGAGCCCAAAAGGCATCACCAGGTACTCAAAATGTCCCTCCGGAGTATTAAACGCCGTCTTCCATTCATCCCTGTGCTTGATGCGAATTAGATTATACGCCCCCCTGAGGTCAAGCTTAGTAAACCAGTAGGCACTCAACTCTGGAGAATAAATTAGACATCAGAGGTAACGGGTACTGATATTTAACCGTCATCTTGTTAAGGGAACGATCATCAATACACGGTCTTAGTGAACCATCTTTCTTGGCCACAAAAAAAAAACAGCGTCTATTGGTGACGAGGGTGGTCTAATATGACCCTTCTCCAACGACTCCTTAATATAGGATCGCATAGCATCATGTTCGGGTACAGATAAGTTGAAAAGCCGACCCTTGGGAAATTTACACCCAGGCATCAACTCAATTGCACAGTCATAACTCCTATGAGGAGGCAAAGACGCAGACTTAGGCTGGAGTCACACACAACCATAAAAAAATCGGTCCCATTTTAACGGTACGAAATCGCACAAAGAATTCTTGGCCAGATATCCGTCTGTCATCCCATTTTCCGGCAAGGAACCAATTTTAATCGCATCTAAGCATCAAATTGACATCCAATGCCTGATGCCCTATCCTGTAGACCTGGAGAAGTTGTGCGATTTAATCGCAAGTCACACGTTTGGTGCGTTTTCCATGCGTTTTTTTATCGCATCCATAGACTTGCATTGGGGAATCCGATCCGAAAATCGGTGACAATCGCAGCATGCTGCGATTGTCTCGGTCCGAGGATCGGATGAGATAAAAAAAATCGCATGATGTGAGCTGCCCCATAGAATAACATGGGTTCGAATGCAATGCGATTTTTTATCGCATTGCATTCGACCGTTTTAATCGCTAGTGTGACCCCGGCCTTACTCTCACTAAAAACATCAGAGAAATCAGCCAGATAATCAGGAATATCATGAGACTGAGGAGAGGTTGAGAAAACAGGAGCGTCCCTAAGAACACACTGACAACCCCAACTCACCACAGACACAGATTCCCAATCCAAAACTGGGTTATGAGTTTGCAACCAGGGGAACCCCAGAACAATAGTATCATGCAAGTTATGCAGCACCAAAAATTTACAATTTTCTTGGTGGTCTGGGGCAACTCGGGTATATGGGCACGGGACTATGGGATGGTGGATATGTATATGGGAACAGGACTATGGGATGGAGGATGTGTGATGGGTATATGGGCACTGGACTATGGGATGGAGGATATGTATGATGGGTATATGGCCATGGGACTATGGGATGGAGAATATGTATGATGGGTATATGGGCATGGGACTATGGGATGGAGAATATGTATGATGGGTATATGGGCATGGGACTATGGGATGGAGGATATGTATGATGGGTATATGGGCACGGGACTATGGGATGGAGGATATGTATGATGGGTATATGGGCACTCGACTATGGGATGGAGGATAATTATAATTTGCTATAACTAACCACAGTTAGTTACTATGCCCGGGCAGCGCCGGGCTCTTCAGCTAGTACAGTCTATACATACATCTCCATATGTGTGTATATCCTCCATCCCATAGTCCAGTGCCCATATACCCATCACACATCCTCCATCCCATAGTCAACCATTATGACATCATAATGAGCGGTGGCAGGGTTTGCAACCTATGATATCAGCGTCGCCATGGCAACCATTGTGACATCATAATGAGGGGCGGGGCTTGATACGCACACACTGTTACCCCAGTTTGCAGATAGGGGCATTATGATATCATAATGAGGGGCGGGGCTTGACGGCACACACTTTTTCCACAGTATGTAGATAGGGGCAAAATTGTTTGGTGAATTGGAGCGCGCGGGGTTAAAACTTCGCCTCACAACATAGCTTAGGACGCTCTCGGGGTCCAGACATGTGACTGTGCCAAATTTTGTGGCTGTGGCTGTAGCTGTGACGGTGCGGATGCCTATCCCGGACATACACACACACACACACACACATACATACATACTTTGAGCTTTATATATTAGATATAGTATGGAGACGTATGTTTATACTGTATATAGTATGGAGATGTGTGTATATAGTATGGAGATGTGTGTATATAGTATGGAGATGTGTGTATATAGTATGGAGATGTACGTATATACCGTGCATAGTATGGAGATGTACGTATATACCGTGCATAGTATGGAGATGTACGTATATACCGTGCATAGTATGGAGATGTACGTATATACCGTGCATAGTATGGAGATGTACGTATATACCGTGCATAGTATGGAGATGTACGTATATACCGTGCATAGTATGGAGATGTACGTATATACCGTGCATAGTATGGAGATGTACGTATATACCATGGTACTGTATATAGTATGGAGATGTACGTATATACTATGGTACTGTATATAGTATGGAGATGTACGTATATACTATGGTACTGTATATAGTATGGAGACGTGTGTGTATATACTGCGTATAGTATGGAGACGTGTGTATATACTGCGTATAGTATGGAGACGTGTGTATATACTGCGTATAGTATGGAGACGTGTGTATATACTGCGTATAGTATGGAGTCGTGTGTATATGCTATATATAGTATGGAGATGTGTGTATATGCTATATATAGTATGTGTGTCAGCTTACGCTGAGTCGTTCTTCTTTGAATGAGTGGACCCTCTGGGCCGTGGCACCCACCCACCTAGGGCGAGCTGACCTAGTGAGAACCACCCCCTATACAGGGAGTGTCAGGGGCAAGACCAAGGGGGTGAGCCACCACGGCTGCTGGACCAGACAGCTGGCTCAGGGAAACAAGACAAGGCAAGACAAGTCATTACTTCAAAGGAACTTCATTAAGGAAGGCTTCAGGTACAACAGGTGCAAAACGTGAACACAGAACATAAGACAAGAAGCGTGCAAGAGCACGCCGAGGTCCAAGACTTGTGGAACTCTTCAGGGTGCAACAGCAAACGTGAACACACAGTTCATGAAACAGGGTGCGTGCAATGGCACGCCGAGGTCCAGGCATGGAACGTGCAGATGGTACATGGACATTGGACTCCGGACAACAGTCCACGATCAACCAGGGCATCAGGGTCTGTAGCTCAGAGGGTGATCGGCAGGATCCAGACATCAGAAGTTAGCCAGGGTTCCATGCAAGGAAACAAGAGAGTTAGTGACATGGTGCGTGTCAACGGACTCGCCAGGATCAGGTTCACAGGACAGAGACCTGCGCATGCCAAGGGGCATGCCAGGAACGGGTCAGGTTCACAGGACGGTGGCCTGCGCATGCCAGGGACGGGTCAGGTTCAATGGCATCGGAATCCGGGGTGCTGGCATCGACCGACAGGGTCCCGGAATCAGGCTACAGACATCAGCTCCAGACATCAGGCCGCAGTCATCTAGGTCCGGACCTCTGGCAGCGGTCGGCAAATTACGGAATCCGGCAGGCAAACTAGGGTTCAGAGCAGAGTAAAAGAGACAAAGACTTCGTGCAAGAGTAGCACGAAAAGGCACAGTGCGAGAACCAGAGTGAGCGCAAGGGAGCACAGAGACCACAGTTGGGAGCAACGGCAGGTGGTACTGACGATGGCAGTTGCAAGCGGGCACGACTAGAGGCGGCACCGCTGCGGGGCCACGCAGCCAGACCACTATAACACTGGACGGGGCACGACTGGGGCACACAGGCGAGCATGGCTAGAGGCAGCACGGCTGAGGCACACCAGGTAGGCACAGGCGACCAGGCACGTGGGCACGGAGCCACAAGGCAGGGCTAGGCAAAGACACAGGACAGAGACGCGTACAGCCAGTACGGCAACGCCTAGTGCGAAATGTGCAAGAGCGCACGAAACATCAGGGACAATACAAAGAACGAGGCAGAGACCTGCGCATGCAAAAAGCATGCCAGGGACAGGCGAGGCAGAGTCCTGCGCGTGCAGAGAGGCACGCCAGGGACAGGCGAGGCAGAGTCCTGCGCGTGCAGAGAGGCACGCCAGGGACAGGCGAGGCAGAGTCCTGCGCGTGCAGAGAGGCACGCCAGGGACAGGCAAGGCAGAGTCCTGCGCGTGCAGAGAGGCACGCCAGGGACAGGCAAGGCAGAGTCCTGCGCGTGCAGAGAGGCACGCCAGGGACAGGCAAGGCAGAGTCCTGCGCGTGCAGAGAGGCACGCCAGGGAGAGGTTCAGAGCGGAGGCCTGCACGTGTAGAGACACACCAGGGAGAGGTTCAGAGCGGAGGCCTGCACGTGTGAGGAGACACGTCAGGGACATGGTACAGAGCGGAGGCCTGCACGTGTGAGGAGACACGTCAGGGACATGGTACAGAGCGGAGGCCTGCACGTGTGAGGAGACACGTCAGGGACATGGTACAGAGCGGAGGCCTGCACGTGTGAGGAGACACGTCAGGGACATGGTACAGAGCTGAGGCCTGCACGTGTGAGGAGACACGTCAGGGACAGAGACAGAGGCAGGGTACCTGAAGCCACAAAGCAGAGCAAGACATGACACGAGGACAGAAACAAAGAACAGAATCAGAGCAAACAAGCAAAAGCAGAGCAGGGACAGAACAAGGCACGAGAGAAAACACAAGACAAGAGATGGAATACGAGCACGGAGCGTGTGCAGAGATGCACGACAGAGCAGCGTGCAAGGGCACAGAATAGAGGGAGCGCCCAACAGACCAAGTAGCCATGCAGGGACACCACACAATACTCAGGCCCTGAGCATAGGAAGGGGCGGCCTGATATAGGGCATAGCACCTCCTCTTCCAGGTCAGGACCAGGGGAGCACTTCCGGGTTCAGATCCACAGGATAACAGAGCACAGTCACATGATCAGAGTTCCAGACATGACGAGATGATTGCAGAACCAGACAGTGCAGGATCCAGGCAGGGACACATGAACAGGGATTCTAGACATGACGAGAAGATCACAGAAGGCAGAGCAGAAACGCAGGCATCCTGCAGCTCAGACATGAGGTGAGTGTGTGCGCACTGCTCAAGGGAACATGCAGGACAGCAGACAAGATATGCGCATGCACATCGCTCCAGGAGTTCTTGAGACAAAACAGACATGGCAGACATGGCGGACATGACAGTATGGAGATGTGTGTATATACTGTGTATAGTATGGAGATGTATGTATATACTGTGTATAGTATGGAGATGTGTGTATATACTGTGTATAGTAAGGAGATGTATGTATAACCGGACTCAAGTTAGTCTGCAGTTAGCTATTAGTTATTAGTTAACCGGACTCAAGTTAGTCTGCAGTTAGCTATTAGTTATTAGTTAGCTATTCGATTTTCGATTTTCATATATGATGATTCATGTATGATGAATTATTCATAGAGTGGAAGGGTAAAATTTTGTTCAGGACTGTGAAATGTTTATTTTGACTACTTGAGGCCCTGGGTTATTCACGTAAATCACTTATTTATGTCGCACAACCTACTCAATCGTACATAAGTTCAATTTGAAAAGAGGTACCCTGGACCACTAGTACTCAAAATGACCAGCTCCATGTCCTGAATAATGTTTGCCAAAAAAATGATCAACTCTATGTGTAGTTCAGAAGTTATTCACGTAAATCGCTAATGTCGCGAATAAACAAACGCACTCAATCGTACATAAGATTAATTTGAAAAGAGGTACCCTGGACCACTAGTACTCAAAATGACCAGCTCAATGTCCTGAATAATGTTTGCCAAAAAAATGATCAACTCTGTGTAGTTCAGAAGTTATTCACGTAAATCGCTAATGTCGCGAATAAACAAACGCACTCAATCGTACATAAGATTATTTTGAAAAGAGGTACCCTGGACCACTAGTACTCAAAATGACCAGCTCAATGACCTGAATAATGTTTGCCAAAAAAATGATCAACTCTATGTGTAGTTCAGAAGTTATTCACGTAAATCGCTAATGTCGCGAATAAACAAACGCACTCAATCGTACATAAGATTAATTTGAAAAGAGGTACCCTGGACCACTAGTACTCAAAATGACCAGCTCAATGTCCTGAATAATGTTTGCCAAAAAAATTATCAACTCTATGTGTAGTTCAGAAGTTATTCACGTAAATCGCTAATGTCGCGAATAAACAAACGCACTTAATCGTACATAAGTACAATTTGAAAAGAGGTACCCTGGACCACTAGTACTCAAAATGACCAGCTCAATGTCCTGAATAATGTTTGCCAAAAAAATGATCAACTCTATGTGTAGTTCAGAAGTTATTCACGTAAATCGCTAATGTCGCGAATAAACAAACGCACTGAATCGTACATAAGATTAATTTGAAAAGAGGTACCCTGGACCACTAGTACTCAAAATGACCAGCTCAATGACCTGAATAATGTTTGCCAAAAAAATGATCAACTCTATGTGTAGTTCAGAAGTTATTCACGTAAATCGCTAATGTCGCGAATAAACAAATGCACTCAATCGTACATAAGATTAATTTGAAAAGAGGTACCCTGGACCACTAGTACTCAAAATGACCAGCTCAATGTCCTGAATAATGTTTGCCAAAAAAATGATCAACTCTATGTGTAGTTCAGAAGTTATTCACGTAAATCGCTAATGTCGCGAATAAACAAATGCACTCAATCGTACATAAGATTAATTTGAAAAGAGGTACCCTGGACCACTAGTACTCAAAATGACCAGCTCAATGACCTGAATAATGTTTGCCAAAAAAATGATCAACTCTATGTGTAGTTCAGAAGTTATTCACGTAAATCGCTAATGTCGCGAATAAACAAACGCACTCAATCGTACATAAGATTAATTTGAAAAGAGGTACCCTGGACCACTAGTACTCAAAATGACCAGCTCAATGACCTGAATAATGTTTGCCAAAAAAATGATCAACTCTGTGTAGTTCAGAAGTTATTCACGTAAATCGCTAATGTCGCGAATAAACAAACGCACTCAATCGTACATAAGATTATTTTGAAAAGAGGTACCCTGGACCACTAGTACTCAAAATGACCAGCTCAATGACCTGAATAATGTTTGCCAAAAAAATGATCAACTCTATGTGTAGTTCAGAAGTTATTCACGTAAATCGCTAATGTCGCGAATAAACAAACGCACTCAATCGTACATAAGATTAATTTGAAAAGAGGTACCCTGGACCACTAGTACTCAAAATGACCAGCTCAATGTCCTGAATAATGTTTGCCAAAAAAATTATCAACTCTATGTGTAGTTCAGAAGTTATTCACGTAAATCGCTAATGTCGCGAATAAACAAACGCACTTAATCGTACATAAGTACAATTTGAAAAGAGGTACCCTGGACCACTAGTACTCAAAATGACCAGCTCAATGTCCTGAATAATGTTTGCCAAAAAAATGATCAACTCTATGTGTAGTTCAGAAGTTATTCACGTAAATCGCTAATGTCGCGAATAAACAAACGCACTGAATCGTACATAAGATTAATTTGAAAAGCGGTACCCTGGACCACTAGTACTCAAAATGACCAGCTCAATGACCTGAATAATGTTTGCCAAAAAAATGATCAACTCTATGTGTAGTTCAGAAGTTATTCACGTAAATCGCTAATGTCGCGAATAAACAAATGCACTCAATCGTACATAAGATTAATTTGAAAAGAGGTACCCTGGACCACTAGTACTCAAAATGACCAGCTCAATGTCCTGAATAATGTTTGCCAAAAAAATGATCAACTCTATGTGTAGTTCAGAAGTTATTCACATAAATCGCTAATGTCGCGAATAAACAAATGCACTCAATCGTACATAAGATTAATTTGAAAAGAGGTACCCTGGACCACTAGTACTCAAAATGACCAGCTCAATGACCTGAATAATGTTTGCCAAAAAAATGATCAACTCTATGTGTAGTTCAGAAGTTATTCACGTAAATCGCTAATGTCGCGAATAAACAAATGCACTCAATCGTACATAAGATTAATTTGAAAAGAGGTACCCTGGACCACTAGTACTCAAAATGACCAGCTCAATGACCTGAATAATGTTTGCCAAAAAAATGATCAACTCTATGTGTAGTTCAGAAGTTATTCACGTAAATCGCTAATGTCGCGAATAAGCAAACGCACTCAATCGTACATAAGATTAATTTGAAAAGAGGTACCCTGGACCACTAGTACTCAAAATGACCAGCTCAATGTCCTGAATAATGTTTGCCAAAAAACTGATCAACTCTATGTGTAGTTCAGAAGTTATTCATGTAAATCGCTTATGTCGCGAATAATCAAACGCACTCAATCTAACCAATTTTGCCCAAAAAATTCACAACTCTATGTGTAGTTGAAGATTTATACAAAATATGCTAACTCCACATGTGAAACATTTTATAGGTACCTCACTGTTTGCTATCACAACTTACTTGAAGTTTCAATAAGGGCTTAACCCACTAATCTATGTTTAATTCAAGAGTTGTTGAACAGATGCTAAGTTTGTGTGTGAAATTACACGTAATAAAGTTTTATGTCATCAAATTATTTATATGTAATTGTAACGTCATTATTAACCTTTTTTTTAACTTTACATAGTGGTTCTTGTGTAGACACGGAGGTCAGTGGGTGCTCTCGTCCGCTTGCCCAGCCGCCTTTACAAAGACAGCATGGACCATGACTCATCCCAACTGAACGCCCGACCTCCTTAACAGTGGGTGGCACACTACTCAGACAACACAGGGTGAGTGAATCACAATATTAGGACTTTCTTGGATCCCCAAACAATTAATGGCATATATCACACAACCAGCAAAACACAAAATGTAACAGCAAACAGTTTTTCACCCTTCCACTGGCTCACCAGGGATTATAATATCCATTCCTCAGAGCTTCCAGGGCTACTTACTCCAAGCCAGCAGCACCCCGCTTTTGGTGTGCACCCACCGAGAAAGGAATAATGCCAGATTTAGGAAACTGACTGACTACCGCAAATTCTGTAGTCAGGTGACTGGATTGTCCCAAGCTGGATACCATCCTTATGTAGTCATTGATATCTCAGCCGAATCCTTGCATTCGATGCTGAAGTCCATGTAGTCTTATAATCCATGTGGGGTTATGGCCTGCCAGTCGGATCCGCAGATCCAAAATTGGTACCATGCAGCAAGAGAGACTTGGTCACTGGACAGTCCTCCTTCTATACCCCTGAGCTCTCAATTCAGACCCTTGAGGCTTCATGATTGGCGGAATAAGAGTGTGCTAGATTGGCTAGATTCCAAGCCACATACATAATATCCATAGTAGTAGAGTTGAGCGAAACGGGTCGAAAAATTTCAAAAGTCGCCGACTTTTGGTAAAGTCGGGTTTCATGAAACGAAACCCAACCCTAGGGTGAGGTCGGCCACGAGCTCGGCGACTTTAGCGCCAAAGTCGCGTTTCAAAAGTTTGTTTTCCGCCCTTTTTCAGCCAATCAGGATCCACGGACACTGTGGGCAACGTGATGACATAGGCAGGGGTCACCACCATCTTTGAGAAGGGCATGCAAGTGATTGGCTTGCTTTGGGGGGCGTCACAGGGGGTATAAAAGGGCGTGCACGCCGACCGCCATCTTACTCATGATGATCTCAGAATAGGGAGAGCTGCTGCTGCTGCTGATTCTGTAGGGAGAGCGTTAGGCAGGGAAGAAGACACCAAAAACTGCTTCTGCTGCTAGCGATTTTGCCTGTACAACACACTGTGTGTGCAGTGCAAGTGGAGGCTATATTTTGCTGGATCAGCTGTGTTGGTTGTTAGGCTGCCTTATAAGGCTACTTTCACACATCAGGCTTTCGGCGTTAGGCGCGATCCGGCGTCATGCCGGATCCGGCAAATGTTTTGTAAAACCTGATGTGCCGGATCCGGTTTTCTGCCGGATCCGTCTTGTTCTTGACAGACAAAACCGGATCCGTCTCATCCGGTTCATCCGTTTTTCTATCCGTTTTTCGACGGATTACGCCGGATACTGTTTTTAAAATTGACCCTTGTGGCCTTCCGAACGGGATTGGCTACTGGAAAACTATATATAGCATGTTCCTACAGCCCTTCTTTGACAGGTTGTAGAGAAGAAAGTGCAGGTTGGAGAGAAGAGCAAGTTACTGGCGAAGATGGATGTTGTCATTGAAAATATTACCACTAGAAGTTCTGTGACGGTTTCAGTAATGAGGGACAATTTTGCACTATACTTTATGTCACCTCAAGGCAGAGTACACTGGCAGGATGACAGAGTGTGAAAGATTTGTGCCCTAACCAAACTTGTGTACCTTCTGGACCAACAGTATATACCTTTGCCAACCAAAGTTGGCTATCTTGTCATGGTCTTACTATTTTTAGCTTTAGGCCACAGGTGTGTACCTGGTTGTGTTTTATGCAAAGTATTTCACCTTTTAACAAAAGTTGTGTACATTGTTAGGAAATCACCAACAATAAACACAACTTTTCAGGTGAAATACTTTGCTTCAAACACAACCAGGAACACAACTGTGGCAAAAAGCTAAAATTTACCCACAGTTATATACCTGGTTTTGAATACCTTTTTACCTTTGAAATACCCTGTATTTAACCTTTTTTTTAAACATAGTTCGCCGCAGAAAGAAATGACAGACAACCATTGTGAAACGATAATTTAACTTTTATTTAAATTTTTTTTTTTTTTTGGAAAATGTTTTTAAAGTGCAAAAAACTTTTTTAATAAAGGTTTTAAACCCAATGGGCATTTTTATTAAAAAACACACATTACAAATCTGTGTAGTGTGGGGTGGAAATACTGCTGGAGGGGCTGCGGGACACTTCGACACTGGGTGTGTGGAGAGAGGACTGGGATCGTGGTGGGGAAGGAACAGTTAGAGGTGAAGGTGTGGAAAAAGCTACAGAATGGGTGGACATGTGGGAGGCAGAAGAGGTGGTGGGCGGTGGAGTGGAGGGTTGGGCAGGGACTGTAGGAGCAGATGATGTTGATGGAAAGTTGTATTGTGAAGGAGTTTGGTACGGGGAAGGAGTTTGGTACGGGGAAGGAGTTTGGTACGGGGCAGGTTGCTGGAAGTGGGGAGATGTCTGGTACTGGGGAGGTTGCTGGTACTGGTGAGGTTGCTGGTATGTAATAGGAGGGGGAGGATGGAAAGTGGCTGGAGGGGGTGCAGATGTAATAGGAGGGGGAGGATGGAAAGTGGCTGGAGGGGGTACAGATGTAATAGGAGGGGGAGGATGGAAAGTGGCTGGAGGGGGTGCAGGTGGAGGAACTACAGTGGTGGGAGGTGGAGGTTGGGAGGTAACCTGCTGTAGAGCACCGTGGCACGAATGCATTACATGCATCTGCTGGGTAGGAGATAGTGTTGCCATGCGCTCCACAACAGACCTGAAAAAGGTGTGGTTTGGCGAAGATCTTGCTTCTGAATGCATGGTTTGCAGAAGTGTCTTCACCTCCAGAATGCTGGAGTTGATCTGCTGAAAGCCTGCGGAGATTTGCTCTGACAAGACTTTTAGACAGTTCTGGAAAGATGCATTCAGATGCAAGAACTCTTGCGCATAACTCTTTTCCTGACCCCTCTGCCGCTGCCGCCCAGTACCCGCAGGTGTACTAGAGGTGGCAGGGGCAGAAGGGTGGGGTAAAGGGAAAGCGATCTCCTCACCAGCAGCTTCATGTAATGTAGGCGGCCACGATGCTCCTGTGCTGGTGGATGGGACAGATGGGTCGAATGTGTGGGAAGGCTGGGAAGGTGCAGATGTACCGGGGCGGTCGAAGTGTCCCTCGGTGCCGGTCTCCTCAGGGATCGCCTCAGAAGGGTCCAATCGTGCAGGCTCCCGAGTGCTGCTCACAGTGCTGTGGAATAAAGAGAAAAAAAAACAATTAAAATACTGACATGGTATGGCCCTGGCTGAAAAAAAAAAGTTACATCTAACATTTTTTTTCACATGTGGTGTGTAATATTTACCTTCTGGTGAGCATTGTTTCCCGGAGGAACGACAGGGCTTGTGCGTACTTGTACTTGCTCCTGCGTCCTCCAGATCCACTCGGGGCCCGCATCTCTTTATTGAACTCCTTCTTGAAACGATTCCTCACAGACCGCCACCGATTCACAATTCTGTTCCCTGAAACGAGAAAGGAGTGGTTAGTATACAACATCAGTGTTTCACAAACTCCAGTCCTCATGGTCCCCAGGGGTCATGTTTTCAGGATTTCCATAGTAAATAGAAATCCTGATCACATGATCCGTGGGGACCACGAGGACTGGAGTTCGGGAAACACTGGTTTACATCAAGCAACCGGTACTGTATATACTTACGATCTTTAATCTGGGCCCGAACATCGAGGTCCTCCCAGCGGCCCACAAGGAGCGAACAGATTTCCTCCCAGAGTCGTCGGGTAACGATAAGGTCAGCGTGGCGGCGGTCAGCCATATTCCAGAGCGGCTCCCTTTCTCTGACGAGATCGATGAGGTGGTCCACATCGAGTCCTCCATCCTCACCGTCAGAGTCGGGAGCACGCTGTGAAGGCTGTTAAAGAAAAAGACAAAAATAACATAATTAGCCTCCACAAAAGAAATGAAATTAAAAGTGCAAAAAAACAAAGCAAAAATATTTATACTTACACGCTGGTGACCGCCGCGTTGCTGTCGCCGACGACCCTGGGAGGCACTGCGAGGACCTCTTGGCCGAGCACCAGATTGGGAAGACTAGAGAAGAAAAC
Organism: Dendrobates tinctorius; assembly: GCF_039654945.1. Classification (NCBI taxonomy): domain Eukaryota; kingdom Metazoa; phylum Chordata; class Amphibia; order Anura; family Dendrobatidae; genus Dendrobates; species Dendrobates tinctorius. Next base: position 30,354,120 of record NW_027361689.1, read on the forward strand.
AAAAAATGTTATGTCTTTGGATGTAGGCATTTGTTTGCTGTGTGTGGTCTGCAGAACATTGTTTTCTATGTGTTGTGTGTAGTGTGATGTTGTGTTTCTGCGCTTGATGCAAAAAACTTACCAATTGTGAGCCCACTCCAGGTGTCTGTCCACCCCTTCCTTCTTCTTCTGGGAGCTCCTCTTCATCTTGTGATTCCTGTTTTGAAATAAAAGGCAATGAATAGACATATATTACAGAGATGATGGATTTTGGAAATAAAAACTTACCGTCAAACGCTGACGATGCGAGGGAGGGCTCCCAGAAGAAGATGTGCTGTCCTGTTGATGGCCAGACTCCATGGCAGTGGGTATTGCTGCTGCTGTTGCTGCTGCCAGTGATGCCATTTCTGCTGCTGCTGCTGCTGCATCTCTTGGGCGGCTGTTGAATAAAGAGAAACAAAGGGCCAATGAATATCTTGATATTCCATGGCCCTAGTTTGGAGGAATGGGGGATTTGATAATTACCGTCTCTCATCTGCTGCTGGACTCCCCTCCTCAGCATGTTCCATTTGCTGCTCCATTTGGGGTGGTGGTGGTGCTGATGGTGCTGCAGTGGTCTCCTGCCTTCTCCTGCTGCGCTTGGTTGCTTTCTTGGGTGGCATGTTGGGTGTGGCGGTGGTTCCCACTGTCTTGCTTTTATATATGTCTTGTGGGCAGAGCTACTGAGCATGCTCAGACCAAAAAAACCGGATCCGGCCACCGGATCCGGCTTTCGCCGGATCAGGCGCATTGCGGCGCTCATAGGCTTTCATTGTGTGAAAAAGCTGGACACGCCGGATCCGGCGGGTCCGGCTTTTTCGCCGGAGACAAAAAACGTTACAGTAGCCGTTTTTTCCAGACGCCGGATCGCGACACATTGCCGGATCCGGCGAAAACCGGATGAAACGCATGGCCATCCGGCGCGATCCGGCGCAAATGCAAGTCAATGGGGGGGAACCGGATCCGGCATTGCATTTCGCCGGATCCGGTTTCTGTCAAAAGCGCCGGATCACGCCTGACGGCGAAAACCTGATGTGTGAAAGAGGCCTAAGGCTTCCTGATAGCTGCATTGCTGTTTTCCCACTGCTCTGCAAACTGCTTTTTTAAAAGCAATCCAAATTTTTTTTTCTTGTCCTGGTGAGGTACTGAGCGTGCATTTTTTCACACCATACAGCGGTGTACGCTCCTCACACAGTACCGTGTAATGGCTGTTATCACGGCCACAGTGAAGCTATCTGTGTGTGACTCTGTAAGAATAAGTCGAGGACATGTTCCGTTCTTACAGACCTCCACCTTCTAGTTTTGTCTGGTTTTCAAACAGTTAAGTATATTTGCTGTTTGATCACATTCAAAACTATAAAGAGACAGCGTGTGTCAGTCCGTATACTTAAAAAACACGGAGCTTGACAATTTTACGGACACCGGACAGCGGTGTACGTGCACGCTCCTCTCAGTACCGTGTAACGGCTGTTATCACGGCCACAGTGAAGCTATCTGTGTGTGACTCTGTAAGAATAAGTCGAGGACATGTTCCGTTCTTACAGACCTACACTCTAGGGAGATTCCTATTCTGCCCAATTCTATATACACCTTGTAGTTTGTCATACACTAGCCAATTTCTGCCTGTGACATAGCGGTGTGATATTCACTGGGCCTCACACAATCCAACAGTGTCCACAAGTGTGTTCAGAAATTCTACATCTCCCCTGTCCTATAGTGACATTTTTCACACCTACGACATTGAGCCTGTGACATAGCGGTGTGATATTCACTGGGCCTCACACAATCCAACAGTGTCCACAAGTGTGTTCAGAAATTCTACATCTCCCCTGTCCTATAGTGACATTTTTCACACCTGCGACATTGAGCCTGTGACATAGCGGTGTGATATTCACTGGGCCTCACACAATCCAACAGTGTCCACAAGTGTGTTCAGAAATTCTACATCTCCCCTATCCTATATACACCTTGTACCATGTTTTACATTACTATATAGTTTGTGGGATTTTGTGTACATTTTTACCAAAAATGAGGAAGGCTGGTGGAAGAGGCCGTGGAATTGGGCGGGGGGGGGGGTGCCAGCTGGTAATGATGGTGTTGGTGGTGGATCTGATGGTAGTGGCAAAAGCAAAATAGGACCGAATGCAGGAGGTGTTGAACCTGCGTCATCGTCTGGCTCCACAAGGCCTCGAAGGCTTAGTTTTCTAGGAGTTGGAATACCGCTTTTAAAGCCAGAGCTTCAGGAAAAAGTTTTGGCTTACATTGCTGACTCATCCTCCAGCTCTATCGCCTCCTCTTCTGAAGTTGTAAAAAATAAAAGCACTGAGTCATCATTGGAGGCTCATGTTCATGAACCACACCTTTCCTTGTGTCCTTCACCCCAACCAAGATTGAAGGATGACGCAGGCCATACAACTGATTACTCCATGGAGCTGTTTTCACATACCATGCCTGGGTTATCAAGTGAAATGGTGAATTACCCAGGCCAAGATGAATCTGACATGGAGTGCACTGATGCACAGCCACTGATAGAGGATTCTGCTGGTACATTCACTCAGAGCACTACATTGTCCTCGCAGTGTAATGAGCCAGATTCTGACCCTGATGAGACTCAGGTGCCCCTTCCCGCATACTATACCACCATACACGGTGACAGAGGAAGGTGCACATGACATTGAAGAGGAGGTGATGGATGATCCAGTTGTTGACCCAGATTGGCATGCATTGGGGGATGAGGGTGCTGCTTCCAATAGCTCAGATGAGCAGGAGGAGCATCCACAGCAGACATCGACATCGCAACAGCTGTTATCTGGCAGGCCCGGAGCACTCCAAAGACAGGTTCCAAAAATCAAAAGAGTTGCTGGACAGCTTGTCCAGACGGTCAAAATAGCACAGCGTGCTAGGCCGCAAAATGTTTTCCAAAGTAGGAAGAGTGCAGTGTGGCACTTTTTTTGAACAAAATCCTCATGATCAGGCCAAGGTTATCTGTAAGAAGTGCGCAAAGACCTTTAGCTGAGGGAAAAATCTGAAAAATTTGAATACCAGTTGCATGCTTAGACATTTAACCAGCATGCACTTGCAAGCGTGGACTCAACACCAAACCTCAAGTACCACATGTGCAACTGATCACAAAGAAGGTAGTCAGCAACGCTACATTGTTTCCTCCACTGTAAGCACATTGGTTAGCACAGCAGCAAATGTTGAGGTGTCGTTGCAAGGCCAAAGCAGTCAGGGAATCCCACTGTTATATCAACGAAAGACTGAATCTAGGCCATCAGAAACAACACCAACTCCATCACCATCATCAACCCTCTCTCAGTCCGCCCTGTCCACCGCTAGTTCCACCATATGCAGCTCTCAAGTCCAGCACACCCTCCCAGAGACTATGAGTAGGTCAAGAAAGTACTCAGTCTCTCATCCGCGTACACTGGGTTTGAACGCCCACATTGCCAAACTAATCTCGTTAGAGATGATGCCCTATCGGTTGGTGGAAAGCGCAGCTTTTCGCAAACTCATGGCCTATGCAGTACCACGCTATGACCTACCCAGTCGCCACTTCTTCTCTCGCAAAGCCATCCCAGCCCTCCACCATCATGTGAAAGACCGCATTGTCCATGCACTCAAGCAGTCAGTGAGTGGAAAGGTGCACCTCACAACAGATGCATGGTCCAGTCGGCATGGCCAGGGCCGTTACGTGTCCATCACTGCGCACTGGGTTAATGTGGTGGATGCAGGGTCCACAGGGGACAGCGGTGGTGGGACAGTGCTGCCTAGCCCACGGTATAGGAAACAGTTGGCTGTAGGCGTTCGACCCTCCTCCTCCTCCTCCAGAAGCGAAAGCTCGTCCACAGAGCGCAGTCGTACGAGCACTCCATCTGCAGCTGCCACTGTTGCACACAAGGTGTCCCCCTATCGAGCAGCTAGTGGAAAGCGTCAGCAGGCTTTGTTGCAGATGATGTGTTTGGGCGACAGACACACTGCGGAGGTGCTGGCCGAGTACTTTCAGCGACAAACTGAGTCATGGCTGGGCAGTGTACATCTTGAGGCAGGCAAGGTAGTTAGTGATAACGGCCGTAATTTTGTGGCAGCCATAGCCCTTTCAAAACTCAGCCACATACCTTGCTTGGCTCACACCTTGAACCTGGTGGTGCAGTGCTTCCTCAACAATTATCCGGAGTTAACAGCCCTGCTCCAGAAGGTGCGAAGACTGTGCTCGCACATCCGCCGGTCGCCTGTACACTCCATTTGTATGCAGAAGCTCCACCTTCCCAACCACCGCCTCATTATTGACATTGCAACAAGGTGGAACTCCACCCTGCACATGGTTTAGCGGCTGTGCGAACAGAGGCAGGCCATAATGCATTTGTGGGAGGATACACGGCCAGGCCCTTTGAGAGCAGACATGGAGTTGACAGGTGTGCAGTTGTCGAAGCTGAAAGACCTCTGTAAAGTCCTTCAGTGTTTTGAGGAATGCACACGGCTGGTAAGCGCAGACGACGCCATCCTAAGCATGAGCATCCCACTTATGTGTCTGCTCATGCAAACTTTGATGCACCTTAAGGAGCAGGCGTCTGCAGCCAATGTTGACGAGGAGGAGGGAATCCTTGATGACATTCAGCCATTGTCTGCTCAGGGACCTCTCCTGGACCAGGTGGAGGAAGAAGAGGAGGAGGAGGAGGATGATGATGGGGATGATTACTTAGAGGAGGAGGATGCATCTCGTGGGGCAAGTGAAAATGTTGGCGTGGCAAGGTCTGGTACAGGGTTTGTGCGTAACTGGAGGGATGTGGATTTGCTAGAAAGTGCTCCTCCAACCAGCACTCGCAGTGCATCATTGACACCGGGAACATTGGCCCACATGTAAGATTATGCCTTGCAGATCCTAAAAAGGGACCCCCCCATTGCAAAAATGATGAGCGATGACGACTACTGGTTTGCCAGCATCCTGGATCCATGCTATAAAGGCAAATTACAAAACATCATGCCACACGAGAACCTTGACCTAATATTGGCTAATAAACAAGCAACTCTGGTAAACCGGTTGGTTGAGGCATTCCCAGCACACAGCAGCGGTGATGGTTCTCACACGAGCCGTACGGGCCGGGGGCAGCTTGGCAGAGGTGTTCGTGGTGCACACAGCAGAAGTGGCGTTGGAGACAGGGGTTTCATGACAATGTTGTGGACTGATTTTTCAAGTACCGCTCACATAACTGGTAATACTGCATCGAAGGAAAGTGACAGGAGACAACAGTTGTCAACTATGGTTAAAAACTACTTTTCCTCCCGCACAGGTCATTCCCCTTTGACTATTGGGCCGCTAAACTGGACACCTGGCCTGAATTGGCACAATATGCCTTACAGGAGGTCGCTTGCCCAGCTGCAAGTGTGCTATCGGAAAGAGTCTTCAGTACAGCTGGATCAATCCTGACAGAAAAGAGGACCCGTCTGTCAACCCAAAATGTGGATGATCTAACCTTCATTAAAATGAACCATGCATGGGTTTCCAAGGATTTTGTCCCACCTTCCCTTGATGACACATAGGTTGCCAGAAAAATGGCTTGCTTTGGTCCTCCTCCTATTCCGCAAACTTGACCTATTTCGCCTTTTGCAGCAGCTGAATGTCCCACATCAACATATGCCACTTTGTAAACCGCCCTAACTGGGCTGCCCCTTCCCCCATGGCCGGGATCACCACCTAGCGCACGAAACCGTGCGAGTGCCGTTGCCCTGGACAGGTGGGTAGGCCGACTCTTGGGCGCGGGCACTGGCACAGGGTCCCTCATAGTGCAATCAAGTGTCTCTGACGGTGGTGGTGCACACCCGCCGTCAGACACACCGCCGTACTGAGGGGCCCAGTGCCAGTACCGACGCCCACGAGTGTGCCCCCCTTGCTTGGGCAGGGCCCCAGCATTTGCAATGTTTACCTCTCCCTGCTCCTCCGCTGTGTAGTCTGGGCTGTCAAATCCTTCACTGGGAGTGCCACTACAAATTGACTGAACTGAAAGATGATGGTTAAGATGTAGCTATGCCCTGTCCTGCTGGCCGGGCTCTAGCTCCAGATGATCAATGGCTTCCATTTCTTATGGATGTCGACTGACAATGACATGCAGTGGTGGTTTATCATCAGCTTTCACAGTTTTCCTACTCACAAACGTGTGACATTCCGGCGTGCATTTTAAAATGTGGCCTCTCATGCCAATCAAATAAAATCGCCTACGGCCTGTGGCTTCTGTCTTTTGCACTCCAAAGTTACGTGACAGATCATGATAGCCAGTGAGCACCATGTTTACATCGCTCCCTGTGATAAACATTTGATTGAGATGAGTAACAGTGATGGAATCAACGGAAGTGCGATACAGCAAGACTTTATTCACAAAAAAATGTTTTCACTGTCTCAACACACAAATTAATTGAGGGTCAGCATCGCCTATGATAATTGTGACGGTTGTTTTTCCCGTGAATAGTAATTCCTAGATTTCTGTAATCACTAGTCTTTATGTCAGTAATTGTATGCATCTCATTTCCTATTGCGGAGAGGCTGGACTGTATTACTGAGACTGAAATATATCTGAAGATTTAAAAATAACATCCAAAGTATATAGTTGTATACGCCTCAAATGCATTTCCTTTTTTCCACTTTTTAGATTGCTGTGTAATCCATACTGAGAACACGGAGATTTTACATGTTTAAACTATGCTATATACAGTGGGGAAAAAAAGTATTTAGTCAGTCAGCAATACTGCAAGTTCCACCACTTAAAAAGATGAGAGGCGTCTGTAATTTACATCATAGGTAGACCTCAACTATGGGAGACAAACTGAGAAAAAAAAATCCAGAAAATCACATTGTCTGTTTTTTTTTCATTTTATTTGCATATTATGGTGGAAAATAAGTATTTGGTCAGAAACAAAATTTCATCTCAATACTTTGTGATATATCCTTTGTTGGCAATGACAGAGGTCAAACGTTTTCTGTAAGTCTTCACAAGGTTGCCACACACTGTTGTTGGTATGTTGGCCCATTCCTCCATGCAGATCTCCTCTAGAGCAGTGATGTTTTTGGCTTTTCGCTTGGCAACACGGACTTTCAACTCCCTCCAAAGGTTTTCTTTAGGGTTGAGATCTGGAGACTGGCTAGGCCACTCCAGGACCTTGAAATGCTTCTTACGAAGCCACTCCTTTGTTGCCCTGGCGGTGTGCTTTGGATCATTGTCATGTTGAAAGACCCAGCCACGTTTCATCTTCAATGCCCTTGCTGATGGAAGGAGGTTTGCACTGAAAATCTCACGATACATGGCCCCATTCATTCTTTCATGTACCCGGATCAGTCGTCCTGGCCCCTTTGCAGAGAAACAGCCCCAAAGCATGATGTTTCCACCACTATGCTTTACAGTAGGTATGGTGTTTGATGGATGCAACTCAGTATTCTTTTTCCTCCAAACACGACAAGTTGTGTTTCTACCAAACAGTTCCAGTTTGGTTTCATCAGACCATAGGACATTCTCCCAAAACTCCTCTGGATCATCCAAATGCTCTCTAGCAAACTTCAGATGGGCCCGGACATGTACAGGCTTAAGCAGTGGGACACGTCTGGCACTGCAGGATCTGAGTCCATGGTGGCGTAGTGTGTTACTTATGGTAGGCCTTGTTACATTGGTCCCAGCTCTCTGCAGTTCATTCACTAGGTCCCCCCGCGTGGTTCTGGGATTTTTGCTCACCGTTCTTGTGATCATTCTGACCCCACGGGGTGGGATTTTGCGTGGAACACCAGATCGAGGGAGATTATCAGTGGTCTTGTATGTCTTCCATTTTCTAATTATTGCTCCCACAGTTGATTTCTTCACTCCAAGCTGGTTGGCTATTGCAGATTCAGTCTTCCCAGCCTGGTGCAGGGCTACAATTTTGTTTCTGGTGTCCTTTGACAGCTCTTTGGTCTTCACCATAGTGGAGTTTGGAGTCAGACTGTTTGAGGGTGTGCACAGGTGTCTTTTTATACTGATAACAAGTTTAAACAGGTGCCATTACTACAGGTAATGAGTGGAGGAAAGAGGAGACTCTTAAAGAAGTTGTTACAGGTCTGTGAGAGCCAGAAATCTTGATTGCTTGTTTCTGACCAAATACTTATTTTCCACCATAATATGCAAATAAAATGAAAAAAAAACAGACAATGTGATTTTCTGGATTTTTTTTTCTCAGTTTGTCTCCCATAGTTGAGGTCTACCTATGATGTAAATTACAGACGCCTCTCTTCTTTTTAAGTGGTGGAACTTGCACTATTGCTGACTGACTAAATACTTTTTTTCCCCACTGTATACCTGCTATCCAGTGATAAAGTATCCTTTCTCAACTTTGTACAATCTGGTCAAATCCATACTGGGCCTGAGAACATCTGAGTCTGCCTCCTGATCTATAGACATATATTTTTAATGTGTAAACTAGGCTACATATATACGTGTTATCCGGTGAAACTGTACCCTTTATCAACTTTCTACAATGTTGTTGAATCCATACTGGGCCTGAGAACGGCTGCCGAGCTGTTAAGCAAGCTACAGCACCTGTGGTTTGGACACGTAATTTTTTCAGGAATGACGGTTAGGCCTAACTCCGGAATTGCGGTTGACCTGAACTTACTGGGAAATCATCGTTCGTTCGCGGGGAATAATCTGAATCCCAGATCCCCATCACTAACGGAGTTCAGCAGGTTATCTGCACCTGTAAGCGACAATAGCTGGTCCTTTCAGTGTAGCGTGCATGCAGCCCTGGACATGTACGGGAATGCTAGACCTGTTATTGCTCGATCTCACGTGCCAGAGCCTCGCTTATCGCTCTAGTAAGCTTGACGCGTACTGCGGGGGCATGCCGGAGTCTCGGTTGTTAACGGAATAAAGCTGAGAAATCGCTAGCACAACTACAAACACACATACCACACCACACACAGAATCGACAAAGCTTTCAAAGTGTGCATCTTTTCTTTAGGTGGCATGGTTGTGGTTTCCCGGGTGGAGTCCAATTAAGCCACAGGCTCCACTCCTGGTGGTGCCCTTTTGGACATTCCTTTAAGGTTCAGCTTTGCAATCATACTGCCCCCGGAAACCAAAAACTTTGCCTTCATGGACGCTGTTTGGAGGTTCGTGGGAATACCGCCGCCCGATCAGCAGTCGGCATATGGGTCGCCCTCCCAGGGCTGTGGGATACTCGGTACCGGGCCGGTATCAGTGGGATGTGTCACAGCAGCGGTGACCCGGACGGTGGCCCTGGGCGCCCATGTAAATGGCGTGGTATAATGGTAAGGAGTTTATATAGTTTGATGCCACCTGTGTTCGGCAACATAGATGTTAGGCCGACGCTGCATGCAGATCCTCTGGGACTGATGGTGTTGTGCAGCAAAGATGGTGAAGCTCCCCACAGGTGGAGCTGGAGTCCCAGGGAAGTGTAGATGTAGTGATGGGGGAAAGGCACAGGCGGTGTAGGTGCTGGTACCCAGATGTAGTGGTGCTGGAATAACTGTAGGACACCAGAGCGTGCAGTTCCAAAGCTTTACTCACAGTCTGCAGGTTACACAGATGCCTGCCTCCGTGCTGTGTCCTCCGGGTCAGGACCTCAGCCAACCTCCGGGACCAAAATGGAAAGCTCCCTTCCAACACTCCGCCAACATGTACCTTCCTGAACGTCTCCTTTCTAGCGCTTGTGGGGGAAGCACTCACAGGACCGTTGTTCAATGAAGCGCCTCCTGTCTAACAGATGTTCCTCAGACTTTACTTGTATGGCAGACAGCTGTAGCCTTTTCCTTCTGGCTCACACACGTCGATGCTGGGGCCTCCGAGCCTTAGTTGGCTACAGAGCATTTATAGCTGCTACTTCCCCCGGTTTCTGCTGCAGGAACGTCAGTGTCTGTACAAACTCGGAGACCGGAATCGGGACCATGCGCTCCAGCTAGGAGTGATCCTTAACTCTGCTCATCCTCCAGCTCCCCTTCTCACGTCCACACACTTCCCCTTCCCTGCACAGAGTGCCCTAACTTACCTCCTCCCGACCACAGAGAGCAGCTCCTCAGCAGTCAGGTTCAGAGGTCTCCCTGCTTGCTTGGAGTGGGAAATGTGTTGTGTGTTGGTTTCACTGCTAGAGAGATCCTTAGTTGCTCCCAAGCTTGACAACACACTCTCTAGGAGGAAGGTAATGCCACAGTGGCGACTGTACTCTTGGGGACGCCACAAGTGCACTGAGGCCCAGCCACTGCTGGATGACGCTGCTGGTACATTGACCCAGACCACTACATTCCCCTCGCACTCTACACTGCCAGAATCTGACCCAGAGGAAACTCAGGTTCCCCTTCCCACATACTATACCACCTTACACGGTGACAAAGAGGAAGGTGCAGATGAAAGTGCAGGTTCCTTGAGCAGGTGGGGGGGCATACTCATGGGCGATGGCACTGGCACAGGGCACCGCATAGTACGCAAAAGTGTCTCTGCCGGTGGGAGGGCCTAAACAGCCAAGTGCAGTGAGATGGAAGATGGGGACGACAAGGAGTTCAGAGTAGTGCAGGAATTCCCTAGCAAGGAGACTTATGTAATTGTTTTCAATGTTGGGACAGCAATTTTTGGGGAGCACTATACTCTGGTGAATGATATATGGGGCCCACCATACACTGGAGCATTCCAAAGGTGGACATCAGACACTGGAGCAGCATTTACAGGGCCCGTTATACACTAGAGCAGTAGAAATGGGGCCCATTATATATGGAGCATTATTTGGGCCCATAAGACAGTGGAGCTTCATCCATTGGGACCAACATATACTTTAGCATTATGTGGAGCTCATCATATACGGTTTGAAACATTATATGGGATCAATGATTCCATATGGAGAAATATATGGGCCTCATTACTCTGTATAGCGCACTAAGCGCTGGCCATAATACTGTATGGAGTTATATACTGTCCGTTTTTGGAGGTATTGGAGAATTTAAAATGGATATCAGTCATGAGATGTAAGAAGTGAAGTATTTTTCATTGTACTATACCGCTATTTCTCTGCCGTATCGGAGCATCATGAGTTGTGGTATGTGTTAAAGGGGCGCTCTTTGGCCCTGGGCCCACGAAAACCTGGAGCCAGCCCTACCCCCCCACAACTGTAGCCAAATAACCCCCATTTTTCAGTGCGTAACTAGTATTATGAAGTAAATTAGGGTTGACAAGCTTCAGTAACAAGAATTTATGCTTTTTGTCATGATCACGTGTGTCAGGGCGCAGGTGTTACCGCAAGGCGAACCCATAACACGCGTGACCCTGGATACACCGCCTCCAGTGGGGCGAATTTAAATAATAGAACGTGCAGGTGGATACGCCGCCTCCACCTGGCGAATTTAGGTACTACACGTTATACAATAATTCTGGAAACCCCGCCTCCAGTAAGGCGCATTTAAATAATAAAGGGGAACCTGGGAAACTTTAACAATGGTGGGCCCTGCGATAGGGAATGGGGGACGTGGAGACCTCCTAAGCTCCCCTGAGCCAGTGTCCCTGCATTCCTTACATTCCCTAAACAGGCTCCGCACCTGTCGCCGCACGCGTACCTTAACGCCCTTGCTCACCCTGACCCTAAACCCTCACTAGGGAATGGGTCGGTGTGGAGACTAATCCCACCACTGCACTAACAACACACAAGAGGAAAGAGACAATACAGGGGAAACACCACTTAGCTTTGCTCTGTTGCGTACGCTCCTAGCAACAGAGCCCACCACCTGTGTGCATCTTCTCCTCCACCCTGATCCATCACCATCGTGCAGCCTGGGAGCAGAGTCCATCACCACTTGCAGCAGTCCAGTACACAGAGTCCCAAGATGAGTCCAGCCTCTGCCAAGAATCCAAGCATGCTCGAGTCCAGTTCTCAGCAACCAAGTCGAGCATGCTGAGTGCAACTCTCTTCCTAGTCGCCACTCCTCTAAGCCATGCCCACACTTCCTGCCGACACCATAAACTGCGACTCCACCAGGCCATGCCAGTCCTTCCTGCAGACACCATTAGCTGGCAGTCGTTCTCTCTGGCTGACTGCGCAGGACTCCAATCCAGCTCCATCCTTCCACCAGGCTCTCCAACAACTCAGCAAGAAATATCACCAGCAGTGAGTGAACACCCTGAGACCCATTTATTGAGTGTCACACCTGAACCATAATTAAGTGCAACCTAACCTAAGGTGCAATACCACAACCACCACCGGGGACAGTCAAAACACCTTTGAACTTAACCAAAGTAAAAAAAGTTCACTTTGTGCTTTTAATACCGCCAGATCCAACACTGGATCATGACAGTACCCCCTCCTTAATGAGGGGCCTCTGGACCCTCAAGACCACCCCTCATTAGGGAAACACCTACAGCGGGGACGCCCAGATCCTGAGTTCACCCCACCATTACCTGACACTTCAGGTTCATGACAAACACCGCTGGTATTGGCAATAAATGTTCATTTTGGAGGCACCACTCATCTCCACAGCGCCGACCTGGGGAACGAGATTATGTATGTGTATGTATGCTAAGAGCTGATCAGACTCCACAACACATTTCCAAGATGTTTTTTGGTGGCACCCATACATGCTCGTTCACACACAGGTCCGGACCTGAACGTTTATTGCACACATACATTTGTCATAACTTGGTGAACTCACTCTGGACTTGACAACAGAGGCGTCCCCCTGCGTCACCACACTCACACCCCCGCTATTCACCAAGGGACACCACCCTCCAACCCTTTCACCATGAGGACTGCGCCTCCCAGGGTTGGTTAATGGCGAGGGTAGAGATTTGTCCCTACTCCCCCGCAGCACACCTGCTGCACACACCAGGAGGAGAAGGGGACCGGGAAATGGAGGAAATATACTCTCGCTGGTCGCCTCCACACGACCAGGAGGGCGGCTTCTTCGATGGTATGAAGATTCGGCGTAAAACCCCGCGGACTATCACACCAGTCAGCTCACCACAGGGGCGTACCCCTTCACCTCGGGGAATACCAGGCTGCTACGTGGGGCACCATTCCTCCCACCTGCCTGGGTGCGCCCACCTGCATGAACCAGTCCTGCTCCCCAGCAGCGACTCTAGGGGGTTTTAGTACCATAGCCGCCGGAATATGGAGGAAAATATATCCACTCGCTGGTCGCCTCCACACGACCAGGAGGAGCGGCATCGAAGATTTGGCATGAGCCCCGCGGACTATACACCAATCTGCTCCCTACAGGGACGTACCCCTTCACCTCGGGGAATACCAGGCAGCTCCGTGGGGCACCATTCCTCCCACCTGCCTGGGTGCGTCCCCTGTATGAGCAAGTCCAGCTTCCCAGCAGCGACTATACACCTAGTCTGCTCACCACAGGGATGTACCCCTTCACCTCGGGGAATACCAGGCAGCTCCGTGGGGCACCATTCCTCCCACCTGCCTGGGTACCTCCCCGTGCATGAGCAAGTCCCGCTCCCCAGCAGCGACTCTAGGGGCTTTTGCCAGACCGCAGCCGCCATTTTTGTTTCTCTGGTTATCTGAGCAGGGGCCCCAGTCCCTGATAACAGCTGCTGCAGCGGCTCTAACACACCATGCCGCTCCCCACTCACCTCAGTGAGGCCCGGCAGCAATTACTCAGCGGTCTCCACATGGCCAAAGCTCACCAGAAAAAAAACTGTAAGGCTGGTGATAATGTCATGGTCACTGTGTGTCTGGGCGCAGGTGTTACCGCAAGGCGAACCCATAACACACGTGACCCTGGATACAGCGCCTCCAGTGGGGCGGATTTAAATAATAAAACGTGCAGGTGGATACGCCGCCTCCACCTGGCGAATTTAGGTATTACACGTTATACAATAATCAAATAATGAAGGGGGAACCTGGGTAACTTTAACAATGGTGGGACCTGCGATAGGGAATGGGGGACGTGGAGACCTCCTAAGCTCCCCTGAGCCAGTGTCCCTGCATTCCTTACATTCCCTAAACAGGCTCCGCACCTGTCGCCGCACGCGTACCTTAACGCCCTTGCTCACCCTGACCCTAAACCCTCACTAGGGAATGGGTCGGTACGGAGACTAATCCCACCACTGCACTAACAACACACAAGAGGAAAGAGACAATACAGGGGAAACACCACTTAGCTTTGCTCTGTTGCGTACGCTCCTAGCAACAGAGCCCACCACCTGTGTGCATCTTCTCCTCCACCCTGATCCATCACCATCGTGCAGCCTGGGAGCAGAGTCCATCACCACTTGCAGCAGTCCAGTACACAGAGTCCCAAGATGAGTCCAGCCTCTGCCAAGAATCCAAGCATGCTCGAGTTCAGTTCTCAGCAACCAAGTCGAGCATGCTGAGTGCAACTCTCTTCCTAGTCGCCACTCCTCTAAGCCATGCCCGCACTTCCTGCCGACACCATAAACTGCGACTCCACCAGGCCATGCCAGTCCTTCCTGCAGACACCATTAGCTGGCACTCGTTCTCTATGGCTGACTGCGCAGGACTCCAATCCAGCTCCATCCTTCCACCAGGCTCTCCAACAACTCAGCAAGAAATATCACCAGCAGTGAGTGAACACCCTGAGACCCATTTATAGAGTGTCACACCTGAACCATAATTAAGTGCAACCTAACCTAACGTGCAATACCACAACCACCACCGGGGACAGTCAAAACACCTTTGAACTTAACCAAAGTAAAAAAAGTTCACTTTGTGCTTTTAATACCGCCAGATCCAACACTGGATCATGACACTTTTGGTATTCAAATGGGCACTGTTGGTGTGTTTCCTGTCCTCCTCTCACTGCCGACTTTAATTCCCCATTGACTTACATTGGGTTTCGTGTTTCGGTCGGACCCCCGACTTTTCCCTATAGTCGGCCGATTTTGCTCGACCCGACTTTTGGAAAAGTCGAGTTTCATGAAACGAAGCTCGACCCTAAAAGACCAAAAGTCGCTCAACTCTACATAGTAGTAATGGTGTCTAACAGAGATGAGGAAGAGTCAGCTAATCTAATTTGCATAGAATGGAGCAATACAATGAAAGGTTAGCATAATTGATTTGTCTGAGTCTGTGACCTTCCCTGGCAAAGGTAATTACATGAGTCAACAGTAACTGTAAACCTAGACTCCTTAAGGTACTGTCACACTTAGCGATGTACCAGCGATCCCGACCAGCGATATGACGCAGTCAGGATCGCTGGTACATCGCTAAGTGGTCGCTAGTGAGCTGCCACACAGGCAGATCTCACCAGTGACATTGCTGGGGACGGGGGTCGCTACTTACCTGTCACACCAGGCGATCCTGCGTCCTCCCGCCCGGCTCCACGCGTCGCTCGTCTTCACAGCAGGAAGCGCCGCAGGAAGCTGACGACGAGAAACAGTCCTGAACGTTCTCGCGCGATCAGCGATAACCAGCGGGGGAGCGGGTCGTAGGTAAGTATCACACACAGAGATATCGCTAGCAATATCGCTATAACGTCACTAGTTATAGCGATATTGCTAGCGATATCTCTTAGTGTGACTGGCCCTTTAGAGTCTTGTAGAAACAATTAGGGTCTTGTAGAAACAATGAGGGGCTTATCACATAGTAATAAACAGAATACCTTCATGTGTGACCAAATTTAAAGAAACTCAACCCATGCTAGACATTGAAAGAGTCCATGTCATCACAGTTCTGAAGTGATACACTCACTTGGAAACCATCGAAGTATTCCATAGAGTGGCCCTACTTGGGGGATTGTCTGTTAACGTCATCTGTCCATGGTAAGGATTTGTGTTGAATTGCCATACTTGAGTTACCTTACACTGTAACCTCCAGTCTGAATTTCAGTGTTGTTGTGTTTGTCCTGTTTGGAAACTATATTTATATTTGGGTATATAAAATATCTAATATGTTTAAGAATAAAAGTAAATGATGAGATCAGTCTCAGCATTTTAATTAAAAATTTACTTGCTTAATGTAAATTTTTTGAATGTTTTTGTTTTGATATCTCAAAAAGGTTAGATGTTGGAGGTCTTGCTATAAATTGTCTTCATACGAAACTGCTACAGTGTATGTATAAATATTGTTGACAAGTATCATCTTGTCAACTAGTGTTCAAGGAAGTAGTGCATCAAATAGATATTCGTACTCTATGTATTATAGGCACAAATTATGCGAAATTAAATTAATTGATAATAATATTAGAAAGTTTACATATTATAAATGCTTATTATATTCATGTCACTGACAATAATTTCTAAATATGTGGATTATTAAGTTTTATGTACCTGATCAAGGTTGTTGATTTAGTAGTATGGTTTTAGTAAACTATGATAATTAGACATAAATTTTTGTTGTTACCAATCCTTGTAATATCTATGAAATGCAATTCGATTGAGTGCGTTTGATTATTCACGATATTAGCGATTTACGTGAATAACTTCTGAACTACACATAGAGTTGATCATTTTTTGCCAAACATTATTCAGGACGTTGAGCTGGTCATTTTGAGTACTAGTGGTCCAGGGTACCTCTTTTCAAATTAATCTTATGTACGATTGAGTGCGTTTGATGATTCGCGACATTAGCGATTTACGTGAATAACTTCTGAACTACACATAGAGTTGATCAGTTTTTTGGCAAACATTATTCAGGACATTGAGCTGGTCATTTTGAGTACTAGTGGTCCAGGGTACCTCTTTTCAAATTAATCTTATGTACGATTGAGTGCGTTTGTTTATTCGCGACATTAGCGATTTACGTGAATAACTTCTGAACTACACATAGAGTTGATCTTTTTTTTGGAAAACATTATTCAGGACATTGAGCTGGTCATTTTGAGTACATGAATAATTCATCATACTTCATCATACATGAAAATCGAATAGCTAACTAATAACTAATAGCTAACTGCAGACTAACTTGAGTCCGGTGTATGTATATACTGTGTATAGTATGGAGATGTATGTATATACTGTATATAGTATGGAGATGTGTGTATATACTGTGTATAGTATGGAGATGTGTGTATATACCGTGTATAGTATGGTGATGTGTGTATATACTGTGTATAGTATGGTGATGTGTGTATATACTGTGTATAGTATGGAGATGTGTGTATATACCGTGTATAGTATGGAGATGTGTGTATATACCGTGTATAGTATGGAGATGTGTGTATATACCGTGTATAGTATGGAGATGTGTGTATATACCGTGTATAGTATGGAGATGTGTGTATATACTGTGTATAGTATGGAGATGTGTGTATATACTGTGTATAGTATGGAGATGTATGTATATACTGTATATAGTATGGAGATGTGTGTATATACTGTGTATAGTATGGAGATGTGTGTATATACTGTATATAGTATGGTGATGTGTGTATATACTGTGTATAGTATGGAGATGTGTGTATATACTGTGTATAGTATGGAGATGTGTGTATATACTGTGTATAGTATGGAGATGTGTGTATATACTGTGTATAGTATAGAGATGTGTGTGTATATACTGTGTATAGTATAGAGATGTGTGTGTGTATATACGGTGTATAGTATGGAGATGTGTGTGTATATACTGTGTATAGTATAGAGATGTGTGTGTATACTGTGTATAGTATGGAGATGTGTGTATATACTGTGTATAGTATAGAGATGTGTGTGTATATACTGTGTATAGTATACAGATGTGTGTGTGTGTATACTGTGTATAGTATGGAGATGTGTGTGTATATACTGTGTATAGTATGGAGATGTGTGTGTATACTGTGTATAGTATGGAGATGTGTGTATATACTGTGTATAGTATGGAGATGTGTGTATATACTGTGTATAGTATGGAGATGTGTGTATATACTGTGTATAGTATGGAGATGTATGTATATACTGTATATAATATGGAGATGTGTGTGTATACTGTGTATAGTATGGAGATGTGTGTATATACTGTGTATAGTATGGAGATGTATGTATATACTGTGTATAGTATGGAGATGTGTGTATATACTGTGTATAGTATGGAGATGTGTGTGTATATACTGTGTATAGTATGGAGATGTGTGTGTATATACTGTGTATAGTATGGAGATGTATGTATATACTGTATATAGTATAGAGATGTGTGTGTATATACTGTGTATAGTATAGAGATGTGTGTGTATGTACTGTGTATAGTATGGAGATGTGTGTGTATATACTGTGTATAGTATGGAGATGTATGTATATACTGTGTATAGTATGGAGATGTGTGTGTATATACTGTGTATAGTATGGAGATGTGTGTGTATATACTGTATATAGTATAGAGATGTGTGTGTATATACTGTGTATAGTATAGAGATGTGTGTGTATATACTGTGTATAGTATAGAGATGTGTGTGTATATACTGTGTATAGTATAGAGATGTGTGTGTATATACTGTGTATAGTATAGAGATGTGTGTGTATACTGTGTATAGTATGGAGATGTGTGTATATACTGTGTATAGTATAGAGATGTGTGTGTATACTGTGTATAGTATGGAGATGTGTGTATATACTGTGTATAGTATGGAGATGTGTGTATATACTGTGTATAGTATGGAGATGTATGTATATACTGTATATAGTATGGAGATGTGTGTATATACTGTGTATAGTATGGAGATGTGTGTATATACTGTATATAGTATGGTGATGTGTGTATATACTGTGTATAGTATGGAGATGTGTGTATATACTGTGTATACTATGGAGATGTGTGTATATACTGTGTATAGTATGGAGATGTATGTATATACTGTGTATGGTATGGAGATGTATGTATATACTGTGTATAGTATGGAGATGGATGTATATACTGTGTATAGTATGGAGATGTGTGTATATACTGTATATTATGGAGATGTGTGTATATACTGTATATAGTATGGAGATGTGTGTTGTGAGAATCATGTGGGAATAGTGGATGAGGGCAAGTATATCTCGCCCAGATTCCTTTCCTATGTGGCCTAGTCTGGTCAGTATCGCACCTGCTTGCTAATGAATAATGGGAGGTGGATATAAAAGGATGCCAGGTGGTTGTGTGAGTGTCTCAGCCTGGGAACACAGAGAGCCTGTCTGTGTGAGAGACACACGTGAGTGGAAGCAGTGCCCACGGCAACTGTGGTTTGGCTGGACGGGAGAAGCCCGCCAGTTGGTAGTTAGGTTGTACTTTGTTTAGTTAGTGCCGGACAGGCCAGGATTTGTTTTATGTTTTATTTCCTTTTGCATTGCTTTCACCGTTAATAAACCTGACCCAGGGTCAGTTATACACGAATCCCAGCTCTGTGCCTGAGTTTTATGCTGAACGCACGTGACCTTTGACCCCAGCAAAGGCGATCCCGGAGTGTTTTATCACAGTGGGTATATACTGTGTATAGTATGGAGATGTGTGTATATACTGTGTATAGTATGGAGATGTATGTATATACTGTGTATAGTATAGAGATGTGTGTGTATACTGTGTATAGTATGGAGATGTGTGTATATACTGTGTATAGTATGTAGATGTATGTATATACTGTGTATAGTATAGAGATGTGTGTGTATACTGTGTATAGTATGGAGATGTGTGTATATACTGTGTATAGTATAGAGATGTGTGTGTATATACTGTGTATAGTATAGAGATGTGTGTGTATATACTGTATATAGTATGGAGATGTGTGTATATACTGTGTATAGTATAGAGATGTGTGTGTATATACTGTGTATAGTATGGAGATGTGTGTGTATATACTGTGTATAGTATAGAGATGTGTGTGTATACTGTGTATAGTATGGAGATGTGTGTATATACTGTGTATAATATAGAGATGTGTGTGTATATACTGTGTATAGTATAGAGATGTGTGTGTGTATATACTGTGTATAGTATGGAGATGTGTGTGTATATTCTGTGTATAGTATGGAGATGTGTGTATATACTGTGTGTAGTATGGAGATGTGTGTATATACTGTGTATAGTATGGAGATGTGTGTATATACTGTGTATAGTATGGAGATGTGTGTGTATATACTGTGTGTAGTATGGAGATGTGTGTGTATACTGTGTATAGTATGGAGATGTGTGTATATACTGTGTATAGTATAGAGATGTGTGTGTATACTGTGTATAGTATGGAGATGTGTGTATATACTGTGTATAGTATGGAGATGTGTGTATATACTGTGTATAGTATGGAGATGTGTGTGTGTATACTGTGTATAGTATGGAGATGTGTGTATATACTGTGTATAGTATGGAGATGTGTGTGTATACTGTGTATAGTATGGAGATGTGTGTATATACTGTGTATAGTATGGAGATGTGTGTGTATATACTGTGTATAGTATGGAGATGTGTGTGTATATACTGTGTATAGTATGGAGATGTGTGTGTATATACTGTGTATAGTATGGAGATGTGTGTATATACTGTGTATAGTATGGAGATGTGTGTATATACTGTGTATAGTATGGAGATGTGTGTATATACTGTGTATAGTATAGAGATGTGTGTGTATACTGTGTATAGTATGGAGATGTGTGTATATACTGTGTATAGTATGTAGATGTATGTATATACTGTGTATAGTATAGAGATGTGTGTGTATACTGTGTATAGTATGGAGATGTGTGTATATACTGTGTATAGTATAGAGATGTGTGTGTATATACTGTGTATAGTATAGAGATGTGTGTGTGTATACTGTGTATAGTATGGAGATGTGTGTATATACTGTGTATAGTATAGAGATGTGTGTATATACTGTGTATAGTATGGAGATGTGTGTATATACTGTGTATAGTATGGAGATGTGTGTGTATATACTGTGTATAGTATGGAGATGTGTGTGTATATACTGTGTATAGTATGGAGATGTGTGTGTATATACTGTGTATAGTATGGAGATGTGTGTATACTGTGTATAGTATGGAGATGTGTGTATATACTGTGTATAGTATGGAGATGTGTGTGTATATATGTGTATAGTATGGAGATGTGTGTATACTGTGTATAGTATGGAGATGTGTGTATATACTGTGTATAGTATGGAGATGTGTGTGTATACTGTGTATAGTATGGAGATGTGTGTATATACTGTGTATAGTATGGAGATGTGTGTGTATACTGTGTATAGTATGGAGATGTGTGTGTATATATGTGTATAGTATGGAGATGTGTGTATACTGTGTATAGTATGGAGATGTGTGTATATACTGTGTATAGTATGGAGATGTGTGTGTATATACTGTGTATAGTATGGAGATGTGTGTGTATATATGTGTATAGTATGGAGATGTGTGTATACTGTGTATAGTATGGAGATGTGTGTATATACTGTGTATAGTATGGAGATGTGTGTATATACTGTGTATAGTATGGAGATGTGTGTGTATATATGTGTATAGTATGGAGATGTGTGTATACTGTGTATAGTATGGAGATGTGTGTGTATACTGTGTATAGTATGGAGATGTGTGTATACTGTGTATAGTATGGAGATGTGTGTATATACTGTGTATAGTATGGAGATGTGTGTGTATACTGTGTATAGTATGGAGATGTGTGTGTATATATGTGTATAGTATGGAGATGTGTATACTGTGTATAGTATGGAGATGTGTGTGTATATACTGTGTATAGTATGGAGATGTGTGTGTATATACTGTGTATAGTATAGAGATGTGTGTGTATACTGTGTATAGTATGGAGATGTGTGTGTATACTGTGTATAGTATGGAGATGTGTGTGTATATACTGTGTATAGTATGGAGATGTGTGTATATACTGTGTATAGTATAGAGATGTGTGTATATACTGTGTATAGTATGGAGATGTGTGTATATATTGTGTATAGTATGGAGATGTGTGTGTATATATGTGTATAGTATGGAGATGTGTGTGTATATATGTGTATAGTATGGAGATGTGTGTATATACTGTGTATAGTATGGAGATGTGTGTATATACTGTGTATAGTATGGAGATGTGTGTGTATATATGTGTATAGTATGGAGATGTGTGTATACTGTGTATAGTATGGAGATGTGTGTGTATACTGTGTATAGTATGGAGATGTGTGTATACTGTGTATAGTATGGAGATGTGTGTATATACTGTGTATAGTATGGAGATGTGTGTGTATACTGTGTATAGTATGGAGATGTGTGTGTATATATGTGTATAGTATGGAGATGTGTGTGTATACTGTGTATAGTATGGAGATGTGTGTGTATATACTGTGTATAGTATGGAGATGTGTGTGTATATACTGTGTATAGTATAGAGATGTGTGTGTATACTGTGTATAGTATGGAGATGTGTGTGTATACTGTGTATAGTATGGAGATGTGTGTGTATATACTGTGTATAGTATGGAGATGTGTGTGTATATACTGTGTATAGTATAGAGATGTGTGTGTGTATACTGTGTATAGTATGGAGATGTGTGTGTATATACTGTGTATAGTATGGAGATGTGTGTGTATATACTGTGTATAGTATGGAGATGTGTGTGTATATACTGTGTATAGTATGGAGATGTGTGTATATACTGTGTATAGTATGGAGATGTGTGTATATATTGTGTATAGTATGGAGATGTGTGTGTATATATGTGTATAGTATGGAGATGTGTGTATACTGTGTATAGTATGGAGATGTGTGTATATACTGTATGTCTTGTATAGCTGTGTGTGTAGCTGTGAGGCTGTGCTCGCGGGGTTGCAGCAGACATTCTGCACAGATCACCTTTCCCGCCAATCATCACCCCCCGTCATCTGATAGAGCGCTTTCACGTTACGTCATCCGTCATGTGACTGTGACCGGAAGTGGAGCGATTTCAATCTGGCGCTGCACGATTCGAGTCTCAGTATGGCGGGAATCCCGGAGTCCTCAGCGCTGACGCTGCCGGGGCCGGGCGGAGCGCAGCTCTAGGGCTCGCTCCGTGCTGCTGTCATTACACGGTGAGATCTTGACGTACCTGAGGGATTCCTCTGTGATTGACCTGCACTGGGTTGATTTGCATATTTAAAGGAGCCGCCACCACTCGTGGGCTCCTGAATCCTCTGCATCGGTCCGGCTTTGGCCTCTCCTCTGGGCACAGATCAGCTCTTTCACTGATATATATGGGCATGATTGGAGAGCGCAGCTCTTATGACCTGCTGCTTTATAACCCCCGGTGACACGGTGCCTTTAATTCTTCGCGGACTTTTTCCTTTCCTGGACTTTTGGCATCTGTCAGTCACAGTGCACCTTTGGAATTTTTAGCAGAGCTCTTGCTCCCACAGTGACATTTCCCCGCCCTTCAATGTCTAGGATTGCTCTTCCCCTAGAGGCGGGGGCACAGGACACGTTCCTCCATTGCAGAATTCCCATAGGTTTTGTCAGGATGCTGGAGCTCTGCCTCCTTTTAGTTTACAGTTCGTTGCCTAGGAGACCGACCACTGCTGCAGCCTCCGGGATTAGGAGGTAACCGCAACGTTCCGAAGATCCTGGCTGACTTCAAAGCGGCGCTTACAAGCTCGATAGGAAAGAGCATGTAAGCACTGCACGCTTTCTGCTGTTTAGCAGCGGTGGTCCGTCTCCAAAGCAACGCACTATAAACAATCGAAAAGTCATGAAAGTGTGAAAATTTTAATACAAAATCTCACGGATTGTAAGCCTGCGAGTGGGGCCTGTGATAGGTGATAATCTGTAATGTAGGATATGTTGGCGCTATAGAAATAAAAAGAAAAATTAAAAATCTAATCAAGTACGATGTGATCAACCCAGATAATGGGTGGTCTAGCACCATTTTATTTTTTACTTTGAGCCTATAAACTAACAGCTGCTAACAGAGGACACTACCTGCCTGTCCTGCCCGGCGGTGGCTCAGAGAGGCCACCGGCCTGTCCTACCTGGCAGCAGCAGTGGTTTAGCGAGGTTATCGGCCCGTCCTACCCGGCGGTGGCTCAGAGAGGTCACCGGCCTGTCCTACCTGGCGGCAGCGGCGGCTCAGCGAGGTTATCGGCCCGTCCTACCTGGCGGCAGCGGCGGCTCAGAGAGGTCACCTGCCCGTCCTACCCGGCGGTGGCTTAGTGGGGTCATCGGCACGTCCTACCCGGAAGCAGCGGCGGCTCAGAGAGGTTATCGGCCCGTCCTACGCGGCGGCTCAGAGAGGTCACCTGCCGTCCTATCCGGCGGCGACTGAGAGGTCATCGGCCCGTCCTACCCGGCGGCGACTGAGAGGTCACCTGCCCGTCCTACCCGGCGGCGGCTCGGAGAGGTCACCGGCCTGTCCTACCCGGCGGCAGCGGCGGCTCAGAGAGGTCACCGGCCCGTCCTACCCGGCGGCAGCGGCGGCTCAGAGAGGTCACCGGCCCGTCCTACCCGGTGGCGGCTCAGAGAGGTCACCTGCCCGTCCTACCCGGTGGCGGCTCAGAGAGGTCACCGGCCCGTCCTGCCAGCATTTCTACGTCGACAGAGCAGCTTTTCTTCTGGACAGCGCTGTCTACAAGGTGTGACTGCTGATGCCATGCTGATTGACAGTGGGCTCCCTGCAGCTAGGCGGTGCGGAGCTGGCCGTTGATCAGTAATTGCGCCCTGTCAACAGAGCAGAATGGAAGACAAGTCGCTGCTCACCGGTCTGTGGTCAGTCTGTGCCGGCAGAGATCAGCGCCGAGCAGGAACCTCGCTCCTTTTGGTGATATCTGAGTTACGTGTATTCTATTCTGTAAGATCTTTATTGTCTTTTCAAGTCCCCTCTAAAATTGTAAAGTGCTGCAGAATATGTTGGCGATATAGCAGTAATACGGTAATTATTATTCCTATGCAGGTAGTGGGTGACCACCTGCCTGTTCTTAGGCCCGTAGTAAAAAAAAAAAAATATTATTCCTGGATAATCCTTTTCTTAGGGTTTGGGTTTGTCATAATCAAATTAGAGCCCCATGACCCCCATATTTAGGGTATGGGGGAAGGTTGTGCAGCAACTGCAAGAATTCAGCATAGTTTGAATTCTTATCTTCGATGCAAATCTCATCTAATAACCTTGGAGATGCAGTTATCTCATGATTCTCCATGACAGCATGGTCATCAACCAAATTTTTACATTTTTTTTTGGAGCTGCCGCAGGTTTTTTGGGGTCACATCAGAAAACCATAATATATAAATATGATCAGTAATGCACATCACCGTCCAGGAATGGCAGATGGGTGAGGATTGGGGACTAATTAAACCTGTGTCATTGGCCGTGGTGGTTCTATGTTGGGCTATATGTTGGGCTCTATGGTTGGTGCACTATGATGGGGCTCTGTAGTTGGTACTCTGTGGTAGGCCTCTATGCTTGGCGCCATGGTGGGGCTCTGTGATGGGTCTAAGTGGTGCAGCTCTGTGGTGGGCCTCTATGCTGGGCTCCATGGTGCGGCTCTGTGGTGGGCTATATGTTGGGCGCTCTATAGTTGGATAGTTGGGCTGTATGGTTGATGCTCTATGGTGGGTGCTTTCTGATGGGGCTCTGTGGTGGGCCTCTATGCTGGGCTCCATGTTGGGGCTCTGGTTGTTGCTCTATTGGGGGGGTCTGTATGATGGGGATCTGTTGTTGATGCTCTATGATGGGGCTCTGTGGTGGGCTTCTGCTGGGCTCTATGGTGGGGCTCTATGATGGTGCTGTGTGGTTGGTGCTCTATGATGGGGCCCTGTGCTTGGTGCTCTGTGGTTGGTGCTTTGTTGTTGATGCTCTCTGGTTGGGCTCTGTGGCTGGTGCTCTATGATGGGGCTTTGATGCTCTATGATGGAGCTCTGTGGTTGGTGCTCTGGTTGATGTGCTATGGTGGGGCTCTATGATGGAGCTCTGTGGTTGATGCTCTGTGGTTGATGCTCTATGATGGAGCTCTGTGGTTGATGCTCTATGATGGGGCTCTGTGGTTAGGGCTCTATGGTTGGTGCTCTGTGGTTGGAACTATGGTTGGTGCTCCATGATGGAGCTCTGTGGTTAGTGTTATATGATAGGGGCTCTGTGGTTAGAGCTCTATGATTGGTGCTCTCTGATGGGGCTCTTTGGTTGGTGCTCTGTGGTTTTCTTCTAAGCTGGGGCTTTATCGTAGGCCCCATCGCCTGTTCAGTTAGACCATTATGGGCATCTATATAAAGGAAGCTCTGTGATTGATGCTCTGTGGTGGCTGTCTGTGGTTGGTGCTCTGGTTGATGCGCTATGGTGGAGCTCTGTGGTTGATGCTCTATGATGGGGCTCTGTGGTTATTGCTCTATGGTTGGTGCTCTGTGGTTGGGACTCTGGTGCTCTATGATGGGGCTCTGTGGTTAGAGCTATATGGTTGGTCCTCTGGTTAGGGCTCTATGGTTGATGCTCTGTGGTTGGGACTCTGGTTGGTGCTCCATGATGGGGCTCTGTGGTTAGTGCTATATGATAGGGGCTCTGTAGTTGATGCTCTATGATGGGGCTATGTGGTTAGAGCTCTATGGTTGGTGCTCTGTGGTTAGGGCTCTATGGTTGGTGCTCTGATGGGGCTCTGTGGTTGGTGCTCTGTGGTTTTCTTCTATGCTGGGGCTTTATCGTAGGCCCCATCACCCTTCAGTGTTAGACCATTGGTTCCCAAACTCCAGTCTTCACGGACCCCAACAGGTCATGTTTTCAGGATTTCCTTAGTATTTCACAGGTGATGGAAGTATCATCAAGGCATCAGGAATTCTCTCACATGTGTAACACTATGGAAATCCTGAAAACATGACCTGTTGGGGTCCGCGAGGACTGGAGTTTGGGAACCACTGAGTTAGACCCTTATGAACTTCTATATAAAGGAAGAAAATAAATAGAACCTTTTTTTCAACCTTTTCAGGCCATACGCGCTGCGGTTCCATTTTTATTTTTTCTTGTCTTGATGAGATGATCAGAAATGAAAAATCCATTTGGGTGCCTTGCATGATTATTGCTGTTCCTGTACAGGAGTCGGGGGGTGAATATACCGGCGCACAATGGGGGTCCATGAGCTGTGGCCGATCCTGGAGCCGGTGAAGACACATGTCCCGTTACACAGCCTCAGTGGGAAGACTCTTGCCGTGGATTTGAGTATTTGGGTTTGTGAAGCGCAGTCTGTTAAGCAGATGGTTGGGGTGGTAGCCAAACCTCATCTCAGGTGAGTGTCCATATTGATCCCAAGCCCTTAACCCCTTTCTATCTGCTGCCACTTATCAGTCATATTCACCTACCGGCCCCCACCTGGACCCAGCAGAGACTGCTCTGTGCTCTGCACAAAGACTGGAAGCCATGCTGTCCTTGTTCCGCCACCTCCTGGGAACTATGACTGCCTGCAGCGTTCGTATGATTTTGAGCAGCGTGTCACTGAATGTTTTCTTATGATGTGCTGCTCAAAGTCCCATGACCGCTGCAGTCAATCACAGACGGCAGCAACTGATAGAGCAGTGACATCATTGTTTCCTACATCTGTGCACAACACAAAGCGGCCTGCACTGGATCCAGGTTGGCGATTTTTTTTTTACATTTGATCCGAACCATATGAGTCCTAGTCGTCGGGGTCCGTGCTGTTCTCCGGGGTCCCGAGCCATTCCGTTAATGTTACGGTGTTGTTGTTTTTTTTTGTTTTTTTTAAAGGAACCTTTTCTTCCGCGTTTCCTCTTTGAATTTAATGGGTGTAAAATTAGTATTTGTCACGGAGGGCGAAGCTCCGAAGGTGAAAGCTGACACGATGAGCAAGAGGAATCAGATGAGATATGGACCCTCAAAGAAAGTGGCCCCTGCGACTAGACCCGGACGCTCCTACTTCAGATCGGTCCTCAGGGAGGTAAGAGGGAAGTGGGGCAGTAAAATCTTCCGGTGTGAGAGCAGCCGTTGTGCCGTGCACTCCCTTCTGTGTGATTACGGAGGGGCGATTGCTGCTCCTTCAGTGCCAAAAAGTGGACGCAGCCTATTTTCGTTTTTTGAACCTTCGCTTTCTTTCTTTTTTCGATGAAGGATTGAGGAGCGAGATGTCATTGTGAATTCACTTTACCATTTAATGTGCTGAAAGACAGGAAGAAAAATCTAGGTCTGATGAAATAGGGAAGAAAAAGCAATTTCGGCGTTATTTTTTTTATGTGTTAGTGTAATGGTGTGCTGACAATATTCTCTAGGTCAGTGCGATTGTGGCGATACCAAATATTTATCTTATATTGCCTTAGAAAAATTCTGGACTGTGCAAAAATATATATATTTTTTTTTTCGGCGGCATGCTGATGCTTTCGGTTCCATTTTCGGTTACATATGCTGTTTTGATTGAGACGTGTCTCATGAAGAAATAGTGATTTGTGGATTTTCAGTTTATTACATTTTACTTATATAACTATCCGTTTGTAAAATGTTTTATATGGTATGGATGCTGAACTGCGATGGGAGGAGGCTCGGGTCCTAGACCCCTCCGATCAGACAAAGCACCGCACTGAAGTGCATAAGTCCTGCATGAGCGGCGCACACGGAGCGGCGTATGGGCTGAATTCTATGTCTGTGGGTCCGGACATTGAGCACGCACCTCTAGACTTATTATACAGTCCGTACCCTGCTCTGTGCGCGCTGCTGCTGTAGGAGTTGTGCACGTCAGTGCGGTGTTACAATTTTTCACATACAGTAATACCTAATATGCGTATTTTGTAATTTCTTTATTTTTGCGTTGGGAAATTGGAGGGATTTTACATTTTTTTTTGTGTTTTTAATATTTTTTAATTACATTTTACTGTATTTTTAATCTTTAATTGAAACTTAAATCTGTGGTTGTCTGATCGCTTGTACTATATGTTGCAATACTCTGCACTATGTACTATTTTCTAGGAAAGTGTATATGGTATAAATTTCATTAGCTATATGTGTTGTAGCATTATTTATTTGCACATTATAGCATTGCTATTTCTCCTTCGCCTCATTGGGGGATACAGGACCATGGGTGGTTATGCTGCTCCCGCCAGGAGGCTGACACTAAGTGAACACAAAAAAGTTAGTTCCTCCTCCGCAGTATACATCCTCACACTGGCTCTAAGCGAACCAGTTCGTGCTTAGTGTCCGTAGGAGGCTAATGGTCTCTGGTCAGACCATTCTTTTTTTTTTTTTTTTCCTATGAAGAAGAGATAGGGGCGACGGACCCTATTGAAAGGGTCCGATCTCCCCAAACCAACAACAGGCAAGCACGTGGAGTGTCACCTCCACGTATCCTCTCCTGCGACGTGGGACACCATGCCGAACACAGGCCCTGTCCACCCTGAGGTAGTGAAACCCTAGGCTGCACAGAGGCATAGAAACAGTCCGTGCGGCCCCCACCGCTTCACCAATGCTGAAAACTGCGGTGATGAAAGGAGGCGGAGTATCCCTCTCCTCATCCCCTACAGGGAAAGACGGATTAAGGGTGCCTGCACCGTTCTTTACACAGCCCCCCTCCCCGCTAACCTGGCATACAGTGTTATTCACCTCATGTACCTCCTGTCGATCTGTTTCCCGTGAGCGCAGAATAATCAATTATGCAAAGTCTATTCCGAACGCACTCAGGAGCCCTTCGATGTGACTGAGCCAAGTGTACCGAGTGCCCCTGAATGGGCTTTGTCTCTGTTGCAGTCCATGGCGTCACTAAATAGAGCAATCGAGTCCCTTGAGAACCCCAATAGGGGTAAGGGACAGAAGCTCGCCTGTGTTGGAGAGATCCTCCACCGCACAGGAACCGTCGGCTTGCAGGGGCTGCTCTCACTGTAGGCAGACGCAGGGGAAACAAACTCATCTGCGTCTCCTGGGCCATCTGGCGCCTCGGCATCCATGAGCTCAGTCTCTCGCTCACCCAGTGTTTGGTAGCGAGCAGAACTCGGATTACGTCTCTGATGGGCCCCTCAATTTGGATGCGCCTGGTTATCAGGAGACAGTTGATAGTCTCATTGAGGCCGTCAATCAAACCCTGGAGATTGATAAGGAAATCCACCCTGACCACAGGTCACAAGGTGTCATTTAAATGGGCCAAACATCCTCATAGAGTGTTTGGCAGTCACGCAGAATTTGAGGACATAGTGCAGCGGCATAGGGAGTTGCCAGACAAGTGTTTCTCAGGTCAGAAGGTGCTTGAAGCAAGATAGCCGTTTGCTTCTGATCTCCGCAAAAAATGGACAGAATCCCCTCCAGTGGATCCACCCGTATCGCGCTTGGCCTTCAAAACCCTGCTATCTTTACCTAACGGGTCCTCTTTCAAAGATCCCACTGACCGTTTAATAGAGAGCCTTGCACATTCAGTTTTTGAAGCTTCAGGTTCAGCTTTCTCCCCCTTCTTCGCGGCAGCATAGGTGGTTAAGGCCATGGTATCCTGGGCAAAGTCTTTAAATGGAGCCCTGCAGGGTACCGACCTCCCACCTATGGTAGTGGATCTCGCAAATCAGATCGCTTTGGCTGGAGACTACTTGATTAATGCATCCTTGGACGCGGCTAACTGCGCTGCACTGGCGGCTGTGAATTCTATCTCCATTAGAAGAGCTCTGTGGCTCAGTACATGGGAGCAGACTCAACATCGAAGAAATCCTTAACTTCTCTGCCTTACCAAAGCGGTCGGTTATTCAGTGAGAAGCTAGATCAACTGATCTCAGACACCGCAGGAGGGAAAAGTAACTTCCTTCCCCAACAAAGGGTTAGGCGACTGTTTCGTCACCAACTGCAGACGCGTTTTCTTTCCTTTCTCCACCTTGACCAATCCTGCCGGCTCAGGGGGACAGAGATCGTCAAATCTCATATAGATCCAATCCATTGGGGAACAATCGTCCCCACCACTCCAAATCTAAGGGATCAAGGTCCCACAGATTTTCAACCAAATGACGCGAGGCATTTTCCGGTCGACACCAGCAGAGTAGGTAGTCGCCTGCTCTGGTTTCGCCATGTCTGGCTCACCGTCGTGCACGACGCTTGGGTCAGAGATCTGGTGTCTTCCGCATACAAGATAGAAACTGTCATCCACCCTCCAAAGCGTTTTTTTTTTTTTCTTTCCCATCCCCCCAGAGCAAAGGCACGCGCTCGCTCATTCTTCAAAGCCATCGAGTCACTCCGTCACGACGGAGTTATCATTCCCGTACTGGAAAGCAAAAAATTTGAGGGGTTCTATTCGAACCTGTTTGTGGTTCCGAAGAAGGATGAAACTGTAAGGCCCATTGTGGACCTAAAGCTCCTAAACAGATTTGTCAAAATCAGACATTTCTGGATGGAGTCCCTTCACTCCGTCATTTGATCAATGGAAAGAGGAGAATTTTTGGCCTCAATCGATATCCAAGACGCCTACCTCCATATCCCCATTTTTCTCTTGCATCAAAGGTTCCTACGCTTCGCTGTCCACGGGCCTCATTTTCTGCTCACAGCCCTGCCTTTCGGGCTAGCCACCGCCCCCAGGGAGTTCACAAAGGCCATGGCGGCCGTCATGTCCATCCTGCATTCTCGGGGGATAGTCGTCTTGCCATATTTGGATGACCTCCTGGTCAAAGGACAGTCTTTCCAAGCTTGCGAGGAATGCGTCAGCTTTCCCGTCTGGGGTAGCTGGTAAACTTGAAAAAGTCTTCCCCTGTCCCAGCCCAAAAAATTTCCTTCTTAGTAATGATCTTTGACACCTCCCGAGAGTTGGTGATTCTCCCTCGAGACAAGGTCCTAGCCCTCTGTCAGGGAGTCCAGGCACTCTGTGAGCCAATTCCTCATGTCATCCGTTTCTGCATGAGGGTCCTGGGGAAAATGGTGGCAACAATGGAAGCGGTTCCATTTGCCCAGCTTCACCTCCTTCCCCTGCAGCATGCCCTTTTGGCAACCTGGGACAGGAGCCCATTTTCTCTCGAACGCCTGTGCCGGCTGTCCGCTCAGGTCAGGCGGGCACTCAGATAGTGGACACTGAATTCTTTCCTTCTTCAGGGAGGGTTCTTTCCCCCGGACCATTGGCTGGTGGTCACTACCGACGCCAGTCTCCTCGGACAATGCCGCGGCCATGGCTTATATCAATCACCAAGGGGGCACCCGCAGCAGGGCGGCCATGCGCGAAGTGGAAAACATTCTCCGCTGGGCCGAGAAGAATCACTCCGTAATCTCGGCAATTCACATTCCAGGCGTAAAGAACTGTGCGGCAGACTTTCTCAGCCGGCAGGGTCTTGCGTCAGAGGAGTTGTCTCTCCATCCCGAGGTTTTTCAACAGATTTGTCAACGTTGGAGAACCCCGGATGTGGATCTTATGGCCTCCAGGTTAAACGCCAAGGTGCCCGAGTTTGTTGCTCGTTCCCGGGATCCAAAAGCCATCGCGTGGACGTCTTGGTTTTGCCATGGAACCAGTTTCGTCTCCTATACACGTTTCCCCCGTTAACGCTGCTTCTGAAAGTCATCAGGAAGGTCAAGTCAGAAGAGGTCCCAGTAATCCTGGTCGCCCCAGACTGGCCTCGTCGGGCATGGTACGCAGAGCTAGTGCAACTAGTTTCCGAGGTCCCCTGGCGGCTACCGAATCGTCCGGACCTACTTTCCTGAGGTCCGATCTACCACCAGAACTTGGGCCCTGTGTTTAATGGCCTGGTCTTTGAATCCAGGGTCCTGACCCTAGCCGGGTTCTCCCGGGATGTGGTTACCACAGTGATTAGCACTCGAAAGCCCGCCTCTATCACCGCACCTGGAAAGTCTTTTTTGCGTGGTGCAGAGACCGCGGTCGTCCTCCACTCATTTTTTCCATTCCCAACACTTTAGAATTTCTTCAGGCCAGCCTGGCCTCGGGTCTAGCGCCGAGCTCCCTCAAAGGACAGATCTCAGCCTTGTCCGTCCTACTTCAGCACAGGATTGCTTCCAACCTGCAGGTGAAAACTTTCATTCAGGGGGTCTCCCTCGTGGTACCTCCCTATAGCGCTCCCCTGGACACCTGGGACCTTAACCTGGTCCTAAGTGCTCTCCCGGAATCTCCTTTCAAACCACTGCAGGATGTCTCGTTAACGTACCTCTCGTGGAAAGTCATTTTTCTTGTCGCTATAACGTCATTCAGGCAGGTTTCGGAGTTGGCTGCCCTATCCTGCCGAGCCCCGCTTCTGATCTTTCACCGGGATAAGGTGGTTCTCAGGCCGGCCCCTCCTTTTCTGCCAAAGGTCGTTTCCTCTTTTCACAGTAAGGAGGATATTGTCTTTCCCTCATTTTGCTCAGCATCGGTACACCGTGTGGAAAAGGCCCTTCATACATTGGATCTAGTGAGAGCTCCCAGGAGGTTTGTGTCACGGACGGCATCTTTTCGCCAGACGGATGTGCTGTTCGTGCTCCCCGAGGGTCGCAGGAAGGGACTCGTTGCTTCTAAGTCGACAGTAGCCAGGTGGATTCGTTTAGCTGTTCAGGAATCTTACCGCGTCAGGGGCAAACCTATTCCAGCAGGGATCAGGGCACACTCAATGTGGGCGGTGGGCGCCTCTTGGGCCCTTCGACACCAGGCATCAGCAGAAAAGGTTTGCAAGGCTGCAACCTGGTCTAGCCTACATTCGTTCTCAAAGTACTACAATATCCACACTCAGACTTCAGCAGATGCGAGTCTGGGCAGAAGGATTCTCCAGGCAGGTGTAGCGTACCTATAGATAGTTGGTACTTAAGGCTTAATCCGTTGGGTCAGTTTCCCACCCAGGGACTGCTTTGGGACGTCTCACAGTCCTGTGTCCCCCAATGAGGCGAAGGAGAAACGGATTTTTATGTGTACTCTCCATAAAATCCTTTTCTCCAAGCCAATCATTGGGGACACAACGCCCACCCTGTTAGCCTTTTTTTTTTTTAATAGATGGGTTTCTTGACATGTTGTACCTGTGTTAAGGTTAATTTTGTTCTCCAACTGCTTTTGCACGGAACTGGTTCCCTTAGAGCCAGCATGAGGGTGTATACTGCGGAGGAGGAGCTAACTTTTTTTTGTGTTCACTTAGTGTCATCCTCCTAGCGGCAGCAGCATAACACCCACAGTCCTGTGTCCCACAATGATTGGCTCGGAGAAAAGGATTTTACTGTGAGCACACACAAAAATCCCTGTTTATGCATTTGCTGCATAGTGCCTTAAGTTCTGTGTACTGTATGGTGGTATTACTTTTTTGCACATTATATCATTATTCATGTAATTATTATATAGTGCCATTACTTATGTTCACTGTAAGGCAGTATTATTTGCACATTATGCCATTATTTTATGTATTCACCGTATAGTGCCATTAGTTGTGCACTGTATGGTGGCATTATTTATTCCCTTTTTGTGTCTATGAAGTGCATATTCAGCTGTACATGTGTGCACACCAAATATGCTGCCTATGACCCTGGACCTACCCCTTCACAATAGGGACCTTAGCTCTGCAGATCCAGGACATAATGTATAATCTTATTACTCCTGGAGTGTTGTGACTACAAGGCTGCAAGCCTTCAGTCCAAGCACATGCAATAAACACAACACAGCGCATTCTGCAGTATATGTATTATTTTCCCGCTTTCATGCTGATTGAATCCTAACAAGACTGTCACTTTGCACAGTGCCTCCGAATGTTAGACTGCTTGGGCGTGCCGTGGGTTCAAGCAGCGGGAGAAGCAGAAGCTATGTGTGCCTATCTTAATGCACAAGGCTGTGTGGACGGCTGTATCACCAATGATGGCGATGTCTTTCTCTATGGTGCTCGAACCGTGTACAGGAATTTCACCATGAATGTGAAGGTAGGAGCCGTGAGAGAACGTCCAACCTGGGAAACAACCTGGATCTTCATTTCCTTGCTGCATCGGTCTCCATGTGTCATTATGGCAACGTGCTACCTCTATGCCATTAGTAGTCACCCGCCAGCACAGTGCTGCAGAGACATACGACACTGCCCCTAGTGGAGAGAATGACTGTCATTAGTATTCATCCTCCAGCACAGTGCTGCAGAGTCATACGACACTGCCCCTAGTGGAGAGAATGACTGTGTCATTAGTATTCATCCTCCAGCACAGTGCTGCAGAGTCATACGACACTGCCCCTAGTGGAGAGAATGACTGTGTCATTAGTATTCATCCTCCAGCACAGTGCTGCAGAGTCATACGACACTGCCCCTAGTGGAGAGAATGACTGTCATTAGTATTCATCCTCCAGCACAGTGCTGCAGAGACATACGACACTGCCCCTAGTGGAGAGAATGACTGTCATTAGTATTCATCCTCCAGCGCAGTGCTGCAGAATCATAGGACACTGCCCCTAGTGGAGAGAATGACTGTGTCATTAGTATTCATCCTCCAGCACAGTGCTGCAGAGCCATAGGACACTACCCCTGGTGGAGAGAATGACTGTGTCATTAGTATTCATCCTCCAGCACAGTGCTGCAGAACCATAGGACACAGCCCCTAGTGGAGAGAATGACTGTGTCATTAGTATTCATCCTCCAGCACAGTGCTGCAGAGCCATAAAACACTGCCCCTAGTGGAGAGAATGACTGTGTCATTAGTATTCATCCTTCAGCACAGTGCTGCAGAGCCATAGGACACTGCCCCTAGTGGACAGAATGACTGTCATTAGTATTCATCCTCCAGCACAGTGCTGCAGTCATAGGACACTGCCCCTAGTGGCAGAATGACTGTGTCATTAGTATTCATCCTCCAGCACAGTGCTGCAGAGCCATAAAACACTGCCCCTAGTGGAGAGAATGACTGTGTCATTAGTATTCATCCTCCAGCACAGTGCTGCAGAACCATAGGACACAGCCCCTAGTGGAGAGAATGACTGTGTCATTAGTATTCATCCTCCAGCACAGTGCTGCAGAACCATAGGACACAGCCCCTAGTGGAGAGAATGACTGTGTCATTAGTATTCATCCTCCAGCACAGTGCTGCAGTCATAGGACACTGCCCCTAGTGGACAGAATGATATTCATCCTCCAGCACAATGCTGCAGAGCAATAGGACACTGCCCCTAGTGGAGAGAATGACTGTGTCATTATTATTCATCCACCAGCACAGTGCTGCAGAGCCATAGGACACTGCCCCTAGTGGACAGAATGACTGTCATTAGTATTCATCCTTCAGCACAGTGCTGCAGAGTCATAGGACACTGCCCCTAGTGGACAGAATGACTGTGTCATTAGTGTTCATCCTCCAGCACAGTGCTGCAGAGTCATAGGACACTGCCCCTAGTGGACAGAATGACTGTGTCATTAGCATTCATCTGCCAGCACAGTGCTGCAGAGCCATAGGACACTGCCCCTAGTGGAGAGAATGACTGTGTCATTAGTATTCATCCTTCAGCACAGTGCTGCAGAACCATAGGACACAGCCCCTAGTGCAGAGAATGATTGTGTCATTAGTATTCATCCGCCAGCACAGTGCTGCAGAGTCATAGGACACTGCCCCTAGTGGAGAGAATTATTATTTTTTTTATGTAAAGTTGCTATAATTATCGTGTTCCTTCTATATCCAATTTTTTTTTTTTGTTTTTTTTTTCCTCCCCCTTTTTCCAAGAGCCATACTTTTTTTTTCACCGCCATGGTTTTTTTGCTTGTTTTTTCTTTTCCGCAGGATATATTAGCTGTGAGCTTCCCTTTATATGGTGAAATAGTATCATTAATGCGCATTATTTTTCCTGTTGGTGGAGCCGTAGCTGGGCTTATGTATTGGTCGCTTTGCTGCAGTTTGTATTGGTAATCCGTTCGTTTTCGTCTCCTCTTCGGGCTGAGTCGCTTTGGTCAATAAACAGCAATTCAATGCAATGGGTATATGGGCATGGGACTATGGGATGGAGGATGTGTATGATGGGTATATGGGCATGGGACTATGGGATGGAGGATATGTATGACGGGTATATGGGCACGGGACTATGGGATGGCGGATATGTATATGGGCATGGGACTTTGGGATGGAGGATATGTATGATGGGTATATGGGCAGGGGACTATGGGATGGAGGATATGTATGACGGGTATATGGGCACGGGACTATGGGATGGCGGATATGTATATGGGCATGGGACTATGGGATGGAGGATGTGTGATGGGTATATGGGCACGGGACTATGGGATGGAGGATATGTATGATGGGTATATGGGCACACTGGACTATGGGATGAAGGATGTGTGATGGGTATATAGGCACGGGTCTATGAGATGGAGGATATGTATGATGGGTATATGGGCATGTGACTGGGATGGTGGATATGTATGATGGGTATATGGGCACGGGACTATGGGATGGAGGATATGTATAATTTGCTATAAGTACTACAATATCCACACTCAGACTTCAGCAAATGCGAGTCTGGGCAGAAGGATTCTCCAGGCAGGTGTAGCGTAACTATAGATAGTTGGTACTTAAGGCTTAATCCGTTGGGTCAGTTTCCCACCCAGGGACTGCTTTGGGACGTCCCACAGTCCTGTGTCCCCCAATGAGGCGAAGGAGAAACAGGGATTTTTATGTGTACTCACCAAAAAATCCTTTTCTCCAAGCCAATCATTGGGGACACAACGCCCACCCTGTTAGCCTTTTTTTTTTTAATAGATGGGTTTCTTGACATATTGTACCTGTGTTAAGGTTAATTTTGTTCTCCAACTGCTTTTGCACGGAACTGGTTCCCTTAGAGCCAGCATGAGGGTGTATACTGCGGAGGAGGAGCTAACTTTTTTTTGTGTTCACTTAGTGTCATCCTCCTAGCGGCAGCAGCATAACACCCACAGTCCTGTGTCCCACAATGATTGGCTCGGAGAAAAGGATTTTACTGTGAGCACACACAAAAATCCCTGTTTATGCATTTGCTGCATAGTGCCTTAAGTTCTGTGTACTGTATGGTGGTATTACTTTTTTGCACATTATATCATTATTCATGTAATTATTATATAGTGCCATTACTTATGTTCACTGTAAGGCAGTATTATTTGCACATTATGCCATTATTTTATGTATTCACCGTATAGTGCCATTAGTTGTGCACTGTATGGTGGCATTATTTATTCCCTTTTTGTGTCTATGAAGTGCATATTCAGCTGTACATGTGTGCACACCAAATATGCTGCCTATGACCCTGGACCTACCCCTTTCAGCGCTGGGCTTTTCAGCTAGTCATTTTCTAATTTGCTCATTTCTTTTACAGACTCCGTTGATTCCAAATGTCTCTAGTTTTTTACTTTTTTTTTTACTTTACATTTTATATGTCCCACAGGAGACTTGATCGAGCTCAGGGCACACATGTCGGGTCCTCGCCTGTGATGTGGGCGCACACAGCGACCCCGACAGATGATGGCTGAGTAATCAGCCATCATGAGCCGCTAACAGGTACGAGTGGAGCTCTCCGCCCCTTGGCTTTTGACCTGTTGAATGCCTCGGTCAGTGTCTGCCAGCGCCATGTAATGCGTGCTAGCAGGCGGGCGCATTGTCTAGCGTGCCCATAAGAGCGTCCGTCACCTGATCGCAGGGCGCCGATGCCTTGCTGTGACAGCCGGGGGTCTGCTGAAGATCCCTGTGCCTGTCATTAAGCACATACACATATTTAGTATCGCAGCGTTCGTAAAAGTCCGATCTATCAAAATTATAAATAAGTTATTTCAATCGATAAACGGCGTAATGAGAAAAAAAATGGAAACACTAGAATTACCATTTTTGTTTGCCCACTGCAGCATTCCAATAAAAGGGATCACAACATCGTATCTGCCCCAAAATGGTCCCAATAAAAACGTCAGCTCGGCGCCCAAAAGATAAGCCCTCATCCGGCCCCGTGTAACAAAAAATGAAAACGTTACGGGTCTCGAGAAATGGAGACAAAAAGAAACATTTTTTTAAAAAAAATAAATTTATGAATTTTTTTCACCACTTAAATATAAAAATAAAGCTAGACCTAGGTTGTCTGCGTCCTCGTGGTGACCTGGAGACTCATACTGGCAGGGCAGCTTTACTGTATAGGAAAAATGGGAAACAAAAAAAAATTGTGTAATTGCACTTTTTTTTTTTTTTGCAGCATCGTCGGACATGGAATTTTGTCCCGCATAAAACAAAAACACATATGGCGGTGTGGGAAAAATCAAAAAGTGATGGCTCTTGGAAGAGAGGGAGGAAAAAACTAAAGCAAAAGAGAAAAAAAGGAAACTTGCCCCATCATTAAGGGGTTAAGAGATGCCGTATTGTAGCCATATGCCATCCAGTGCCTCTCACCTGAGGAGAGTGGAGCCCACACTGTCATGACCCCACAAGTCTTCTGTGACACGTGCCTGATACCTGCCGATTTTGCACGAGTCTCAGCAGCTGTGTTGGGTGGTAGAGCCAGCGGCTCCGCTCTCCTGCAGAAGTGAACGGCGCTGGATCACCCCCTGATACCCTTCACCTTCTCCTAGGTGACACATTGTGACGCCCTGATGCCCATCACCTTTTCCTACAAAACACAGTGTGACCCCCTCGTACCCCTCACCGCCTCCTACAATGCATGGTGTGACCACCTGATACCCTTCACCTCTTCATAAGTCACACAATGTGACCCCCTGATGCCCTTCACCTCCTCCTACAAAGCACAGTGTGACCCCATGATACCCTTCACCTACTCCTAGGTCACATGATGTGACCCCCTGATTCCACTCACTTTCTCTTACGTCACACGGTGTGACCCCCTGGTACACCTCCGCTCCTACAACTCACCGTGTGACCCCCTGATACCCTTCACCTCCTCCTAGGTCGCACAGTGTGACCTCCTGATGCCCCTCACCTCCTAGGTCGCTCGGTGT
This sequence comes from Dendrobates tinctorius, assembly GCF_039654945.1. NCBI lineage: Eukaryota > Metazoa > Chordata > Amphibia > Anura > Dendrobatidae > Dendrobates > Dendrobates tinctorius. The sequence goes on from NW_027361689.1 coordinate 30,393,798, forward strand.
GACCCCCTGATGCCCCTCACCTCCTCCTAGGTCGCACGGTGTGACCCCCTGATGCCCCTCACCTACTCCTAGGTCGCACGGTGTGACCCCCTGATGCCCCTCACCTCCTCCTAGGTCGCACGGTGTGACCCCCTGATGTCTCTCCCCTCCTCCTAGATCGCACGGTGTGACCCCCTGATGCCCCTCACCTCCTCCTAGGTCGCACGGTGTGACCCCCTGATGCGCCTCACCTCCTCCTAGGACGCACGGTGTGACCCCCTGATGCGCCTCACCTCCTCCTAGGTCGCACGGTGTGACCCCCTGATGCGACTCACCTCCTCCTAGGTCGCACGGTGTGACCCCCTGATGCCCCTCACCTCCTCCTAGGTCGCACGGTGTGACCCCCTGATGCGCCTCACCTCCTCCTGACTGCCTGCTTCTCCCTGTTCCTCTGTCCAGGCTGTATTTTTCTCTGCTGCTCAGCGCTACTGCAGTAAAGTTATTGCTGCACTTCTGTGTTGTCCCATTAGGGGGCAGTATTGTATCGGCCATTAGGACTGCTGACATTTCGCCTCCTGTCCAGTTCCGCTGAGCTTGCTGCTCTCCATGTGGCTGTTCCTTTGCTTGTAAATGAGTAATAGAATCTGTTCCTAAGGAATGGCTGGTGGCCCTCCGCTCTGCTCCTCATGCATTTCTCATTTATCTCTGGTGCAGTCACATTATTCCTAAGTGCTCAGAGGCGTTACACAATATGACATCCCTCAGATGGGGGTCCGACTACCAGACCACCCTCCAATTATCAGATTGAAAACTAGACTGACTATCGCAGCGGCTGCTTTCCATATTTTTTTCAGCTCAGTATTGTTCCTGTCCTCAAAGCATCTGACATCTTGTACAACAAACCCTAGGACCCCCCTGCATCATACAGGGCCATATGCAAATAAATGAGAAGTGTTTTCTGGTTTCGGAAGACCCCTCTCCCCTGGCTACAGTTGCTATATATATATATATATATATATATATATATATATATATATATTTATTTATTTCAGAGGGGACTTGTACAGACAATAGACATTACAGCATAACAATAATCACATAGATTATAACAGATACCAAGAGGAATGAGGGCCCTGCTCGCAAGCTTACAATCTATGAGGAAAAAAGGGGAGACACGAAAGGTGGGTGGTAACAGTTGCCCTGATTGTATGGACCAGCCATAATGTTAAGTGTGTAACAGTACAGACACAGAGGGCTAATGGATGCATAAAGCATGTGGGAACATGATGTGAGGAACCTGGTTATGGTAAAACTTTTGGCTGTGCCACACAGGGATAGATTAGGTTAATATGTTGAGGCGATAGGCCAGTCTGAATAAATGAGTTTTCAGGGCACGCTTAAAATTGTGGGGATTGGGGACTAATCGTATTGACCTGGGAAGTGCATTCCAAAGAATTTGCACAGCACGTGTAAAGTCTTGGAGACGGGAGTGGGAGGTTCTGATTATTGAGGATGCTAACCTCAGGTCATCAGCAGAACGGAGGGCGCGGGTAGGGTGGTATACTGAAACAAGGGAGGAGATGTAGGGTGGTGCTGAGCCATGGAGAGCTTTGTGGGTGAGGGTAATAAGTTTGTACTGGATTCTGGAGTGGATGGGTAGCCAATGTAATGACTGGCACAAGGTAGAGGCATCGGTGTAACGATTGGTGAGGAATATGATCCTGGCTGCAGCATTCAAGACAGATTGGAGAGGGGAGAGTTTGGTAAGAGGGAGACCGATTAGAAGAGAGTTACAATAGTCCAGACGAGAATGAATAAGAGAAACCGTAAGAGTTTTTGCAGAGTCAAAAGTAAGAAAAGGTCGAATTCTAGAAATGTTTTTGAGGTGCAGATGACAAGAGCGAGCCAGTGATCGGATGTGGGGGGGCAAAGGAAAGCTAGGAGTCAAGTATGACCCCAAGACAGCGGCATGTTGCTGAAGAGTAATAGTGGAACCACACACAGAAATAGCAATGTCGGGTATAGGTACATTAGTAGCGGGAGGAAACACGAGGAGTTCAGTCTTTGACAGGTTCAGTTTCAGATATAGTGAGGACATGATGTTAGACACAGCGTTTAGACAATCGCCGGTGTTTTCTAGAAAGGCTGGCGTGATGTCAGGAGAAGAAGCGTGTAATTGGGTGTCGTTAGCATAGAGATGGTACTGGAAACCAAATCTACTGATTGTTTGACCAATAGGGGCAGTGTACAAGGAGAAGAGGAGGGGGCCTAGAACTGATCCTTGAGGAACCCCAACAGTAAGGGGAAGGTGAGAGGAGGAGGAACCGGCAAGAGATACAGTAAAGGAGCGGTCAGAGAGATAGGAGGAGAACCAGGAGAGAACGGTGTCCTTGAGGCCAATGGAACGGAGCATAGTGAGGAGGAGCTGATGATCCACAGTGTCGAATGCTGCAGAGAGATCCAAGAGAATTAGCATGGAGTAATGACCATTTGATTTAGCTGTTAGTAGATCATTAGAGACTTTAGTGAGGGCAGTTTCAGTGGAGTGTAGAGAGCGGAAACCGGATTGGAGAGGGTCGAGAACAGAGTTTTCTGAGAGATAGCAGATAAGACGGGAGTGGACCAGGCGTTCCAGGAGTTTAGAGATGAAGGGAAGATTAGAGACAGGTCTATAGTTAGCAGCACAGTTTTGGTCGAGGGATGGTTTTTTAAGTAGTGGATGTATGACGGCATGCTTAAATGAGGAGGGAAAGATTCCAGAAGAGAGAGAGGTTAAATATTTTAGTTAGGTGAGGGGTGACAGCAGGGGAAAGGGGTTGGAGTAGATGTGACGGAAATGGGTCATTGGTGCAAGTGGTTGGGCGAGAAGATGCAAGGAGCCTGCTTACTTATTCTGTGACTGGTTCAAAATCAGAGAGTGAGCTAAATGCAGTGGGAGAGGGAGGACAGTGCATGGTATGAGGTGATTGGGAGATAATTTCCTGTCGGATATGGTCAATTTTTTCTATGAAGTAATTGGCCAGATCGTCAGCTCGGAGCTCCGTGGTTGGGTCCTGTACTCTTGGGTTGAGCAGGGAATGAAAAGTGTCAAAGAGACGTTTAGGGTTATTGGACAGTGAGGTGATGAGGGTGTTGAAATAGGTTTGTTTTGAGAGGTGAAGGGCAGTGTTGTATATTCTAAGCATAAACTTATGGCGTTCGGCACACCTAGAGCACCGCTACAGGAAACATGTTTGCAGGATGTGCCAGAGTTGTCGCCGTCTGTGTTGTGGTGTTTTATTTATAGCGGGTACAAATTCATCCAGGGCAAAAAATATATAATGTATAAAAAATGAGCACCCCTCACCCTCCCCGGGTCCAGAAATGAGTCTCTGCTGCAGCCAGAGAACTTAGTGGCTCAGCCCAGCATGGATCAAACTGTTCAAATCCACTGATCTCACTGATTGGCTGCAATAACAGACACGTAGAGCAGCGCTGGACCCAGGGAGAGGGAGTAGAGCGCAGATTGATTTTTTTTCTTTAAACACACTGCAGATGGAGATGTAAATAAATGAAAAAATAAAAATAAAATCACCCCTTTAAGATGGAAATAATCCTTTAAGTGGGGAAAAAAATGCAGCTTTCCATGATTTGATCTGTGATCATAATAGATTCCGTGTTTTGTTCCAGGATCCACACGTGGACTGCTATGAGGTCTCCGCCATTGAAAGCAGGCTTGGGTTGGATCGGGAGTCGCTGGTCGGCCTGGCAATCCTCCTGGGATGCGATTATATACCAAAAGTGAGACCAGCTTCTGTCCAGTATATAGAATATACACCTGACGCAGATAAGTGCACCATCTATACACCGCTGCAGCCGATCCTCGCACTCCGCTCACCGGCTGCTGCAGAGTACAAAATTCCCCCTATAGCTCACAGAAGCCGATATTCGCTGCCAGACCTCTCTGTTACTGCTCCCTCCTCCGTGTGCTGCCGCAGATGATGTTCTGACGATGTTCTGCATCAGCAGCACCTGGGAGCGGACGTAGGGAAGTGCAGGAACAGGGAGAGTGGAGTATGTGAAGCAGGATGTTCTCTGACTCTTTTGGATGTCTCAGAGATCTACCTTTTTTTCTGGAAGGCTTTCATTGCTATGCATGGGGGACCATTGTGGCTGTTATAGGGGCTGCCCTCAGAGGAGCCGCGTCTGTTGCAGCGGCGCCGAGGGGCTCCGCGTCTGCTGCAGCGGCGCCGAGGGGCTCCGCGTCTGCTGCAGCGGCGCCGAGGGGCTCCGCGTCTGCTGCAGCGGCGCCGAGGGGCTCCGCGTCTGCTGCAGCGGCGCCGAGGGGCGCCGCGTCTGCTGCAGCGGCGCCGAGGGGCGCCGCGTCTGCTGCAGCACGAGGGGCGCCGCCTCTTTGGAGACCGTCTCTAGCACATGATGCTTTCCTACTTTTTCATATAATAAGCCACTGTAGGCTCGGTGCCGGGATGAGTCCTGCGTCTCTGGTGCCAGGTCCTGGCCGTATAATGCAGATGGCGTCCCGTGACATCTGGCCCCAATCTGCTGCAGCTCTCATACCTGTGCTAAATAGGCAACACCTTCTTACCAAAGAGCTCCTAAGTGTGAATTCCCCTCGGCGGCACGTCCCATCTGCTGACGCTGGAGGAATCCCAAAGACAGGACCGTGTCAAGGTCATCAGTGCACATTGACTCTTACTATAGATCTGTGTAGTCGTGGAGGGGAGACCAGAGACCTTTTTATTGCTTGAATTTGTAATTTCTAACCTTAACTCAAAAATATTCAGGATTGAGAGTCCTCAGTAGTTGATACCTTTTAATGGCTAACTGAAAAGATGGTAATGGACTCTCAATCCTGAATATTTTTCTATCCACTGGCTAACACGGTACAAAGATATACATCTTTCCTGTAACCTTAACTCATTAAGCACGCTGCCAATTTTCCTTTATTGTATTTTTTCTTTTGTATTTTCGTTTTTTCCTCCCCTTTTTCCAGATCTAGAATTTTTTATTTTTCCATGAGCACAGCCGTATATGTTGTATTTTTTCTTTAGTTTTTATTCACACTTTTTACAGATACAGTGGGGAAAAAAAGTATTTAGTCAGTCAGCAATAGTGCAAGTTCCACCACTTAAAAAGATGAGAGGCGTCTGTAATTTACATCAACTATGGGAGACAAACTGAGAAAAAAAATCCAGAAAATCACATTGTCTGTTTTTTTTTTCATTTTATTTGCATATTATGGTGGAAAATAAGTATTTGGTCAGAAACAAAATTTCATCTCAATACTTTGTGATATATCCTTTGTTGGCAATGACAGAGGTCAAACGTTTTCTGTAAGTCTTCACAAGGTTGCCACACACTGTTGTTGGTGTGTTGGCCCATTCCTCCATGCAGATCTCCTCTAGAGCAGTGATGTTTTTGGCTTTTCGCTTGGCAACACGGACTTTCAACTCCCTCCAAAGGTTTTCTATATGGTTGAGATCTGGAGACTGGCTAGGCCACTCCAGCACCTTGAAATGCTTCTTACGAAGCCACTCCTTCGTTGCCCTGGTGGTGTGCTTTGGATCATTGTCATGTTGAAAGACCCAGCCACGTTTCATCTTCAATGCCCTTGCTGATGGAAGGAGGTTTGCACTCAAAATCTCACGATACATGGCCCCATTCATTCTTTCATGTACCCGGATCAGTCGTCCTGGCCCCTTTGCAGAGAAACAGCCCCAAAGCATGATGTTTCCACCACCACGCTTTACAGTAGGTATGGTGTTTGATGGATGCAACTCAGTGGGATTTTGCATGGAGCACCAGATCGAGGGAGATTATCAGTGGTCTTGTATGTCTTCCATTTTCTAATTATTGCTCCCACAGTTGATTTCTTCACTCCAAGCTGGTTGGCTATTGCAGATTCAGTCTTCCCAGCCTGGTGCAGGGCTACAATTTTGTTTCTGGTGTCCTTTGACAGCTCTTTGGTCTTCACCATAGTGGAGTTTGGAGTCAGACTGTTTGAGGGTGTGCACAGGTGTCTTTTTATACTGATAACAAGTTTAAACAGGTGCCATCACTACAGGTAATGAGGGGAGGAAAGAGGAGACTCTTAAAGAAGTTGTTACAGGTCTGTGAGAGCTAGAAATCTTGATTGCTTGTTTCTGACCAAATACTTATTTTCCACCATAATATGCAAATAAAATGAAAACAAAACAGACAATGTGATTTTCTGGATTTTTTTTTCTCAGTTTGTCTCCCATAGTTGAGGTCTACCTATGATGTAAATTACAGACGCCTCTCATCTTTTTAAGTGGTGGAACTTGCACTATTGCTGACTGACTAAATACTTTTTTCCCCACTGTAGATGTGATGCTTTCAAAAGCTTTTTTTTCTTCTTTTACTTCCCTTTTTTATTTTTTAACCTGCAAATGTTGTATATAGGACAAATCGCTTTTCTTTATGGTGGTGCTTCACAGGAGCCGTGCCCTGGGTGGGTCGGCCGGCCGTGTCCAGGGGCCATGGGTACTGCTACTGAACCCGGACAAGTAAACGCCTCCCCGGACTAGTCCTGGTTCATTTGTACAGAGAATGTGTTTAATGTAAGCGGATTTTGCTCAACTATGTGCCGTTCAATAAAATAATAAACCCATAATACCTGGATAGAGGTCTGAAAGGAGATAGGGACCAGAGTGCTTCCTTTTAAAACGTGTGTTGTCATTTCTTTTTTCTGTGGAATATCCCGTGGTACAGTGGATGTAAATCCCACCACTGAGGCTTCATCTGTCTCCAGATCAGAGTCCCTGTGTCCCTCCAATGTCAGCGGAGGGGCCACAATTCGCATACAAATGAATGAGAAAATCTCAGAGCTCCTGCTCTGCGCATAGATGCAGATCCCACCGGTAGGACCTGTAGTTTCCATTATTTTTATCACATCTTACTGATACGCCATAGATGTACCAAATGGAGTACCCCTTTAAGGAGCAGATCCGGCTCTGCAGGACAAAATCGTCTGGCGGGTAGAGGTTTCCTGTGGCAAAATCTGTTGCATTCTGAAAACTTGCCAACTCTCCACTTTTGGTTATTAAAGGGATGGATCTTCCCCTTAGACTCCCATCTCTTTTTGATAAACCCTTTAAGTAAAAGTATTGGGTGGACGTGGGGACCCTGTGCACAGACTGGACTTGTACATTATAGCAGATCCTCCACAATGCTACATCTCCTTCTGCCAACAGTACGAGCCCCAGACGTGGTGATGGTGGCGCTCGGCCTCCAGCTTTATCATCATCATATGGAGACGCAGATCGTAATGGAGCGTTGTGTGAGACGTATTGTCAGAGTTGTCACTGGTAATTCCGCGCCGCACAGCCGAGCACTCTGTACCGACACTGATATATCCGTCATCTAAGAGAGTCACAGTCAGCATAATGTGCTGCGGAGCAATGAGCGCCGAGCGCAGCACAGGAGGAATGTGCTGCGGAGCAATGAGTGCCGAGCGCAGCACAGGAGGAATGTGCTGCGGAGCAATGAGTGCCGAGCGCAGCACAGGAGGAATGTGCTGTGGAGGAAAGACGATGTATCATTGAGGCCGGTAAGACGCAGCAGCATAAGGCCAGTCCCATTCATAGGTATATAACTAAGCACCAGCTTCATTATGTATCCAGTATTCATCCTGTATAAAGTTGCACAATTTATGGGTGCCTCCTTTGCCTTGCCTATTGGAGATGTTGAGGAAAGGTTGGGCATGTTTGATTTTAACATGTCCAATCCTTGTGGAAAATAAGACCGCAAAAGACACATCCAGCAAAGACTTCACTTAGCGTGTCAGAGAAGAGGTTAACAATCAGCATTCACTATTTTGTTGGAAACAGTCAGCGAGCATTAAGGGAGAAACACATCGATATACCGCCCAATGTTTTCTTGTGTTTTTTGAAGGGTTTGCCTGGTGTTGGGAGAGAACTGGCCATGAAGTTCATGAAGTCCCTCAATGGGGAGAGTGTTTTGCAGAGGTAAGATGGTTTCTCTCTTATGACTTTACCAGAATATTGTTTCTTCGCAATAAATATCACATTTTTTTGTGACACTGGAGGAAATTTACCTAATAAAAAATCCCTTTTTGATCATCGGCATGGCAGGAGATGCCTTCAGTGTGTGGTCAGAACCTGCCCGGTGCTCCACAGAAGAACCCAAACCCTTCCTGACAAGTGTCAGAGATCTCACTGGGGGCCGAACTGTGGATTAAAGTTTCTGTTTTTCCCATAATTGTTTGAGTCTCTGACTTCATGGAGCACCATCAATGGCTTCTTCTAAAATGAGAACGTGTACAATGTGCACTCGGCTGTTTTCAGAAGCGCTAAAAGTAAAGCCACGGCAGAACTGGGGATAGATTGGAACCTGTACTGGAAATAGCGAGGACTCCCAGCAGTCTGCGATGAGGATACCCATTTAGGTTTGATTGGTCCAGAATTCCACCTTGTTAGAACTTTGCTCAGATTACGCGAGACAATTTCTGCCATAAACGAACATCTGTCGACTACGCAGAAGTCAGTCTGCACAGGTTTAAATCCCTGACACTCTATGGGGTCCGTACGATTGCTGATAAAATTCTTTGCGCAGATGATCTGCAGCACATTCCCTGTGAGAAATCATCCCGTTGGTCGACGAACAAGTGTTTTGCTCTTTCGTCGTGTGATGGAACGTTTAAACAGACCCATGGTCGAGAAGGAGCGAAGGTAAAATCCGTAGCAGATCGCAGTATAAATCTCCTCCCCAGGCCGCGGACATTTTCGGCAGATGTCTTATTGCTCATTCTGGTGTGGATCGAGATAAGCAAATCGATTTGCAGGTCCAGCGGTCCGGTCAGTATTCTGTGGCCGTCTGATGGGAGCCCAGTGAATCTCCTCCTACGTGCCGGCATCCCTACCTCCTCTTTAGGCGCAACCTGACGTCATCACATCGCAAAAATGGTGTCACCCTGAGCCTACGAATCGGAATTGGCAGCAGGTAGGAGAAGGTTCTCAGGCAGAAACTACTGGCGTGGTCGCTGCTCCAGGATCCTGCAAGTCAATTTGCGCACCTGCACCAATCATCTGTGATCAGTGGCGGATGTAGCTCCGCAGTGTAGTGGCTTCTGCTGGGGGCTGCAGATCAGCTCCTCTTCTTTCAATAGCGGCTGATCTCCAGGACTCGGCGGCGGCCACTATACCTTTAACGTAGCTGTACTCTTTCCCTCTGTGCACTGTGTAGATCTTGGCGCTGGCGGAGCTGATAACGGCTGATTGGAGCTGGGTGCTGGAGCTCCACCAGTCTTATATTGATGATGTACATTAAGGATAGTTATCAATATAAAACTATTCCCTTCTCACTCCAAGGCTACGTTCTCACGTTGAATTTTTGCTGCATTTTTTTCTGCAGGTTTTGCTGCATTTTTGTCTCTTGTGCATGCTGATAAAACTTGGTGCTGCCCAAAAAACCTTAGTGCAACTTTCGTAGGTTTTTGCACCAAAAACGCAGCAAAACCTTATGCCTGCGTTTTCTCCTTCGCCTCATTGGGGGGGACACAGGTACTGTGGGGTCACAGGTACTGTGGGTGTATGCTACTGCCACCTGGAGGCTGACAATAAGTGGAAAAAAAAGAGGTTAGCTCCTCCGCCGTAAACACCCTCGCCCTGATTGCGGGCGGAAACCAGTTTTTTGCTTAGTGTCTGTTGGAGGCACACGTCTGTCTGTTTCCAGACTGATTTTTTTTTTTTTTCCTTTTCTTTTTCCCCATGAAGATAAGATAGGGGCGACTGACCCTACTGAAAGGGTCCGATCTCCCCAAACCAACAATGAGCTAGCATGTGCGAGTGTCGCCTCCACGTTTCCTCTCCCGCAATGGGGATTTTTTTCCGGATGTTCCTTTTTTGCATGAAGATGAGATAGGGGCGATGGATCCTATTGAAAGGGCCCGATCTCAATCCAACAACGGGCGAGCACGTGCGAGTGTCGCCTCCACGTATCCTCTCCCGCACCGTGGGAATTATGCCGGACTTAGACCTGATCACCGTAAGGTATTGAAACCCTAGGCTGCAGAGGCACAAGTGCAGTCTGTGCGGCCCCCACTGCGCCACCAATGCTAAGACTGCGGTGCGGCAGGAGGCGGACGGTCCCTTTCCTCACCCCTTGAAGGGGTTAGATGGAGCCAGGGTGCCTGCACCGTCCTTTTTTGTCATACGGCCCCCCCTCCCCTCTACCTGAGCTGGAGCTGAAGCACGGAGGAGGGTGGCCTGGGAGGCTCCTCTAGCGGCGCAGCGTCCGGGCGCCACAACGCGCTCCCTGGCGTCAGGCAGCAGCGGACCCGGTTCCGGCCTTTGCTGGGGCTCGGCGGTTCTGCCCCCCTGGGGCGGATATCAAAAATTTAGGCCGCGGCTTCGGCCGTCGTTAGGCCGCGGCCAGGAGTCCCCGCCCCCCGGCGTCGCATCACACCGGCCCCGCCCCCCGTGGCCTGGGCGGACACAAGAAATTTAGGCCCCGGCTTCGGGCCTAAGCTAGGCCGAGACGGAACTACTGCCCTCGGGAGTCCTTCCTGGGGCCAGCCTGTAGTTGTGGCGCACAGAACGAAGCGTCGCCTGCACTTCCAGGACACGGGAAACAGGAGTGGGGCAATTGCTGCCGCCTAGCTCACTGAGAGGCCACGCTAGGAAAAAACAAGGAGCGCCCTCCCCCAGCGTTTTTTTGCGGCACGGATGCCTCGCAGGTACAGCATGTCAGGAAAACCTAAGACGCACACGTTTCTTTTCGCTGCATGCATCTCCTGTCGGTCCGTTTTTTCGCATGCGCAGACCAAGCGAGTATGTGAAGCCTGCAAGTCCGAACGCACCCAGGAGCCCTCCCCTGTGACCGAGCCCAGTGTACTAAGTCCCCCGGAATGGGCGTTATCGCTGTCGCAATCCATGGTGTCACGAGAGCAATCGAGTCCCTTCGCGCCCCAGATAGGGGCAGGGACAGTGGCTCGCCTGTCTTAGAGGGGTCCTCTACCTCACAGGAGCCTCCGGCCTGCAGGGGCCGCTCTCCAGGCAGACCCGGGGAAAACGAACCCACACGGCGTCTCCCGGTCCATCCGGTGCCTCGGCATACGTGAGCTCTGCTTCTCGCTCCCTGTCACCAGCAGTCTATAGTGAGCAAGGCTCGGACTACGACTCGGACGAACCCCTTGATCTAGATACGCCGGGTGGTCAGGAAACGGTTGACGTTCTCATAGAGGCCGTCAACCAGACTCTGGGGATTGAGGATGATTCCACCCTGGTTTTGGGCCATAAGGTGTCATTTAAGCTAGTCTATCGTCCCCATAGAGTTTTTTGCACTCACCCTGTATTTGATGACATAGTGCAATGACACAGAGAACGGCCGGACAGGCGTTTCTCGGGCCAGAAGGCACTTGAGGCGTGGTATCCTTTTGCACCGGATCTTCATAAAAAGTGGATGGAATCCCCAATGGTGGATCCACCTGTGTTGTGCTTGGCTACAAAAGCGCTACTATCCGTACCTAGTGGCTCTTCTATTAAGGATCCCACTGATCATCTCATAGAGAACTTGGCTCGCTCAGTGTTTAAGGCATCGGGATCAGCACTCTCTCCCTCGTTCGCAGCAACGTGGGTAGCCAAGGCCATGATTTCTTGGTCAGAATCATTGAATAGAGCCTTGCAAGACATAGACCTACCAGCTGAAGTATCAGAAATCGCAAATTAGCTATGGCGGGGGACTACTTGATCAATGCATCTTTAGATGCGGATAACTGCGCTGCACTTGCGGCCGCAAATGCAATCTCCATTAGGAGAGCTCTATGGTTAAAGACGTGGCGGTCCGATTCAGCCTCAAAAAAGTCCTTGACAGCGCTACCATACCAGTGTGGCCGCCTGTTCGGAGAGAAGTTAGATCAGCTCATCTTCGACTCCATAGGAGGCAAGAGAGCGGTTTTCTTCCTCAACAAAAGGTCAAACCGCCGTTTCCTCACCAGTTTCAGGCGCGTTTTCGGGCCTTTCGCAACCCTGGGTGGACGACGGCGGCTAATTCCGCCGCTTCAAGGCGCCCCAACCAGAATAGGGACCGACAGGTCTCATATAGAGCCAACCCATTGGGCAGGATGTGGGCTATCCAGTCCAGGTCGAGAGGATCCAGGTCCCAAAGATCTACAGCCAAATGACTCGGGGCATCTGCCAGGTAACACCAACAAGGTAGGCGGCCGCCTACTCTGGTTTCACCACGTCTGGCTCAATGTCGCACAGGACACATGGGTGAGAGAGCTGGTGTCCACAGGGTACAAGATAGAATTTGTCAGGTACCCCCCAAGACGATTTTTTTTTCTTTCCCGTCTTCCCAAAGTGGATACCGGGGCAAAGGCTCTACTAGGAGATCGATTCGCTCTGCCACAACGGAGTCATCATTCCAGTACCGGAAAATGAGATGACTCAGGGCTTCTATTCCAACCTGTTTGCAGTCCCCAAAAAGGACGGGACTGCCAGGCCCATTTTGGACCTAAAGCTTCTGAACAAATTTATCAGGATCAGACATTTCCGGATGGAATCTCTCCGTTCAGTCATATCGGCAATGGGGCAGGGAGAGTACTTGGCCTCTATCGATATCCAGGACGCCTATCTACATATCCCCATTTTCCCTCCGTATCAAAGGTTTCTACGCTTCGCCATCAGCGGTCTACATTTTCAGTTTGCAGCGCTGCCCTTCGGGCTAGCCACTGCCCCCTGTGTGTTCACAAAGTTCATGGTAGTCCCCATGGCCATCCTGCACTCCCGGGGCATAGTCGTATTTCCCTACTTAGACAACCTCTTGGTCAAGGACCCTTCAAGGCGGGCATGCGAGGAAAGTGTCAGCATCACACTAGATACTCTTGCCCGCTTAGGGTGGTTGGTCAATGTATAGAAGTCATCCCTGGTTCCAGCTCAGAGTATTTCCTTTTTAGGGATGATCTTCGACACTTTCCGAGGGTTGGTAATTCTCCCTCGAGACAAGGCCCTAGCCCTCCAGCAGGGAGTGCGGGTACTGCGCCAACCACTCCCTCATACCATCCGCTTCTGCATGAGGATTCTAGGAAAAATGGTGGCGGCTATGGAAGCGATCCCGTTCGCCCAATTCCATCTTCGCCCCCTTCAGCACGCCCTCTTGGCATCCTGGGACAAGAACTCGTTCACGCTCGATCACCTATGATGGTTGTCCTCTCAGGTCAGACAGTCACTAGAGTGGTGGACAATCAGTTCCTCCCTTCTTCAGGGGTGTGACATCGGCGGCCGTGCCCGCCGATGCCCCTTTAGCGGCGGTGCCCGCCGCAGCTTCCTCTCACCTGCGCCCCCCGGTTCGCGCGTTTCTCCGCGCTGCTTGCCGCTCTGCTGCGGGTAACCGCGACGGCCTTAGGCCGCGCACGCGCGTTCCCCCGGCCTCTTCTGTTGGCAGGGGGCGTCGCTAGGGGAGGGTCTGTAGGGCGCACTTCCGGTCTCCGCATATATCAGGCGTCCGCTCTATTCTGAGGGCGCCTGATGATTGTTTGTGACTTGCAGCACCCATCGGCCCTACCTTCTTCAGTGTACCCTGCCTATCCTTGCTGTTCCTTTGTCTGCCCTGTTCTTGGTCCGTGTCCGTCTTCCTGTCTCCTCCCTGTGGTCCTCGCTGTACCTTTCCTGTAGGCTCCCAGCCATTTCCTACTGCCCTCCACCTCGCTACTCCTGCTCTGTCTGCCTGTCCTCCGAGTCATCCCTGCTGGCTCCGGCTGTCGCGGTTCCGCCCCCTGCGGTCCTGCCCCTAACGATCCCTGTACAGGGGTCGGTCTTCACCAGGTGTGCTCGGCCCAGGGGCTCCGGATCCGCGATCCAGAGGGTCCACTCTTGGACGTATTAGCCAGAGGCGTCACAGTATCATCAGGCCATGGATCCCGCCGGTGCCGCAGCCGCCACACAAAAGGAATTGCTTTTCCTTCGTGAAAATCAGAACCGGATAATGTCCTTTATGAAGTCTATGGACACCCGGTTGTCCGCCCTGCAGACCTCTGACCCCGGGCACGCTCCCCTCTTAGTCAGCCTTCAACAGGAGCTCGCGCAGCAGCGCGACGCCCAATCCCACATCTTGGGTTACATGGCATCCGTGGATGACCGATTGCTGGCCCTGCAATTTTCTGCTGCCGCTGCAACTTCCTCCCCGGATGTAGCCTCTACTCCGGCTCCCCGTCTGGGTAAACCCCCCAGGTACAGCGGAGATCCCAAGTTATGCCGGGGTTTTTTAAATCAATGCAGGCTACATTTTGAGCTTGCCCCCCTTCAGTACCCTACTGACCGCGCCAAGGTGGCGTTCGTTGTGTCCCATCTTGAGGGTGAGGCTCTGTCCTGGGTGAACCCCTTGTGGGAGAGAGATGACCCCGTAGTGTTAAGTATACAGACCTTCTTAGAAACCTTTCGCAAGGTATTCGATGAACCGGGTCGCTTAGCATCCTCCACTGAGGCCCTTTTTAACCTCCGCCAGGGTTCCCTCACAGTGGGGCAATACGCCATCCGCTTCCGGACCCTCTCTTCTGAGTTGGGGTGGAACAATGAGGCTCTTGTGGGAGCCTTTTGGAGAGGCCTCTCCAGTAAGATCAAGGATGAGCTTGCCGGGCGAGACACCCCCACCACTCTGGAGGACCTTATTTCGCTGGCCACTCGCATAGACCTACGCTTTCAGGAGCGCGCTCGAGAGGCAGTCGGAGAGAGAAGGTCCTTTAGGCTGTATCAGGCTCCTGTCCCCCGTTTCCCTGTATCTCCTGTTAGCACCGCTTCTGAGCCTATGCAGGTTGATCGTGTCAGACTGTCCGAGCAACGCCGCAGGGAGAGGATGACCAAGGGTCTCTGCCTGTACTGTGGAGGTGCCAACCATTTTGTGCGTTCCTGTCCAGAGAAGCCAGAGAGGTCGGGAAATGCCTCCACCTAGGTCAGGTAAGAGAGGACCCCCTAGGTGATCCAAATTCCTCTCTTCCCCTTACTCTTTCAGCTTTGCTAATTACAGGTCGGGGGCGTGGGTCTGTGGAGGCGTATGTGGACTCGGGTGCTGCCGGTAATTTCATCCGCCAGGAGGAGGTTGACAAACTCCAGATTCCGGTGTTGGTATTGAAGAACCCTCGCGCTATTTCCTCCGTTGATGGTAAACCTTTACCCGGACTCATCACCATGGTTACCGTCGAAGTAGACCTTCAAATCGGAGCTCTCCACCTCGAAAAGATAGCCTTTTATGTCCTGCCACAACTAGCCCATGCTGTTCTCCTAGGACTGCCCTGGCTCAGACGGCACGAGCCTGTGATTGACTGGCGCTCTGGGGAAGTTCTCCGTTGGGGGCACTCCTGCCAGGAGCGCTGCCTACGGGCTCTCACGCGTCCTCGTCCATGCTTGAAGCCTGCCGACCTCCCGGGCTTACCCGCACCCTATCACACGTTTGCCGACGTGTTCAGCAAGAAGGAGGCGGATTCCTTACCCCCTCATCGCTCCTATGACTGCCCTATCGACCTAGTTCCTGGTGCCACTCCTCCCAGAGGGAGAACTTATCCTCTGTCCCCAGCAGAGACCTCGGCTATGTCGGAATATATACAGGAAAATCTGGCCAAGGGGTTCATCCGGAAGTCCTCGTCCCCTGCGGGCGCAGGTTTCTTCTTCGTCCGGAAGAAAGATGGGTCCCTGCGACCCTGTATTGACTACCGGGGCCTGAACAACATCACGGTTAAAAACCGGTACCCGCTCCCGCTGATTCCTGAACTCTTCGACCGGCTGAGGGGGGCCAGAATCTTCACGAAGTTGGATCTGCGGGGAGCTTACAACTTAATCCGAATCCGAGCGGGGGACGAGTGGAAGACAGCCTTCAATACCCGGGACGGCCATTATGAATACTTGGTCATGCCGTTCGGTCTCTGCAATGCTCCAGCGGTGTTTCAGGAATTCGTAAATGAGGTGTTCCGAGACCTACTCTATTCCTGCGTGGTGGTGTATTTGGACGATATCCTCGTTTTCTCGACCGACCTCTCCTCCCATCGGAGAAGTGTACGCATGGTCCTGCAGCGCCTTCGAGAAAATCGTCTTTACGCCAAGATCGAGAAGTGCCTCTTCGAGCAAACAGCGTTACCCTTCTTGGGGTATATCATCACGGATTCCGGTCTTAAGATGGATCCGGACAAGCTGTCCGCGGTACTCCAGTGGCCTCGTCCGGTTGGCATAAAGGCCATCCAGCGTTTCCTCGGCTTCGCTAATTATTACCGGCAGTTTATACCCCACTTCTCTACAGTCACCAAGCCCATTACGGTCCTGACCCGTAAGGGGACGAAGCCTAACGTCTGGCCCTCTGAAGCCGAGGACGCCTTTCTTGCCCTGAAACGCTCGTTTGCTTCTGCTCCGATTTTACACCGTCCAGTGGCCAGTAGGCCCTTCATTCTGGAGGTTGATGCCTCCTCCACTGGAGCTGGGGCAGTTCTCTCCCAACAGGCTCCATCTGGACGTCTTGTCCCCTGCGGGTTCTTCTCCAAATCCTTTTCTCCGGCGGAGTGCAACTACATTGGGGACCGGGAATTATTGGCCATTAAAATGGCGCTGGAGGAATGGCGATATCTGCTCGAGGGGGCAGTGCACCCCTTTATTATCTTCACGGACCACAAGAACCTGGCCTACCTGCAATCTGCCCAGAGACTCAACTCCAGACAAGCCAGGTGGGCTCTGTATTTTTCCCGTTTTGAGTTTAAGCTCCACTTCCGGCCCGGCAGTAAGAACATCAAAGCCGATGCGCTTTCCAGATCTTTGCAGCCACCGGAGAGGGAGGAGGATCCATCATATATCATCGAGCCGGCTAAGGTTATCTCCGTGGCCCCCGTGAGATTCTCTAACCCTCCGCCTGGCAAGACCTTCGTTCCTCCAAACAAACGCCTGGAAGTACTGCGCTGGGGACATTCTTCCAAGGTTGCTGGGCACGTTGGGATTAAGAAGACTCTTTTGCTTCTTTCCCGGTATTACTGGTGGTCCTCTCTCCACCAGGATGCAAAGGACTTTGTAGCCTCCTGCAGGACTTGTGCTCAGAACAAGGTTCCAAGGACTCTCCCCTCCGGCCTCCTTCATCCGTTGCCTGTTCCAGAGGCTCCTTGGCAGCAAATCGCCATGGATTTCGTGACTGATCTGCCTCGCTCGGCTGGGTGTACTACCATCTTAGTCGTCGCTGACCGCTTTTCCAAGATGGCCCACTTTATTCCCTTGGTCGGACTGCCATCTGCCCCAAAGTTGGCCGAAATCTTTATCCACCACGTGTTCAGGCTACATGGTCTCCCTCTGCGAATCGTGACCGATCGAGGGGTCCAGTTTACTTCCCGATTCTGGAGGGCTCTCTGTCGGCTCCTGGGCACGTCTCTCGACTTCTCTTCAGCGTATCATCCTCAAACCAACGGCCAAGTGGAACGGATTAACCAAATTCTGACCACCTACCTACGCCACTTTTCTAACGCCCATCAAGATAATTGGGTCTCTCTTCTACCATGGGCGGAATTCGCTCATAATAATCATTCCAGCGAATCAACGTCCAAGACACCGTTCTTTGTGGTAACTGGGCTAAATCCTGGGGTTCCATTGCCCTTTTCCGCATCGTCTGGAGTTCCTGCAGCAGACACTCTCGCCAAGGAGTTTTCGCAAATTTGGAAGGAGACCAGAGAGGCGCTCGAGCTAGCCAACGTCCGAATTAAGAAACACGCGGACAAAAGACGAAGGGATCTACCCCCGTACCAGCCCGGGGACAAAGTCTGGCTTTCTACCAAACATATCCGCCTGAAAGTCCCTGCTTACAAATTAAGTCCTCGGTACATCGGGCCTTTTGAAGTACTTGGGCGCATTAACCAGGTAGCCTACAAATTGAGGTTGCCGGCGTCACTCCGGGTCCCTAACGCCTTCCATATCTCGCTCCTTAAACCTGTGGTCTTGAATCGGTTTCAACCAACCTCCATGTCCCCTCCCTCGCCAATTTGTTCTAACAATATCTTTGAAGTAAAGGACATTCTGGCTATGAAAAGGGTCAAGGGTAAGACTCTTTTTCTTATCGACTGGAAGGGTTTTGGCCCAGAGGAGAGGTCCTGGGAGCCCCGAGAGAATGTCGATGCCCCCCTTATCATGAAAAGATTTCTAACCAACCTCAGAAGGAGAGGGCATATGGGAGGGGGTACTGTGACATCGGCGGCCGTGCCCGCCGATGCCCCTTTAGCGGCGGTGCCCGCCGCAGCTTCCTCTCACCTGCGCCCCCCGGTTCGCGCGTTTCTCCGCGCTGCTTGCCGCTCTGCTGCGGGTAACCGCGACGGCCTTAGGCCGCGCACGCGCGTTCCCCCGGCCTCTTCTGTTGGCAGGGGGCGTCGCTAGGGGAGGGTCTGTAGGGCGCACTTCCGGTCTCCGCATATATCAGGCGTCCGCTCTATTCTGAGGGCGCCTGATGATTGTTTGTGACTTGCAGCACCCATCGGCCCTACCTTCTTCAGTGTACCCTGCCTATCCTTGCTGTTCCTTTGTCTGCCCTGTTCTTGGTCCGTGTCCGTCTTCCTGTCTCCTCCCTGTGGTCCTCGCTGTACCTTTCCTGTAGGCTCCCAGCCATTTCCTACTGCCCTCCACCTCGCTACTCCTGCTCTGTCTGCCTGTCCTCCGAGTCGTCCCTGCTGGCTCCGGCTGTCGCGGTTCCGCCCCCTGCGGTCCTGCCCCTAACGATCCCTGTACAGGGGTCGGTCTTCACCAGGTGTGCTCGGCCCAGGGGCTCCGGATCCGCGATCCAGAGGGTCCACTCTTGGACGTATTAGCCAGAGGCGTCACAAGGGGCAACACTTTCCCTCAGATCAGTGGCAGTTGGTCACAACCGACGCCAGCCTCCTCAGCTGGGGAGCGGTTTTT
This sequence comes from Dendrobates tinctorius, assembly GCF_039654945.1. Classification (NCBI taxonomy): domain Eukaryota; kingdom Metazoa; phylum Chordata; class Amphibia; order Anura; family Dendrobatidae; genus Dendrobates; species Dendrobates tinctorius. The sequence continues at coordinate 30,412,661 of NW_027361689.1, forward strand.
CGCCACCACACGACCCAGGGACGGTGGTCGCCGCAGAAGGCACGCCTCCCGATCAACTTGTTGGAGATACGGGCGATCTGGCTTACTCTGCAGCGTTTTCATCACCTTCTAGCAGGCCGCCCAGTCCGGATCCAGTCGGACAACGCCACGGCGGTGGCTTACATAAATCACCAAGGGGGCACCCGCAGCAGGGCAACCATGCGCAAGGTAGGGCACGTTCTTCACTGGGCCAAGAGGAACCGCACAGTGATATCGGCGGTCCACATCCCGGGTGTAGAAAACTGGGTGGCAGACTTCCTCAGCCGACAGGGGCTTGGGTCCGGGGAATAGTCATTACACCCCGAAGTCTTTCAGCAGATTTGCCAACGGTAGGGAACATCGAATGTGGATCTGATGGCTTCCAGGGTGAACGCCAAGGTGTCCGTATTTGTCGCCCGGTCCCGACACCCGCAGGAAATCGCCGTGGATGCGCTGGTTCTGCCATGGAACCAGTTTCGTCTCCCATACCCATTTCCCCCGCTGCCACTACTTCGGAGGGTCATCAAGAAGATCAAGGCAGAAGGGGCGCCAGCGATTCTGCTGGCCCCAGACTGGCCTCATCGGGCGTGGTACGCAGATCTAGTGCAGCTGCTTGCCGACGTGTCGTGGCAACTACCAGAGCTCCCAGATCTACTTTCCAGGGGCCGATATGCCACCCGGACTCAGGCGGGGTTTGGGCGCAAAGTGGTTGCTACAGTGGTTAGTGCCCGGAAGCCTGCCTCGGCACAAATTTACCACCACACCTGGAAGGTTTTCTTTGCATGGTGTCGAGGCCGCGGTTGTTCTCCACTGAGATTCTCTGTCCCTAACATCTTGGCTTTTCTCCAGTCTGGCCTAGACTCAGGCTTGGCCCCCAGTTCTCTCAGAAGACAGATATCGGCTTTATCCGTCCTTTTTCAGCACAGGATTGCTACCAACTTGCAGGTAAAGACTTTCATTCAGGGGGTCTCCCACTTGGTACCTCCCTATAAGGTGCCTATGGACACCTGGGACCTTAACCTGGTCCTAAGCGTTCTGCAGGAAGCTCCATTTGAGCCGCTACAGGATGTCGTTCTGTCATACCTTTCCTGGAAGGTGGTGTTCCTTGTAGCTATAACATCAATCAGGCGGGTCTCTGAGCTGGCAGCCCTATCTTGTCGAGCCCTGTTTCTGGCTTTTCACAAAGACAAGGTGGTTCTTAGACCAGTGCCTCCCTTTTTGCCAAAAGTCGTTTCCTTGTTTCACATTAATGAGGATATTGTCTTGCCCTCTTTTTGTCCAGCACCGGTACACCGTGTGGAAAAGGCCCTGCATGCGTTATTCCTGGTGAGAGCACTCAGGAGGTACGTGTCTCGGACGGCACCCTTTCATCAGTCAGACGCGCAGTTCGTGCTCCCTGATTGTCACAGGAAGGGACTCGCTGCCTCAAAATCGACCATAGCCAGATTGATTCGTTTGGCTATTCAGGAGTCCTACCGCATCAGAGGTGCGCCGATTCCAGCAAGGATCAGAGCACACTCTACTTGGGCAGTGAGCGCCTCTTGGGCGCTTCGGCACCAGGCTTCGATGGAACAGGTTTGCAAGGCAGCAAACGGTCCAGCCTGCACACGTTTACTAAACATTACAATATCCATACTCAGGCTTCAGCGGATGCGAGCCTGGGTAGAAGGATTCTCCAAGCAGCGGTGGCGCACCAGTAGACAGGAGGTGCATGTAACTTGGATCGGTGAGTCAACTTCCCACCCAGGGACTGCTTTAGGACGTCCCACAGTACCTGTGTCCCCTAATGAGTCGAAGGAGAAACATGGATTTTCGTGATAACTCACCGTAAATTCCTTTTCTCCGAGACGCTCATTGGGGACACAGCACCCACCCTGATAGCCAATTTGGCTTCTGTTTGTTTAATTAATATGCAAAAAAGAAAAAAGAAAGAGGCCAGCGTCGCTTGAGGTAAGAACGCATAACATGAAGTGCATATGCACATAATATCTAACTGTATTTAATTAATATGCTCTCTGTATGATATTAGGGTGGTTATTTTCTAGACATGTTGTTACCTTCATTAAGGCTGATGTCTGATTTTTGTTTGATCCCCTACTGCTTTTGCACCAAACTGGTTTCCGCCCGCAATCAGGGCGAGGGTGTATATGGCGGAGGAGCTAACCTCTTTTTTTCACTTAGTGTCAGCCTCCAGGCGGCAGTAGCATACACCCACAGTACCTGTGTCCCCCAATGAGCGTCTTTGTTTTTCCACTTACTCATTGCTTTCTATGGGTGAAAAAACACTGAAAGAAGTGACATGCTTCAGTTTGCAAAAACGCAGTTTTCAAAATCAGTGAAGAAAAAAAAAAACCATTTGTACAAAAAGTCAGTGAATTAATCCGTAATGCAGAGTATCTCAGCACACTCACTGACAATATTGCTGTAGGTTGCAGATATCCATACTGCTGTGTATCTCAGCACACTCACTGACAATCCTGCTGTAGGTTGCTGAGATCCATACTGCTGAGTATCTCGGCACACTCACTGACACTCCTGTAGGTTGCTGAGATCCATACTGCAGAGTATCTCTGCACACTCACTGTCAATCCTGCTGTAGGTTGCTGAGATCCATACTGCTGAGTATCTCGGCACACTCACTGTCAATCCTGCTGTAGGTTGCTGAGATCCATACTGCTGAGTATCTCGGCACACTCACTGACAATCCTGCTGTAGGTTGCTGAGATCCATACTGCTGAGTATCTCGGCACACTCACTGACAATCCTGTAGGTTGCTGAGATCCATACTGCTGAGTATCTCGGCACACTCACTGACAATCCTTTAGGTTGCAGAGATCCATACTGCAGAGTATCTCAGCACACTCACTGACAATCCTTTAGGTTGCTGATATCCATACTGCATAATATCTCAGCACACTCACTGACAATCCTGCTGTACGTTAGTGGTAGGGCTACCAGCGATCAGGACGTTGTCACCTATCCTATTGACAGCAGAATCTTGATACAAATCCTTTTAAAGGGCATCTGTTAGTAGGATCAACACTCCTAAGCTGTCCATATGAGCTTGCAGGTCCTACTGACAGATGCCCTTTAAAGGGATATTTCGCCCCAAAATCATATTGTTTGTAGTAGAGGGTTTATCGTGCTTATCACTGGGGGTCCCAATGATCACACCCTCAGCGATTGCTAAAATGGAGCTCTGGAACTCTTATAAAAGATGCTGCAGCCCTGTCCTGAATGAACAGGAGGTGCACATGCCCTGCCTCCGTTTTAAGGCCGTTCCGTTCCTCTGTTACTAAGAAATTAGCTTTTGAATTGATATGCAAATGAGGCTGAAGGACTATTGTAGATCTGAATCCTCTGTCACTCCAGCTCTATTCCTCACCCAGTTCCCCTTTTTCCTGGTTGACTGACAGCTTCTATGCTATGTGACTCTAGGCAAAGGTATCACTCAAGCAGGAGGAGGCAGGGCGGGGAATAAAGCTGGAGAGGCAGAGGCTTTAGCTCTATCATAGCACTTCTGCCTCATTTGCATATCAATTCAAACACTGATTTCTCAGTAAGGGAGAAACGGACATGCCATGTAAAGATATTGCTGGACTTCTCCCTTAAAGAGCTGCATGTACATAGTTTGGGGATGAAATCCTGCTGACAGATCCCCTTTAATCATGGGAATAACCAGTTAAAGGTTCTTTAGAAAAACAACATAATCTTTATATATAAAAGATAAATGGGATTAATGACTTTACAAGAAGGTCAGTAGACTTGCAAGGTTTGGTCTTGTACTCTTTGGTAAACGGTTCTGTTCTTTTTAGGTTTTACCAGTGGAGGAAACATTTTGACGATCCCACAGTGAGCACCAAGCCTATCAAAAAGACCGTTCACTGCACTGTTTGCAGTCATCCAGGTACATGGATTCCCAATACTGTGCCCCAAATTGTCTAGGTTTGCATCTTTTCTGTAAGTGCTAAGGAGTTCCAGCCCTTTAACGAAAGGATTTTCCCTGCTACATTTACACTGCTTATATTCTGTCTAACTTCCCAGCAACATTTCCTTTTACCACTGCTAGGTTTCTGGGAGGTTATACTAGTTTCATTTATTTTTGGTTCTCCTTACTATTCACTGTCTCCCCTTAAGTGCTTTAAGTTTGTCACCCTGGGTCTTTGTGTCCACCTGCAAACCTTCCTCTCCCCATGTTGGCAGTGTGTTGCTGCCTCCCCTCTGGTTCTTCAGGAGGCACGAGAAACCCCTCAACGGCCTTTTATGGAGTCAGGTCCGAGGTGATGGTTTTATTTGTGTGGTTAGAGATTGACTAGTCTGTACAGGGACCAAACTGAGTGTAGGTGCACCTTCTCTCTATTGCTAATCTTCCTTACTTCCTTTACCTGTGTGTAGTATGTGCATAACACCCTGATTCCACTGTTGTATCACTTAGTTTACGGGGTGTAGCAGTTGTGATAGTTTTCTCTGCTGCAGATCTAGCAGAGCTCGGAATGCTGAGCTGTGTATAACCCCACCCCACACCACTGATTGCCTGCTTTCTTTGTTCACTGTATATTGACAGAAAGCTGATAATTGGTTCTGGGGGTGTGGTTGGACCAGGCAGCACAAGGCCCAGTTGGGCTACCTTCCCACGGTGAGTATTTTGTGTTTTTGATTTTGCAGATTTTCTGCACCTATTAAGTTACTTGTATTTTTTTCATTGCGTTTTTGAATGATTATTTTTTTTTATGCGTTTTTGTCATTTTTTTTTTCCTTTTTTTGGTATGTCGTGTTTGAAATAAAATCACCTTATTTTGGACACTTCTTGTTACATAGCGTTGATATTGAAACAATGATATACGGATTAAATGCGTTTTTACTGTGTATCCGTTGCGGAAGCGCACTAATAAAGCAGATGTGATTTGCCTGCATATTTTCCTCATCTCTTTCAAGTCTGTGGGGGAAATCTGCAAATAAAACGCATATTTACCACAAGAGAAATTGACATGTTGCTGATTTGAAAGACGCACTGCAGGCCAGTTTACACTATGTAAAAAAATCATAGTTGGCACGAGAATTATACAAATTCCATCCCCCTTGCTGGAACTATAAGATGTGTGTTTTGCTCAGCAAAAATGCGGAGCGTCAAAAACGCACCAAATACTTATTGTGGGAACTTAACCTTACAGAGAAAATCAGTATGCTCTGTTGCAGATCTGGGTCTGCTGAGACTCAGCAGTTCCTAGTTTCTTCCGCCATCGGTTGATCACATGAATTGAGAGGAGGAATCACCATTACTGCTTTCTATACTTAACATACAGCATTGCTTAGTGCTTTGTATACAGCGATCAGTTTATTACCATGTCTGTCTTTTCTACGCGGAGTCTGGCTGTTTCTGCTAGTTGTGGAGTCTGGCTGTTTCTGCTAGCCGTGGAGTCTGGCTGTTTCTGCTAGTTGTGGAGTCTGGCTGTTTCTGCCGGCCGTGGAGTCTGGCTGTTTCTGCCGGCCGCGGAGTCTGGCTGTTTCTGCCGGCCGCGGAGTCTGGCTGTTTCTGCCGGCCGCGGAGTCTGGCTGTTTCTGCCGGCCGCGGAGTCTGGCTGTTTCTGCCGGCCGCGGAGTCTGGCTGTTTCTGCCGGCCGCGGAGTCTGGCTGTTTCTGCCGGCCGCGGAGTCTGGCTGTTTCTGCCGGCCGCGGAGTCTGGCTGTTTCTGCCGGCCGCGGAGTCTGGCTGTTTCTGCCGGCCGCGGAGTCTGGCTGTTTCTGCCGGCCGCGAAAAGTTAAAAAGAACCCATCACCCCTCCTGACATGTCTGCTTCCCCCATGAAATGATGATGGCCATGTGCCATTTTAGCCAATGCTGGCGGTCTCAGAATGTGTAGGAAGAAGCTTCGTTGATACCCAGTTATCAGTTGCTTTCTTTTTCCAGGAGGAATAACAGAGGGACTGCATAACAGAGTTGTTTGAAAGGTTTCTCTGGAATTCTTATTTCAAGCAGAATATGACTGGAGGGACGACGATGGTTCTCTCGTAGAACTGATATTTTATCGCCATTCCCGTTTTAGGTTCTACCAAAGAGCACGAGCGAAAAGGCTGCTTATTCTGCGGAAGCGAGAAATTCTGCGACCCTCATGACTATGCTTACTGCTGCCCTTGCGACTGGCACAAGGTCGAGCAAGAAAAGAAGAGCAATTCACTGGAGTTTACCCTTAAGATGTACGTACAGCTGCATCTACAGCGGCCGATCGACCATACATAAGTGACTGGGCGCTCATTTATTGACCCCGTTCACACAGGCACTGGCAAACCGCACATGCACACAATGGTATTGTCATCAGCATACAATGGGGTACGTGCGACGATTAATGATCCAATCCGCTAACTGACAAGTATTTTGCTTGTCTGTTGGTAGATCAGTGGCACCTTTACATGGGTCAATGATCAGGAACCAGCATTTTTCTGATTATCAGCTCATGTACATAGGTCTTGGGAGACATTTTTTTTCACTTATATGCATGTATTTTTGGTCAAACTTCGCTTGTGCAATTGGGTTTCCTTAAAAATGTTGCTCTGTTCGCCTTCTATAGTCTGTGTTGCACTGTCTTCAGTTGACTGTAGAATGAGTTAACTGGGAATCATTCAGTGAGCTCATTCCTATGGTCTGATGTTTTCTTGTTTCTTTTTCATCAGTCTTTTTCTGATCTTTTTTCATTGATTTATGACCAAAGACCACATTGAAGGTAAATGAGCAGGAAAACAAAGAGTAAAAGTCAAAAGGTGCTACTTTTTTTTATGAAACCTAATTGCAAAAATTATTTTTAGCACAAAATGCATACATTTAAGTGAAAAAAAAAAAATAATGGCCCTGTAAATTGGACAACACCTTTAAGTTATCACTGCAGACAAGTAAAATAATTGGCCAGCCCAGTCTTATCCATCTTCGGACACAGTGGCCATATTGATCCTCATTTACTCAAAAGTGAATCCAGTGGTTCGATCTTCTTTAAATCTTATTTTTCCAGTGAACGGCCTAGGTCCTGATTGATTTTTCGTTTTTGTACTCTTCATCTCTGCCTATAGGAAAGCCAAGAAACGTGAGGGATTCCCGTACCCCGAGGTGAGCCGACTTTATTTTGCCTGCAGGATCTTAACCTGGAGATGTGGTCGCGATTATTCTTCTTCATTTTTTCCAGGTTATTGAGGAATTTCTCATAAATAAGGATAAATTGGTCAAAGTGATCAAATGGATGAGGCCCAGTCTGTTGTGCTTCCAGGTACGTTCATTATATATAGAGTCTTTATTTTTTATGTGGTTTTTAGCTTCTATACTTTTTTTTTTATACTATGGGTTGGGCCTGGTATTATAGTAACTGAATCGTGCTTGCACACTGACACTCCTGGAGGCCAGCAGTGCGCACAGTGTGTGCACTCATTTCTAGCTCCTGATTGTAATGTGGTTGCAATACCTCTCACAACCTATGAAGACGTGTGGCGCTGGTTCTAGAAGTAAGCAACCATGTTCTTTAAAAGGGAATCTGTTGGCATCTTTTTGCATATGGAAGCAGTGGTATGGCTGTTTAGGCACTTGTCCACCAATATGAGCGATACCATTGTTTTGCACATGCACAGAGCATTTTAATTGTACTGAGCTGCGGCCAGTGAACTTCCAGATTTTTATCTGGTGGGAGTGTCTCTTCCAGTAATACAGGCTGAATGTGATTTCTGGGTATACCCTTGGTGCTGAGATTTTTAGGAGCTAATATATCATCACAACTTCTATCCTGTAATTTTCCTTTTCTATAGCCTTTTTTTTTCTCCTCTGCCCTTCCTGACGTTCTTTTACCCAGTTCATTCTGTGGGGATTTATGTACAACCCCCTTTCACAAAAGAAATGTATTAGCTGGTTCCCAAAGTGCAAAGTCAACTGTAATATTTATTAAAATATTTTTTTTATTGGCATACCTTTCAGACCTTTTTTTTGTTTTTTAATTTCTCATCTCCGTTGCGGAGATATTAGCTTGTAAGACTTAGATTGGCCAAGTCCAAGTGGGTGTTATTAGAGATCCATCTTTGGGGCAGTAACTTTTTCCCCTGCATGATGCTGACCAATCATAAGCAGGAGGAGTCATGCAATAAAAAAAACACACCCCAGAGAAAGTCAGAACCGGCTTTCTCCTATGGGCAGAGACAGACTGGCGAATTTTTCGTCTGAGAATCGGATCGTAAAACTTGCCCTGGCCAGCACCTCTCCTGACCTGAGCTTGACAGCGTGATGGATTACTATGCAGCTGTCAAGTTCAGGTCTGGAGAGGTGCCGGCCAGGGCAAGTTTTACGATCCGATTCTCGGACGAAAAATTTGCCAATGTGTCTCTGCTCTATGAGACATGTTATGACACACAGCCCTGCTCCCCTCCGTGATATCTCACCACCTCTGTAGGGTTCACTAGAGCTTTGCGTCATTACGAACACCTCTTGCAGATCTCATCTCACTGCAGTCAGTGTTTGGGGACAGTGAGTAAATCAGAGCTGCTTGTCATTGGAAACACATTTTGCAGCTCTCATATCACAGCACTGTCAGTGTGGGGTGAGGGGACTAGAGCAGAGCTGACAGTGTTGTGAGAGGAGAGCTGCAAGAAGTGTTGGTAATGAGACACAACTCCTCTACTTCCCCTACCCCCACACTGTCTGCTGGGAGATTAAAACTCTGGAAGTGTTTGTAATGAAAAATAAATCTGCTCTGTTCTACATATTTAGAGCAGAGATCACAGAATAAAGCAGGTATGTGTGTCATTACATATTTTACAGGAGAAAGCTGGTTCTGTCCTCTAGGGACATTTTCTTTTTCGTCCTCTGCATGACGCCTTCTGCTTATGATTGGTCAATGTCATGCAGGGGAAAAAGTACACGCCCCCATAGAAAAATCTCTGGTAAAGCCCAGTCTGTCTTAGCATTAATTATAATTTATACTTTACAAACTAATATCACTGCAATGGAGAGGAGATATTAAAATAAAAATATTCAACTCTGCAGCCACTATTCCATCTTGTGACCAATTTGACCACGTACTGGTGAAAGGTTCTCTTCAGATGCTGTTTGCATGTACTGTAGCTCACCCCTATATCTGCTGATAAATTACATTTCTTTAGTTGACATTTTTCCCTTTAAAACTTAGCTATCGCATCTCAGATGTGCCCAGTGTAATTAGTGTTTTCAACAACAAATACAACGTCGTAACATTAAGATCCTATGTTTCTCGGCTTATTTAAATCCTTATCCTTTATCACACGAGGACTGGCTTTGTTGTATATAGACAAGAGATACTTGTAGCTAATGGCTCTCATTCGTTATGGGGAGGTCTGCTTTGTATTAGTCTCATTTATTTTCAGGAGACCAGAATCACGCCTGCCTCACTTTTTTTTCTCTCTCTTTCTGTTCCTCTCTCTGCTTGGCTGTTATATTTAATGACCCTACACGTTTCCTGTAGCTTTACTCCTCAGGGGTCATTAATTTACCATTGCTGTGTTATATACATTCTCCTACATGGCATCTGATAACAGCCACGTACCCGCCTGCTATTTTTGGGTCATGCTACTCCCTGGTAGTCATGTCAGTACCCCTCTTCCCCTCATACAATCACTAGTCAGAACAGCATTATGACCATCTGTTTGATGATCCGCTACATGTCACAGTAGAAATCTGTTGGACACTCGTTTGATCAGCAGCTCTCTCCCCTCCTGAGTCTCTCATTCCTAGGAACGCTCCTTCCGTCGAGTGCTCCTGTGTTCTCTAAGAGAGAGCAGCTACCAGACTCCTCTGGAAACATATGTAGCTGAAAACTAAGAGATCTGCAGTCCTTAATAAGACACGTTGGATTCTTATCACACCCAAAATAATCTGCAGGGGCCTCCATATACATTAAAATGTGTATGGGGGCCCTAAGGAGCAAAGTGAGCCTCCCATATCTATCCACGCACTTCTGCAGCATTTATGACTATTCATAGCACTTCCCTGCGATCACATAATCATGTACATTCCGTACATCCCTTTCCCTGCTGCTATCTGTAACACTGAGAGAAGGGAGGGGAAGAGCAGGGAGAGCTGTCAGGAACAGGACTCCGTTACTTTTATAACATTTTTGTAAAATAATTATTTTGTGGGTACCATGCTAGCCAGAAAAATCGATTTTAATATTTTAATGTCCCCAAAGACAAAAGTATTCTAGGAGAATGATATCTTTTTTGGCTAACCAGAAAAATCATACTTGCAGCTTTCTGAGCACAGAGGCTTTCTTCAGCCTGGTTTACAAAAACACTCCGCTACATAGAGGACTGTTCACCATGCCGGATACCGAAAGCCTGAAGTGTGAAAGTGGCCTTACAGACTCTCTGCAGCAGAAAAAGTTGTTTAAAGATTAATTTCCAGCAAATTTTTCATGTTGAAATGGACACACAATGTATTAGTGGTTGCGGAATAAGAAGTTTTTGTTTGTTTTTTATTTCACCTTTCCGTTGCGGAGATATTAGCAATCAAAGTGTATAGTGTATGGCACCTAATGAGTTAACTTTAGTTAAGTCCAGGAGGTTGTTATGAGATAGATTTCACTAGGGGCGTTAACTAAATCATTTGACTACACTTAACTCATTAGGGGCCATACACATTGCTAATATCCCCACACAGGAAATCAAAGTGGCATCTAATGAGCTAACTTCAGGTGGATATTATCAGATATTTTAGTTACCGCCCCCAGTGAAATCTATCTGATAACTTTAGTTGAGTCGAAGTGGGTGTTAACTCATTAGGTGCCAAATATTTGATTGCTAATAAAAAAAAAAAAATTACATCAATTAGATCAAGATGAAAAAAAAATTGCTGAAAGGTTCTCTTTAACTTTTACATTTTAGGAAGCAAATGAAGAATTAAAAAAAAAAATGTGAAAAGGTGTATACAGCCTTTACATATATTCTTCGGTGTGCTGACAGGCAAGAAAGATATTGTTTCCATTAGGAGACATGAAATGGTAAATGTAAGCCCCAGCATATATGGCAGCTCAATATGGGGACTAAAAAATGCAGTCACTTTTACCCCGATGTAACCCATAGGATCATTACATTGGATAGAAATTCAGTTTTCCTGATATTTCAATCCAATCTACAAACCTCAAGTATTACCAGCATTGTTAGACTATGGATTCTCAGTGCACACTTGGTATTTGAACCAAAAAAGCAGAAATTTTCTATGTGATGCTATTCGCCTAACTGAAGCCAACAGATTGTCCGAAGGGCTGCGATATAGTGGTATAGCTCAGGGGTGAGGAACCTCAGGCCCCAGGGCCATTTACGGCCCTCATTGACCTTTTATCAGGCCCCCGAGCAGATTCTCAGGGACCGCATTCTTGGGCAGGGCGTTGTATTTTGATTGCCACAAGCTCATTAATTTCTTCTTGCTCTGTTAGCGCACACACGCAGTGTTCACTACTGAACATCGGAGGGCATGCAATGAAAGATTACGTCCTGACACCAGTGCCAGAGTCAGGATGTACTTTGTGGGTGGAGTTTATACGGCCCCCGAAGGATGGTATAAATATCCAAATTGGCCCTTGGCAGAAAGAAGATTCCCCACCCCTGGTGTAGCTTATAGAAAAAGTACAGGGGAATGTCCATCTATGCAGAGGGGTACTGCAAAAAATATCTATCAATACAGATGTTGGAGGTAGCAGGCGGTAACCTATGTTACACCTCTTAGATTGGAAGTTCTATTGGAACTTTCATACATTAGAACTTTCATACAAAAGTTTTTTTTGCGGTGTCCGAACATTGAGCGAGCGCTCGCTCTATATACATAAGGGAAGACGACCCAGGAACTGAGCTGGAAAGTGAGAATTTTAGCGTTAAGTTTCTGTCCTATTTTTTCCTCTTCGTGGCATCTAGATACCTAGTGACGGGCCTCATCATTCTTATTCTCTTCACGCTCCCTTTTTTTTTTTTTTTTTATAACATGACCTCAGTTTTTATTTCATTCCCTCCTTCATACCAAGCAGCTGTGCTGGCCGTCGCTTTCTCCGCATACAACCCAAGTGGGAATTTATACAGTTACATGATCCTGTAAGCGGACGCCGGTCCTACAAAGTCAAATTGTTAGAAATTCTGTGCTGTATTGATCCCGGAAAATAATATTTAGTACACAGTGGAGAACATCCCATGTCTGGCAAAGGAGGATCTGTCATGTCTCCTGATTTCTGTTTTAGTAAGTAGTTGTCAGCTCTGCGTTCTGCCATTACTCTGTTGTTCTTCCTCCTCCTCCTCGAACAAGTGTGAATAAATTGTCAACTGGACGTTCCCATTCCCCTAAACACGGGCGCTATCTAGTCAGTGCAGTTGCAATCTCTATCAAGTTTTATGTTCTGCAATTTTCTCATAGAGTGTGTATCATTACTTTCATTGAAAACGAGTTTTGTGTTTTGTTTTGTTTTTTAAGTTGAAGGTGAAAATTTGTCCTGGTCAACAAGCCCAATCCTATGATCTGTCTAGAGAATCAGGAGACCCATTTACACATTGTATGATTGGCCAATGTCAACATTAACCCCTTTCCCGCACCGTGAAATATATATTCATCACAGTATGGAGTGGGCTCAGGAGCTGTTATACAGTTAGCACCTACCTCCTAACACCTGTCTATTTAACTACATATATATTTTTTGTTACAAATGGGGTCCAATTGTTGGATCCTCGAAGCCCTTAGTCTGGATGGGCACACAGGCATAGTCGCAGCAGGCTAGTGTTGCATGCGGGAAGCAGACAGGCAACGTCCCGGAGACGCAGAGTTACTGGAAGATGCAGGCAAACAGGAGACGTCCTGTAGACCGGAGACAGATAGTAGTTACTAAAAGCTGCAAGCAGACTGGAGACATCTGGGACACCGCAGACAGGTAGCAAAGTTACCGGAAACTGCAGGCCGATAGGAGACTTCCTGGAGACTGCAGACAGCAGTGGTACCAAAAGCCGCAGACAGGTAACTCTGGCACTGGAAACCACATGCAGCCAGGAGACATCCTTGAGACTGAAGACAGGAACTGTGCACAAACAAACTAGAAAGTCTTAGGTATGTGTCTTGGGAGGGCTTATATAGGCTTAGGCGTTCAACACATGGGAGCACACTGGGCTACTTGCAAAGCCCAACATGGAGCACAAGAAAGTTTAGCGAACCGGGGCGTAGGGAGCAGAGCCCAGACCCGGGACAGGTGTGTAGCCATATTAATCTATGAAAGTGGCAGGATCCTGCTGGGGTGTTCACTGGGTTCTCCCACCATCTTTGCGTTCCTGCTGTGAATCCCCGCTGCAGGCTAGGCTTCAATTGAGACCATGATTTTTACTACAAGTTATGAGGAAAGTAATAAAGAATTGATCTACACATATTTGGTATTTCTGCGTCTGTACAAATCCAGTCTATCTAATTGTAAATGTATTTAATTCTCAAGATAAACAGCATAAGGAAAAAAAAATCAAAATGCCAGAATTTGTTTTTCGGTCACTGCACCTCACCACCCCTCCCAACAAAAAAATGCAATAAAAGTTGATTAAAACATCTCCAAAATATGCCACCAAACAGTACCAATAAATACAAAGAAATCATGGGAGATAAATTGACTCCTCCGACCCTGTGAAGATGGTGATGCTAGCAAAGATTTGTTTCTGGCCTCGTAAATGAATGGACTGTACCATAACTGGGACTTTCTTATGTCCTTTCTTAGAATTTTGCTCTAGAATGGATGGAGTGGCCCAAACATTATTCATGTGAAAAGGTCCTGATCCTGCTGACCTTCTACGATATGCACGAGAGGAAGGCTGGCCGAAGACATGATGCCCAGCTACAGGCTGTCCGGTAACCGATTGCGCCCCTTTACTGACATCCTGCTGTAGTTTTTGTAGCTTTTGCATTTAAAGAGGACCTTCCGCCAGTTCAATACTCCCTGTTTAGCCTATTTTTTTATAATCTGCCATATAATTCTAGAGATTTGGGCTTTTTTTATTCGGTGGCTAATTTTATAGTCTTTTCAAATAGGCATGTCTCACAGGGAATTAATGCAGAGCATCTTAAAGACACGCCCCAGAGGATCCTGTGAGCCACGCCTCCTTATAAAGACCATAACAATTAGCACTAAATAAATAGGCCCCATATGTCTGGAACGGTATGGCAAAGTTAAAGCACAAGAATCCCCCCTGCAGAGGAACAGTGTACTAAAATATATATCTATAATTGTTATCATGGCTATTATAATTTATAATTACGGTAGCTATTTTTGCAATTTTTTTTAAAATTATTACCATGGCAGCTATTATCAATTACCGTATTGTTTATTATTGGTATTGTTATTACCATGACTATTATTTTAATTATAATTGCTATTTATTACAATTTCCATTATGATTTTTTATTACTATAGTTATTATTTATTACTATTGTTATTTTTGTTTCTTATTATTATTGTTGCCATGGCTGTTGTTTATTATTACTATATTTATTATGATTACTATTTATTTTTACTATTGCAATTATTTTTTATTATTACTATAGTTATTGTTGCAATCATTTATTTCTATGGCTATTATTATTATTATTATTATTATTTTTTCTTTAAGAATTGTTAAGACCCGTGTCAGAAATGGGATTCCCTGCTTAGAAATTGAGTGGGTGAAGCCAGGTTTGTACACACAGCAGAAAAATGACATGCCTGAGCCTGACCTCAATCCTTCCACCTCGGCTGCTGAAATAAAGCAATTCTGTTCATCACTCAGCCCATAAATATGGATGTTCAGTTTGTCTGAGCATGCATGTGATCTATATAGCAGGAGATTAGAGACGACCGATCCGCCATGCCGCTGATGAGCTTTCAGAAGAAACAAAGAATTGGGTGCATTAAAATCCAACCTGTCCAAGTCTGGAGTTTTAGGGTATTTTGAATATGGGAATGCTGGTAGTTTTGGGGGCCACATATCTACTTCAGTGAGCGGAGATTAGTAAATGGGGGGGTGATGGTGGGTCTCGTCCCCTCGATCACTTTGTGAGTTTTCATAAATGCGACCATAGTGCAGGGTGACTGTGAGTGTAATTACATGGTGTAGACCTTCTCTATGACATGTCTCCCCGATGTCACCACCACTAGTGAATTGTCAGAGACAAGTAATTGAAAATGGAGATAAAGGGATTATAGGGAGAGAGCTACACATTAGGACCCACAAGTGAATGGTTTAGTGCCTCATGGTCAGACACAAAGGCACTCTCACATTTGTTTCCATATTTGTTTAACCCTTTCATTCTATCTTTTTCCATTTCTTTTTAGTAAATGTCACAAACTTTAGCTTATATTGCATAAATAGTCATTTTGCCCTCTGGGATCCAAAGACATTTTTTGCCCTCTTGGGTTGGTGTTTCTTTTTTGCCCACTGGTGATTATAGTCCTTTTTTCTTTCTGGGACCCGCTGCCTGTCTTTTGCCCCTCTGGTGCCCAAGGTCCTTTTTATTGTCCCTTTGGGGCTCAAGGTCCTTTTTTTGCATCTCTTTGGCCTGCGGTCCTTTTTTTTCCCCTCTGGACCTTGAGGTCGTTTTTTCTCCCTTCTGGGGCCTGATGTCCTTTTTTTGCCCCTCTGTGGTTCATGGACATTTTCTCCTCCCTCTGAAGCCCAAGGCCCTCCACACTTCTGGGGCCTAAGATCTGTTTTTTTTTGTTTGTTTTTTTACCATCTGGGGCCTGACATCCTCTTTTCCCCTCTGGGATCCGAGGTCCTTTTTTTGCCCCTATGAGACCCGAGGTCCTTTTTCTGCCTCTCTGTGACCCGAGGTTCTGTTTTTTTTTCCCTTCTGAGGCTTGAGGTCCTTTTTTTGCCCTTCTGGTTCCCGAGGTCCTTTATTTTTTGCTCATCTGGTGCCCGAGATCCTTTTTGCTTTTGTTTGTTCCATTCCCAATCCACCTGGGCTCTGAAGTCCTATTTGTCCCTTTCGAGGCTAAGAGTTACTTTTGCCATGTGACATCTAGGTTCAGAACTAATTTTGTGATCTGACTTAATTTTGCTGTTTTTTTCTATATATTTACTTATATTCTTTTCTTTGTATCAGTCAGTTACGTTTTCCCCGATGATCACCCGCCGGATGGCCCCTTGGTGACCATTGAGGAAGAATCGCTCTTCTCGGAGGCCTATCCTCAGATTGCAGACCTATTCCAGAAAGAGAAACTAGAGGCCGAGATGCTGAAGCAGAAATGTAAGTATCATTTAGGTTTCAGTGGATATGATGTGTAAATGTGCCGCCAAATGGAACGGTGTCTTTGTGCTATATGGATATATGGGTTATGCCTTAGAGCTGAATGACCTGTCGCTCTTCCTGGCAAGCCGGTTTTAGTAAATACTTGTGTTTCCCAGTAAATAAGATTCATAAGAAATATTTTCTTAGAAATCTGTGTTGTGCCATTCCTCGGTAACTACTCCTGGAAAAGTATGAAAAACAATTACAATTAGAAGACAGCATCTCCCATGTAATGTTCCAAACAGAAGGAGTCTAGGGTAATTCGGCACAAGGGTTAATACTGCCTAACACTAATTCTGTATTGTGTTGTCTCACACAATATACGTCTGACGTCTTTCAGACACTAGAGATCCGTGCGGTGAGGTGACTATCAGCACAGGTAGACTTTATTATGCCTGGCTGGACACTGTGTAGGCTAAGGAAACAACCAGTTGCCAATTTGTTCTTGCATTTTCATGAGGAATAGCAGAGGGTTGGTAAAATGTAGCTAAATAAAACTTTTTACTAATTTACAGAGAATTCAAGAATTTGCAAAAAGTCATCAGAGCTCTCCAAGTATCTTTAAATGCCCTGTTTACTTTCAGACAACTTGATCTCATTTGTCGGTTGATGTGATGGACAATTTGTATATCATTTTATTCATAAATTATATTGTCTGACCCCAAAAATCACTCCACAATGTGGGCCACTAGATGTCGCCCTGATGTGTAACTTGATGTCCACTGCCTGTTGCAGGAGAGATGGTGACATGGATTATAGGATGTGGGGCAGGTCTTTATCATTATACAGTAAGTGAGGCAGGTCTTTATCATTCTACAGGAGGTGGGGTGGGTCTTTATCATTCTACAGGAGGTAGGATGGGTCTTTATCATTATGCAGTAAGTGGGGCAGGTCTTTATCATTCTATAGGAAGTGGGGCAGATCTTTATCATTCTACAGGAAGTAGTGTGGTGAGTCTTTATCATTCTACTGGAAGTGGGGCAGGTCTTTATCATTCTACAGGAGGTGGGGTGGGTCTTTATCATTATACAGTAAGTGAGGCAGGTCTTTATCATTCTACAGGAGGTGGGGTGGGTCTTTATCATTCTACAGGAGGTAGGATGGGTCTTTATCATTATGCAGTAAGTGGGGCAGGTCTTTATCATTCTATAGGAAGTGGGGCAGATCTTTATCATTCTACAGGAAGTAGTGTGGTGAGTCTTTATCATTCTACTGGAAGTGGGGCAGGTCTTTATCATTCTACAGGAAATAGTGTGATTCTTTATCGTTCTACAGGAAGTGGGGTGAATATTTATCATTCTACAGGAAGTGGGGTGGATCTTTATCATTCTACAGGAAGTGGAGGCGGGTCTTTATCAATCTACAGGAAGTGGGACCGGTCTTTATAATTTTACAGGAAAAGGGGGGTGCGTCTTTATCATTCTACAGAAAGTGGGGTGGGTCTTTATTATTCTGCAGGAAGTGGGGGCAGGTATTTATCAATCTACAGGAAGTAGGACGGGTCTTTATAATTTTACAAGAAGTGGGGTGGTGTTGTGAATTCGCTTTTTGGCCTACCCCTGGTTACTAGTGAAGGTAGTGGAGCTGGTTATATTGATAGAGGGGTCGCGAGTTCTCTTCCCGGGCTCCCTCTGGTGGCTACTGGAGGTAATGGAGCTGATCTAATTAACAGAGGCCTGCCACCTGATAATGAGGAGGATGACTGGAGATCTGGGGTTTCTGACTGGATTTAAGACAGCCGACTCCCTCTGTCCCTGCTGGTGATTTTTTTTCCTGCCTCCTGAGGTCTTAGTTTCCAGCTCAGTCCCTGCATGCTCAAGCTAAGTGTTCTTTTGCTATTGTTCACATTTGATTTGGTTGGCTGAATTTCCATCCTTATGTTACTGCTTGTGCCAGTTTGTTTTTGTCCCTTATTAGTTTGGCTTCTTTTTCTCTGTTTTCAGAATATACCAGAGTGCTGATATAGTGGGCGAAGTCTAGTGACTTCAGTGTTTTTCTATCAGACGTGTTGGGCATTTTTTGCAAGGTTTTTTGCGTGATTGCAGACAGAGTCTTTCCTTTCCTGTCCTGTCTAGTTAGTTTGGGCCCCATCGTTTGCTCAGTGTATTTTCCTACCTGCGTTTGTGTTTTCATCTTGTTTCACCGACAATATATGTTTGGGGGCTGTCTGTTCCTTTGGGGTCTGCTCTGGGGCAGTTTAGATTTCCCCTATCTTGCTTTAGGCTTAGTTAGCTCTCCAGCTGTGCCGAGGCGTCTAGGATCATCGTAGATACGCTCCACAGCTACTGCTAGTTGTGTGGATAGGATCAGGGGTCTGCAATCCACTTAGTTACCAACCTCTCTGGTTTTCTGTGGCTTAGCTTGGTCTTGCTTTCCTCCTCGGTGACCCAGTCATAACAGGGTGGGTCTTTATCATTTCACAGGAAGTAGGACGGGTCTTTATCATGTGGGGTAGGGTATTTATCTGTCTAAAGGAAGTACTGGTGGGTCTTTATCTCTCAACTATGACTCTCCTGTCTATCAAACTGCATATATACATAGCAGAGAGGTGGTATTTTGGTTCAGGGCAGGCAAGCCATTGGACAGTGTCACATACTGCATGCTGGGAAATCACAGCAAGTTCTAGCACCCATAATGCTGGCAGTTCGCTGATGAAGAGGAAGCATCCACTCAAAAATAGTGGATAGCAAGTTACAGAGCATGAAAATTGGGCTAGCTTCTGGATATATTAGACTGGTATGTGCACCAGCATTTTAATCTTGTAGCAGTGGATCAGTGCAGCAATATCATACTTTTCTACAAGTTTTGTGTGAAGGGCTGGTATACTACTTTGTACAGAGCAAATTTCTTTATATTTCTACATACAGCTGTCGTACTGCAGCCTCAGCATTTTTCTGACCATGTTGCGTGCTCTTGTTTGTGTTATTAAACGCGAGCAGATGACATATAGGTGCAGTTAGCGGAAAATTGCTGAGCTCTGATGGGCCGTTTGTGTAACATATTGGACACTCGCGAGTCTTAACCGCTGGCATTATACGTCTATTGCATCTTTTCTATTACTCTCTTTCTCGGATTGTGTAGTCCTTTGTCCAGTCAGACATCCAATAAAGTGTAGAGGAGGTAATGGGCTGAAATTAACCTCTTCTGTCTTTGACTATTTCACACTTAGCTGTAGACACCAGTCAGTTCAACTGCTGTTGTCCTAGTCACTATGTGCTTACACTAGCAAAATCTTCTAATTAACTAAACATAATGGAAAATCAGATTGATCACTCCTCTGGAGTAGAAGTTTCTTGATGAGAATTGTAAGAAATTTACGAAATTATATTTGGTTCTTTTGTAGATAAGAGAAGTAAACCTAAACCCAAGGTTTCTCAAAATGTGGATGATGTGGCTTTACTCCTGTCTGAAATTAGTTTAACCCCTACTGTAGAGACAAATGTACCTCCTCCTATCTTAGAAGAAAGTGAAGACCCTAAAACCACCATTTCTCTTAGCAGAAGTAACTGGTCGAATGACCTACCTGACACTCTTTTTCCTACACCACCTATGGTCAACTTGATATCAAGTGACCTAGAAGTTTCCACCAGACCTGTCTATGCAGAAGATGACTTAGAGAGACTTGATAGTCAATGTTCTTCTCCAGCACCGAATAGCAGACTAAAGTCTTCAGTGGCTTCTCCTAATGTTTCGTGCATGGTGGCAGATCTACATTTGAGTAGCATTGATTGGGAAGCCACCTCATTTAGCATGTCTCCTCAAGCTGAGCCTCATACAAGCAGTGGTCACAAATGTGGTTTCCACAGTGGCCCAAACACTGAACAACAAGTGAAGATAACCAACAACTCAGCCCAACAAATGTTAGGACCAGGTAAGGATAATTTAGAAGCTAAATCCAAACCACCAATCTTGGCGTTATCTGACTCTCCTTGTATTACGCATCTACAAAAGCTGCCTTTGAGGGAAAGGATACTTTTAAAGAATGCCTCTTCAAAACAACCCAGTGTCCTTAAGAAACGCTTACCTTTAAAGCCCATATCCCTAAGTCTCAATTTGAGGGATGTCAAGTCCAGTTCTCACCATAATTTAAACTTTAAGGAAACACTTCAACATAGCAAGTCAACTGAAGGACAAAGCTGTCAAAAAAGTGAGAAGCAAATCCATTCCACCAGAAAGCCTGACCCAAACTGTTGTCCCACCACCAAATCATTCACTTTTAAGAAGATTGCTGTCGCTCCTGTGAGGTCCGCATCGGATGGAAGCATTCCCAGCAAAACGGCGTATGATGTGTCGGCAAAAGTGCTTCAGAAGAAAAGTGTGTGCCTCAAAATGGCATCTTCCAGTGAGGACGAAGATGAACAAGGAACTGTTGGTAGACCTACATATGTCTTCAAGAAAGGGCGAACAAAATCTGAGATGCCCTTAACCAAAAGTGCTCCTGTCAAGCCAGCGTCTAGCATTGAACCGGATACCTTTAGTACGGGTACTTCTAGTATTCCTGATATAGATAACGTATTATCAAGTCCTGAAACCAAAGTTCTAGATGGCAAGTCCCCGGATGAGTTGAGTGATGACGATGACTCTATAATATGCATGGACAGTCCTTTGCCATTGTCAGAAAGACTAAGGCTCCGGCAATTACAGAACAGTTAATGTTTTCTTCTCTTACTTTCTCTTCCCTGTCTATGTGCGTCCAGTGATTACTTTTTTTCCTTTTTGTAACTAGAACTCCAAAATTTTGCACAAAAACTTGGAAACAGTCAGCAATGCATCTTCATTCTGCTGTAGAGCTTGGCTTTGACTTTCTGTCCTCTTAACTCCCTCTGAGCACTAACATCATGAGAGCCAGTCGTATACCGATTTTGCTTTAGACATAACTGGAGGAAAAGAGATCATGTAATTCAGGGCTTGTACAGGACGCCTGAAGCACAGTCAGCATTTTATTTGTATTTTAATTCTAGTCTTTCCTGTGTTTGTCCATTTTCTTAAAGCATTTTTATACCTTTTGCAATTGAACTTAAAGGAGTTTTTGGGTTTTTTTTCTTACTCCAGAAGCAGCGCCACCCTAGGCCATAGGCCGTGTCTGATATTGCAGCTCAGCGTTATTCATGTAAATGCCATTGATGGTATATTCCTTGGTTTACAATAGGAATAACCGTTTAACAGTTTAGCTCTTGGTATCAGAGTTTCCCATATTGCTTTTATCTGCTCATTTTAAAGGGAACCTATCAATACACTTTTATATATAGAAGTAGTGTTATGGCTATATAGGAGCTTGTCCACCAATACATTTTTGTAGAGATCTGTTGTTCCAGTCATGAGAAATCTAATGTAGAAGCAATATGTAAATCAGGCTGTCAATGCAATGGGACCTCTTCTTCTGAGTGCATTGACACGCCCCCAGTGCACTGACACGACCCCAGTGCACTGACACGACCCCAGTGCACTTCCAGCCTGATTTACATATGAATTTAACGCTACATTTCTTATTACAGACACATCGCTCATATAGAAAAACTAGATTCATTTTACTGGAAGACATTACTACAAAATGTAAAAACGAGCTGACAGGTTCCATTAAAAATTTTGCTTTAGATGTGAACCCATTTCATAAAAACCAGAGCGACATCAATCAAACGTATGTGCACAAAATTATTATATAATAAAAGAACTTCACTTTTAAAGAAGGACCTTGGTAAATCATTGATCCCTTGTCTTTGGTTTTATTTTAAATATTTAAAGGGGTCGTCCACTATTTGGAAATCCCTTTTAAGTGACGTCTGGTCATTGCACAAGATGAGAGCTGACCTTGGCCTGTGGTCTAGCTTCTTTTTTTTTTTTTTTTCTTAGATCATGCCCTAAAGCACACAGATATGTAGCAAGACTAAGGCAGTCGTGGAATATTTAAAGAAAAAATATTTTTTTACCCCAAAAAGCAGCAGTCTACTCTATTGGTTGCATCTGGAATTGCATCTAATGGCAGAGTTCCATGAAAACTATCCAAATATGTATTGTGATGTCTGGACGGTCTCAGGTCTCCAACCTCATAGACATATATTAAGGCTCTTAGGTCAGGAGGGCCACAGCTGGACTGGACATTAGGATCGTACTTGGCTCACGACTTACTGACGTCTCAATCAGGGCTTTGGAGTCAGTAAGCCAAACCACCAACTACGACTCTGACTATGACTCCTTAATTTCCCTGACGTCCGATTCCACAGGCCTGGTCTCAGTTCGGCCTAAGCCCTAATAACTTGAATAAGGATTAACTGTAATACCAGACAAGAATGGCGCTACATTTTTACACTGGGTAACCACACTAAACAATAAATGGATTTTGCATCTATTGGAAAACTGGTCCCTAACGCTCAAATACTTGTAAGAAAAAAAACAAATGGTACTCATCTTCCCTCCTCCCAACTTGCCGCTGCAACTCTGACTATGCTACACTTCACCACTGCAGCCAGTCACTAAGCTCAGCTGACACTATTCACACTTTCCATATACGCAGAAGCCTCCAAGCATTGTGATTGGCTGCAGAGTTGATGTGCACTGTTGATACTGACATCACTGCTGCAGCCAAAACACAAAGCGGGGAGCTGGCACAGGACTCTGAGAGGTTGAATACTATCTGTATTTGTGTTGTTTTTATTTTTTTTTGTGTTTTTTTACGAATATCCATTGGAGGACCACTTTTCTAAAAGTGTAGACTTCCTATACCTTTAGTTGTATTTGGCTTACTGTTTCTATATTGACAATATACACTCACTGGCCACTTTATTAGGTACACCTGTCCAACTGTGTGTTAAGACTTAATTTCTAATCAGCCAATCACATGGCGGCAACTCAGTGCATTTAGGCATGTAGACATGGTCAAGACAATCTCCTGCAGTTCAAACCGAGCATCAGTATGGGGAAGAAAGGTGATTTGAGTGCCTTTGAACGTGGCATGATTGTTGGTGCCAGAAGGGCTGGTCTGAGTATTTCAGAAACTGCTGATCTACTGGGATTTTCACGCACAACCATCTCTAGGGTTTACAGAGAATGGTCCGAAAAAGAAAAAAAATCCAGTGAGCGGCAGTTCTGTGGCCGGAAATGCCTTGTTGATGCCAGAGGTCAGAGGAGAATGGGCAGACTGGTTCGAGCTGATAGAAAGGCAACAGTGACTCAAATTGCCACCCGTTACAACCAAGGTAGGCAGAAGAGCATCTCTGAACGCACAGTGCGTCGAACTTTGAGGCAGATGGGCTACAGCAGCAGAAGACCACACTGGGTACCACTCCTCTCAGCTAAGAACAGGAAACTGAGGCTACAATTTGCACAATCTCATCGAAATTGGACAGTAGAAGATTGGAAAAACGTTGCCTGGTCTGATGAGTCTCGATTTCTGCTGCGACATTCGGATGGTAGGGTCAGAATTTGGCGTAAACAACATGAAAGCATGAATCCATCCTGCCTTGTATCAACGGTTCAGGCTGGTGGTGGTGGTGTCATGGTGTGGAGAATTTTTTCTTGGCACTCTTTGGGCCCCTTGGTACCAATTGAGCATCGTTGCAACGCCACAGCCTACCTGAGTATTGTTGCTGACCATGTCCATCCCTTTATGACCACAATGTACCCAACATCTGATGGCTACTTTCAGCAGGATAATGCGCCATGTCATAAAGCTCGAATCATCTCAGATTGGTTTCTTGAACATGACAATGAGTTCACTGTACTCAAATGGCCTCCTCAGTCACCAGATCTGAATCCAATAGAGCATCTTTGGGATGTGGTGGAACGGGAGATTCGCATCAGGGATGTGCAGCCGACAAATCTGCGCCAACTGTGTGATGCCATCATGTCAATATGGTCCAAAATCTCTGAGGAATGCTTCCAGCACCTTGTTGAATCTCTGCCACGAAGAATTGAGGCAGTTCTGAAGGCAAAAGGGGGTCCAACCCGTTACTAGCATGGTGTACCTAATAAAGTGGCCAGTGAGTGTATATTGTAAGGAGTTGGATATTTGAAGATTGGTTTATAATGTTCTGGTGATGAACTGTTTTCGCTCTCAGTAAGATTAAGTAAGTAGTAGATTTTATCACTTTATATGGGCGGAAGACCCTTTTTTTTACAATTAAAAAAATATACAATTTCTTTAATTATCTGTGTTTTTTGATACTTATTTATTCTTTTATGCCAATAACTTGCAAAAAATATGAATGTCTAAATGGAATTGGAAGAAATATATGTCTGTAAAGAAAGTGATGGCTATGAGATGCAGAGAGGTAGAGTGCTGACATTAGCAGTCACTGCGCGGATCATGGTATGCAAGGCTTGGACCTTGTTTTTGAACTTACCCCAATGTGGTTCAAAACTATCTTGGGACTTTAAGGCCACGTTCACACCATCAGTATTTGATCAGTATTTTACATCACTATCTGTAATCCAAAATCGGGAGTGGAGCAATCAGAGGAAAAGTAGAATAGAAACACGTCACCACTTTTGCATTTTTCACCCACTCCCGAATTTGGCTTACAAATATTAAGGTGGAAAACTCACCAAATACTCAACGAGTGAACGTGGCCTAGCAGTATTGGTCATCTTATATGGGCCAAAATGGACTCTTGCATCCTTCTTTGCTCCAGGGCATGGGTACGGCTGCAGCCCTAGCACCCACTAGTTAAGACCCTGGTGGGCATTGCCGTTTCCGTAATTTTCATAAACTCCTCTTGAGTACCAATCGCTGTATAGGTGATAATTGTTAGATCAGTTTGAGACCTACCAAACATCGAAATAGGAGACTTTTATTCCTCATTCTTCCCTGGTTGCATGACCACTGCTAGGAGAAGCTGAATGGAGCGGTCGGTCACAAATGATCCCTGACGTTCCATTACTTAATGCATTGACGAAGAAAGCCAAGTGCTGCATATGACATTTATGGTCATTCCCATACACAAGGAATGGATTGGCAGAGTTCACAAGCAACTAACCACTTCATTTTGCTCTTCCTGGGTGTAGCTTGGGAGGACAGGTAAGAACAGTCAACCGCCTCGAATAATTATCACCCATACTGTGGATCAGCTATCATTTTTGTAGACTAGACTTTGCATGTCACTTCTTCGAAGTGGAACCTGATGGACATTGAAAAACTGGAGTAAGTTGAGAGAAGAGCTTCTAGGATGGTGAGCAGACTGCAAAGTATGTCCTACTAGGAATGGTTAAAGGATCTGGGAATATTTAACTTGCAAAAAACAAAGCTAAGAGGAGACTTAATCTCTGTCTACAAATATCTGAAGGGATATCACAGTGTAGAGGGATCATCATTATTCTTATTTGCACATGGAAACACGATAAGCAATGGAATGAACATGATAGGGAAGACACAGATTACATACTAGAAAAAACCTTTTGACAGTGAGGGTGATCAATGAGTGGAACAAGCGCCATGAAAGGTGGTGAGTTCTCCTACAGTGGAAGTCTTCAAACGGGCTGGACAGACATCTGTCTTAGTGAATCCTTCATTGAGCAGTGGGTTGGCCACGATGACCCTGGAGGTTCCTTCCAACTCTAACATGCTATAATTCTATGATTATGAGGAGACTTAATAGCTGTCTACAAATATCTCAAGGGCTGTCACATTGTAGAAGGATCATCTTTATTCTCATTTGCACAAGGAACGACTAGAAGCAATGGGATGAAACTGAATGGGAGGAGACACAGATTAGATATTAGAAAAAACTTTTTGACAGAGTGATCAATGAGTGGAACAGGCTGCCACGAGAAGTGGTGAGTTCTCCTTCAATAGAAGTCTTCAAACAGAGACTGGACAGACATCTGACTGGGATGATTTAGCGAATCCTGCTTTGAGCAGGGGGTTAGACCAGATGGCCCAGGAAGTCCCTTCCAACTCTACCATTCTATGATTCTATGAATTGGTTCCAAACTAAGCAGTGTCCAATCGAAAGGCTGCAAGATACACATTAGAAAAAAAAAACTCTTAAAAACATCTTCAAAGCTATGTGCACATGGAGTCTTTTTGCTGAGTTTTCACAGTGGAAAGTGAGCAGAACTTCCAAGTTTTTAAGGAGTTTTGCATTTTTCAGGAGCATTTTGAGAGTTTCAGCAAAAACTAAAAGTGCAGAAAAAACCCTCTGTATGCACATGGCCAATGAAAAGAAAAATTACCTCTACAACACTTTTCCACGCCGCATTCACACATTTGTGTTGTATCAGTTTTTATATGGATAGAACATGTACCCATTATATTCTACAGTATGGTGCCACTCGCTTGTCCATGTTTTCACACAGACCGCGTGTCCATGCAAAAACTCAAGGAGACATGTCCATTTTTTTTCTGGGAGCATGGATGACAAAGGCCAATTCAAGTCTATGGGTCTGTGAAAACTTCATGCAGATGGCATCAGCGTAATATAGCAGTGTCTTCCAAGAGGAAGCTGCCAGAAGAATGGGTCTGTCACTTCTTTTTGCCGGCTCCCAGTATTCAAAGGCAGAAGTGACAAAAGACGGAACGTGTTCACAACAAGTTGTTTTGGCATTGCTGTGCGTGTGTTTAATTATTTGTGGCATTTTCTTTTCACTTTTTCAGGCGGAATCCGTCCGTAAAAAATGTCTTGTGAACATACCATAAAAAGTTTTAAAAACCTCCATGTGAGCATAGCCTTAGAGTGCCACGTACATAGACTCCATGTTCCTTCCATTAGACTGCATACGCAGAGACGTCAGGAGATAGGACCTGAGGCATGTAGAGGTAAAGTAAGGCTTTGTTCACACAGGTTTTTGAGCGGATAAATCAAGCAAAATGCACTTTTTTTTCCAGCAAACATTTTTCAAAATCTTTTCAAGGAAAGAAAATGCTCAAAAAACCTCAACATATAAACAACAAAGGGTTTTCTTGCCCAAAATCTCAGTGTGAACATTCCCTAATTCGGCTATGCGGATGAAGCCTTCTTCAACATGGTCCACTATACTCAAAGCTTTATGAAACTGTCCATCCATTGTCCTGCCGGTACATTGGTTATGCCGGTGTGCTGGGCTCAGTGCCAGGCTTGTGTGGACACCAGAAGCTACAAGATCTGCATGTTTTTCTTGTCTTTTTGTCACCGCGCTGTGAGATGTGGAGGCACAGGTTGTGTGGAGTGTTCGTTTCCTGCACAGGAGAGTGTAAAACAAGCCATCACTTTTATGGGTTTTGACACTAGCACTTGGGCTTGAACACGGTCTACAAGCCCTGGGAGCCTTTTATGTGGGGATGTAGTCCAGCAGGGAACAGCACCTTCTCAGACATGAAAAGGCAGGATCCAGCCTGGCCACTTCCACCCACCATTGCGTTTTTTTTTTTTTTATATGTATTTCTTGGCAAGTGTTGTTAATTCACCACCTGGTATCCAGATCTTCTTTGTATAGAGGTTTTTTTCTTAAGACCCCATTTTAGGGCGTCTATGTAAGAAATCCGGGGAAAAAAAACCCTGCATAATGTCCCTGTATGGAATATTGTGGAGGTATTCTTGTCGGATAGCAATGTCACATCGGAGGCAACGTGATAACTTTCATATGAAATCTGACTAAAATGAACAAATCTTTAGACCGTGTATGTCTAGGTGACACATCGCATTTTTTTCAGGTTTTTGCACTTGTAGTTCTAAACTGAACTTCTGCTCATCTTTTCTGCGTTTATTCATGTATTTTTTGTTTTAAAAAAAATTCCAGGAGAGTAGTCTAACCTGTGGGATTAGGGTTGCTGAAGAAATGAATGGGTAAGTGACGTTATTGCTGCTAAGGAGGATCACCAACAGATGCTAAAAGCAAAGGTTCACATACTTTTACCCCTCACAGACGTGATATTGGATCATTTTCCCCAATAAAACGTAACAGTAATATTTTTTTGACTCATTTTCTTTGATAATGTTTTTTTTTCATCTACTTTTAGGATACACACACTGTGTGATTCAGATTCCGGCGTAGCCACCCAGTTTACCCATGCAAAGCTGCTTTAGGACAATGCTGGCAGTCGTTTTCCCTGAAGCAGCTTTGTCAACGTTTTTGTGGCTCCACCGCCGGCGTCTTTCGCTCTCTACTTTCCACATAAAGCGTGGGGGGTTGCCTGGAGGATGGACATTACTTTTCTCCTTTTTTAATTCTCTTCTCTTTCTGTTCTCCATGCTTAGTGTGGCACACACAGACACACAATGCAAAGATTTGAGTCAGATTCTCACCTTTTTATCTGGTTTCAGGTGTGGTTTTCATATTGTTCACACCTGTTACTTGCCACAAGTGAGATTGAACGAGCATCACATGCTTGAAACAAAGTCCAATTTGCCTTTTTTTTTCTCTGTTTTTTTTTGTGTTGTTCCAATACACACAAAGGAAATATACACACATGGTCAAAATTGTTGGTACCCCTTGTTTAATGACAAAAACCCACAATGGTGACAGAAATAACTTAAATCTGACAAAAGTAGTAATAAATCAAAAATCTATGAAAATGGACAAATGAAAGTCAGACATTGCTTTTTAACCATGCTTCCACAGATTTTTTAAAAAAAATAAAACTCATGAAATAGGCCTGGACAGAAATGATGGTACCCTTAACTTAATATTTTGTTGCACAACCTTTTGAGGCAATCAAACGATTCCTGTAACTGTCAATGAGACTTCTGCACCTCTCAACAGGTATTTTGGCCCACTCCTCAAGAGCAAACTGCTCCAGTTGTCTCGTGTTTGAAGGTTGCCTTTTCCAGACGGCATGTTTCAGCTTTTTCCAAAGATGCTCAATAGGATTTAAGTCAGGGCTTATAGAAGGCCACTTCAGAATAGTCCAATGCTTTCCTCTTAGTCATTCTTGGGTGTTTTTAGAGGTGTGTTTTGGGTCATTATCCTGTTGCAAGACCAATGACCTGCGACTGAGACCAAGCTTTCTGACACTGGGGAGCACATTTCTCTCTAGAATCCCTTGATAGTCTTGAGATTTCATTGTACCCTGCACAGATTCTAGACACACTGTGCCATAAGCAGCAAAGCAGCTGTAGAACATAACAGAGCCTCCTCCATGTTTCACAGTAGGGACAGTGTTCTTGATATGCTTAATTTTTCTGTCTGTGAACAACAACAATGGTGTCCTCCTTGGTTGTCTCCCATGAAGTCCACTTTGGCTCATACAACAACGGATGGTGCAGTCTGACTCTGATGTTCTTTGAGCTTGAAGTTCACCTTTAATCTGCTGAGATTTTCTGGGCTCTTTTGTTACCATTTGTATTATCCGTCTCTTTGATTTGTCATCAATTTTCCTCCTGCGGCCACGTCCAGGAAGGTTGGCTATAGTCCCATGGAGCTTAAATTTCTGAATAATGTGTGCAACTGTAGTCACAGGAACATCGAGCTGCTTGGAGATTGTTTTATAACTTTTACCGCTAATATGTTTGTCTATAAGTTTCTTTCTAATCTCCTGAGACAGCTCTTTCCTTCGCTTCCGCTGGTGCATGTTGAGTGTGATACACACCATGTCACCAAACAGCACAGTGAGTATCTATAGCCCTCTATACAGGCCACTCACTGATTCCAAGATTGCAGGCACCTGTGATTCTAATTAGTGGACACCTTGCTGTATCATGTCCCTTGTTAGGGCTAGCGGAACGCTCCAAATAATAAAATAGGTGCGTACGCAGCCCGGGGTTCACCGTGCAGGGGTGGTAAACTGCTGCTTAGTAATGGCGGAAGTACACTGCGTGCAGAATTATTAGGCAAATGAGTATTTTGATCACATCATTGTTTTTACACATGTCCAACTGCAAGCTGTATAGGCTTGAAAGCCAACTGCCAACTATGTAAATCAGGTGATTTGCATCTCTGTAATGAGGGGTGTGGTCTAATGACCTCAACACCCTATGTAAGGTGTGCTTAATTATTAGGCAACTTCCTTTCCTTTGGCAAAATGGGTCAGAAGAGAGATTTGACGGACTCTGAAAAGTCAAAAATTGTGAGGTCTTGCAGAGGGATGCAGCAGTCTTGAAACTGCCAAACTTTTGAAGCGTGATCACCGAACAATCAAGCGTTTCATGGCAAATAGCCAACAGGGTCGCAAGAAGCGTGTTGATAAAAAAAAAGGTACAAAATAACTTCCCATGAATTGAGGAAAATCAAGCGTCAAGATGACATTTGCCACCAGTTTTGCCATATTTCAGAGCTGCAATGTTACTGGAGTATCAAAAAGCACAAGGTGCGCCATACTCAGGGACATGGCCAAGGTAAGGAAGGCTGAAAAATGACCACCTTTGAACAAGAAACAAGATAAAATGTCAAGACTTGGCCAAGAAATAAGGTTTTATGGACTGATGAAATGAATGACTCTTGATGGGCGATGGATGGGCCCGAGGCTGGATCAGTAAAGGGCAGAGAGCTCCACTCCGACTCAGACGCCAGCAAGGTGGAGGTGGGGTTCTGGTATGGGCTGGTATAATCAAAGATGAACTTGTGAGACCTTTTTGGCTTGAGGATGGAGTGAAGCTCAACTCCCAGACCTACTGCCAGTCTCTGGAAGAGACCTTCTTCAAGCAGTGGTACAGGAAGAAGTCAGTATCGTTCAAGAAAAACATGATTTTTATGTAGGACAATGCTCCATCACCTGCATCCAAATACTCCACAGCGTGACTGGCCAGTAAAGGTCTAAAAGAAGAAAAAATAATGACATGGCCCCCTTGTTCACCTGATCTGAACCCCATAGAGAACCTATGGTCCCTCATAAAATGTGAGATCTACAGGGAGGGAAAACAGTACACCTCTCGGAACAGTGTCTGGGAGGCTGTGGTGGCTGCTGCACGCAATTTGATCGTAAACAGATCAGGCAATTGACAATCTATGGATGGAAGGTTTTTGAGTGTCATCGCAAAGAAAGGTAGCTAAATTGGTCACTGATTTTTTTTTGTTTGTTTTTGAATGTCAGAAATGTTTATTTCTAAATTTTGTGTTATATTGGATTACCTGGTGAAAATAAACAAGTGAGATGGGTATATATCTGTTTTTTATTAAGTTACCTAATAATTCTGCACAGTAATAGTTACTTGAAAAAACATATCCTCCTAAGATAGCCAAATCTAAAAAAACCGCACTCCAACTTCCAAAAATATTAAGCTTTGATATTTGAGTCTTTTGGGTTGATTGAGAACATAGTTGTTCAATAATAAAAAGAATCCTCTCAAATACAACTTGCCTAATAATTCTGTACGCAGTGTATAAAGCGGTGTACAAAAGGTCACACGTGGGTTAACGTCACCCAGTGTGAACAGAAGCGACCTCTGTTAACTCACAGAGCCGCGCTACTGCAGAACATAAATGCCGGTGCCTGTTTAACTCACAGAGCCCGGCCACGAAGCGCACAGAAAGCGGTCACAACTCTGCCCCAAGGACACGGGGTCAGAGTCCCTCTAGACCTTTTGAGTGTGCGGCGTCGCACCTGCGGACGCCACTATAGACGCTGACTATGGAGTGTCGAGCACGTGCACCGTGGACACTGATGACTGTCTGAGACTCTGTCCTACCTACACCTAAGCCTGGGTGCTTAACAGGCTAGACTGCACAACACATGCATACCAAGGGTAGGGGTTTCTTAATGAGTCATTCACCAGAGACATTCATAAATGTATACGACACTCACTCCTAGTCTGATAATGCAGTCTATACTAGTGCATGGCCAAGCGGCCATGCAAACCTTTTATAGCCGCGTCCTTTCGGGACCTTCCTGACCTTTCTGATGGTCCAATCCGAGCTGGAGAAGGACCTGAGCATGTGACCTCCGATCTCCAATGAGAAATCGTCCCACGGGCATGCTCAGTGGACCGAAAGGAGGACTTAGTCCCTGGAGTAGCTCGCTGCTGACCAGCATGCGTTGCTATAGCTGGGCCAGAGGTGGCAGCAGCAACCAAACACACAGCTGGTTTGAGCAGCGCATCAGGATGGACGAGTTTGTTGAGCAGGTTCCTCTGCGGCCGAAGAGGAATGGGAGACTGCCGGATGCAAGGCTCGGGATTCCTGCTGTGCAGCGACACGAACCTGACGCCTAACATTACCCCCCTCCTAGGGCCCCCTCCCCTCTGAGCCTCGCTATGTTCAAATGCCGCAATAAGGAGTGGAGCGTGGATGTTCTCCACTGGCTCCCAGGTCCGAGCCTCTGGACCATGACCCTTCCAATCGACCAAATAAAACTTCTTACCACGTACCACCCTGCATCCCACAATGGCATTGACCTCAAACTCGTCCAAAGACAGGTCTGATGTCCCAGTAGATGACTCAGAGAACTGGGACATGTGCACAGGTTTAAGGAGGGGCACGTGGAAGGTGTCAGAGATAGCCAAGTGTGGTGGAAGGGCCAGACGATAGACCACCGAGCTGATCTGTTTGAGGACCTTAAAGGGACCAGCGTAACGAGGAGCAAACTTAGTGGACTGAATGCGCAGCCTGATGTTACAGGTGGAGAGCCACACTAAGTCGCCAGGGGAGAAGATGGGAGCAGGATGCCGGTGTGCATCCGCGGAGACCCTCATTCTCTCCTTAGAGGCCCAAATAGCATCCTGGGTGTGGTCCCAATTATCACGTGCCTCCACCGCCCAGTCTGCCACCCTAGAGTCGGTGGATGACACGGGCATGGGCACAGGAACATGAGGCCGTTTGCCGTGGTTAAGGAGGAATGGGGTCTGGCCGGTGGAATCAGCCACAGTGTTGTTAAAGGCGAACTCTGCCCATGGCAACAAGGATGCCCAGTCATCCTGCCTGGCCAAGACAAAATGTCAGAGATAATGTGACCAGGGTCTGGTTGGCCCTCTACCAACCCGTTCGTCTCGGGATGATAGGCCGAGGGGAGATTCAGCTCAATTCTGAGCAAGCGACAGAGCTCTCTCCAGAACCGCGACGCAAACTGGGGACCCCGGGCACTGACAATCTTGTCTGGCATGCCATGTAACCGAAAAACGTGTTTGATGAACAACACTGCTAAGCCAGACGCAAACGGGCAGGGGCATAAAGTCTTGCCCAGGGGTACAGACTCAAGGGTGACCAGAGTCACTGTCCTCAGGCTCTCAGATGGTACAATTAACCGAGGCTCCTCCTCCGCTGACACCACGGAGCGAGAGCGCATCGGCCCGGACATTCTCGCCGGAAAGGAAGTGTAGGGTGAAGTGGAAGCGGGAGAAGAAGAGAGACCATCGGGCTTGGCGAGACTTTAACCGCTGGGCGGTTTGGAGATAGACCAAGTTTTTGTGGTCAGTGTAAACTTGGAAGGGATAGCGAGCCCCCTCCAGGAGGTGTCTCCATTCAGAAAACGCCAACTTCATGGCTAGCAACTCCCTGTCCCCAATGGAATAGTTCCTCCGCCGGCGAGAAGGTCTTGGATAAGAAGCAAGGATGCTTCCAACCTTTAGCATCCTTTTGGAACAGGACTGCTCCAGCACCGACGGACGAGGCATTCAACTCTAAAATAAATGGCTTATCCACATTGGGGAGATGTAAAATGGGAGCGCTAGTGAAGTGGGACTTGATGGAGAGGAAGGCCTTGGAGACCTCCTCTGACCACAATTTAGGATTCGCTCCCTTCTTGGTGAGGGCAACCAAGGGACCTACCCAAGTCGAGAAGTGCGGGATGAATTGGCGGCAGTAGTTAATAAATCCCATAAAGCGCTGCACCGCTTTGAGGGAGTGAGGCTCCTGCCAATCCATCACCACCTGTAGTTTGGCAGGATCCATGGACAACCCCTGGGCTGAGATGATATAGCCCAGGAAAGGCAAGGACTCCTGCTCAAACACACACTTCTCCAACTTGGCATATAGGGAGTTTGCCCGTAGGAGATCGAAGACTTTGCAAACATCCTTCCGGTGGGAGTCTATATCTGGAGAGTAGATGAGCATATCATCCAGATAGACTACAACCGAAGTGGTGAGCATATCCCGGAAGATGTCGTTCACAATGTCTTGGAAGATGGCAGGAGCATAACAGAGCCCGCAGGGCATCACCAGGTATTCATAATGCCCGTCCCTGGTGTTAAAGGCTGTCTTCCATTCGTCTCCCTCACGGATACGAATCAGGTTGTAAGCATCCCGCAGATCCAGCTTAGTGAAGACCCTTGCTCCCTGCAGCCTATCAAAAAGCTCAGATATCAAGGACAATGGGTACTTGTTCTTAACGGTGATGGCGTTAAGACCCCTGTAATCTATGCATGGACGTAGTTCTCCGTTCTGCACGAAGAAAAACCCGGCCCCTAGCAGGTGACATTGACTTCCTAATAAAGCCTCTTGCCAGATTCTCCCTGATGTACTGAGACATGGTTTCTGCCTCCGGGAGAGATAAGGGGTAGACTCGACCCTGGGGAGGCTCCGCACCCGGCAAGAGGTCAATAGGACAGTCATAGGGGCGATGCGGTGGAAGAGTCTCCGCCGCCTTTTTGGAGAACACGTCCGCATACTGTCGATAATGTTTGGGGAGCGAGGAAAGATCTGCGGGGACCTCGGTGGAGGCAACCTTGACACACTCCCTCAGACATCTATCCTCACATGACTTACTCCAATCAAGAATTCTCCCCGAGGACCACTCTATATGGGGAGAGTGGTACCGTAACCAGGGGACCCCTAGAAGGACCTGGCCGATACCCTCGGGCATGACGAGGAGGCATATCGTCTCCTGATGATATGGAGACACCGAGAGTATCAGTGGAGCGGTTTGGTGGGTAATCTGCGAGGGCAGAGTCACGCCGTTCACTACTCTGATGGTGACTGGCTTAGATATCATAACCAGTGGTATTGCGTGCCGTTGAGCGAAGGCAGATGACATAAAATCGCCCTCCGCTCTGGAATCCATGCAAACCTTCACCGCCAGAGTGGAAGAACTAAACTCAACTGTCCCTTTAAAGGACAACTTGGAGTAAAACGCCGCGAATTCTAGTGAGCTGCCTCCTACGGCCACTAGATGCAAGAGTTTCCCGAGCCGCTGTGGGCACTGGTTGGCAAGGTGATCGGACTGCCGGCAACCATGGCAGATCACAGGAACGCGAGCGGACCGGGACCTGAATCCCTCATGGGAAGCCCCCTGATGCTCCGACGAACGATCGGGAGGTTCCAGAGGTTTAGCAAAACTGGGTGCCAACCTAAACCTCTGCCTACACTGGGACCGCTCCAACCTTCGCTCGGCAAAGCGAAGGTCTATACGGGTGGAGACAGTGATAAGCTCCTCCAGTGTAGCGAGAATCTCCCTGGTGGCCAGAGTGTCCTTCACATGGTCAGCCAAACCTCTCCAGAATGCCGGGATGAGGACCTTATCTGGCCACTCTAACTCCGAGGCCAGCGTCTGGAACTGGATGGCAAAGTGGCTGACCATGGACGAGCCCTGTGACAATGCCAGCAGCCGGAGCGCGGTGTCATGGGTGACTCGCGGTCCCAGGAAGTCCTGCTTCAGAGTGCCCAAGAACTCTGAAGCACTCTGCACCACATGATCACCACGCTCCCACAGCGGTGTGGCCCACTCCAAAGCGCTGCCCGACAAAAGGGAAATAATAAATCCTTCCTTAGTCCGCTCGGAGGGGAATCGTGCTGCCAGCAGCTCCAGCTGTATAGAGCACTGGCTCACGAAACCCCTACAAGAAGCACTGTTGCCTGAGAATTTCTTGGGCAGCGGGAGGCGGGACAAAGTTGGGGCAGGGATGGCAGTGGTCAAAAGGGAGACAGCCTCTGTGGCTGCCTGAACAGCGACCGCAGTAACATCCGCAGCTGAGGCTGAACGCTCGAGAGCCGCCAAACTGCCCTGCAGCTGCCGGATGTACTGCAGCAGTCGCTGTTCGTCCGCCATTACTAGCCAGACCCTGGCGCTAGTATAATGTTAGGGTGTGTGCACACACTGCGGATTCTGCTGTGGACCCGCAGCGGATTTGGCCACTGCGGATCCGCAGCAGTTTTTGCTGCGGTGTACAGTACCATTATTCCCTATGGGAAATGGAAACCGCAGTGCAGACGCTGCAGAATTTTCCGCGCGAATTATCTGCGGTTTCTAAACCGCAGAAAGAATTGACATGTCAATTCTTTCTGCGGATTCCTAACTCCTCCATTGTGGAGATGGTGAAACCGCAGGGCATACTAGTCTATAGTGCGTGGCCGAGCGGCCATGCGAACCTTTTATAGCCGCGTCCTTTCGGGACCTTCCTGACCTTTCTGATGGTCTAATCCGAGCTGGAGAAGGACCTGAGCATGTGACCTCCGATCTCCAATGAGAGATCGTCCCACGGGCATGCTCAGTGGACCGAAAGGAGGACTTAATCCCTGGAGTAGCTCGCTGCTGACCAACATGCGTTGCTATAGCTGGGCCAGAGGTAGCAGCAGCAATCAAACCCACAGAGCTGGTTTGAGCAGAGCGCCGGGATCGACGAGTCTGCTGAGCAAGTTCCTCTATGGCCGAAGAGGAAAGGGAGACTGCCGGATGCAAGGCCTGGGATTCCTGCCGTGCAGCGACAGGAACCCGATGCCTAACATCCCTTTTGTCACATTATTTTCAGGGGTACCATCATTTCTGTCCAGGCATATTTCATGAGTTTTATTTTTTTTTTTAATTCTGTGGAAGCATGGTTGAAAAGCAATGTCTGACTTTCATTTGTTCATTTTCATAGATTTTTGATTTATTATTACTTTTATCAGATTCAAGTTATTTCTGTGACCATTGTTGGTTTTTCTGTTATTAAACGAGGGGTACCAACAATTTTGACCACGTGTGTACATGTGTATAACAAAACATGTAATTGCAATAATTTTTGCCAATACTTTTGGCCATGATTATAATTATTTATATCAATGATATTATCAATATTATCCATCATATATACTATTTTTTATATTATTAATGTCCTTTTTATATTAGCTTTATTATTATTATTATTATTATTATTATATATTATTATATATGTTATTCTAGTTTTGTATCAATGTTATCAGTGCCGTTACCTGGAGTTCCCCCTGCATGTTGATCAGATGAATGCACCCTTTTAACACACTAATCCTACAAGGACATAAATGCTGTACCCCTTCCCCATTATGCAGTAATGTCCCCCATCCTGGTATATATGTCTCCATCGTGGTATATATGTTCCTCGTCCTGGCCACATCCTGGTATATTTGTCTTTCATCATGGGCCTAACCCTGGTATATGTGACCCCCATCCTGGTATATATGTCTTAATGTATTAAATAAATATATACCATTCTCACCTTCCCTCCACTCCCACGCCATGTGATGTCCTCTTCTGTAGTCGGCAGCTCACTTCAGTATGCAAGCAACAGACCAACAGACAACGCATGAAATCACTGCCATGTGCCCTCAGTCACGGACACTCGTATGTCAGCTGCTGGGGTCTGATTGGCCGACAGCTTGTATTGCAGTGCAGGGACCTGTCAGGTCTCTGCGCTGCAATGCTTTTCAGCTGAATGTGCATCCTCGGATTGGGAGGGCAGTAACATCACAATGGGGGCAGCTTTGCGGCACTGGGGGTGGCGGTACACCCACTTCCATGCAGTCACAACCAGCAGGAAAGACGGTGTTTTGCGGCCTGTGCTGAATATGGTGTGTGGCACTACCAGAGGGTGGCTGCGCCCAATCTCCAGCACAGACCTCAAGTTGCGGTCTTTCCTGCCAGCTGTAACTGCACGGAGGTGGGTGGGCAGA
Organism: Dendrobates tinctorius; assembly: GCF_039654945.1. Lineage (NCBI taxonomy): Eukaryota > Metazoa > Chordata > Amphibia > Anura > Dendrobatidae > Dendrobates > Dendrobates tinctorius. Next base: position 30,450,635 of record NW_027361689.1, read on the forward strand.
CAGCGGCGAGTTTCCGGCGTGTGTAGTCAGGCGGTGGGTCCTGGCGGGGGTCCGGTGGCGGCATCCCTCTCATTACTCCCCCCTCATTACACCCTCTCATTACACCCCTCTCACAGCCGGCAGGAAAGAGGGTGTTTTGCAGCTTGTGCTGGAAATGGTGTGCGGCACCACCAGAGGGTGGCCGCACCCAATCTCCAGCACAGGCCTCAAGCCACTGTCTTTCCTGCTAACATGAAGAGAGAAGGAAGATCCGGCACTGGAGACTTGATAAAATCCACGATAAGTTTTATTCACATAATTTCATGATAAAACCATAAAGGGGAAAACAGACCCCCACGCCTGACGCGTTTCGAACCTTACACCAGGTTCTTCCTCAGAGACATGTCTTTCCTGCTGGCTGTGACTGCACAGAGGTGGGTGGGCAGGCAGCGGCGGGATCTGGAAGGTAGTCAGGCGGCATTCCTCTCATTACTCCCCCCTCATACCCTCTCATTATACCACCTTCATTACACCCCTCTCGTTATATCCCCTCGTTACACCCCTTTCACAGCCTCGTGATCGCAGCGGCGGCCTGCATCCAAGCGGCAGCTGGGATCCAAGCAGTGGCTGGGATCGCAGCGGCAGTTAGGATCACAGCTGTGGCCTGGATCCAAGAATCAGCTGGGATCCCAGTGGCGGTTGGGATTGCAGCGGTGGCCTGGATCCCAGCGGCATTCGGGATCGCAGCGACGATCTGGATCTGAGCGGCATCACTTGGGTGTTCCAAAATGGCGGTCGGCGTACTTCCGGTGCGGTGCAGTGGATTGTGGGATCCAGGGACAACCAGACTGAAGTGGATGACAGACAATTTAAGGCAATTATATATAGATAGTATTATTTATATTGTTGTTTTATATTATCATTCTATATTATCATTTTGATTATTATTATTGATTTAATTTCTTTTTTCACCACCTTTATTCCATCTGATCTCTTCCTATAATCTCGGTTTTACTGTTTTTCAATGTTATTGGTATTTTCCATGCATTGTTGCCGGAGGCTCCTGAATTTTTGTTGATGCCGGTGGAACTTGATTGTATCTGTAATCCTAGTTGTGATGCAGGACTGGCCGTAATGTGATGAATTTCATATATCACGTCCATCACTGGCTACAACATCCCAATAAGTCCGTTATGGAGGCGATATAATTCAGTGAGTCAGTGTGAACTCTGGCATCGGATATAGAATATATTTATAGACTAGAGTTTGAAAATTATTTTAAAGGTATTCTCCAGACTAAAACATTGTTGTCCTATCCTTTAATCGATGAGGGTCCGAACCTTTACACTACCAGACAAATTACGGTAGATTGTACGGGGTGGCGAATGAAATTGGACCACTGATAATCATGTTCTCTTAAAGGGATCCTGACAACGGATACATACTGCCCAAACTACTGGTTGTATGACTTCATCCATGTATGTCTGACCCTGAATCGCCGCTGCGTTTCAGAGAAAAACACACTTTGAAAGCCCCTGGGGACTAAGTTATGTAGGTGACTAGTCTAAAAGGTCCGGCGGCTTCTTCCCATCCTCTGCCAGTGACTGACAGGGCTCCCTTTATACACAGTGAGACCTGTTACCACAAGTAAATAAACCTTAATCACTATCTAGTGTACATAAAGGATAATCTTAAGGCCACATTTATGAAAAATTGTCTGTTCCCCATAGCAACCAATCACAGCACAGCTTTTTTTAAAGAGCAGGAAATCAAATGAAAGCTGTGCTGTGATTGGTTGCCATAGGCAACAAAGACCTATTTTCCTTAAAGGACACGGTCAATTCATATTTTGTTTCGCCTTTTTTCTTCACCAAAAGCCATATTTTATTTTTACTTTTCTATCTAACATAGCCATATGTGGTTTTGTTATTTTACGGAACGAGTTGTATTCTTGAATGACGCCATTCATTTTACCATACAGTGTATAGGAGAAAAAAAGCAAAACACAACGTCCCATTATATTAAAAATATACATTAATACTGTGCAGTTTCCTTTTTTTAGCCTAGATATTGTTAATGGAAAAGTATAATACAATAGTACTGTATACCTTATTTTGTGGTGCACGGAGGAATACCAGCCAGTTGGACTGTCATACTAATATAACTGTAAGGGTATGTTCACACTGCATCTTTGAAGCAACTCTGCTTCTGTTAAAAAAAAAAAAAAATGCTCATAAAATGCTCAAAATAATATTCCTATTTATTTCTATGAATAACCAACTTATTTTTCATATCTTCCAGCCTTTAGGCTTTGTGCACATGGTGCCAAGTTTTCCCAGGCAAAACCACTTCAGCAAAACGCTGGCAGTTGTTTTCCTGAGCTGCCTTCACCAGCGGCCTTGTGACCCTCTGCAGATGGGTCCTAAAAATATTAATAGAATCATTCAAAAAGAAAAGCATGCTTTAGAAAATAATGACCCCCCCCCCCAAAAAAAAAAAAAAAAAAAGGTGGAAAAAACACCAGAAAAAAAGGGGCAATTCCTGAACTGCTTGGAAAAAAAAGTCACTAAGGAGCGATGCATGTCTGGAGTCACAACCTTTGCTAGTCCGGCTCCTTTTTGATAAGTAGCTAAAGCTATGTCCCACCCAGTTAGGCAATGCTCTGTGGACTGAATACGTCAGCAGCTGCACAGATCTCACTGGTGTTTTGCTTCAATCTGAAGTCCAAAATGTTCAGCTCTCGTATCATCATCTTTATAAGACAGCAGACGCGATCTGGAGAGCTTTATATTTAGGTAGTTTCATGTCCAAAGAACCTTAGGGGCCAACTGAGTAGCACATCTGGAATATGGATAATTATATGAGGCCTAAGCACACAGCCTGAGATAAAATAAAAAAAAGACCACGGGATTAAAATAACGTTTCGGATTGTCGATGATGAAGTGTTTCACATAAAAGTGGCCATTAACATCAGATATTTTGTGGGATTGTCTATAACAAACGGAGGCAAATCTAGGTGCTGCGATAATTCAGTTTGATGCACCCTCCTATACACTGCTTAAAGTAGTTGTCCGGCCTTAGGATATAAACCTGCAATTACTCCATATGACTTCAGACTTGTAAATCCTCGCATTGCGTGCACTATGCGCAGTGAGGGTTCTCTGGCGCCAGGAGCCACGGGTGTGTGACCACACGTATGCTATTTGCATATATGCAGTAACCTGCCAACTAGTCATTTGCAGCCTTGCTCGTTACAAGCGTATGGAGTGTGTCCAAAAGTATGCAAATCAAAACTTGTGGTCACATGACCACCCACTTCCGGCGCTGTCACCAGAGAATACTGACAGCACGTGTAATAGGCTGGGTGGTGGAACCACTGTGTCGTGGACTGAAGAGAGCCTGGAGGGGCATGACTAAGCGTACACCCGACAGGTAAACTGACTGGCAGGTACTGGAATCAAATAAAAAGCACTCTGTAGCGCTATACCAAACAAACATTACCAGGACCTAATGCCAATCCTTTCTTAGACTGAAGTTTATATCTCTGTGGAGGGGTAGGATACGGCTGCAATTAAAAACACCTGAGGCTAAGGGGTGGAGTGCTCAGTCAGAAGGCCAATGCATACAAATATAAAAAATACGGACCGTCACATCCAAACATAAATTAGTGCTGAACAGGTTAGCGCTACAGTGTGCTGCTTTTTGTTTGACTGTATATGAGTTGGCTACTCTAGGTAGGCACCTGTTCAGATCTAATTTATGTTTGGATGTGTAGGTCAGTATTTTGATATTTGTATACATTAGCCTTCTACCTGAGACCTCAGGCGTTTTTAATTGCAGCAGGATCCTACCCCTCCATAGAGATATAGACTTCAGTTTAATAGAGGATTCACATTAGGTTCCCATACAGATGAAAACTTCAGTCTAAGAGAATTGCCATTAGTTCCTCGCAACGAGAATTGCCTTATCGTGGCTGCCGGGTACACATGAATTGGCCAATATATACGCTAAGCATTCTCAAATTTTCATATTTCTAGTGCAGTAATGCAATTTAATTTTCACATTTCATGTTTGCATGCTATAGCACTACAGAGTGCTGCTTTTTGTTTAATTGTATATGAGATGGCTACTCTATGTAAGCACCTGTTCAGACCTATTTTATGTTTGGATGTGATGGTCAGTTTTTTGATATTGGCAGGTACTGGAGACCTGAGAACTATCAAGCAAGCAGACTACTGGTATAACATGTTGCTCAGGCACCTCTCAACAGGTTGAAGTGCCTTAAATAATAAGTGTTTCCCAGACATTGGCTGAAGCCACTTTATGAAGGTGGACGCTGTCCCTTTAAGAGACCGGGCGCAGACGTGCCCCAAGCACAGTGCCCGGGGACCTGCAAGTAGTGGGCAGCAAAGGAAGGAGGAAGAGGTGTGGGTCGGACGTTGTGGCGGTTAGTGAGTCAGCATCCCTGCTGGGGGAAGGAGGAAGTGTGCAGGGACGCCAACAGCGCACATGTGACTGCAGACTTGTACCCTAAGGCCAAAAAACTCCTTTTAAAGGGAACCTGACAGCTGATACATGCGGCCCAATCTACTTTCTACATGATTTCAGACAGCTATGCTTAACTCTGGAAGCTTTGATATTTCAGAGAAGAACATAATTTAATAACCACCAGGGACCAAGTCCCACAGAAGACTAGTCACACAGGCGAGTCCTCGGCAGCTTCTCCCCAACAGTTACATTTCCTCATAAAACTTTATAAGCACAAATTTCCGTTTCTAATGTCTATTGCCTGTAAATTTTTAGAATTTTGAGAATGAATGACCATTCCAGGAGAAGAAAGTAATGCATTTCTTTGATAAGATAGATTATAAAAAGTTTCTTATTTTCACATTGGCTATTGGGAAATATATATGGTGTGTATATACATATATTTCTCTCTCTCTGTATATATACAGTATATACTGTGTGTGTGTATATATATATATATATATATATATATATATATATATTATGTGTATATATATATATACATCTCTGTCAAAAATTAAGAGACCACTTTCAAATGTTCAGTTTGTCTAATTTTTCTCTTTATATTTTTGAATAAAATGTAAATTGTTCTTTTAGTCTACAATCTTCTGACAACATGTCTCCAAATTTCTAAGCAATAATTTTTTTTTTTCTGAAAAGGAGAAATGGTCAAAATCAAAAAAACAAAAAAAAAACAAAAACAGTGCTTTCAGATCTCAAATAATGTAAAGAAAGCAAGTCCTTAATAAATTAGAAACAGCAATACTAATGTTTTAACTCAGGAAGAGTTCATAAATCAATATTTTGTGGAATATCCATGATTTTGAAAAACAGCTTTCATGCGTTTTGGCATGCTTGCCACCCGTCTTTCACACTCCTTCTGGCGCAAAAATCTGAGCAGTTCTTCTTTGTTTGATGGCTTGTGACTATCCATCTTCCTCTTGGTGACATTCCAGAGGTTTTCAATGGGGTTCAGGTCTGGAGAATGGGCTGGCCACAACAGGGTTTTGATGTGGTGGTCTCTTAATTTTTGCCAGCGCTGTATATGAATATATATAATATTAAATGGACGACTACGCTTTAATAACCTTGAGTGACTTTACCAGGAACTATTCCTACAGACGACAGATAGATCTGTAAAGTGTTGTTCCCGTTTGACTGTCCAAAGAAACCTTGTTAATGTTGATTGGGAAACTGGCATATTATATGCTGGTTTCCCTGATAACGTTTCGGAGGACCCTTTCAGATTGCATTTTTTCCTACATTCAGTGTTGGAAATTATGCCCGAACCCCCATCCATTTTGGGTTTCGACATGTCCATTGACTATCATGATGCAGATGCAGTCACTGTGTGCTCTGTTGGACATCATTTTTGGCCATTGAAGGAGGGCAGCTAGATGTAGTAGACTACATGGAGTGTAGGAAAAAACACAATGTGAAAGGGTCCTAAAACATTCTGAAAATACCATTTCTGCAGACTGCCCCATACATTTCCATCACCACTTACTTCCCTGCTATCTTTATCTAGATGTCTTCTTGTTTTCTCATGTTCCCAGATCTGATAATCTTATCTCAAGTTCCTTTCCTGGGCCCCTGGTGTAAAACACAACTTTGGTTCCAGAGAAAGTAGCCACATAATTAATAGCCCTGTGTTATAAATCACTGATTTTTGTGTTGTTACGTCACATACTGATCCCATTCCCATTTCGATAAGCAGAGATCAAAGAACAGCAAATGTAAACTTCAGGTCCTTATTAACATGTGTGAAGGACTACTGTCCATTTGTAGTCAGTACCTGGGGTTGGGGTGGCACTTACCATGTAGATCAACAAGATACCAGTTTGGGGTTGTAAGGTTAAAGGGACAGCAGACATGGTGACAACCTACAGAGAACTGAGTAGCTGTTTTGTAAGGAAGTGTAACTTTGTGGGGTAGATTTACTAATCCTTTCTAATCCTTTGATAGTGTGAATTTAAAGGGCATCTGTCACCAGGTCAAAAGTGTCCAGATTTTGCTCTCATTTTTTTCCCCCGTGATTCTCCTGAGTATTCTGTGTTTTTTGTTTTTGTTTTTTTTTCAAATCCATCATACACTTCCTCCTAAGATATGAGCCTTTTTATTTAGAGCTAATTTTCACTACCTTTACCAAAGGGGCGTTGCCCACAGTATGATTATGCAGAACAGCCTAAAGACACACCCCTATAGTAAAGAATGTAAAACATTTGCACTAAATATTTAGGCCCATATCTTTGGAACAGTATGGCGGATTTAAAAAAAGTTAAAGGAAATATTCAGGGGATAAGCAGGAATAAAATAAGAGCAAAGGCTAGCTAGCTTGATTTGTTGACCGTTCCTCTTTCAGGTGCATTTAGAAGAAATAATACTCTTTCCAAATTTGTCTCCCATGTTAACATACTGGTGATCACCTGGCAGCTGAGCTTAAATAATGGATTGTTAAATGGTATTTTACAACACAGCCAGGTGATGCATCGATGTGCATTGCTGCCCAGATGAAGCTTTGCCCTCCCACAGCAGGTTAAAGGCAGTTTGATTGAGGACCAAAATTGGGTAGTGACTGTGCATTGAAGTGTGCAGAGTTTTGCAGCATGCTGCACCGTCAGGCCCTACTTTTAGACTTGCATGTTGCACCAAATTTTCTAAGTGGCTCATACTGTGTAAGGAGGGAGACCAGGCTGTGGGTACCTATACTGAGCCGGATGCGGAACTGTCGAGGCTGCGTCCCATGTTTCCCAGGGGAAGGAATAGGGGACCCGACAGGCCCCATGACTTGGGCAGTGGGAGCGTGTTTAGAAAGGGAACCCGTCCGGAAGCTGAGAAAAAAGCGCGCGAAGCAGCAGTGGGGTTCCTGCCGGCAGTATGCAAGCAGCAAGGTGGGCAGCGTGCTGGCACCTGAAGCGACAGCGCAGTGACGGACTGCAGAGGACAGCTTGCGGTGCCACCAGCGAGACAGCTAGTGTAAGAGGCACTGCGCGTCCATGACAGTGAAGTCGGTGCACGTGTAGAGAGCCCAGGGCCGGTTACAGAACAGTACCATGCAGACCTTACTGCTGGACAGCGTACCACAGCCCTCATTTAACCCCCGGATTGCTACAGCTATTGTTGCGTTGGCTGCACCAGCTTATGGACTAGGGGCTCAGCGGAAGGTACCAGAGACTGACCGCTGCCGCCAGAAGACGGATCACTAACCTTGGACCCCTCTTGAGGACATGTCGCTGACAGCTACAAGGACTACTACCCTCATCAGAACATTTGTGACACGATAAGTTTACTGAGTGAATTGTTGCTATTTTTTCTATTCACATTTATTCTTTCCCAGTTTAACTGTTTATCTCCCCGTGGGGAGCACCTTTAAATCTGTTAACCCTTGCTCTGCCTCCTGTTTGTCACTGCATCGTGCAACCTGCTTAGAACTGTATGATAAATGTGGTCTGTCTAGTCGGAAGGTCGGATTTATCAATTTTTTTTAGGACACACTGATGAATCTTGCCAAAAGGTTAAATTAAGTTTGAGTTGGCTTACTTTTAGACCAATTTTTCAACTAAAAAACTTGGAAATGCCTTTCATAAATTTGGGAACCGATTCATTATTAAATAAGAGTATGATCCAGCTCACCAATGTTGAAGTAGCCAGCATATCCTCGGCTCAGATGTAAGACAACTCCTGCTTGGTGGTAGCAATAGGAAAAGAAAGGGATAACCATATGATTTTTGGTATCAAATAATATTAAAAAAAGATTATTGGTAGAACTGAAAAAAAACAAACAAAAACAGATTATTATTCCCATTACTGTAGAAAAAAGTAAACATAAGAGCTTTTCTCACGTTTCGGGCTGAATCCCAGTCTTTACGCATGGATCCATGAGTGAGGACTGATAACATTAAGTCTGAAACATATAGGAAAAGCTCTCACATTTATTTTTGTCTCTAGTACTGGGAATGTTCAACTAATACTTTTTTTTTAATTAAAAAAACGTCTGGATACCCCTTCCTTTGCCGATTCATCATTGTTTTTTGCCTATTTTGTGGAATAAAAATAGTTCTAACAATGAGGTTTTGTTTTTTTGGAACCTCAATCATTATTTAGTTAGTGCCGTTTTTTAAAAGTTGAAGGGTTGACTTTTATCTGACCGTGCTGATGTCTAGAAAGAGGAATTACACGGAACTTGTAGTTGTGCTTCAAGTAGTCTTTATTATGCATTTTGGGTCCGTGCAGAAACCTCTTGAACAAAACTATTTGAGAAAGGGTTCTGTACGGACCCGAAACGCATAATACTTGATGCACAACTACAAGCGTGGCACTACTCTTTCAACACGTCATTTAAACGTCAGCATCTCAACTACCCCTCAAATCGTTATGCATCAATATTATACAGGGTGATTCTCTTGAAACTTCACTCTGGAAAAATTGCAGTAACATCTAAAAAAAAAAAAGACGGTCTATCGTACTGAAATTTGGACTGTACATACGGTACCTTGTTTCATGTGCATTACTCTGTGCTATGGGCATGTATTGGTGTGTTACACAACCCATCTACACAAGCATCACACTCCTCCCCTACTCATTTGCATCAAATGATATTCTCTTATGTGGGCATGTATCTTCTTTTTTAAAAGAATAACTTTATTTGATTTTGTCTATTTTTTTTGTTTAGCACTATGGGCGTGAGATTTTTTTTTTTACCTATTTTATCCATAATAAAATTGTTACTCAAAAAATAACCAAACAATGTAAAACTTTTTGGTTTTAAAATTGTAGCAGAAAGAGACTTGGGGAATACTAATGGTCAGGGACGTAACTACCGCAGTCGCCTTTGTGACCGGGCTCAACAAGCGAGGGGCCCGCCGACGCTAGCAAATACTTCTGTTGGATGTGCGTCCTCGGATTCACATTCAGCGGAAGTGTATTGCAACGCCAAGACCCATGGGGTCTGTGAGCAGCAAGACAAACTGATAGCCAATCAGAGGCCAACAGCTGACGTTGGTGTGCACGTGTCTGGGGGCGCACGGCAGTGACGTCATGCCCTCCCGTCACTTGCACACTGAAGTCAGCTGCCGCCTTTAGAAGAAGATGCTGCGTGGTGGGGGAGAGGAGGGAAGGTGAGTATATATTTTTAAATCAGTGAGTACATGGTGTACTACTACATGTATGACTATGGAATGCGCATTATACTACATGGATGACCATGGGCTGTGCGTTATTTACATTATATGAAGGATATGGGCTGTATATTATAGAGGTGTGTTATACTAAATGGCGGTCTATAGAGAGTGCATTATATTATATGGAGGGCTATGTACTGTGCATTATACCCTGGGCTGTGCATTATACTATATGGAGGACTATGGGCTGTGCATTATATATGGTGGACTTTTGGATACATTATACTATATGGAGGACTATGGGTTTCATTATACTATATGGAGAAATATGGTGGGTGCATTATATTATATGGGTGAATTTGGAGGGTGCATTATATTATATGGAGGACATAGGGGTGCATTATACTATATGGAGAACTATGGTGTGCATTATACTATATGGAGGAATATGGGGTGCACTTTATACTATACAGATGACTATGAGGGGTTCATTATACTATATGAAGGACTATGGGGGTTGCATTATGCTGTATGAAGGATTATGGGGTTGCATTATACTATATGGAGAAATATGGAGGGTGCATTATATTATATGGAGGAATTTGGAGGGTGCATTATATTATATGGAGGACTTTGGGGTGCATTGTACTATATGGAGAAATATGGTGGGTGCATTATATTATATGGAGGAATTTGGAAGGTGCATTATACTATACGGAGGAATATGGAGGGTGCATTATATTATATGGAGGACTATGGGGTGCACTTTATACTATGCAGAGGACTATGAGGGGTATATTATAGGATATGAAGGACTATGGGGGTGGCATTATGTTGTATGAAGGATTATGGGGTTGCATTATACTATAAGGAGAATATTTGGGGGTGTATTATATTATATGGAGGAATTTGGAGGGTGCATTATATTATATGGAGGACTTTGAGGTGCATTATACTATATGGGGAACTATGGTGTGCATTATACTATATGGAGGGTGCAATATATGGAGGACTATAGAGTGCATTATACTATACGGAGGAGTATGGAGGGTGCATTATATTATATGGAGGGTGCACTATATTATATGGAGGACCATGGGGTGCACTTTATACTATACAGACGACTATGAGGGGTACATTATACTATATGAAGGATTATGGGGTTGCATTATACTATATGGAGGATACATTAAACTATATAGAGGACTATGGGGAATGCATTATACTTCTGCTATGGTTCTATGTACACCCCTGTTGAGCATAATGGTGTATCTTTTTCTATACATTAAAGAAAAGCAACAAAACGGGGGACATACAGTATATAGAAGGATGAGGCCCAGAATAATGGACATATAGCAGGATGGAGGACACATATATAATCAGGAGGGGGGGGGGGCCCTGGTCCAAATCTTGCATCGGGGCCAATATGCCCATCAGACTCTAGTTGCGACACTGCTAATGGTTCATGGGCTAGGGCTTTCAAATTACTGGCCTTGCCCCGTTGCTAGCAATCTATGCTTTTACGGTGTTCATTGTATGGTAAAAATAACCTGGCAACATGTTTCTCTAGGTCAGTACGACCAAGCTGATACCAAGCTTGCATAGATATTTTAAATTACTTAATTAAGTGGTGAAATAAAATTCAGGAGTTTATAAAGCCAAAAGAAAAAAGTGTTTTTAATCACCATCTTCTGAGACACGTAACGTTTTAATTTTTCTGTTAATTGAGCTATGTGAAGGCTTATTTTTTGCGTGGCGAGTTGACATTTTCATTAGTGTTTTTACTGCTTTCTATTGTATCTTTTTTTTTTAGAGACGTGTGGCGACTGTAAAACTACAATTCTGGTGTTTCTATTCTTTTCTTTTTAAGGCATTTACCGCGTGGGTTAATTAATTTTATACTTTCTTTTATATACTAGACTTTTGGCAGACAGAGCAATACAAAATATGTTTATTTTCTTCATTTATTTGTCTTTCATAGGTAAAAAGGAGTGTGGGATATATTTTTTAGTCCCCTTACAGGACTTGAACCTATGATGGTGTGATCTCATACTATATACGGTACCTCAATACCACATTATTGCAGTAGATGATGTAAATCAGCCTCATACGAAGGTCAGCCGCTGGTTGAGCTTTACAGGAGTACCAAGATGGAAGCCACTGAGGCCTTCGGGAGGACCCCAGCTGGCCAGTGAGCTCAGCTGCTTTTAAATGCCACTGTCGGGGATTCATAGTAACATCTAAATGGTTAGCACCTGAGATCAGAATTCAGCTCCAGTTGCGGCTGGAAGAGGCAGGTGCTGGCTATGTAGCACAACCGACATCTACCTCGTCGTGTAGAGAGAGCTTAGCTCCTGATCTCCTTCCAAGGGGGTAACAAACCCTGCTGATTTGTGGAGTCCGTTGTCCTGAGACCTTCAGTAGTCCCTCAAAGCCGAAGCATTCTGAGCATGCACACTTGCTAAGCACTCCTTGGTGATCTAAGCTTTTCTGCGCAATGATCTGAGCGATCAGTGGGTGTCCTAAGGCCCAGACCCCCACAATCTATATGGCTTTAAAAAGCTATAATATATTATTATAATAATAATTCTTAAAATTTACTAATAGTTACAAACTTTAAAATTTCTACTACTTACATATCTGAGACTGTATCTTAATTGGCGCTGCTTACTCCAGGGCAGCACTAATCTTTTTTCTTTTTTTGTTGTACTGCAAAAAAACGTATGAAATTTGTGATTTTTTTTTTTTCTTTTACACACTGCACACATTTTTTCTTCCTATAAAGAACTTTTTAGGAAAATACATTCTGAAATGTTCTATATGGGAAGTATGATGTGTTTGAAAAATAAAAACAGGTTCATACATCCGTGCATCAGCGCACTGCGATTAATGACTGCATGAATTCCACTATTGTTATCTACGGAAAAAAAAAACATAAAGCACTGAGTTAACATTTTTTTAAATCAAGAAATGAAAAAGCTTTATGTTTATTAAATGAAAAAACATGTATGGTTTTTTTACGTGTGTAGCAATATTGGAGTTCACGTACTTCAGGGTTCTCTTTGAGGCCATGGTCACACATTGCTCCGCTCCTTATTTTGGGTTACTACTCAATCAGTGACAACGTACAGGATGATTCACTTCATACTTTACCCAGGAAAAATTCCTGTAACTTCTAAAAAAGAAGGTCAACAACACTGAAATTTCGACCTTACATTGGCTCATGAGAAGTGAGAACGCAATGAGCCACAGCGACTAGAACTTGCTTTCACCGAGTTGTCTCGCCTTCTTGTCTCCCCACCAGTCATCTTCACCAGTAGATAGACTTACTGAACGTCTTTCTGCTAGTCGGTAGTTTGTTTGGCGCTTGCATTTAATGCAGTTTGGAGGAGCATGTTTTCATTGTGAAAACTTATTGAAAAGCTGAGTCTTTAAAGTGGTGCCAAAGAGAGTTTCTAAAGAAGTTTGGAGGTCAAAATTTGCCATCCAAACTGTGCATTGAAGCCTTCTTTGATGCTAGAGTAATCTCCAAGGAACTGTGTCCACCAAGATTGCCTTGTTAAACACCTCTGGATATTTCCCTAGCGGTCATTTGAAAGGTCGAGTGTACAGTAACAAGCCATGAACATTACAGGCACTCTGATAGAACGTACAGCAAGAAATTCAGGCTGTGACCCCAGACTTCTGGCAAAATATATTCAACAATATGGAATGACGCATGCAGGCGTGCTTAGATGTGAATGTGGACATTTTCAACACCAGCTTTAAAACATCAGTTTCTCATGAACCAACGTATTTACAGTCCAAATTTGAGCTGTTAGATGTTATTCCCGTTATAGTGGCACTATGTCCCTTGGCTCTGACTGTGCCCTGTAGGTTCCTTTGCCTTGGCTGTGGTTCCTTGGCCCTGGCTCTGTCCTCTATGTCCCTTGATCTTGGCTGTGTCCCCTATGTACCTTGACCCTGGCTGTGGTCCCTTGGCCCTGGCTGTGCCCCCTAGGTCCCTTGGCTCTGGCTATGCCCCCTATTATAGGAGACCTGACTGTACCCTGTAGGTCCCTTTGCCTGGCCCCAGCGTCATATTGCATTCACTGTGACAAAAGGGGAAAGGGAAAAAAATCTCTTACATGCCTGCACTCTCGGCGCCGTGCAGCATCCTCTTCTTGTAGATCTGGCATCCTCATGGTAAAATGGCCGCCAACCAAGCAGAGGCTGGTGGCTGATGTGAGTGCACCTGTCGCAGGTGCTGCATAACAGTGGCATAAACCACCAGCGATGTCCCTGTCATGCACCTTTTGCAACGGGCACACACGTCACTAAACGGCGTCTGCTAGGACTGCGGCCTATTGTGTTGGCGACTGGGCAATACATTTCAACCAAATGTGTGTCTGAGAATGCACATTCAGATGAAACCAGCGGGTCCCTTCTACATTCTGCTCGGGGTTCCACTCACAAATTCTTCAGTGACTCGGTGAGCCAGTCCGACCCCTTATACACATCAGTGATTTTCTCGTCTGACAAAATCGATCCGCATTTCATCAGCTTTTTTGATCAGAGTTTTATTATCTTTTCAAAGAGTGTTTCATCCGAATTTAGCAGTGTCATCCACGTTTGATCGAAGTTTCATCAGTTTTTCTCTAATGAGAAGAAAAAAATGTCTCTACCTTTTCTTTTCTACCAGTCCTCAAAAACTGGTAGCACCGAATGTTATCCAAGTGATGTCGTCTGATTTTTTTATTGGATTCATTAATAATAATAATAATAATTATATTTCTATAGCACCAACATATTCCGCAGCACTTTACATTATAGAGGGCACTTGTACAGACAATAGACATTACAGCATAACAATAATCACATAGATCATAACAGATACCAAGAGGAATGAGGGCCCTGCCCGCAAGCTTACAGTCTGAGGAAAAAGGGGAGACAAAAGGTGGATGGTAACAAATGCTTTTATTGTTTGGACCTTCCCTAGTGTAAGAATCCGGTGTTCCTGTTGCTGCGTGAACCAGTTAACAGTCTAAATATGTAACAGTACAGACACAGAGGGCTATTAAATGCATAAAGCATGTGAGAACATGATGCGAGGAACCTGGTTATGGTAAAAAATTTTGAAATGAGCCACACAGGGATATTTAGGTTAATGCATTGAGGCGAAAGGCCAGTCTGAACAAATGCGTTTTTAAGGCACGTTTGAAACTGTGGGGATTAATCATACTAGCCTGGGTAGTGCATTCTGAAGAATCGGCGCAGCACGTGAAAAGTCTTGGAGACGAGAGTGGGAGGTTCTGATTAATGAGGATGTTAACCTCAGGTCATTAGCAGAACGGAGGGCATGGGAAGGGTGGTAGGCTGAGACGAGGGAGGAGATGTAGGGTGGTGCTGAGCCATGGAGGGCTTTGTGGGTGAGGGTAATAAGTTTGTACTGGATTCTGGAGTGGATGGGTAGCCAGTGTAAGGACTGGCACAAGGTAGAGGCATCGGTATAACGATTGGTGAGGAATATGATCCTGGCTGCAGCATTCAAGACAGATTGGAGAGGGGAGAGTTTGGTAAGAGGAAGACCGATTAGAAGAGAGTTACAATCATCCAGACGTGAATGAATAAGAGGAACAGTAAGAGTTTTTGCAGAGTCGAAAGTCTGAAAGGGTCGAATTCTAGAAACGTTTTTGAGGTGCAGACTTTCATTGCTGAGTCTGATCCGACACTTAGATAAACAATGGAAATGTCTCCACGATTTTGCACAGATCACTCAGTCCACACAAAAAAAAATCACTTACATGGGAACAGCCCCACAGACTATCACAGGTATGGGTGTTATCCATGAAAGGCACAGTTAGTACTCGTATGTGAAAAACTGATGTGTGAATGAGTCCTTACTCACCCATCTTCCCAGTATGGTTTTAATTAAGAGCTATGCCTGCTTCCTATTTCTTCTCCAGTTCAGTAGAGTCCTGCAGCCTGCAGAGACACATGGAAGTGGGTCTCTGAATTTAAGGACCTTCATAATTAAGCTCCACCTTGGTGTGATTGAATGGCCTTTTCATTACTTGATCAAGAAATGTAAAAGGAGTTGTCCAGGCTCGGGGTTCAAGTCTACAGTCATTCTATGTGCCTGCAGGCTTGTGAATCCTCATGGCACGCTCACTGCACTCTGCCAAGATTCTCCTATGCTGGTGCCGGGAGTGGGCGGTCATGTGACTGCAAGTATGCTACATGCATACTCCCGGCCACATTCCAACTAGACGTTGCATTGAGCAAGACTGCACACATCTAGTTGATTCTAAGAGGTAATTTATTAAGAGCGGTGGGTCCTAAAAAAAGTGATGCAAACAGTAGAAAAAAGCACTAAAAAAAATTTAAACATGGAATAAATATGGCATGTGCCATAATTTACTACTATTCTGCACCTAAAAAATGGCAACTCATATGGTA
Source organism: Dendrobates tinctorius (assembly GCF_039654945.1). Classification (NCBI taxonomy): domain Eukaryota; kingdom Metazoa; phylum Chordata; class Amphibia; order Anura; family Dendrobatidae; genus Dendrobates; species Dendrobates tinctorius. The sequence continues at coordinate 30,466,699 of NW_027361689.1, forward strand.
GAGAATCTCTTAAAATGCACTAAATTATCAAAGTTGCTCATGTTGGATAATTAATTTAGCTCGGCTTAAAGGGTCTTTTACACATAGCAAGATCGCTAGCGATGTCGCTAAAGCGTCACCGATTTTGTGATCTTGCTTTGTGTGACACGTACCTGTGACCGCCCCCCCCCCCCCCGCTGGATATCGCTGATCGCACTCGATTGTCCTGGGCCATTTATTCCTCGTTGGCATCCGGCCGGCGCCGACTAGCGATGCATGGATGCAGGCAGAAGTCGTCATCATCGCTGCCGTGTGACAGGTAAGGCCGGTTTCACATTTGCGTTTCAGGGCGCAGCGACAGCCTGCGCACGGCCGCCGCTAAGCCCTGCCCATGCCGCGTCTCCGCCGGTAGCTCCGCCTATCGGCGCATGACCCTGCATGCATCCTGCGTCCCCTATCTTTATCACTGGGGACGTGCGCACTATGCGTTTGGTGGTGCCTGCGTCCTTTTGACGGTGTGCCGAGCGCAACCAAATTGCAACAGGTTGTGTTTGGCGCTGGTCGGCGCACCGCCAAATGCATACTGCGCACGGCCTGCGTCACCAGTGATAAAGATAGGGGACGCATGCAGCATCATGCGCCGATAGGCGGAGCTACCGGCGGAGGCGCGGCAGGGGGCCGGACTTAGCGGTGGCCGTGCGCAGGCTGTCGCTGCGCCCTGAAACGCAAATGTGAAACCAGCCTTTGAGCGACCGCCGACGGGCTGCTGCATCGCTGGTGAGATCTGCCTGTTTGGCAGCTCACTAGCCACCATTTAGCGATGCACCAGCGATCTTGACCAGGTCGTATCGTCGGGATTGCTGGTGCATCGCTAAATGTAGCAGGACCCTTAGACCTATCTAGTCTAAGATTACAACATCTATTAGGTACAGCAATGTACTATTTTGGTGCCTGGCATCACGCTATAGGTCAGTTATTCCCCTTTACAGGACAGGATGTCACCCTTCATATGTGAACTATGAAAACACACATAATACAGTACAAGGCATTCAAAAGGTTATTCCCAAAATAACAAGTCGGATAGGGAAAAAAGGCCAGATTAGAGAAAGTTTGACTGTTGGGAACTCAATCGTTCGTGAGAACGGGGCTCTGCAGCCACATCGTTTTTCTGAAATAATTACATTCATTATCTATGGATAGTGGCATTACTACAGTCCAATGGACTCCGGTGCAAGATTTGGACTCGGCCCTCCCATGCTGGTATACATATATGTCATCCATCCTAGTATATATATCCCTCATCCAGGTGTATATATATATATTTATACAGTTATAATATAGTTATGCTCAAAGGTTTACATACCCGGGCAGACTTTTTATTTTCTTGGCCTTTCTTCAGAGAATATGAATGGTAACACCTAAACTTTTTCTCCGCTCATGGTTAGTGGTTGAGTGAAGCCATTTATTGTCAAACTACTGTGTTTTCTCTTTTTAAATCATAATAACAACCCAAAACATCCAAATGACCCTGATCAAAAGTTCACATCCCCTGGTGATTTTGGCCTGATAACATGCACAGGAGCTGTTTCAAAGGGGTTTGAATGGCTACTAAAGGTAACATCCTGTGACCTGTGACAAATTAAAGGAAAATTGTTCGGAATGCAAAGAAAAAACTTTCGGTATTATCATTCATATTCTCTGAAAGAAGGCCAAAGCAAAACTTCTGCTGGGGTATGTAAACTTTTGGGCATAACTGTATGCCCTCCATTCTGGTATATATGTCTCTCATCCTCGCCCCATCCTCGTGTGTGTATATACTGTGTGTATGTATATGTATATATATATATATATATATATATATATATATATATATATATATATATAATCTCCTCTATCCTGGTATATATATTCCTCTTCCTCTCTTCCTGGTCCCATCAGGGTATACATGTCCCTTTTCCTGAGCCTTTCGTGATATATATGTCCCTTTCCTGGGCAGCCCATCCTGGTATATACTGTATATCCCCCATCCTGGTATATATATGTCCTGGGTCCCATCCTGGTAAATATATCTCCTATCCGGGCCCAATCTTGGTATTTATCCCCCATCCTGGCATATATGCCCCATCCTGGTATATGTCCCCCATTCTGCTGCTGTTTTTGAATCCATAGAAAAAACAACCCAATTTTACTCACCCTCCCTCGGCTCCCCTTCAGCACGGTGTCCCCTTCTGAAGCCAGCAGCCGATTTCAGCTTGCAAGCGACGGGAGGGCATGACGTTACTGCCATGCTCCCCTTGTCACGTGCACGCCTATGTCAGCTGCTGGTGTCAGATTGGCTGGCAGTGTGCATTGCCGCTGCTGGACCCGACGGGTCTCTGCGCAGCAATATACTTCAACAGAATGTGTGTCTGAGGATGCGCATCCAGTTGAAGTTTGTGCTGGTGTTCGCGGGCCCATCACCTGCACGGGACCTCTGCAACTGCGGGTGCTATGCCCCTGTTTATGGAACTGCCACTATACTCTGCTTTCTCTGGCCGTTTTATAGACGATGAATTGAGTGGTGGTCGAGCATATGCACCCCTGCAGCATGCCAAATCTTTCAACATTTTTGCTGCATATTTCACACTTACTAATGAGAGGGGGAAAATAAGCAACAAATTTTTTTCCTGCCAACACATCAGGATTTGCACCAGAATTTCTGCTAAAAATCCTGATTGTGTGCACACAGTCATTCTCACGGTTGCATCATTCTGAGACATCCACTGATCAGCAAATTTTCTCCCACCCCTTAAGGGAAAACTTGTTATTTGGGGAATAATCCATTAAGGTAGGTTTTTTTTGTGTACAACGTAAGGCATAATTGTAGCATAGTAGATCAGTCTTTCCGTGTATAAATCTTTAGGCTAGTGTCACGCCACAGTATAAAGAATAATCAGTTCAATTTTTATCCACAAAAGTGGGATGATTTATTTTTTTCTTTTTTTTTTTTTTAACACATTTGTTCCAAGAATCAGCTTAGAGGGCTCTGATTGTGTCAGATGAGAGAACCACAGAAATCGGACTGCACTCAGATGTCATCCAAGTGCAGCCCGATGTTTTCCACGCACCCATAGACTTGAATGGGTGCATGACATCCAATTTGAGATGCAATCGAAGCATGGTGCACATTTTTTTTCTCACGCGGAACCAGTATGAGAAAAAAATGCTGATCAGTTCTGTCCCATCAGATATCATTGGTCCGAGTGCTAGCTGATAAAACATCGGATAGTACTTGTCTGATGTATACACTTGTGTGGACGAGCCCTTACAGTTTCCTAAGTTACAGAATTTTAATTTATCCGTAAAAGTCGGATGGAATATTGTGTCTCCATATGGCATCCGATTTTTTTTTTTTCTCACACCCATAGACTTGAATTGTTGCATCTCATCTGATGTTCGGAGGAAAATTGTGCATGCTGCCATTTTTTCTTTTCACATATAGATGCAGTCAGTGAAAAAAATTGTTCATCTACGCTGCTCCATTGAATAACATTGGTCCAAGTGAAAAACATATGTTTGACATTTTTATCTCCTTAAAGGACTCTTACATCTGTTGTTTTTTATTATATTTTATTTTAATTTTTGCAATATTTAATTGCGAAAAAATATGTTCATGCTCACAAGTGCAAAAGTAGATGTGTCATATATCCCCCAAGGTAGAAAACTGCAGCTCTGATGTCCTGACAATTAAATGCATGGATAGAAGATATATAAAAGAAAGACTCGATCAGAATCTGCTCTTATGCTGGAAGGTCGTGAAGTCATAATAACTCACGGGCCATCGTCTACATTTCAATGGTTCATATAAGACCTAATTTAAGAAGATCTTGAATTTTTTAATATGTTCTTTAGAACCCTTCGTTCCCTCCATCCAGTCTCCTTCTCCTCAGCCAGTCTTGTTTATTGAAAGACCATTTAGCTGAGGGCTGATAATTCTCCGTGAGAGTAAAGTCACACTTCAGGAGTTCATTTTCCATCTTGACACTTGGTTGTCTCCTTTGAACTGTCCCACTTAGGATTTGGCAGATCTATATAAAAAGGGGATTCACACCTAGTGAGAACTTAGTCACAGCACCACCACAAGGAGAAGCTGGCTGTCATCTGCCACTGTCCATGGAGACTATCCACCAACCTATGATAAAAATGGAGGAGGATTATACTCTATGTTCGGATTCTGACCCGGAATCTGCTTATTTATCCACATCTTGGGACTGGAAACAAAACACTGAGAACTATTCTTTAAGTCAAACTCCATCTCCTCAAAGCTTATCTCCTGCAGCTTCTTACGAGTCACCATTCTCGGGTTGTTCGCATCCACCAAGCCTGGAAGAGATACCATACAATGAAGACATGGTGACATACAGGTTGTTGCCATACCCTTCTCACTGCCAGAACGATATGGAAGATGGAAATGGGAGACCCAATGATAAATGTGGACACCATAATCCCAAAGCTTCCATGAATGCCCAACGCAGGAGAAAGGCAAGCGAGAGGGAGAAGATGAGGATGAGGGCCATTGCTGAAGCCCTTCATACCCTGAGAAGGAATTTACCACCAGTCTACAGTCAAGGTAGACAACCTCTTACTAAGATCCAGACATTGAAAAGCACCATTTCCTACATTGAGGAACTTACCAACCTTCTCAACACCACAAAAGGAACATAATTGTATCCAGACCTTCTCCACCCACCAGCGATTGACACCTCCGGATGGTTGTGATGCCAAGTGATAATCAAGGGACACTGGGCACAAGTGATGACCAATGTGAGTGGACATTTGACTGCTGGTTACTTTGGGGTTTCGGACAGTCATTGATAAATTGGGTTCACCAATTAGGACAATGACCCATGTGTCTTTCTTATCATGGGCAACCTAAGCCGGATTTTATCATTGAAAACATTGACAGAACTGGAACATTTGGATTTTTTTTTTTTAACCAATATTTTTTCTAGTAATTTTTTTTTAAAGGAGGACTTGTTGAAGACCTTTCCTTTTTTAATTCATGTATGATGGTTTCTTATGTGCTGTATGCGTGTTATTGTTTGTATATGAGTAATAAGGATAAACGGCACAAAAATTGCACAATTTCGTAAATGTATTTATATCTAATAACGAATAATGATGTCTCACTGTTAATAAAACCTGTAGAGTGAGAGCTATGTCCGTATTGTTTTCTATGCTTAGAGTGAGATTTTCATGTAACTGTTATTTGGTAATTTTTATTAATATTACATGTCAGTGACCATGAAGTTAGGCCTTATTCAGATGGTGTTTAAAGGGATATTCTCAAATTTGAATGTTATTCCCTATCCACATGTTAGGGGATAAAATTCCTATCACTGGGGCCCATAGCATTCCCAAGTACTGGGTCTCTGAAGAGCCCCTTGTGATTGGAACGGTCATTGATGATGCGCACTCTAATGGTGGCATCGAAGACCAGCTGAGCTCTGCGCTTGCCGCTCGGCAATTTCCAGCATTCCCATGAATAGATCGGCAATGCGCAAAATTGACCACAGCTCCACTGACACGGAATTCTTTCATAGAATCATAGAATTTTAGAGTTGGTTGAAGGGACCTCTAGGGTCACCGTGTCCAACCCCCGGCTCTTTGAAGCCCCATGGTGGATAAGGTAGATCTTTCAAACTTGAGAACAACCCTTTAACTGTTTCTATACCAATCCCTCATGGGTCCACGTAATCCAGCATGTTTCCATTGTGGCATAAGGGTTGTTCACTACATTTCTGGACTTGAGGGTTGTCTATAGCAGGGTTCCCCCACTCCAGTCCTCAAGGCCCACCAACAGATCATGTTTTCAGGATTTCCTTAGTATTGCTCAGGTGATAATTGCTTCACCGGTACAATACAAAGGAAATCCTGAAAACATGATCTGTTGGTGGGCCTTGAGGACTGGAGTTGGGGAGCCCTGGTCTATAGTGTAACATCTGGTATTCAACCAGGACCTTTCGCTGGATGTTTTAATTTAAACTGAGTACCTCCCTCCAATTTGCACTGCTCCACTGATTTTGGGACAGTTTTTCTAAATCTTCTGTGCTCCTCTATTCCAAAGTTATATCCCCACCTCCTCGGAAGTAGTTTTTAAAATTTTTCATTCAACCAACTTGATGTATAACACAGAACTTCTCTGTGAGCGTTTTGGCCAGTGTCAGAGAAGAAAAAGCAAACACCCACAGAGAAGCTCTGTGGTATGCGCCAAGTTTGTTGAAGGGAGAATTTACATGATTATTTCAGGGACAGGGGGGTGAATTACTTTTAGAATGGAGGTGCGCGAAAGAAAAAAACTGTTCCAGAAATGGTAAAGCAGCAACAATGAAAAAATCCAGTGAAAAGTCCTTTAAAGTGGTATAATATTCTCATCTCCAAGATCCTATCCCAATTTGTAGTAGGTGGAATAATAATAATAATAATAATAATATAATATTAGCAAATACCTCCAATTAGAAATGTAGTATAGTTCTTCTGATTTGCTATGTCTCTTACCTCATGTACAGGGCATTGCAGAAGCTTAAGTATCCATGGTTATGACCACTCATAGTGATAGCTGTTAGTGGTCATAATAACTATAGATACCTAAGTTACTGCTATGCCCTGCACATGTGGTAAGCGACAGTGAATCAGAAGAACTATACTACATTTCCAACTGGAGGTGTTTGCTAATATTATTATTAATAACTAGATTATGGCCCGATGCTATCGCATCAAGAGGATGCGATAGCATCACACCTCTTGCCATGTTAACCCTCAACAAACACACTCCTCTCACCTTTCACCATCTCCACTCACTCTTTCACTCCACATACGACCCCTTCTCTCACTCCGTCTCTCATACTCACGCCGTCATCGCCGCTGCTCCACGATCCCCGACATCTTCTTCCGCCGGCGCCATCCTGGATCCAGACGTTGTCCACGCCGGCGACATGTTCTTGCGGCGACGCCATCTTGAGTATCTTGAAATCCCGCGATAGTCAAGATGGCGTCGCCGCAAGAACATGTCGCCGGCGTGGACGACGTCGGGATCCAAAATGGCGAGTTTTCGCCGACGCCATTTTGGATCCCGACGTCGTCCTCGCCGGCGACATGTTCTTGCGGCGACGCCATCTTGAGTATCGCGGGATTTCGCGGATCCAAAATAGCATCGCCGCAGGAACATGTCGCCGACGTGGATGCCGTTTGGATCCAAAATGGCGTCGGCGAAATCTCGCGATATTTCGCCGACGCCATTTCGGATCCCGACGTCCTCCACACCGGCGACATGTTCTTGCGGCGACGCCATCTTGACTATCACGGGATTTCGCCGATCCAAAATGGCGTCGCCGCAAGAACATGTCGCCGGCGTGGAGGATGTCTGCATCCAGGATGGCGCCGGCGGAAGAAGATGTCGGGGATTGTGGATCAGCGGCGATGACGGCGTGAGTATGAGAGACGGAGTGAGAGAAAGGGTCGTATGTGGAGTGAGAGAGTGAGTGGAGATGGTGAAAGGTGAGAGGAGTGTGTGTGTTGAGGAGGAGTGGTGTGTTGAAGGTTAACATGGAAAGAGGTGTGCGGTGACGTCACCGGTTACAACTGGACGGAAGTTGTTACAACCGGAAGTTGCTTAGGGCATTTATTATTATAGATTATATTATTAATATTATAGCGCTAACATATTCTGCAGCGCTTTTCAGTTTGCACACATTATCATCACTGTCCCTGATGGGGCTCACAATCTAAAATCCATATCAGTATGTCTTTGGAATGTGGGAGGAAACCGGAGAACCCAGAGGAAACCCACGCAAACAAAGAGAGAACATACAAACTCCTTGCAAATGTTGTCCTTGGTGGGATTTGAACCCAGGAATCCAGCGCTGCAAGGCTGCAGTGCTAACCACTGAGCCACCGTGCTGCCGCATTTTATTACACTTATTACATATTAGGATAGGACCTTGGCGATGGGAATACCTCTTTAGCTCCTTAATCATACATTATGACCTTTTACGTCATGAGAGTGTGGTTTAAGCTCCAAACCACAACTCACTCAACAAAGGGCAGATGCCAACTACATTACGTGGCTGGCATCTGTCTTTAACAGCTGCGATCAGTGCTACCGCCCACAGCTGCTGTTAACCTCTCAAATATATTTATTTGACTTGCTCACATAGGGCCGTTAATTTCTGTAGCGGTTTACAGACATTATCATCGTTGACAGCGGCATTTATGTGCCTTGATCAGACCCACCCTCGCCACAGGATCACGAGGAGCCGATTGGCTGGGTGCCATAGGAGACACTGATTTGTATTACTGTATAAACAGCAATACTGGGGTTAGTCCTGATGAAGGGACCCTGCGTGACCCCGAAATGCGTTGACTTGTAACCTGTTCCAATAAATGATTTGATTATAAGGATTTTTCATCTCAGCAGCTCATAAGTAATACCGCTCTTCGTTTTTCATTGTACCAGTAATTGTCCTCACTATCGGTATCTGTGCAGCAGCTGTCACATATTGTTCATGAGTTGCTATTAAGCAACTTGGCAAGGTGAGTGTATCTCAATTTTTATGACACTTCATTGTCATTGGATAAGACCCTATTGTGCTTTATCTCTTCCCAGTTTATTCATATGCTACCTAGTCGTCGTGGCAGATTTAAAAAATCTTTTGGCCAAAGCAAAAGCTGTTGGCTATGTGTGTGATTGGTGAGAAGTGGAGTTTTTCCAAGAGAGAGCACTAAAACTGTGAACAGTTCGAGAGGTGATGCGGGACTGGGGTGGAGCCTAGGCGGAGTCTCAAGGGGGCCACGAAAATTTTGCCGGTATGGGGCCCCGAAATTCCTAGTGGCAGCCCTGCACTCGGTCTCCACTTTATCTGTCAAACCATGCTACGGGGGTTGGGATATGTGAACAGTCATTCCCACCCATCCCTTATGACTGCTCGTAAAACCCGGCCCTGGAATGGCCTAAGAACTCTCTCAGCACTATATGTGCTGGAGCATGCTTCTGAGCTCACATCACCACAGCTAATAACCGAGATGACACATATCTCCCCTCAAGGACCAATCCAGCGGCCATCTTAGATATCCCCTCTCTGCTCAAAGCCGGGAGGCTTGGCACCTTCTGCCATCAAACAGTGGACTCTCGACAGAGCGTCAGCATTGCCATGCAGTTTCCCTGGCCTATGCTCCACATCCTGAACTGCTAGGAACCACCTTGTTACTCGAGCACTGTTCCCCTTCTTCAAACTAATCCACTTCAGTGGGGCATGGTCTGACACTAGTCTGAACTTACTGCCTAAGAGTTAGTATCTTAGAGTGTCTAATGCCCAGTTGATGGCCAAACATTCCTTCTCTACTATGAAGTAATTCTAATTGTATGATGAAAATTTCCGACTCAGATACATTATGAGGTGCTCTTCCCCGTTCACCTCTTGAGATAAGACATTGCCCAGCCTGACATCTGAGGCGTCTGTCTGGACCACAATCTCCTTGGAGAAATCTGGTGCCACCAGCACAGGCTATTTACACAGGGCTAGCTTCAGTTCCTGAAAGGCCGTCTCAGCTTCTGGAGACCACTTAGTCTTAGCCGATTTTGTCAAGTTAGGGAGATACATCAGAGAGGCAGCTACCATGGCGAAGCTAGGGATAAACCAGCGGTAATAGCCCACAATGCCCAGGAACACTCTGACCTGCTTCTTTGAGAGGGGTTTTGGCCAACTCTGGATTGCCTACGACATAGCCCAAGTATTTAGCTTCCTCCATTCCCAAGGCACATGTCATACAGGTAGGCTGCTGTGAACCTCTTGTGGGTAGCTAGGATCCGGTCCTTGGCTCTCTGGAATGTGGCTGGGGCGCCTTATAACCTAAACGGCATCCTAGTGTACTGGAAGCATCCATCTGGAGTTGAAAAGGCAGTCTTCTCCTTGGCGTCTTGGGACGTGGGAATTTGCCAATACCGTTTTGTGAGGTTGCAACAAGGGCAACTAGTGAGGGGGTAGTTGTGGTCGGGTAAATTAAAGGCACAGTACACACTGGGCAGATAGCGAGCTTTCCCAAGGCCCCTTGTACATAAATCGACAGGATTGACACAGATTACCTTCTCTGTTCAGGTCACAGCAGTCCAGGCGAATAATACTCCAGAAAGGCAGCTGTTCTCCAGTAGGGAAAATAACTTTTAATAAACAGGGATGGAGTAGAATAACAGTAGAATACAGCACTGGATTCCAGATCTTTCTCTGACACGCTCTGCAGCCGCACCCACAGCAGCTGTGGCAGCCAAAGGTAGACAGTGGTCCATGCGCTGGATTCCTGGGACCTTGACACCTCTCCAGCGGTAGCCCTTCCAGATTCCTAATACCCATGTTGTGATCCTCAGTCCTTTGATCCTTGGGACCCCTCCTGAGTCCCTGGAGTCCTTTGAATCCGGGGCAACAGACCTCTTCCATCCAGGGAGTCTGGCAGTGCCCTTTCTGGCAACGCCGTCTGCCCTGGCCAGAGTCCCAGGCAGTTCTGACTAGGAAGCAGCAGTTTCCTGTCCCCTCTCTGCTGCTGCCCTGCCTACATTATTAACTGTTGCTGTCCCTGCCTCTATTAAGTGTATTGCATACATGGCAGACATAGCACATTAAAGGGAACATTCACATAATACATAGTATAAATACATAGTACATTCAAGTGCATAATTATATACAGTGGGGCAAAAAAGTATTTAGTCAGTCAGCAATAGTGCAAGTTCCACCACTTAAAAAGACGAGAGGCGTCTGTAATTTACATCATAGGTAGACCTCAACTATGGGAGACAAACTGAGAAAAAAAAATCCAGAAAATCACATTGTCTGTTTTTTTTTTTTCATTTTATTTGCATATTATGGTGGAAAATAAGTATTTGGTCAGAAACAAAATTTCATCTCAATACTTTGTGATATATCCTTTGTTGGCAATGACAGAGGTCAAACGTTTTCTGTAAGTCTTCACAAGGTTGCCACACACTGTTGTTGGTGTGTTGGCCCATTCCTCCATGCAGATCTCCTCTAGAGCAGTGATGTTTTTGGCTTTTCGCTTGGCAACACGGACTTTCAACTCCCTCCAAAGGTTTTCTATATGGTTGAGATCTGGAGACTGGCTAGGCCACTCCAGGACCTTGAAATGCTTCTTACGAAGCCACTCCTTCGTTGCCCTGGCGGTGTGCTTTGGATCATTGTCATGTTGAAAGACCCAGCCACGTTTCATCTTCAATGCCCTTGCTGATGGAAGGAGGTTTGCACTGAAAATCTCACGATACATGGCCCCATTCATTCTTTCATGTACCCGGATCAGTCGTCCTGGCCCCTTTGCAGAGAAACAGCCCCAAAGCATGATGTTTCCACCACCATGCTTTACAGTAGGTATGGTGTTTGATGGATGCAACTCAGTATTCTTTTTCCTCCAAACACGACAAGTTGTGTTTCTACCAAACAGTTCCAGTTTGGTTTCATCAGACCATAGGACATTCTCCCAAAACTCCTCTGGATCATCCAAATGCTCTCTAGCAAACTTCAGACGGGCCCGGACATGTACAGGCTTAAGCAGTAGGACACGTCTGGCACTGCAGGATCTGAGTCCATGGTGGCGTAGTGTGTTACTTATGGTAGGCCTTGTTACATTGGTCCCAGCTCTCTGCAGTTCATTCACTAGGTCCCCCCGCGTGGTTCTGGGATTTTTGCTCACCGTTCTTGTGATCATTCTGACCCCACGGGGTGGGATTTTGCGTGGAGCACCAGATCGAGGGAGATTATCAGTGGTCTTGTATGTCTTCCAGTTTCTAATTATTGCTCCCACAGTTGATTTCTTCACTCCAAGCTGGTTGGCTATTGCAGATTCAGTCTTCCCAGCCTGGTGCAGGGCTACAATTTTGTTTCTGGTGTCCTTTGACAGCTCTTTGGTCTTCACCATAGTGGAGTTTGGAGTCAGACTGTTTGAGGGTGTGCACAGGTGTTTTTTTATACTGATAACAAGTTTAAACAGGTGCCATTACTACAGGTAATGAGTGGAGGAAAGAGGAGACTCTTAAAGAAGAAGTTACAGGTCTGTGAGAGCCAGAAATCTTGATTGCTTGTTTCTGACCAAATACTTATTTTCCACCATAATATGCAAATAAAATGAAAAAAAAACAGACAATGTGATTTTCTGGATTTTTTTTTCTCAGTTTGTCTCCCATAGTTGAGGTCTACCTATGATGTAAATTACAGACGCCTCTCATCTTTTTAAGTGGTGGAACTTGCACTATTGCTGACTGACTAAATACTTTTTTGCCCCACTGTATATATATATATATATATATATATATATATATATATATATATATAGGGCACGGGGGTCACACGGAAGGATGAGAGGGCGCAACTGAGGGAACCTGCCACCTCCTTACAAGGTCAAGAGTAATAAGGCACCGTGCCGGCCCTAGCCTCTCAATTAGTTAATCGACACGGGGCATTAGGTATGTATCGAACTTAGAGACAACATTAAGCTTCCTATATTCATTACAAAACCGCCATTCTCCATCTGGTTTCGGTACTCAGGCTAATGGACTAGATCAGCCACTCTTGGACTCTTCAATGACTCCCAGGCTCAGCATCCGTTTTACCTCTTTTGAGATCACCTCTCGGCGGGTTTCGGGAATCCGATATGGGTTCAAGTTGACCTGGACATGAGGCTCCAACAGAGCCTCATGCTCTATGACCTTTGCACAACCTGGCTGTTCCAAGAACAGGTCTCTATTCTGCTGTAGCAACTCTCCGCAGTGTAGCTGTTGGGCATGTGACAGCGTCTCGGCCATCTTAACTTCTTCCATGTCAGCTTCAAGCTTGGCCACCAAACATGGAGCTTCCACTGGCTCCCTATCTCGCTATGGCTTAATCAGGTTGATGTGGTATATCTGGTAGAGCTTCCTTCTCTCTGGTTGGTGGACTTTATAGCTGACATCTCCAACCTTTTCAGCTATTTCATAGGGGCCTTGCCACTTGGCCACCGTAGGTACCAGCATCAGTACTTGATCCCCAGGCTCTAAATGTCTCACCCTCGCTGACCTATTTTACACTCTCGACTGTGCCTCTTGTGCTTTGAGAAGGTGTTCTCTCACAATGTGCATCACCTTAGCAATCCTTTCTTGCATCTGGGCCACATGTCATGTTCTATTACACTCCGGTAGCGGGTAAACGCCTGTTGAGTAGCCCACAGGGGTGTCGGCAATACAAAAGTTCAAAAGGAGAGAACCCAGTAAAGGCCTATGGGACTTCTCTGATGGAGAATAAAAGATACAGTAGTAGACATTCCCAGTCCCAGCCGTCCCTTTCTATGACTTTCTTTAAAATGGCCTTCTAGATTTTATTGAAACTTTCTACCAAGCAGTCCATCTGTGGATGGTAGACTGAGGTCTGGTGTCATGTAATTTGCAGGGTTTTGCACAACTCCTTCATCACCTTTAAAATAAATGGGGTCCCTTGGTCCATCAGGATCTCTTTCGGCAACCCCGTTCTAGAGAAGATATGGACTAACTCTTGGGCGATACAGTTGGCGGAGGAGTTACGTAGTGTAATGGCCTTCGGGTATCACTTAGCATAGTCCAGTACCACCAAGACATACTGATGCCCTCTTGCAGACTTGACCAGGGGTCTCAATAGATCCATGGCTATGCGAGCAATAATAGGCAACAGCACTAAGGGGCTACAAAAGTGGGCCACTGGGGAGGTCAGCTGGATGGTGAAACAAGACCTACAATAGTTTAGGATTTCTCAGTGACAACTGGGCCAATACAACCTCTGGAGGATCCATTCCTGGGTTTTTTCTACGACCAGGTAACCACCTAACATATGGGTATGGGCCATGTATAACACCCTGATTAGGTGTGGCCCTGGCACAAGTAACTGTTCACTTACCTCCCCTCTCAGCCGGGTGACCCAGTATAGTAACTCACCATTTATTGCAAAGTACAGGTAACGGGTGTCAGCCCCCGGCTCTTGAGCAATACCATTAAATACCATCACATTGTCAAACGCCCGTTTTAGATTTAAATCCCTGAGTTGGGGGGTTCCAAAGTTTTCCCCAGACACCTCCAGTTCAGGGATGTTGGCCTCTGGGGATGAGTCTTCAAGCACACAACAAGCACATAAAAAGGAAACCCGTCAGCTGCAGCCTGCGATGAGGTTTCTTTGGGAGGGACATGGCTTTTGTCTGGACAACCAGGCCTACTCCCTTTCCCCAACAAGTCCCAAAATAACGCAGTCCCGCCCTAGTACAATAGGGTGCAATAGGTCCTTTACTACGCCTACCACATGGGCCTCAGTACCACAGTTTGTGTCTATGACCACTCAGGCCGCAGGGTAGTTCTTAGCATCCTCATGGATACAGCGGATGCCCACCATCTTGCCAGAAACCAGATGATGAGGTATTGTGGCCATTACTAGGGTTACCACACTACCGTAGTCCAGCAGGACTTTTGCACTCCCTTCACTGATACAGGACACGCCTGCGGCATCTTGCCTGGTTGAGGGACAGCACTGCAGGCAGGATATGCAAAATACGTGCAGTCCATTGTCTCGGTAGTTATGGGGCAACGGGCGGCTATGTGTTCTGGAGTATGACACCTCCAACAAATTACACTATGGGATGGGGCCTTGGACAATAACTTGGACGCCCCCCAGATATGGCTCTAGTTCCCCTCTTTTGGGTGTCTGCCCCTCTTTGTGAACCCCAATATGGAGATGCTAAGTCCCCTTGCTTCCTCAAGGAGCTCTCGAATGCCTGGTACCTTTCGATCAGACCCACCAGTTCCTCGGCATTCTGGGGATCTGCCTGGGCAACCCAGGATTGCACCGGCCTTGAAAGGGAATGTATACCTGTCCATGACGACCCTCTCCACCATCTGTGCTGGGGAGGAAGATTCAGGTTGTAACCATTTTGGGACCGGGGAGGTTTGTTACCGCAATAAGCCCAGTGCACCTGCTGCACCCTGACAGTCAGAGTTACTGCTAAGCATGCCAAGATCTCAATCTTCAGCTTAGCATACTCTTTTGCGCCCTGCAAGGTCAAATCATAATAGGCCTGCGGCGGTTCATCTGTTAAATATGGTGTGCACTCAGCTATAGTGTGAGCTTTTTGACACTATTCCAAAAAACCCTCAGGGGTCAAATGTTGCACACAGCCTAGAGAGAGTATCCCACATAAAGTCAATTAAAACATAACCTTTAATGAACCAAGGACATAACACACAAAAACATTACAAAAAAGTGCTCATGTCAACCAGTGCTCAATAAAAAATGGTTTGGTCTCACCATTGGTATTAGATATAGCATTCCAGCATCAGGGCGTATCCTGCTGGAGAGACGATCCACTCATGGGGAGCCGAGACATGGGAAAACCTGTGTTAGTGTAAAGTATTTCCCTACATGCTGGATGGCGGATTTTACCCAGGACATTCAGTTTATCCACAACCACTATGTGTTTTCCTGGATCGCTGCCCGCATTCGAAACACCAATTGTAAAGATTTGTACTCACTCAGCTGCTGTTGAGGTAGGCACAGGAAGTGCTATTGCTGCAACTTCCAGGCAAGTTTATTTAACCCCTTTACGACATCAGGCATAATAGTATATGTGCTCCAGCGGTGAGCCCACATCTTTCCTGGCACATGTCAGCTGTTTTGAACAACTGACATATGCCTGGAAACAGCTGCGGGTAGAATCGCGATCCACCCGCGGCTATTAACCCGCTAAATCTCGCTGTCTAACTCTGACAGTGGCATTTAACATGTGCTTACAGCAATCGCGCCTGCAGACCTCTATGGTTGTCAATGCCGGCTTGCTGAGAGCACCGCCCGGAGGTCGGGGCTCATAGCTAGTGAGTAATTCTGCTACATACAGTTTTTAAAAAATATAAAAAAAATACAAAAAAGTTTAAATCACCCCCCTTTTGCCCCATTCAAAATAAAAAAATACACATATTTGGTATCACCACTTTCAGAATCTCCCGATCTATCAATAAAAAAAGGATTAACCTGATCGCTAAATGGCATGGGAGAAAAACGTCAAAACACCAGAATTTTTTGGTCGCTACGACATTGCATTAAAATGCAATAACGGGCGATCAAAAGATCGTATCTGCTCCAAAATTGTATAATTAAAAATGTCAGCTTGACGCGCAAAAAATAAGCCCTCACCCAACCCGAGATCACAAAAAATGGAGACGTTACGGGTCTCGGAAAATGGCACAATTTATTTATTTATTTTTTTAAGCAAAGTTTGGAATTTTTTTTCACCACTTAGATAAAAAAGAATCTAGACATGTTTGGTGTCTATTAACTCATTAAGACCTGGAGAATCATAATGGCAGGTCAGTTTTAGCATTTAGTGAACATAGTAAAAAAGCAAAACAAAAAACAACTGTGGGATGGCCCTTTTTTTTGCAATTTCACCCCACTTTGAATTTCTTTCCTGTTTTCCAGTACACAATATGTTAAAGCCAATGGTTTCGGTCAAAATTACAACTCGTCCCGCAAGAAAACAAGCCCTCGCATGGCCATTTTGACTAAAAAATAAAAAAAGTTATGTTTCTGAGAAGAAGGGGAGCAAAAAATGAAAATGCAAAACCAAAAATAGCTCTGGTCGTTAAGGGATTAAATTTCATAAAACGCTCTGGATAGCAAACAAAAGAACAGCCTTTTCCAGCACACGGTGAAAACGCAAAGTAAAAGGTTCATACAATACAGCAGGTAATTGGGAGACTCTACACAAGTTGGTGGGTACATCTTATTAGCCTTACTTGGGGACTGTCCTTGTAAGGGTAGGAGTGTTGCAGGGGCACGACCGGGGAGGCTAGACATCCCCCCCATTTATATAGTCATCATCTATACTCCTCCATACCTGCAACCTGCAGAGAATTACAAGTGTTGAGATAAAACCATTTTTTATTGAGCACTGGTAACCTTTTGCACTTGCACTTTATCACTGTGTGTTATTTGTATGATTTATCCAGTTTAGATTATTAGATTAATAATAATAAGTTATGTTTTAGTTCATCCCATCTCTCCCTACTAATCGGTAATACAGCAGGTCCACCCGCGCAGGATCGTGTCTGGTTCTTTAGGTCTTAGCACAGACCAACACACAGGAGATCCACACATCTCCAGGTCCAAACACTTTTATCTGCCAAACCACTCCCCTGGGGTTGGGATATGTGAGCAGTCATTCCCACCCATCTCTTATGACTGCTTACAAAAACCCTATATGTGCTGGAGCATGCTTCCGAGCACACATCACCGCAGTTAATAACCATGATGACACATACCTCCCCTCAAGGACCCGTTCGGCGGCTTTCTTACAAGTTGTTATCAGTCATTGTACAGGAGGAGGAGGTGAGATGTGACATCAACTATTGTGAATGATGATTCATGTGTTATCTACTGTATATTGAGGTGTTATCAGTCATTGTACAGGAGGGGGAGGAGGTGAGCTGTGACATCACCTTTTGTGACTGGTGGATCCTATGTTATCTACTGTATATAGAAGTGTAATCAGTCATTGTACAGGAGGAGGAGGTGATCTGTGACATCACCTATTGTGACTGGTTGTATCACACTGCTGCAATACAGGTAGAAGCAAGCTCCACTAGATGGCGATAGAGTGTAATGAGGTCTGCACACGGACAGAGCAGACCTGCCGTGCAGCAGCGAGGCTAACACCAGATGGCAGCAGAATAGTCAAACAAGCCGGCTCAAATCCTAGACTGTAGCGCAGTACCAAAGGAACAAACAAACTCAGGGTCAGGGACAAACCGAAGGTTCAGTAACGGGCGGATATGCCAAAGATGAGACAAAAAGCAGGTCAGGGTCCAAGCCGAGTTCAAGTACCAGGAAGTCCAACCAAAAGGGAAAACCCAGAGTTGGGACAGGGAGATGGGAATAACGCAGACACAAGCCGGAGGTTCAGTAATTGGCGGATACCTGTCATTGCAGTCCTGTCTGTGATAATAGGGCTTATCAATTATGTTGAGATCAGGAACTTTCACTCTAAAGACCCACAATGGTCACTGAAAAAACTGTGTGTGAGAAAGATGGGAGGAATCCCGTCGGTGGCTTTCCCAAGTTACTTTAGTAACCATTGTGAGTTTTTCTTACTTTAAGGGCTCATATTCACTTGAGAGAGACTCGCAGGATTCTAGGATGAAAACCTGGCACTGCCGCCGGCACTCGGACCGGAGTGTGCGTCTACACGTATTTCTATGCAGCCACATGCTCCGTTCCCAGTGCCGGCGGCTGTGCCATGTTTTCATGCGAGAGACTCTCACGAGAATCTCTTGCAAGTGAGTATGAGCCCTAACACTCAGGTACCAATAGATGCTATACGATGTGTGTACACTGTTTAGTATGTGATCGAGAAGGATCACTACTGGCCTGATAGAGAATTAGGACGGCTATTTCTTTTTGCAAGTTTTAGCTAACAAAATGTTCCTGGTCACCTGCCTTAGTGCTAATGTATGCACATAATATATGAGCTGGGTGGCCAGGAGCAGTCTGCAGTGTAATTTAATCTTCTGAACATGCATTATTTATACTATGAAACCCTTTAGTGGTTTCCTTTGAGAAATTCTCTTAATTTTATATAATGGTTTTATTATTATTTTTCATTGGTAAAGATTAGATCAATTTGTAAATCTTTTTGTTGTTCAAATAGTTTTTTTTTGTTAATCAAGTCTTCTCATAGTGCACCTGCACCTATGACATCCATAACAGACCCAGTCATGGTTCCTTCAGACTTTCTCTCACCCTCAGGCCACAAAGCCCAACACTCCACCGTAGCTGGCACATGTCTCTGCTTACGATGGCCCCTCCAAAGGCAAAAGGTACAGCAGATCTTGAGACATTCCCCAACTGGATACCTCGCCTCTTTCTCACAGACCTCACAGGACTTCTCGTTCCAAACACCCCTCTCTGTCTCTCTCAGCGTCTGCTTGCAGGTTTTTCTCATACACCATTGGCATCCATATTGTGGGCTACTCACAATCAATACTCTCAGACAGTCTCTGATCTGCAGCTTTTACTTTTCCAAACTCTTGTCATATTCAGTAGTTCCTCGGGGGCGGCCAATCTTCCATGTCTGAAAGCCTCCTACGCTGCTACCGATCAGCCAGGATGGCAGGCAGGGCCGGACTGGGACTAAAATTCAGCCCTGGCATTTGAAGTTACACAGGCCCACTAGTCACATGGTGACTATATAATATCTTTGTACACTTGTAGGTTACAAGAAGTGAGAGGAGATTAACACAACTATATAACATGTTGTCAGAGCTGTGCCCAGTATTTCAGCTCAGTCCTATTTATTGCTTTTAGGTACAGTACTCCTCCCAAAGCTCTGTCCCCTTTGTACGCACGGTGACAGAATTCCTGGCAGAACTGCTATCCATTGGGCAACCAGACCCCCTGGTTGACCAGACCATACCTCCCAACTTTTGAAGAAGGGAAAGAGGGACAAAGATTGTGGCGTGCTGAAAATTTTAGGCCACGCCCGGCCACACCCATTTCACAACTAATCACACCGATGTCCACGCCTAATCGCACCCATTTAGCACTGCTGATCACACTGACTGGTACTGAGGGCACAGTGGCTGGCATTATGGGCACACTGACTGGAGAGAGAGAGAAAGAAAGAACAGAGAGAGAAAGAAAGAGGGGAAAGAAAGAAAGAACAGAGAGAGACAGAGAAAGAACAGAGAGAGAAAGAAGTAAAGAAAAGAAAGAACAGAGAGAAAGAAAGAGAGAAAAGAAAAAGAAAGAGGGGAAAGAAAGAACAGAGAGAGAAAGAAAAAAGAAAGATTTGAGAGTGAAAGAAAGAACACAGAGAGAGAAAGAAAATGAGGAAAAGACAGAGCAGAGAATGAGAAAGAAAGAACAGAGAAAGAAAGAAAAAGAGAGAAAGAAATAAAGATAGATTCTATAAAGATACTATAGCAGCCTAGCTCCCATTGTAGTGCCCACCTGAGCCTCCCGGTGCAGGACATATCATGATCCGCTCACATGGCCGGCATCCCCGATTCCAAGGCGATCCTGCTGTCTGCGCTGTCGGAGGAGGACACGGTGATGGATCTGAAGCATTCCTAGTTCCATCATAATCTCCTCAAGAAATTATCTCATTTCCGGTCAGCTTCTAGCACATCACTTCAGGTGGAAAGTCATGTGTGTGTTTTAAAATGCTCCTCGGGGCTCCGCCATGTACTCCTGTGTCCGTGGGAAAAGCCCGCTTTGTATGCTTCGTACACACTTGGCTCCACTCCGTACATCCCGTACACATATGGCTCCACTCCGTACACACAAGGGTCCGCTCCGTATACCCCATACACACACGGCTCCGCTCCGTACACCTCATACACGCGCGGCTCTGCTCCGTACACCTCGTACACACGCGGCTCCGGTCCGTACACCTCGTACTCACGCGGCTCCGCACACCTCGTACACACGGCTCCGCTCCGTACACCTCATACACACAGCTCCGCTCCGTACACCTCGTCCACGCGCGGCTCCGCTCCGTACACCTCATACACGTGCGGCTCCGCTCCGTACTCCTCGTACTCACGGCTCCGCTCCGTACACACGGCTCCGCTCTGTACACCTCGTACGCTCGTGGCTCCGCTTCATACACCCCGTACATGCGCGGCTCCGCTCTGTACACCTCGTACACGTGCGGCTCCGCTCCGTACTCCTCGTACTCACGGCTCCGCTCCGTACACACGGCTCCGCTCTGTACACCTCGTACGCTCGTGGCTCCGCTTCATACACCCCGTACACACGCGGCTCCGCTCCATACACCTCATACACACGCGGCTCCGCTCCGTACACTTCGTACACGCGCGGCTCCGCTCCGTACACTTCGTACACGCGCGGCTCCGCTCCGTACACCTCGTACACACACGGCTCCCCTCCGTACACCTCATACACACACAGCTCTGCTACATCTACCCTGTAAACCCCTCCTGACCCCACACATACTTACCTCATCCAGCACCATGACAACAGCACACCAAGAGGCAAGGCTGAGTGCACAGGACCTGTGATGAGGCCACAGGAGGGGTGGAGTCAGGGGTCACATGATCAGGGGTCTGGACAAAGGCTCCTGATCATGTGACCCCTGACTCCTCCCCTCCTGTGACTTCATCACAGGTCCTGTGAACAGAGAAGAGAGCAGGCAAGCGACACTGTGAGTGGCTGCGGGGGGAGGTCTCATGCTACGGCGAGGATGGGGTGCGTGGCGGCTTATCTCCCTGCAGTGCGGGAGGGTTGGAAACTATAACCGCCGTGCCCGCAGAGGGCCGGCGGCAGGAGCAACAGCCAGGCCAGTGGCTGCATCAGTTGGCAAGCGGCCAGATGATCGGGCCGCCCGCGGCCCACATGACAGCGGCCCAGCGGGAAAATGCCCGGTTGGTTATATTACCAATCCGGGCCTGCCTGTTACTTTGAGTCTGCCTGTCCCCAGGTTACAACTGACAACTTAAAGAGGAACTGTCATCAGGTCAAAAGTTGTCAGTTTTTGCTCTTATTTTATTAGCACTCCTTTCCTGAGTATTCCATTGTTTTTATTTTTTAAATCTGACATATGGTTCCAGAGATATGCACATTTTTAATTGGTGATAATTTTTATAGTTTTTATGAAGGGAGCGTGTCTCTCACGAATGATCTGGGGGCGTGTCTTATGCATTTACGCTGTAAGCCATGCCCCTTTGATAAAAATAATAACATATAGCACTAAAAAGGTCCATATCTCCAGAATAGTATGTCAGATTAAAAAAAAAACAAAACTGGAAACTCACTTTTGACCTGGTGACAGATTCTCCTTAACTGTCACCTAAATTATTGCACTCTCTGTATTATCCAGAATGGTGATAAAATGTGGTGTAAGGGGAACCAGACAGCAGATATAAGCTTCCTGATGAACGTGCACATTTATGCTTGATTCTGAAATGCGGCTAGGTATCAAGCCACAGGGGAGACTGTTTGGACAGGCGGGTCCCTTTCGGCACTCCCCGCCCACTCTCTTGGAGTGACAGGTCTCTCCCTACACACATTCTCAAGGAGAAGCTACCAGTTGGGATTCTCAATGATAAGCTCTAATGTCACGATCCATTTTTGGATCTGTGTCAGATTCTGGATTCTCAGATATAAACTTTTTTCCTTTCAGGCCATCAGGGGTTAATATCAGTTCCCACCCCCCCCCGGTGGCCGCTTAAAAGGTCACCTGAGGCATCAGCTGGTGTTGGTGATACACTTCCTTTTGGATACCAACCATGGTGAAGACAGGAGCGGGCTGTGTGCAGTGGTGCTTCAGCTGAATGCTGATCTGGTACCTTACTCTGCTGTACGGTGCATTACAGCAGAGAAAGCTGAGTGTTGTTTGTCTTACCTTGTCTGTTATCTTTCCTTGGTGTTATATTAGTGCAGTGGTGGGACCAGATGTAATTGTGTCCCCGGTGTCCCCTTGTTTGTTTTCTGTTTGGTGACTAACCGATTGCTGAGTCGTGTCGCACAGGGCCAGTCTTGTCGTGACATTATCACCAACCGTCCCATTTTTCTGGTGAGCCATGGCCCAAATGCAGACCTCTGCCCAACTGATTCATACCCTCACTGATGAGCTTAAGGTGCTGCGGGGTGAGGTGGTGCAGCAACTGCAGCAGTTAGTGGGGTTCTGGGTCTCGGCTCAAGTGCAGGCTCAACCAGAACCCAAGATATCTCTCCCTGACAGGTTTTCTGGAGGGAGAAATACATTTCTGTTTTTTTCAGGAGGCCTATAAATTATACTTCAGGCTCCGCCCCCGTTCATCAGGGAGTGAGGAACAGCGTGTGGGGATTATTGTCTCCCTTCTCAAGGATGATCCCCAATCCTGGGCCTTCTCCCTGCCGACTGATTCGCTATCTTTACGGTCAGTGGATGAGTTTTTTTGCGGCTCTGGCGCTGGTGTATGGAGATCCTGATGGCGTCTCCCTGGCGGAAACCCGACTCTGTAAGATCAAGCAGGGGGGCCGGCCTGCTGAGGAGTAATGTTCAGAGTTTAGAAGGTGGGCCACTAACACACAGTGGAATGACACTGCCCTTAGGAGTCATTTTGTGCAGGGTCTGTCCCCAAAGTTGCAGGATACTCTGGTGCAGTACACCCCCCAGGTCATTGGAGGCCACCATGTGCCTTGCCATCCGGGTGGATAGAGGCCTCAGGGACAGGCATACACCAAATGTGCCCCCTGTAGTCCTTGCTAAGCAGGAGGACACACCAGTGCAGATGGACGAACCCATGCAGGTGGGAGTAGTTGGATCCCAAACGGGGTTGCCTGCGGTTCCTCTTGGTGTGGGGGTATGTTTTTACTGTGGGCAGACTGGTCATTTCATCGTAGTCTGCCCAGCGCATGCCAAATCATTTGTACCAGCTATGGAGCTGCGTCCCCCTGGTCATGTGGAGGGAGGTGACCATGGAGTGTATATTTCCTCCATTTCTTCCCCTCAGTGTACCCTGTCTGCTGAAGTGGTGCTTGACGGGGAATCTGAGGGTCTACCGGTGCTTGTGGACAGTGGAGCAGGAGTCAATCTTGTGGATGCTCACTTTGTCCAGACCCATGGCCTGAGGTGTAGGACATTAGCCAAACCCCTAAGCATCCAGGCCATTGACTCTGTCCCACTTAGCCAGGGTAGGGTGGATAATATACATCTGCGTATAGGGACTCATCATAAAAAGTCCCTGCCATGCTACGTCTTAGGTCTCCCTTGGTTGAAGAAACACAACCCGGTGATAGATTGGTGGTCCAGGGAAGTAGTCAGTTGGGGTCAGTCATGTGAGGGCTGCTGCCTGGTGGATAGTGTCTCTGCTGTCTTTCTACAACCGTCCCCTTCTACTACAGTGGGGGCAGCAGAGGTGCTGCCGGGGAGTAGGGGCAAGTATCTACCCTCATCACATGCTAACCCTGGGTGTCAGAGTCCTCTTAGGAGGAGGGGTCAGAGGAGGATGGTGTTTCCTTCTGAGCATTATGGGGGGTGTGAGTGTGATGACACAGGGGGACGCCTCTGTTGTCGGTTCTGTGAAGAGTTCACCATCTTGTGGCAAACATGTGCGTGGCAATAAACGTTCAGGTTCGGACCTGTGTGTGAATGAGTACATATCGGTGTCCACCAAAAACATCCGGTGGAAGTATGCTGCTGGGGTCTGGAGTTCTCGGGTGATCGGGCCGTATCAGGTGTCGGCCATTCTTGGCCTTGGGACTTACCAGCTGGAGTTACCCCCTGTTATGCCCGTACACAATTCATTCCCCAAGTCCGCGCTCTGGAGATTTGTGGCGCCTCTGGAGCATACATTGTCACCTCCATCAGTCCACGTTTGCCATAAACCTGAGAGTCAGGTGACTGCCGAGGTGAACTCTGGTGGATCGAGGCATCCTCATTGTAGGTTGTTTTCTGGTGAGGTGTGGTGTTGAGGGTCCAGAGGCCTCTCATTGAAGGAGGGGTACTGTCACAATCCATTTTTGGATCTGTGTTAGATTCTGGATTCTCAGATATAAACTTTTTTCCTTTCAGGTCATCAGGGGTTAATATCAGTTTCTCTTCCCGGTGGCCGCTGGTGTAATTACATGGCTGGTCGATTTGCTGAAGCAGATGGTGACCACTCCCACCTTCCTTTAAAAGGTCACCTGAGGCATCAGCTGGTGTTGGTGATACGCAGTGGTGCTTCAGCTGAATGCTGATCTGGTGCGTTACTCTGCTGTTCAGTGCATTACAGCAGAGAAAGCTGTGTTTTTTTGTCTTTCCTTGTCTGTTATCTTTCCTTGGTGTTATATTAGTTCAGTGATTGGACCAGTGTCCACACTTGCCAATTCCCTACTAAGGGATAGGTGCAGGGCAAGTGAGAGCTAAGGTATCCTGCTCGGCAACAGGTTGAAAGAACCTGTATAGGGACGTCAGGATAGACCAGGGCACAGCCTCAGAAGAGTGCAGGAGGTGTCCATTTCCCTGTTCCCTATCGCAGGGCCCGCCGCTGTAATTGTGTCCCCTTGTTTCTTTTCTGTTTGGTGACCGACCGATTGCTGGGTCGCGTAACACAGAGCCAGTCATGTCGTGACATCTAATCTATAGGATATCTTGCAGCAAGGGTTTCATTTTGCTGCAGCGCCTCCGCAGGAGAAATTAAGCATTGCATGATGTCCATTTAAATGAATCAGCTTCTTATGTGATGTATATTAATGGATCCTCCAGAAATAAAGATGCTCTTTGCCACCCCTCTTTGCTCTAGGTCATGGTTGTAGATTTTAGATAAGGGATTCTCCTCTAATTTTTCAAATTTTGTTAAAAATACTGTAGTTTTTCTCAGTCACTCAAGCCCTTTGGCCACTCACCTTAATAAAAGTGCACATAAGTTCATAGGACTAAATATCCTACACACATAACCAAGACAAGTTCCTGCTGTAAATCCAGCAACGTCAGATATAAATAATTTTTGGAGGAGTATGAGGCTGGATCCTAGGAACTTATGGTCAGGAACTGAATTTGCCGGTTTCCTTTTATAAATGGAGCATGCAGTGAAGGACGCTTTGCATATTTATAAAGGACATCGCCTCTGGTAACTTACTTCTTGTAAATACACTGCTGTAAATTTTCTATGCATATAAATGAACAGAAAATGAAGTCCTGGAAATATCTATATTGCACAATGGAGTGAGAAGGTGAAGATGTTTGTGTTGAGGTTTTATGCTGAAGCTCAATATTTCTTACAAAAGCAAAAGAGCATAAAAGTGATTAAAAACTTATTCCCAGTGCACCAAGGACACAAAACCATCATTATCCTATTATAGCTCCCATATAAAATAAAATGGCATCGGCCACATATTCCTGATTGTTCTGACTTCTGTCAATGTAGCTTAGATCACATATTCTTTGCAAACACTTTTTATTGCTCCTTACTTAAAAAAAAAAAGAAAGCCACTTTGCAAATAGCATTGATTAAATGTGATAGATTGATATACTGTATGTTTTGAGTATGCAGCCCCAGTGCAGACTTATGTGTCTTTATGCTTACAGTACAAACTGCCAGCACACCGTGTATTCTCCTGATCCTGCCATCATGCATTTGGTAAACGGAGGAGAGATCTTAGGGCGTATGAAAATGTGATCAGATTACAAAAGTTTTTTTTTACGTGAGCTGAAAATAGACAGTCTATATTGGCAGGTAGGTCATAATAATAGGAATAAAATGATACCTTGATAGCTGCGATCAGATGTCTTATTCCAGAGTAATCTACATTTTTCT